>NC_060082.1:22555000-23180000 GCF_922984935.1 Meles meles | reverse complement strand
AAAAATCAACTACTTGTTCCAATCAGAATGAGAAAATATTTTGAGATTTATTTGAAGATTTGATTAAACCCTTAATGTCATACATATTAATACAGATGGGTAGAGAGAAGGCTTTAGAAAAATCACACATACTTCCACTAACATGTGAAAACAATGTGTCCAAATAATCTTTAATGACAGAGATAATGAAGAAACGAGTTGAAAAAAAATTCAAAGACCTATGAAGGGATATAACCATGACTAAAATGATTTATAACAAGAATACTTCCCATTTTCCACTAGATGGTTCAAATCCTATTGGTCAACTTGCCTATTGACAAGTTTAGAGACTTGCTTATATAAAACGTTACAGAAAATATTTTTAGAAAACTGGTTTAAAGAGAAATTATGAAATGACACTTAGAAATGATTGGCAAGGAGGTATTGACTAAGATCAGTGGGTAGACTGGAAAGGAAAGCTATCAGTTGGGCTGTGATTTATTCCCTCCTACTTTGGGAGTGCTGAGGTAATAACTGAAGTAGACAAGATCTTCTTGTAAATAAGCTAATAGCAGTCACAAATGGAAATATGTATATTGAGAGCTCTCTTAAATAAATGCATTTTGGCAAGAAGTGGCTTGTCTATCTGGCTCTCTTATGATAAATAAGCCCAGATTTTAAGGATTGATAGAACTTGGCCAGCTAGAAAGTAAAAGTTAGTCAAGCAGATGGAGTAAAAATACTAAGTCATCTTTATCTAACACTAATTTTGTGAACACATGGTTAAGTGTTCATATTTTCACATCCTAATGTGGGAGAGAGGAACACTTAAAAACTGCTTCTGATGAGTTTTGGCCTCTCCAGAAAGAAGGTGGTATTTCTATATTGTTTGAAAATTTTGAATAGCTTCTAAAGTTTGGTGTTAGAGATGATCTATGATTTATGTGAGTCTGTTTTGACAATTCAAATGTTTTATGGTAATGCACTGATGTCAGTTTAATGTTTAAAAAGTAAATTTCATTGTACCTGATATTAAAAATATACTCCAAAAGACACCAATACCAACAACAAAGTCAAAAGAAGCTGTGTGCATTTTAGATATCTTTTCCAAAAAGTTTCTATTTTATATTCAATTTCATGGAGGATGGTTTCCTTAGCAACTAACACTCTTGCCACATATTTCTTTAATAGAGCATTACTTTTAAAATAATGGTTAAGTTTTTTTATGTGGCTGAAAATGTGAGATTTTTACCACTCATTAAAGTTATTATGCATTATTTTTAAATATCATTGAGGTAATTATAATTTAACACCTGTGGTTACTTAAACCTAGTGTGGTGTGTGCTGAAGAAACTTATCTCCTAAAATTGTCACCTTTAGGAAAAAGGTAGAGAACTGAAATTATGAATGGAATTTTTCTTTATTGTCTGTATTCACAGCAAAATGGATTGTAAAGGAAGTGAACCTGCTGCTACAGCAGGCTTGAGTTATGATGATAAGTAAGGCTCCCTGAGAAAGATTAAGATTCTCATAAATACACCTTGACTGTACTAAAATATGTATTATCCTGCACCCTGTTTTAATAGAACTGGAGATAAAATGTATAGATATGTGTTTATATATATGAATGCATATCCACACAATGGTCATTTTATTTATTTTGGAAATTGTTTGTGTAATATATTACATTGTATTTACTTAGGTGTATAAATGTCTTCAGTGTAAACTTTCTACATATACTTATATATAGAGAGAGAGACACACACACAGACAGAAAGACAGACAGAGACAGAGAAGGAACAAAATGTTACTTTGGACCTCCATATCTATATAACTACTATGCCATTATTAAACAACAACATCAACAAAAAGACTGATTTATCATTACCATCAAATAATGTAAACATATTCAAATTTACTGGATTATCTAAAAGTTGACAATTTACAATTGTTTTTCTATTCAGCATCTAAACAATGTCCATGCATTGCATTTGGTTGTTATGTTTTATTTTATAACACTTCTCACTTCCTTTCTTCACTCTAATCCTTTTTCCCAGAACAGTTAGTAAAAATGTGTCACTTGTTCTCTAAAATGCCTTATATTCCAAATTTGGCTGATTGCTTCTTCATGGTATTATTGAACTTGTTCTTCTATCCTCCATATTTCATATGAACTGAAAGTTAAAGCTGGAAGTTTGATTAAGTTCAGTTTTTAAGTGAGTTTTTAAGTGAGAAACAGCATCATACATGATGCTGTATCCTTCTTTTTGCATCATATCATTAGGTACATGGTATTTGAGGTCCCCCTTTCAGTGATGCTATGGATCAGTGGATACCTCCATTACAATATTCTTCATTAAACATTCACCTAAAAATTGTGCATCACTTGATCAATTGATGACCCATTGTCTCATTAGAGGCTGCAAATGGGAATTTTCAATTCCATTAACTGGAATTCTGTAAAAAAGGACCTGTCTTTATCAGTCACTGATATTCCTGGATATAGTTTCTGTAGGAAAGACAAGATTAGAAATGGTTTTTAAAGAAGATAGAAAAAGAATGTAAACATTCATAAGAATAGAGAAACAAAGATATAAAAGTGAAGAAATGAAGAAATTTACCAAGAATCCTTAAGGGGATAGTAATCAGAAACTGATATGAGAATCCAGAGTACATATTTATTAATTTTCTGACAAAGTGATAAGCAAAATGCAATGAATAAAACAACCACATAATATCTTCATTGTAAATTAAGAAAAATTTTCTGAGAAAACAAAGGACTTGATTATACATATTCTGTAAAGTCTGTCAGATTATGATACGGAAATTGACAACACAGATGTAGACTCAGGTTCATATGAAAATTGTGAATGGCATTTCAAAACACTAAAGGAAAGACAGACATGAAATATCATTCTTTCCTTTACTACCTATACAAAAATATATTTTATATTAGAAGAATTTACACTATGACAAAAATAAAAAATAAAACAAAAAGAAATCACAAGAAGTACAATGGATAGACAAAAACATCATAATTTTGTGTTCAGACATTTTTCTAAAAATACCATATAAATAAGAAACCTTACAGTGTGATTTATTGAACAGATGTCATTATAAAATTGTGTACTATAAAATACACCATTCGTAATGGTATGAAATAGTTGAAAATGAGTGGGAAAATAATGACAAATGGCCTAGTTTCTATCATGATTATCATTTTCTTTAAGTACTTGGACATAGAGTTCAACATGGGGATTGATTTCATGACTCTGAGATCAAGACCTGAGCTGAGATAAAGAGTCAGATGCTTAACCAACCGAGCCACCCAGGAGTCCCCTCTAGTCATTAAAACAAAAATAATTTCATTGATAATTGTCCAAAACAAATATTAAAAAGTAAGTCAAATCAAAAGAAAAAATGCAGAGGTGTGTGGATGGATCAAGCCCTTCATGGGGCTCTGTGCTCAGCAGGTAGTCTGCTTGAGATTTTTCTCTCTTCCTCATGCACTGCCTCTCCCCTCCATGTATGCTTTCTCTTGAAAAAATAAATAAATCTTAAAAAGATAAAAGAAGAAATGCAAATCATAACTATTAGAAAATACTCTTATTTACATTAATAATTGCTACATAATACAAATGAGATATTTTCTCCTATAACGTAAAGCAAAGTTTAAAACATTGAAAACCATCATTATTTTATGGGATTTATTAGAATTTATATATTCTTATGCATGCTTCGGTGTGTACATCTATTTTTTTTTTTGAGCATCTCAGCTTTATCCTATGCCATGGGAAGGTGAAGGCAATGATAATAATATCAATACTATTAATAATAATATCAAAGTATCAAAATAAACAACTGTAATTTATTGAAGGCTTATGCACCACAGTTTTTCAAGTATTTCATCTTTCTTAACTTACTTAGTACTAGGAAATACTTGATGAGTCAGATATTCTTATCATCTCCATTTCACAGATGAGGAAGACTAGGAATCTAAGACACAAAGTGTTTAAACATGTTTTTCTAAGATCACATAACTAGTAAATGACAGGAATAAGATTTTAATCCAAACATTCTGACTCCAAAGTAAGTTTTACTAACCACTATACCACACTGAGAAGATGTAAAAATGAGTTAGAAATTCACAACATCCACAATGCTATGAAAGTAGATATCAACGAAAAGAAAAAAATCTGGAAAGAATACACATATATAGAGGTTAAATAACATGCTACTATAGAACGAATGGGTCAACCAAGAAATCAAACATTCAATAACAAAATACATAAAGACAAATGCAAATGAAAACATAACAGTTCAAAATCATTGGGATGCATCAAAAGCTGTTCTAAGAGGGAAGTTTGTAGCAGTACAAGCCTACCCCAAGAAACAAGTAAAATCTCAAATAAACCTAACGTTACACCTGAAAGAGCTAGAAAAAGAAGAATAAATAAAACCCCAAACCAGTAGAGGAAGGAAATAATAACAATTAGAGCAGAAAGAAACAACATACTAACTAGAAAGAATAAAACAGATCAATAAGCCAGGAGCTGATTCTTTGAAAAGATCAACAGAACTGATAAACTTTTAGCCAGATTCATCAAAAAAAGAAAGAAATAGTACTCAAATAAATAAAGTCAGAAATAAAAGAGGAGAAATAACAATGAACTGTGCAGAAATAAAAAAAAATTGAAATAGAATGTTATGAAAACTTATGTGTCAACAAATAGGGCAACCTAGAAGAAAGGGATAAATTCCAAGAAACACATAACATCCCAAAATGAATCAGGAAGAAACAGAAAACTTGAATAGACTGATTACCAGCAAAGAAATTGAATCAGAAAAAACAAAAACAAAACAAAACAAAACCTCCCAACAAACAAAAGTCTGGGACCAGATAACTTCATAGATGAATTTCTATCAAACACTTAAAGAACAGTAAATACCTACATTTCTCCAACTATTTACAAAAATATAAGAGGAGGAAAACTTCCAAATTCATTCTGTGAGACCAGCATTATTAACAAACTGAATCCAACAATACATTAAAAAAAGAAAAATCATTCATCACAATCATGTGGGATCTATTCCTGGGGTGTGAGGGTTGCTCCATGTTAACAAATCCATCAATGTGATACATCACATCAACCAAAGGAAGGATAGAAAACATATGATCATTTCAATAGATGCAGAAAAAGTATTTGACAAAGTACAGAATCCATTCATGATTAAAAAAAAAAAAACAAAAACTAAGAAAGTAGGGTTAGTGGAAACATACCTCAATATAATAAAGGCTAAATATGAAAAGTCCACAGTCAACATCATACTCAATGGTGAAAAATTGAGAGTTTTTCCTGTATGATCAGGAATAAGATGGATATCCACTCTCACCACTTTTATTCAACATAATACTGGAAGTCCTAGCCACAGTAATCAGACAACAAAAAGAAATAAGAGTCATACAAATTATGACACTATATATAGAAAACCCTGAATACCCATCAAAAGACTACCAGAACTGATAAATAAATGTGGTAAGTTTGCAGGTGATACAAGGTCAATATACAAATATGGTAGTTATATTTTTAACTTTTTGAGGAAACTCCATACTGTTTTCCAGAGTGGCTGTACAAGCATAGGGGGAAAAAAAGGGAAAGAGAGCAAACAAAGAAACAGACTCTTAACTATTAAAGAATAAACTGATGGTTGCCAGAGGGCAGGTGGTTGGGAGAATATGTTAAATAGCTGATAGGGATTAAGGAGTGTACTTGTGAGAGCACTGGGTGTTGTATGTATGTGTTGAAACACTAAATTTTACATTGAAACTAATATCAAACTGTATGTTAACTGGAATTTAAATAAAAACTTTTAAAAAGTCCACACTACCCAAAGCAATCTACAGATTTAATGCAACCCCTATCAAAATACCAACAGCATTTTTCACAGAACTAGAACAAATAATCCTAAAATTTGTATGGAACCACAGAAGATTCTGAATAACCAAAGCAGTCTTGAAAAAGAATGACAAAACTGGAAATACCATAATCCCAGATATCAAGACAGACCACAAAGTTGTAGTATTTGAAAAAGTATGTTACTGACATAAAAATATACACAAACATTATTAGAAAAGAATAGAAAGCCTGAAAATAAACCCATGACTATATGGTAAATAATCTTTGACAATAAAGGTGAGAATATGCAATGGGGAAAGACAGTCTCTTCAACAAATAGTGTTGGGAAAATTGGACAGCAAAATGCAAAAGACTGAAACTGGGCCACTTACTTACACCATACACAAAAAATCATCTCAAGATAGATTGAAGACCTAAATGTGAGATCTGAAATGATAGAAATCCTATGAAAGAGAGCAGGTAGTAATTTCTCTGACATTGGGCATAACAACACTTACCTAGATATGTCTCTTGAGGCAAGGGAAACAAAAGTAAAAATAAACTCTTGGGACTACATCGAAATAAAAAGTTTCTGGATAGCAAAGGAAACAATCAACAAAACTAAAAAACAATCTACAGAATGGGAGAAGACATTTACAAATGACATATCTGATAAAGGGTTAATATCCAAGCTACACAAAATGTTATAAAATTCAACACCTGAAAAACAAATACTGTAGTTTAAAAAATGGGCAGAAGACATGAATAGACATTTTTCCACAGAAGACATACAGATGGCCAACAGACACATGAAAAGATGCTCAACGTCACTCATCATCAGGGGAATACAAATCAAAACTATAATGAGATATCACTTTACACCAGTCAGAAGGACAAAATTTAACAGCATAGGAAACAACAGGTGTTGTCAAGGATGTGGAGAAAGGGGAACCCTCTTACACACTGCTGGTGGGAATGCTAACTGGTGTAGCCACTCTGGAAAACACTATGGAGTTTCCTCAAAAAGTTAAAAATAAAACTATCCTATGATCCAGCAATTGCATTACTAGGTATTTACCCAAAGGATACAAATATACTAATTCAAAGGGGTGCATACACCTGGTATATATAGCAGCATTGTCAGCAATTTTACATTTTACATAGAGGAACAGCCCAAATGTTCCGCAACTAATGAATGGATGAAGAAGAGATTGTGTGGTGTGTGTGTCTGTGTGTGTGTGTGTGTGTGTGTGTGTGTGTGTACATACAAACAATGGAATCTTACTCAACCATAAAAAAAATGAAATCTTTCCATTTGCAACAATGTGGATGGACCTAGAGAGTATTATGCTAAGCAAAATAAGTTAGTCAGAGACAGACAAATACCACATGATTTTAGTCACATGTGAATTTAAGAAAAAAAGAAGGGAATGAAGCAAAAAGAGACATATCCCAAACAGACTTAACTACAGAGAACAAACTGATGATTACCAGAGAGAGGTGAGGTGGGTGAGGTGATGGTTGAAGTAGGTGAAGGGGATTAAGAGTATACTCATCATGATGAGCACTGAAGATTGTATAGAATTGTTGAATCACTATATCATGTATCGGAAACTAAACTAATACAACCCCGTGTCTTAACTATACTGGAATTAAAATTTAAAAAGAAAATAATGTAGAGCAGATGATTCCCCTATGGACAGTTGTAGAGGTAGAGCTATAGTGTATACATGCAGAGAGAATATGCACCAAAGTTTCAAAAGTCATTATTTCTAGATATATTGGGCTAGGTTTTTGACAGGAATTAGAATTCACCCCAAATATTTCAAACAAAGAGTTTTCATGGAGACACTTCCTACAAAATCCTAGGGATACATTGTCAGGGATAAAAAGAAGGAATAACAACATGCCTAGATTGGGATGCCTGGGTGGCTCAGTGGGTTAAGCCTTTGCCTTCAGCTCAGGTCCTGGGTCTCAGGGTCCTGGAATTGACCCCTGCATGGGGGGGGGGGGGTCTCTGCTCAGTGGGGAGTCTGCTTCTCCTTCTCTCACTCTGCCTGCCTCTCTGCCTACTTGTGATCTCTCTGTCAAATAAATAAATAAATAATCTTTAAAAAAAAGAGAGAGAGAAGAATATGCCTAGAAACCTACTAAGTGGGAAAACTATTACAGCCCTTTTGCTGAAGAGACAAGGATAGTGAATGCTTTTACTGGAGTCCAGTGACTATTGACAACACAAAGATGGATACATGTACTGAGGGAGACAGGACATAGAAGGAAGTGCAAAAGAACTACTCTAATTTCTGGCAGTTTTGCCTTCCTCTTTCTCCCTCCCTCTCCCCCTCCCTCTCTTCTTCTTTTCACCGCCTCCTCCTTCTTCTCCTTCTCCTCCAACTCCTCCTCCTCCTCCATCACCTCCTTCTCCTCCTTGTTCTCCTCCTCCTCCTTCCCCTTCTCCCCCTCCCCTTCTTCTTTCTCTCCTTTTCCTCCCCCCTCTGCCCTCCCCTCCTTCTCCTCCCATTGTCCTAGCCTCAGAAGTCCTCAGCAGTACTGGGGTGAGTTGGGCAGGAAGATGCAGCCAGAAGGGATTAGTCTTTCTGAGTACTCAACAAGGTGGATGTGGGCAGAAAATTGTGCCAAGGAGCTAGGAGAGAAGGGGTATCTCAAACAGTGAATATCCAGCACAGTAGTAATTAAGGAATTCCATTTTTAAACATTTTCTTTTCTTAAATTGTCTATTAGATATTTATTAAAAAATAAAATAGGTAACATTTAGCAGTATTCTAAATCTATTAGAGCATAAACCCCAAAATGTGGAACTCTGTATAAATACACTATGAAATCATTAAGCGACAACATTGGATGTACTAGTTTTACTGATACTGTATTTTTCTTGGACCCACTTATGATGAAAGGATCAGGATCTCATCAATGTCCAGCATTATTGATAGCAGCAATATTGGCTTCATTGATATTCTTAGATTAATTATGAATCTACAAATTAAAAGAATTTTTCAATAATTTTCAAGTTAATGGCAAACATTTGGAACAATCTCTTTAAAAGTTATGATGTTATTTTATTACCTAATATATTTCTGAATTAAAATGACTCAATTACCCTTTTATCCATTACTAATAATACTCTTCTTTCATTTTATCTTTATAGTATAAGTATCAGTTTGTTTTCATCTGGAATTACAACATTTCCTATTTAAAAAATTTATCCAAGGTCTTAGAAATATGAATTATGTCTTTTTTGAAGGAATTCTCTTTTAGGAGCTATTTTAATTGATTGGTACCATTTTCTCAAATGAGGTGATTTATCATCCAAAATGTAGTAATCTCTTTGGTTCAATATACACTCTTAATTATGGTTCATCTTTGGATGTCTTCCATTATAATCTAGAAAAGTAGAGGGCTATCTATTACTTGACTGTCAGAAAAATATATTTGCATATATTACAATAGATAAATTGAAGCATTAATCAAATCTATGATAGACTTTTTGTATTCAAAATTGACTATAGAAGAAGTATAATAACATATTTTGCCTTAAAATGAATATCCCCTTATAATACACATAATATTAGTTCAACACAAGGAGTGATTTTAATGAATGGTATAAAACTTAATTATTTCTGTGGATCTTCAAAAGAAACCAAATTATTACTTTGAAAATCCTTATTGCTCTTTTAATTAGACAAAAAATAGCTTAGATTGAAAAAAGATCAGTCAAAATGCTTACATTAAAACATAGCAACAATAATACTTGCAAATATTGATGATCATGAGAATGACCAGACAACACTGGAAATATTGAAATTGTCACCAAAGTTATTTAAATATAAAATGAAAAGGAAATCGCATGGAAGCAAGAAAAAATTATGGAAGTGGTTTAAGAATAAAGATGCTGAAATAAGTATTTGGGTTTGGTAGATGTGTGACTTTGGGAGAGGTATTTAATATCCCTGTTTTCTCATCATACAGTAGGAAAATGCTTGCATTTATTTCATGTTTGTTCACTTATTTGACTATTTTTATTGGTTAAATTTTAGAGGAACAAACTATATAAAACATAAGCTATAGGTCAATAGAAACTAGCTGTAATTAAAATTGTTTTACTTATTTATTTTAACATATTATTTTATTAATTGTTCTAACATGCATCTTTTTAGAACAATACTGCTAAATTCAGTAAGGAATGTCAATGCAAATATGTTGCATTTTCTCATCATA
This sequence comes from Meles meles, assembly GCF_922984935.1. Classification (NCBI taxonomy): domain Eukaryota; kingdom Metazoa; phylum Chordata; class Mammalia; order Carnivora; family Mustelidae; genus Meles; species Meles meles. The sequence goes on along the minus strand of NC_060082.1, from coordinate 23,169,888 downwards.
GGTTATGGATTTATTTTTAATAAAGTATATTTTTCACCTTGTCTTCCTTAAAATCAAATCTATCTCTAGAGCATAATAAATTATGTAGTTTCTTCAACAGTACAGTAAACTAAAATCTACTACATTTCTTACATTCTTAATATATTTCACTTTGTTTTTTGACATAAAAGTTTAGGGGAGAATTTAAAACTATATTTTACATATTATATCATATTTATTAAATATTATATATACATTTAGGAAGCTAGAATATATACTTGGTTCTATTACAAGCTAGAATTGATGCTGCTCTATGGATAAACCACTGAGCTGCTTTTGTTTTGCCTTTGAAAGTACGCACACATCTTGTTGGCCTGTCTTTCATCTGTGCTACAGTATAGGTATGTGACATCAAACTTGTCATCTATTTCTAGTGAAATAGATGAATTATACAAAGAGAGGTTTATAGCAGGAATTTGTTTTCAAAAATAACTCCCAGAAGGATTGCTACAGAGATGTAGAACAATCAGTGGTTGCCAGGTATTTAATGCTGGAGAGAAGGGTTGAAACTCTGAGCAGAAGGGATCTTTTTAGAGCAATAAAATTATTCTCTATGATACTGTGCTTGTGGATACATGACACTGAATTTTTCAGTCTATGTAGACCTTTACAGCAAGAACCTTAATGCACATATAGAAAGTATCTATTCTAGGATGGCATGAAGAAAGTGATAAAACAATAACCATATTACAAATATATTGAACAGCCTCACTGAAGGGAGTGTAGGAAAAAGTGCTGACCCGAATAACTTTGAAAATGAGGGGAGTCTATAAAACTAAAGAAAAAAGAAACTTACATGAGCACTGTTCTCTAATTAATAAAGTTGTTCCCCACAAGGGTACAGATTTAGGATTCTTATGGTGTTACGCATATATTCTGAAATTGAACAATTAAGTAAATGGACAGTGGAGCATGGGAGCCAGAGTTTTCACTGTTGAAGTGAGAATTTACAGAGAAGCAAAGAGTGAAACTAGAATAACCCATGTCATAATGGATAAAAGTTGGAGGCATCAGAATGAACTCATATTTAACTTACTGAATATATACAGATACAGATGGATATACATAAGAAGTATAGATAGGTATATATACACTGGTTTTTACATACACATACTTCTATTTTCAGCAGATGAAAACTAGAAGCAGTGTTCCACAGTAACAAACATATTTTTCCCCCAAATCTTGGTGTCTAATAATAATCCCTAATTAAAGTTACCAATGTAATTGGAGAAATTGTTAATTCTAGGACTAGCGCAGGAAATATACAACATGAACCTGCTGTATCTCTAAAACCAAACCAAAACAAAACAAAAAACAAGAAGGGAGCAACCAACAATGATAAGGGTATGCCAATATAAATAAATAAATAAAGTATTGGATTATAACCCAAAGTATAGAACAAATACCCATGAGTCTATACTTACATAAATAAATAACTGAATTAATAAGTAAATGGGAAGAAGGGACAAACCTCCTGTGTAGAACAATCCTAAATAATTTGTATAAATATTCTGCCCTTAAGAAGCTGATGCATAGGAGCGCCTGGGTGGCTCAGTAGGTTAAAGCCTCTGCTTCAGCTCAGGTCATGATCCCAGGGTCGTGGGATGGAGCCCCGCATCGGGCTCTCTGCTCAGCAGGGAGCCTGCTTCCTCCCTTCTCTCTCTCTGCCTGTCTCTCTGCCTACTTGTGATCTGTCTGTCAAATAAATAAATAAAATCTTTAAAAAAAAAAAAGAAGGTGATGCATACTCACCACTCCAGCATGAAAAATGGCCAAAAAGGGAAAAGATTATAGAAACCTGACAAACACCTCCTCATCTGTGTGTGATGAAAATATCAGTCTATCTTTGTGTTCTTTCTCCCCAAACATAACACAGTCTAATCATAAAAATAAAAAGAACATCACATAAATATCAGTTGACAGATATTCTTAGAATATCTGACCCTTACTCTTTAAAGCTGTCAAGGTCAGGGCTCCTGGGTGGCTCAGTGCGTTAAAGCCTCTGCCTTTGGCTCAGGTCATGATCCCAGGGTCCTGGGATCAAGCCCCGCATCAGGCTCTCTGCTCTGTGGGGAGCCTGTTTCCTCCTCTCTCTCTGCCTGCCTCTCTGCCTAGTTGTGACTTCTCTCTGTTAAATAAATAAAATATTTTAATTAAAAAATAAAACTGTCAAGGTCATTAAAAATCAAAGCAAGTCAGAGAAACTCACAGGCAAGAGAAGCCTAAAGAAGTGTGGTAAGTAAATATAATGCAGCACTGTGGATAGGACACTAAAAGAGAAAAATCATATTGGCTAATAATACTTTATCAATGTTAGTTCATGAATTGTAACTAATGTATTATACAACTGTGAGATACAATGGGAACCAGGTGAGGAATGCATGGGAACTTTATGTGTCATCGTTGCAACCTTCTATAAGTCTAAACTGTGACAAATAATAAAAAGGATTATAAAAACAACTTTCAGTGTATGTTATATATAGTCCACATTATTCTTAAAAGAATATGTTCATACTAGTCGATAAAAGCCATTCACACATTTAAGCATCACCAAATTCTTAAGACAGAACTATTTTCTGTAGGTGAGAAAGCCAAAGCTCAGAGAAACTATTTAATTTGCTAGAGATCAATTAGTATTAAAACCATTTATTATTACCTCAAGTTAAATTCTGTTTTCTATAATACCATACAATGCCACCAGTGCAATGAAAAATTTTATTCTCAAGATTATTATCCAAAAGCATTATACATTCCTTTGTCAATAATACATATATATTCAGTATTCCCCAAATAATAAGCACCAAAACTATAATAACACATATTTTTAAATGTTTTAAAATATCCAAACCCTCTACAATAAGACAATGTTTAAAACAAGAAAACTAATGAAGAGAAATTACTTAAAACATGAGGTACAATCAAGAACAAACTAGACTTATTTGACTTAGAAGAGACTTCAGATAAATTTGCCTAGCCCTAGAGCAGCTATTTCCTATAGCAATGAGAAAATTTGAGTCCAGAATAACAGAGATAACTGTTTAATATTATACAACTAGTTATTACAGGGTTTTTAATACAGCCCAGGTATCCCAATTTCCAGTCCAGTCCCAATATATCATATAAAGCAATGAAAATATCAATGCCACTTTTACCACAGAACTAGAATTTTCAACTCTATCACACCATTACTCCTGGAAGTGAGATGGCAAAATTTACTAAAAGGTATACACATGTACCACATACACAAATAAATTAAAGGTATATATACACACAGATATATAAATGAGCATTTATGTATACATATATGTATGTATATGAATATATATACAAAATATAAATAAAAACTTTGAATCACTTTAAAAAGAAATGACAGCAAAATTGTTATCTGTGTGTGTGCATGTGTCTCAAACCGCATCTTTTTTTTTTTTCAAAGCAATTATATGATTCTGCTAGTAATTTCTTGAGCCAGGTAAAAGCGATTTTTCACTTTTTTCATGATAGAATATTTTACTTGCCGATGTATTTAGTTATCAGTATATTATCAGTAGCTATTTGGTGATTAATTTCTCCCATGGAAAAATTTGATGATTAATTTTCTCCCTTAAAAAATAACATTTATTTTATTAAAATTCTGGCATAGGTGGGACATCCTCCAGATAATATACTGAATTAGAAATTCAAAAAAGCATGTGGTAATAAAAATACATTGATTTCTGTTTAACTTCTTTTTAACAAAGAGTTCTTAGACCTTTTCTCAGCATCTTGTATATTGCATTACTTCTTCTATAAATTAATTTATTCAGGAAAATCTTCATAGGGTATTTTTTAAAGCTAAATCTTGAAGCGTCTGTCAAAGCATGCTCAAAGCTCTGGGTTTGGATGTCGGAAGAGTCATCAAAGTCCAATTTCACAATGTGCTAAATATATATGGATAATCCAATTTCCTAGACTTAGTAAGCCTCTGTTGACTCAATTGTCAAAAGAATCCCACCTAGGAGGCAGACTGTCAAATATTAACCAACCCTATTTCTTCCTCCTGTAAATACAACTGCACTGTTTTTCAAACCTTCTTGCAATTACATTTAGGACTTAAGTGCGTTCTAGTCAATGGACAGTGAACTAAAGTGATGCGCAATATGTGTAAAGCTCTCTCTCTCACACACACACACACACACACACACACAGCAAAAGACAATCCTTCATGGTCTTTTTCATCTATGGGCAGATGTCCTTGTCCAGGGTAAACTTGAAATCCACTTCTAAAGTATATATGGCAGACTCTTCATTCCAATTTATCTTTGAATAACTGTGTGAAAAGCCACCCACATGTTCAACACATCGTCTGTGGACAAGAATGCTTGATCACTTTGATCTGTTTACAAGAGCAAGAAACACATTTCTATTCTGTTTGAATTGCTATTTATTCATTTATTTTTTTGTTGTTGTTATTGCTGTAGTCCTACCTTAAGAAATGCAACCAATATGTCAAGGTTATTTTAAGGATTAAAGAAGAAAATACAAATACTTAGCACAGTAATGATACTAGATGTCAATAAATGATAATGGACAAAGCACACACAAAAGACCTGTAGGTAAATAACAAATATATCAATATCTGGACAGAAAAATTGTTTATCCGGATGAGCAAATTAGAAAAGATACCCTTCCTCCATATTGACTTGGTCTTTAGTTAATGTATTTGGCTCAGCGAAGGGAGCACCTCTATTTGGTGTCTGTTTGAGGCACAAAAACTGCAATCATTTTGAGTTATTTTTTAGTTTTAATTTAAATTTCAGTTAGTTAACCTACAGTGTAATAAATTCAGGTGTACTATATTAGAGTTACTTTTAAATAGCAATAAGAATATTTGAGGTAGGCTCGAGCATGGGAACAGTATTTGTAAAAGTGAGCTTTCTGAAAAAAGTGATAAAGTATCTGAGGGTTGATGCAAAAGATGAGGGAAGACACTTTAGAAATGGATCAAATTGTGCGAGGAGATGACACAGAAAGGATTTAAGACACTATACTAAACTTCCAAGCTATTAATAGTCTAGTGCTCAATGTAGCTTATAAGATAACATGTTTGATGATTTAGGCAGGAATCGAGCTACAAATAGAATGCACAAGAATCATTGGAAAGCTTGACAAAATGAATTTTCTCCACACAAAGAGATCTTGTTATAGAAAGCATGTCAGGTGACCCCTGAATCTCCACATTTTACAAATATATCAGCTATTTCTGGGACTGGTGATTCTGGAACCACACTTTGAAAAAATCTTCTTAAAATTATTTCCTCTGATTCTACTTTTCACTAGGAAGCTGTATGTCTAAGGAAGTAAATAATGTATCTAATAATTGTTATAATTTATACAAGATGTAAAGGATCACAACTAGATTATGGTTTTACATCCAAAGGAAATGTGCATAACAGGAGAGTCAGCAATTATAAAAATTATTAAGTATGTGACATACACAGAAATAAAATGTAGGTACATATTAGTGAAATAATTTGGAGGAGGAGTGATTTAACTTTGCCTGAAATTGAGGGATAATCAGCAAAAATTTCCCAGAGAAAAAGAAACTAGAAAACTGTTAAATGATAGAAATAAGAATTTGACATTTAGGCAATAGGAGAAAAATATTGGGGCAACAAACAGAAAGAACTTAGGGAGAAAATGTTACGTGAAATGCTTGGTGTGTTCAGCAAGCTAAATGCAATCCAGTCCTGATTTTGTTTCAACCACCAGGAGAGTAATGTGGACTATATTATATATATATAATATATAATATATATGACTGGCTATATATATATATATATATAATTATATATATAATATATAAATATAAATAAATATAATATATATAATATATATATATATATATTTGAAAAGAAACAATTTTTCTTTGTTTTTGAAAGATTTCATTTTTTAAGTAATATCTAACCCAACGTGAGGCTGGAACTTACAACCCCAAGATCAAGAGTTGCATGTTCTACCACCTTAGCCAGTCAGGCATTCCAGGAAAGATTTTCTAATTGTAATTTGATTTCTTGAGAACACAGTATTGCACTGGAGAGATAATAGTAATAATAGTACCTTAGCACCTTTGCCATGAATGCATTTCTCATTAGCAAGAGAAAACTGGTTTTTTGTATATTTTTCACTATTATATTGGTTGCATGTTGTTAAACACAGCAGTCTGACTTACATCACTTATGTTTTTTAAGTCACATATGTCATTTTCTGCATAAAATTTTTAAGCTATGTCTTAATTTCCTTATGTGTAAAGTGGAGCACAGTAATAGTTTAAACTTCATAGAACTATGATGAGGTTTTAGTGGGAGAAAAATCATGAAATTTGATTGGTACCATGGCTGACACCTAGTAAACACACCCTGATCATTTGTGTTTGTGATTGTTGTATAGCTGATTGAAAGCTGTTATTAAGAATTACTAAGAATATGGACTTATAGAATATTGAAGCTCTGAAAGTTGGACATTATATATTTTGGGAACAAAGTATACCAATTTTCCACAATCTCTCACATAAAGTGAAAGCAGAGGGAATACTTCCTAACTCATTCTATAAGACCTGCTTTATTTTAATTACAAAAAGACAAACCATCATACTAAATGATGAGAAACTACATGCTTCCTTAGCAACATCAGAAACAAGGCAAGGATGTTCTCTTTTGCTATTCTTACTCAACACAGAAGCAAAGGCAATTCATGAGAGAAAGGACGGTCTTCTCAACAAATGGTGTTGTAACAACTGGCATCCGCATGTAAAATAATTAATATGAAAACAGACTTAACACCCTTTATAAAAATTAACTCAAAATGAATAATGGACCTTAAATTAAAATGTAAATTTATAAAATTTCTAGAAGATAACATAGGAGAAAATTGGTCCCCTTGGCTTTTGTGATATGACTTTTTAGGTTTAACTCTCAAAGCATCATTAATGAAAAAAATGTACACATTAGACTACATTAAAGTTAACTCCTGCTCCATGAAAGACACTATTAAAAGAATAAAAAGGCAAGCCAAAGACTTGGCTAAAGTCTTTGTAAAAACAGATGACTGATAAAGTACTAGTATCCTAAATATACAAAGAAATCTTAACACTAAAAATTAAGAAAACAAACAACCCAATTAAAAAATGGGCAAATGACTGAGCAGAACCTCATCAAAGAACACACACACAGACACACACAAACAGGACTTTTATGTATTTTTGGGAAATGTTTCCCTTTACAATTATGCAACGCTCCTCTTTATCCCTGATAATTTTCTTTGCTTTAAGGTCTCTTTTTCTGAAATTAATACAGCTAATCCAGTTTCCTTTTATTAGTGTTTGAATGGTATCTTTTTCTCCACCCATTTATTTTTATTTATTTTTTTAAAGATTTTATTTATTTATTTGAGAGAGAGATCATAGGCAGGGAGGCAGGCAGAGAAAGAGGGAGAAGCAGTCTCCCTGCTGAGCAGAGAGCCCAATGCAGGGGCTCAATCCCGGGACCCTGGGACCACAACCTGAGCCAAAGGCAGAGGCTTAACCCACTGGGCCACCCAGGAGCCTTCATCCATTACTTTTAATGTACTCATGTCTTTATATTAGCCACAGGTTTCTTGAAAACAACATATAGTTAGGTCATGTGTTTTTGTTTCTTTTTGTTTTTAATCTACTCTAATAATCCCTGTCTTTTATTTGGTATATTTAGACCATTGGTATTTAAAGTGATTTTTTGCATAGTCATATATTTTTTACTACTTTCTACTCATTCTTTATTTTTTGTCTTCTACTATTTTTATACATTCTTTGATTTTTTTTAAAGATTTTATTTATTTATTTGACAGACAGAGATCACAAGTAGGCAGAGAGGCAGGCAGAGAGAGGAAGAAGCAGGCTCCCTGCTGAGCAGAGAGCCCGATGCGGGACTCGATCCCAGGACCCCGAGATCATGACCTGAGCTGAAGGCAGAGGCTTTAAACCACTGAGCCATCCAGGCGCCCCTGCATTCTTTGATTTTAATTAAACATTTATCTAAGTCCATTTTTCTCCTCTCTTAGCATACTAATCATCCTTTATTTGTTTTTCTTTTTAGTAGCTGCCCTTAAACTTGCAGTATGCATTTACAATTGATCCAGATCCGCTTTCAGTTACACTATAGCACTTCACAGGTTGTACATATAACACACTTATAAAAGACTATTACTAGTTCTTTATTCCTGCCTCTTATTGATTCTTTCATTTCACTATTCATTAGTGATGATTACTGAATAAACTGTTGCTATTATTATTTTGAACAAAATATTATTTGTTAGACCAAGAATAAACATGACAAAGATCTAATTTTATGCTCATTGCTTCAGCCTCTCTCTTCCTTTCTTTAGGTAGGTCTGAGTTTCTGTCTTATTTAACTCCTTTCCAAAAAAACTTCTTTTTTTTAAAGATTTTATTTATTTACTTGACAGAGATCACCAGCAGGCAGAAAGGCAGGCAGAGAGAGAGAGGAGGACACAGGATCCCCACTGAGCAGTGAGCCTGATGCAGAGCTCGATTCTAGGACCCCCCGGGATCATGACCTGAGCTGAAGACAGAGGCTTTAACCCACTGAGCCATGCAGGCACCCCTGAAAAACTTCTTTTAACATTCCCTATAAGGCAGGTAGAGTTTATCAATCTTATTAATTCTTTCAAAGAACCAGCTCCTAGTTTCACTGGTCTGTTTCATTGAAACCTTTTGGTTTCTATTTCATTGATTTCTGTTTTAATATTTATTATTTTTCTTTGCATACTGGGGTTAGGCTTTATTTGTTGTTCTTTCTCCAGCTCTTTAAGGTATAGGGTTAGGTTGTGTATTTGAGACCTTTCTTATTTCTTGAGAAAGGTTTGTATTGCTATGCACTTTCCTCTTATGACCACATTTCCTGCATCCAAAGATTTTGAACAGTTGTGTTTTCATTTTTATTTGTTTCCATGAATTTTTTTTAACTCTTCTTTAATTTTCTGGTTTACCCAGTCATTCTTTAGTAGGATGTTCTTTAGCCTCTATGTATTTGAGTTCTTTCTAAATTTCTTCTTGTGATTAAGTTCCAAGTTCAAATCATTGTGTTCTGAATATATGCAGGGAATGATTCCAATCTTTTGGTACCAGTTGAAACCTGATTTGTGACCCAGTATGTGATCTATTCTAGAGAATGTTCCATGTACACTAGAGAAGAATGTGTATTCTGTTGCTTTGGGATGGAATGTTCTGAATATATCTGTGAAATCCATCTGGTCCAGTGTGTCATTCAAAACCCTTGTTTCTTTGTTGATCCTCTGCTTAGATGATCTGTCTATTGCGTTAGGGGAGTGTTAAAGTCCCCTACTATTACTGTATTATTATTGATGTGTTTCTTTCATTTTATTATTAATTGGCTTATATAATTGGCTGATCCCATGTTAGGACCATAAATATTTACAATTGTTAGATCTTCTTATTGTATATACCCTTTAATTATGATATAGTATCCTTGTTTATCTCTTATTATTATCTTTGATTTAAAATCTAATTTGTCTTATATAAAGATTACTACCCCAGCTTTCATTTGATGTCCATTAACATGATGAATATTTTTCCACCCTCTCACTTTAAATCTGGAGGTGTCTTTGGATCTAAAATGAGTGTCTTACATACAGCATAACAATGGGTCTTGCTTTTTTAATCTATCAGATACCCTCTGTCTCTTGATTGGGGCATTTAACCCATTTACATTCATGGTAACTATTGAAAGATATTAATTTAGTGCCATTATATTACCTGTAAAGTCCTTGTTTCTGTATATTGTTTCTCTTTCTTTCTGGTCCATGTTGCTTTTGGACTCTCTCTTTGCTTACAGGATCCTTTTTAATGTTTCTTGTAGGACAGGTTTGGTGATCACAAATTCTTTCAATTTCTGTTTGTCCTGGAAGATTTTTATCTCTCCTTCTATTTTGAATCACATCCTTGCTGGATAAAATATTCTTGGTTGCATATTTTTCTCATTTAGCACCCTAAATATACCATGCCAGTTCTTTCTGGCCTGTCATGTTTCTGTGGATAAGTCTTCTGCCCGTCTAATGTTTCTACCCTTATAGGTTATAAATCTCTTCTCTGGAGCTGCTTTTAGGAATTTCTCTTTGTGTCTGAGATTTGCTTTTAGGAATTTCTCTTTGTGTCTGAGATTTACAAATTTCACTATTGCATGTTGGGGTGTTGACCTATTTTTACTGATTTTAAGGGGGATTCTCTGTGCCTCCTGGACTTGGATGCCTATTTCTTTCTCCAGATTAGGGAAGTTATCTGCTGCAAATTGTTCCAATATACCTTCTGCCTCTCTCTTTCTTTGTCCTCTTCTTCTGGGATCCCAATTATTCTAATATTGTTTTGTTTTATGGTATTGCTTATCTCCCTGTTTCTCCCCTCATGATCCAGTAGTGGTTTGTCTTTCTTTGTCTCAGCTTCTTTATTTTCCACCATTTTGTCTTCTAGATCACTAATTCTTTCTTCTGCTCATTTATCCTAGCAATTAGAGCCTCCAATTTTTATTGCATCTCACTAATAGCCTTTTTATTTTTGAACTGATTAGATTTTAGTTCTTTTCTCTGGGAAGGGATTCTCTAGTGTGTTCTATGCTTTTTTTTTCAGGTCTATTTAGTATCTTTATAATTGTTATTCAGAATTCTAGTTCTGACATCTTACTTATATTCAGACAGTTTAGGTCCCTGGCAGTCAGTACTGCCCCTTCTATTTTTTGAGATAAGTTTTTCCATCTTATCATTCTTGCAAAAAGTGGTCACTTTTCTATTTGTAGAGTTGCAGCTATTCTTTTTAGATCTCCAGTTGAGTTCACAGGTGTTTAGAATGATCTGACAGTCATCTAGCTGAATTCCTGGGGCCAGATGAAACTAAGGTCTCCTACTCCTTGGCCATCTTCTTATTTAACTTTGACTCTTGGTCTTTAATAATAAATACTTCATCAGATGTTCAAAAAATCTGCACTTCATTTTATTTTGAGTTGTGTATAATTTTGATGAAGAAAGTGGTAAAAACTATGTGAGATATAGAAGAAATGTTAGAATCAGATTGCCTGAGTGTGAAGCCCTACTCTACCATTTACTATTTCTGTGACCTAAGAAAATTTAATTACATTTTTTGTACCTTATCTGCATAATGTAGGATATAATATCTATTTTATATGGTTGTTGTAAGATGTAAAATGTGTGTGTGTGTGTGTGTGTGTGTGTGTGTGTGTGTGTGTGTTAAGAGTTGGTATAATCTAATAGCTATAAAAATACTTACTATTCCAGTACATAGAGAAAATATGAAAGGGAGAAAATATAGAATTAAAGTTTTAATATAGGAAACATGAGAATGTAACTTTTGAAGTATAATTGAATCTATTTTTATGATAAAAAAAACAAGGTCATTGATGCATCCCAATAAGTAACAATTCTGTTCATCCCTCAATATCTGAACCCATTGAAATAAGACAAAAATATCACTAAGTAGAAGAACAAAATATCATTTTTATCACTCTATAAAGCTGGTTATTTATTTATTTGACAGAGAGAGAGGGAGTGTGTGGGGGAAGAGCAGAGAAGAGGAAGAGAATCTCAAGCAGACTTCCTGCTAAGTGCAGAGCCTTACATGGGGACTAGGTCACATGATCCTGACATCAGGATCTGAGCTGAAATCAAAAGTCATACTCTTAACTGACTGACCCACCCAGATGCCCCTAGAATATATTTTGATGTGAGAGTGCAAACAGGCTAGAGGAATCATGTACCTATGTAGATCTTATAAAAGATAGAGAGAGAAAGAGGGAGACCCAGAGCCCTGTGTTCAGTAATATCGATAAGTTAGTTCCACTCACTTGAGAAATATATAAGTCATTCTAATTCACTGAGATAGAGTAAGGAATGGGGCAAAGGGCAGTATATTTTGACCCATCTCATTTTCATAGAAAAAAAACATAATAAATAAGAATATAAAAAATATTTTTAAAACAAATAATGTGTTAGTAATTTCCACCTGTACTGCTTCCCATCTAGGATCATTTTTGCTGTTTTGTTTTTGTTATTTTTACCCTTCCATCCTTTTTGTCCTTATGGGCTTATGCATTTAAAAAATTTCATTATGTTCTGAACACATTTAGGTTTGAGGATAAGTAGTACTGAATTCATGTATTTAATCTGCCATTTTTAAGTGGAAATCCTACTTAACATTCCTTAATGTGATATGTATAAAAGTTGTCACTAAACCTTTAATTGAGAGCATTTTTATAATGTAGAAAATAACCACTCTATGGTTAAATCTTTTCTTTTTAAAATCACATGGCAACTAAAAGAAAACAGATTATTATATACTAAATTGGTTATATATTGCTATCCTACCTAATTTGCCTAACAAAGTTATACGTTGTTATTCAGCAGACTTTATAGCTGGCATTAGTTTATGGTGGTGAGGTAGCAGAATATATCATTTGTTTTGCATAAGCTAAGAATTGTTGTAAGTAATGAAGAATTATGTTAATAGCAAAGTCAGCATAACTGACACTGTAGTCAAAGACTAAAGGAATTTATATGCCATCAAGCTATCATTTTGATAAAGTGAATTATCCTCCCAGAGACATTTAAACGCCTTAGTAAAATAGTGCATAGAAGCAGCTATTTTATACTCTGATTTTTATCAAATTATGTTTTCTCAAAACAGGTATCTGATGGGTGTATCCATTGCAGGGTACAACATAAGCAGAAACAATTAGGTTAAAAAATGTTATAAAAAGTTAGTTAAATTTGAATATAAGTTTTAACTGCTAATGTAGGAATTTTACACTTATTTATAATTTTTAATTAAAATTATATAAATTTACTTATAAATTTTTGAATAAGTCTCAATCATGAAATCCAATTTGTTGACACAATTTGCTACAAATTTGTGTTACAATTTGTAAACACAAACAAATGTGCTCCTTGTTTGTCTTAACTGTAAGATAAGTGACCTGGACTGAATGGTACTTAACCAATATTAAACAAATAGATAAAAATTCATGAACAACTAAATGCAATTGTCAAATGAACACTAAAGACTGCTAAATGCTTACATAGTGTCTTTCCAAAAAATATTTGTTTCCCATATTATTTGAATCTCCAGTGGTTTATTTATAGGTTAAAGTAAGAGAGTCAACAGTCACATGGCTCTTTTTGGACATTATGTATAAGTAAATTTATTTTTATATTATTAACTTACTGTAACTACACCCAATAAGAAAAAAGAAGCAAAATGTACAACAGAAGTAGTTCGAAGTAGAGGATAAAAATGATACAGTATACATATTAGTATACATGATTATATTAACAATATTATTGATGAAGTTATCATATACAAACCTAAAAAATACAAACTCTCTAATTAAAATTATCAAATTAACATGGATATAAACATTATTACTCCTACATAAAAATTCTTAGTGGTTTCTGAAAATTAGAAAGATGAAGTAAATATGACATAAAATGGTCCTTGTGATAGAGTCTTTGGTTACTTATTATTTTTTAATAACTATCCTGTTCTCACTGGATTCTCAAGAAACATTGAACTTCCTTCCAATAATTGAAAAGTGTATGCTCTTTCTCACCTTCAAGCAATGTTGACACTCAGCCCAAATAACTAAGACAATACAACAGTTATTTTCAGCTTTGATGTTGCCCTTTGCTCTAAACCCAGAAAGTATAAAAGACATGTTGGGTTTGTGTATGAGATAAACCTGGAGGCAGAAAATTCATCTTTCATATGGAGTTTTTTCCTGTTTGGTAAGTACTCTAATTTACTGTACAAATTTGGGGACCTGAGATTAGCTCTGCTTGCAGCTAGTATTTCCACTTTTATCAATGAAATAAAGGAGAAAAAAACCTTTTAAACATTACTAAACACATCATAAGGCCATATTTCCTCATGAGGCACATGATTTAAAAATGCTCAACAGAGGGAAAAGGAAGCAAAATCTTTTACAGAAAATGAACTCTTAATAAAAATTTTTAAAAATGGAATGCTAAAATTGTCAATGACATTAACAGACAAACATTTAATGTGTGCCTGATAAAATCAGCCCTTAAGAAAAATATTTTAAAGACTTGATATATGTGGGGGAAAGATGTTCAAAATTATAACTAAAAGTATAACTTATAGTTAAAAGAGCAACAAAGTATGAGACAAAATAAGGTGAAGTTGAATACTGATAGAGATTCAAACAAAAATAAACTCTTATGTAGAAATTTGGAAGTGAAAAACATACTCATTGAAGGAAAATAAACACCGACCTAAAAAACAGGAAATGAATTAATGAAAGAGATGGTATTACAACAGTTACAAATCCACTGGTATGAAAATAAAACATCAAGAATATGATACACACAATATTATCAAGAGTGAACTTCTCTGGAAAGTAAAATTTTATATTATGCTAGAGCAAAGATCTAGATACAATGCTAGTGGTTGTTCTGTAGTCTTAAAATTATTGGTAGATGTTCATTTTCTGACTACTCTTCATAATTCATTTATATAAATGTACTATCTTAAAGTTAACAAAAAAATGAAAAGAAAGAAATCCTAGATAAAATGTACTATCTTAAAGTTAACAACAACAACAACAAAAAACAATGAAAGGAAAGAAATCCTAGAGAAGTTTTGTTAACCAATTACTTATTTTATAGCAATTATTAACCATAGACGAAGCTTACTAAAAATATGTCAGGTTTGTTCTCCATAACTTCAAAATGCAAAACCTGGGAAAAAGAGATTGGGGATTGAAAAAACATAAGACATAAAAATATTAATTTTAAAAAGCTAAGAAGCTATACTAATGTAAGGAAAAAATATGTTTGAGAAAAAACAATAGTCAGTGGAACAATGAAAGTATCATGATAGTGTCAATTTTCCCTATAATAATCACTGTAAGAATATAATCCTAGTCAATACAAGAGAAGAAATATAAGGGGTAAATCAATTGTTTTACAAGATATAAAGGTATTTTACTAGTATGATAATCAAGAGATTATAGCACTGATATGGAATATTATGAAGAAAATATTAAAGGCAAATAAAAAGAACAGAATGCAACAAATGAAAGCATGAGAACGTAACTTATGATAGATAACATGCATTAATCAGGAGAAACATAGTATTAATATAAGTTTCTAGAAAAATTAGACTTCTAATGAATGCACAATGCAACAAAACTTTTAAGGGAAAAATTATAAAAAATCAAAATATTCATTTTAAAACTTTTGGAAGATAATTGATAATATACTTATGATCTGTATGTAAGGAAGAATTTATTAGAAAAGACAATACTGAAAGATATAAAATAAAATTAATCAATGAATATGGCTATATAAAAAATAAAATATTGTTACTAAAAGAAAATTATAGAAAAATTACCTTCGCTGGAAAACCTCTCAAAGATATTTCAGTTATATCATCAACAAATATTAGTTCCAATAAATATTTATACATAAATTTAAAAAAGACCAATGATATAAAAATCTTTGGGTTGGCAGAAATTCACAGAGGAATACTTAAATAACCAGAAAACTAACTAAAGAATAATTAATCTCATTGACAATAGGAAAATTCAAATTAAAAGCACTATATGGTACCACTGTACACCTATAAAATTGATTTAAAATGATAAGTCTGACAGTACTAATTTTCTATGAAAACAGAAAGTAGAGGGAACTCTATCTAACACACTACAGGCATATAAATAGAAAAAAATTATACTACTTTAGATTACATTTTGTCAATATCTGGTAAAGTTGAGAATGACTTTATTTATGACTCCAAAATTCAATTTCTAGGTATACAGCCTAGAATTACTCTTACCCAAAGATATAACTACAAGAATGCTCAGAAAACAACTTTTAGGGGGGAAAAAATAATGTGAAAATGTATATCAACATTTCATCATTACACTGAATAATTAACTAAATATGCATTAAATGGAACATGCTGAGTGCTTGTTTCTCTCTGGTTCCCTGTCACCTTTCTTTTTCTTCCAAAATGGCATTGACACTTGGCTTATGTATCCACAGGACAATATCAGAAGAAATGAATATTGCTGTAGAGTAACTAGATGTTCCTGGGCACTCGGTTCTCTTCATTTTTTTCTCTCTAAATCACCATGAATTAAATGCATCTCCAGTTGTTGTTTGAGTTGCTCTGTAAGGTGGCAGAACATGCAAGTAATTAAAAATGGTCTTACGGCAGTTCTAAGAAGCAATGTAACATAGCAGCAGTACTATTTTCAAGGTTAACCAAAATTCACAATTGTTTAAATGAGAACTTAGGAGTGCCAGAACCTTCATTCTGTTCAATGACCACCACACTATATTCAGTGCAGATCATTCAGTCTCAGAATAAGATAGAGAAACATGCATGAATTCCAAATAACAACAACTAAATCAAATAACATAGAAATTTTTCCATCAACATGTTTGTTTATAGACACAGATGGCCAATCTAAGTGAATCCAAATTTATTTTAAATCTTAAAACATTTCACACCTTCCTACAGGACTATTCTGATTCCTGGGACTCCTGTATCATATGCAGTATTCATTTTATACTTACAAAGTGGAACACAAGGGAAAAAAGCAAAAGAATGTGAACTTCCAATTTAAAACGAACTCACAAACAAACAAAAATCCACCTTGGCTGTGAAGTTAACGTGTCTTCAGTGAAGTCCAACCACAACCAGATGAGTCACACTGGGTAATTCTCCACTTAATGCCACCAAATGTAGGCCCAAAGTGCAACTTCTGACTATGCAAAAGCTCTTAGGTTATATTATTTGCACCGACAACTCTCAACACTTTTACATTCATTTTCCGATTTATGTTCAACATAAACTCTTAAGAATATCTATAGAAATATCTATATACCACAGAAGGTATTCAGGTCATTGTCAATATCAACTATAATATAAAAACTTTAACTGAATAAAGTCTTTCTATATGGGCAGATTATCTAATTTTACCCTGAACAGTGTAATTTTGGGAAATAAGATCTTAATCCTATGCTACTTGAAACAAAAAGTAATATAAGAAGAGATGTAACTTCACTTAATTTATTCTCCAATAAAATGTTACTTTCAAAGTTTTAGCAAGCAAACAAACAAAAAGTCTTATGGGTTCTACTAAATAATAGGGATGTGTTTTAAAATTAGCCACTTATTTTATATGAACTAGAAATGAGACAAGTTAGAACTTTACCTGTTAACTGTTTCCTCTCCCACAATTTCAGACAACAGCACTGATATGTCCAGGAATGGCATGACACCTGAGATTCTATCTAACAATAAAAATAATAAAATGTTATCTAAAACAGAATCATAAAATGGTCTAATTTATTAAAGCACATATTTACTTAAGAAAATAAATATATCAGTGATATTAAACAGGTATAAAAACAAATACCTAATCAAAAGGAAACTTAAAATAATTAGAAATAATTTAAATAATAAATAGAATGCTGGCACTAATGAAAGATTGGACACAGATTAAAAAATACATTTTTAACTTGAAAAATAGAAAAATTACACCAAAGTAAATAGAGATAAATATAAAATAGAAAGGATAAAAGAAAACCTTATAGATAAAGAATAGAGTGGTAGAAGTTTCAAAATTAGGGCTATAGGAGCTCTAGTAGTAGAGTTAAGATAGAGAAATTGGAATATTTACCCAGAATTAGAAAAAGATGAAAAACTACACATTAAAAAGTCATATAGGGGGCCCTGGTGGCTCAGTGGGTTGGGGCCTCTGCCTTCGGCTCAGGTCATGGTCTCGGGGTCCTGGGATCAGACCTGCATCTGACTCTCTGCTCGGCTGGGGGCCTGCTTCCTCCTCTCTCTCTCTGCCTACCTCTCTGCCTGCTTGTGATCTCTCTCTCTGTCAAGTAGATAAATGGAATCGTTAAAAAAAAAAAGCCACATAGCGTTGCAATGAACACTGGATGCTACATGCAAATAATGAATCAGGGAACACTACATCAAAAACTAAAAATGTACTGTATGGTGACTAACATAACATAATAAAATAATCAATCAATCCTAGAGTTCAAAATGGAGACAAAATGGGAAAATAGAAAAACTTTAAAAAGAAAAGAAAAATAAAAGGAAAATACAGAATAAAATTTAAGCAAATAAAAATTTGTAGTAAATGTTAAAACTTCAAGAAAAAGGAGATCATCAGTAAAGAAATGAGAATCAGGCAGCTATCTAGCCTCCCAATAGCAGTATTGGATATGGGAACATAATATTTTTAATGGACATATAGAAAATAATCTTGGACTTAGAATTTTATCAACTGGGTTGTCTTTAAGGAGATATTTCACATTTTTCCCCTTGTCCTTGCTCAGAAGAGTTGGCATATAAATATCCACATTTAAATATGTATCTGAAGGAATAATGAAAATAAAATTTTACAACTATGAATGGTGTAGGATATATGAGAAGTAACATGATCAAGTATTTAACATTTTGTTTTCTAGAAAAATCAAGGAGGAAAAAGAGAATATGAAAATAGAAAATATGTGGTACACAAATTTCCAGGAAACTTTTACAGATGGGAATTTGGAATTGCTTTTTTGAATTGGTTAGATTCAACGAGATTAATGGTTTTAATTTAATGGAACTAGGATACTGGAAGTCGATGGGTTGCAGTGGCAAATAGCTACTTAAATTATCACAAAAAGTCTTCTCAAATGAAGTTATCTATTGATTATAGAGCTTTAAGAGAACAATAACTATTGCAAAAGATTTTGATGAAACTGTAGACAAGATGGATTGTTGGGTCAGATGACTCCTCACTAACTTTACAGATAATACAGTGAAGAAAATGAAAAATTCAGCACAGGGCAGAAAAACCACAAGATTTCCATGAATATTCTAAAAGAATCTTATATCTTGGAAATGCAGAAAATATTATCTGAAATCAAGACTTTGAATTTTATCATGCAAATTGCAAAATTAAATGTAATTTGAAATTTTCTTTTGTATGAAATTTATAATATCAGTTGGGAAAGAGTAGCATCCTGAGAATTAGAGTAGTAACTCAAACTGGTAGATTTCAATTAATATTACTATATGAGTATATTCACTCTTGCATTCTTTCTCTCACCTTTGGGGAGATTAGATGACTTTCCAAGAGTCTCTAATGCATTCACCTGAGGCAGGTTTTTGCAAAAGAATGCTGGTTCTTTTAAAAACAATAACTCTCATTGCCCCCAGACTTATAGCTACAACACAGTTACAATGGAATCCAAAGTACTGAATAAAAAACCTGACCCAGGAAGAGATATTATACATACTGAGAGAATTTTGATATTTTGTCAAGGCTGAGCTTATAAACTAGACACACTATATGGAATCCATGGGTTGATGTGGTGTCCTTCCAAAGGTTAGACAGCCCTTGGCAGTCAGTATTTCTAAGTTTGAAGGGCTGGGTAGATATACAAGGAGAAGTTGAGTCAGCAGGGAGAGAGGATTGTAGGCTCTGCACAATTTATTGTGCCATCATAATTTTTTGACACTATTTTTATTCGAATATTTTGGAATGATATGTCATCTCCAGTGCAGTGAAAACCATGCTTTTTATTGTTTTGAAGAATGTGGAGCATTTTTAGTCTGATAAGATTGCAATAACTGTCCAGAAATAGCATCTATCTTCCTTATCAGCTCCCTGTGTATCCCAGTGTCTAAACGACAAGGTCTCCTTTCTTAACTCTCCTCAGTTACTTATTTATTTTGATCACAGAATAAAGGGGGGGAGGTTGTATTTGTGTATAGTATGTGTGCATGTGTGTAAGAGCTGAAAGACACCTTGGAATTTTAACAGTATCTGTTTTTCCTATTCATGCCAACTCCTTTAGACCTAAAGGATCCTTCAAATTCTAGGAATGCCATCTTTCAGAACTCACTCATATATTGCTCCCTTCCATGACTTTATTTTGAAAAGTTTACTCATGTTTCAACATAAAAGCATTCTTATTTTCTACATGATGTTTTCTCTTTGTCCTTTAATATGGGTAACATTTGTTTTCAGGTCTCAATAACAATCTGTCATTAAATTTGTCATCATTCCACTCAAGTTTTATTTATTTATTTATTTATTTATTTAAAGATTTTATTTATTTATTTTACAGAGAGAGAGATCACAAGTAGGAAGAGAGGCAGGCAGAGAGAGAGGAGGAAGCAGGCTCCCCGCGGAGCAGAGAGCCGGATGCGGGGCTCGATACCAGGACCCTGAGATCATGACCTGAGCCGAAGGCAGCAGCTTAATCCACTGAGCCACCCAGGCGCCCCTCCACTCAAGTTTTATACATGTAATCCTGCCCTCTATCTGCCTCTGCTCTGTCTCCTTCTTTTATATTTTGACTTTTCTTTGGGCAAAGAATGGTTGTCTCTTTTTAGGACAGCCATGGGATCTATCTAACACAATTGGTATCAGATATAGTCACTATAATTTTTCTTTTTGGTTTTCCATTTTATAAATATCTGAATAAAAAAAGATTAAAACAATGAATAAATTATCTACAATCTAAATAGAAAATAAACCTTATTAAGGACTATGACTTCTCTTTAATTTTTTCTTAATCTCCCATTATTTAGGAGAGAAAAACATTATATTATAATTTTATCATGAAACTAATCGTCAAAGAGAATAAAATATTAAGCCTCCATATTTTAGAGTCATATCATGTACAGCTATTGAGAAAGTTTTAATGTTGAAAATGTATTCCATCTGCTATTGGAAGGTTGATATACAGTGATATAACTATTTTTATTGACTATGAGAAATATATAACTGTTAAATATGTGGTAACCTGAAAACTTGAAATGTTTATGTGGTACTCAAAATTATTTTATTTTTTTTTAGACAGTGAGAAGTGTATCCAATATTTATTAAAGGGGATTTTTTCCTACATATTTAGTTAGTTCTTTTACCTATACAGTGTTTTTTTATCATGGTGATTAAATACTATATCAACTGATTTTTTTTCTGGGGTATAGAGCCAAGTAAAGATATAGATCACATTAAAGATTTTTTTTAATTAAAAGGAAAGATAAAAAGCACATCTGGTAGGCAATGGTAGCCAAAGGGAAGAAACTAGAGAATAATATGATAAAACAGTAAAAATACCACCTGCTTATGTTTTCTGCTTCTTTTTCTAGGAGTAGTTTCACAGTATATTAAAGAACTTGGCACAACAGTCTATTTTATGTATGTTAGGCAGCTGTGCTGCCCTGGATATCTTCAAATGTGTTAGTCAAATATAGTCATTAAAATTTCTATTTATATAATTTCCTTGGTACATAAAAGTCTAGCTTAATGTGATGTAAGCAGTAATATGCAAATACCTTCAATCTGTTTGAAAATTTTGAATCTATATATTATTAAGATACCTAAATAGATATATGCCTTTTACAATTATCAAATGCTTATGACTACTTATTATGGTATTATTAAAATGTATTCCTTATAATATCATAGGTGAGTATAGCCATTTGGGTGAGGTTAGATTTCAGAAAACATTTCCTCAAAGTCTTAAAAGCTGCTAATGTGAAGCATTAACAATTTTTCTTACTGAGAAAAAAATAATTTGTCTAGTTTCATATGGAGTTTATGTCTGTAACAACTATCTCTGGACTCATGAATCATGAAAGGTAAAAACAGGAGAACATATGGTGACTTTGCATATTTTCTCCAGAGAGCTCATTCTGAAGTTTTTCAGAATTTGTCTTAAATTTGACAGCATTATTCAACCAGTTTTCATAAACAGGTTTCTTTTTAGATATTGGAGAGGAAAACTGCAAAGGTAAAGTTTGGTTATATTAATGCATGTATATCAACAAATACTTGTTTAACACTTCATAGTTTGCCAAGAAATCAACATATATCATTTCAGTCCTTAATACAACCACTTAATTAAGTAAAAGTCTATTTATTTTAAAGATTAGTAAACATAATTTTAGCACTGGGCATTGATTTAGGATTAGATTACATGAAAACTATTTGTCCCTAATAAGTCATGGGCAAGTCATATTTTTTTTTAAGAGCTCACAATACCTCAGAAATGCAAGATGAGAGAATCAACAATTGTGTTGCAATAAACAATACAATTGACACTGTTATGTCACTATTAGCAATAGTCATTGGGCTCTTCCTCTTATGTTCCTGGTACTAATCCACGCATATTGTCATCACTATCTCATTCAGACATCATAATGCATTTATGAAGTAGGATCTATTATCACTTCAATGACACAGTTGGAAATTGAAAAATTATTTTCCCATTAATAATAATAGAAGTTAAGGATACAATCCAATCCCACAGTATGACAACAGAACCCACAAATCCAAGAAAAGGCACACTGGGTTTATTGACATTACTGTTTGTGCCAGGGAAGACAATGCAGAAGGTAGATGCGATAATAATAAAAGTGAAGCTGATTCTTGAAGTGTAATCATGAATTCCAGTGGATAAGGTGAGAAAGATACTGCAAACAAAAAAAATCAGCTCATATAAAGAAAAGGTCTTATGTAAATGTGATGTGTTTGCAAATTTAATTGTTTGGTGTGTTTGGTATACACAAAGGACTTCAGTGTATAATCCGCACAAAAATGTGGAGAAATTGAGGATAGAAAGTTAGAGTGAGCCAAGTTATATGAATGAAAAAGTGGGGCAATACATGTATATTTAAATTAGCAGAACTTGGGGAGTAATAAGAGAAAGGGGAGACATCTTGAAGACATCTTGAAATTATTGATGTATTTCTTATTTATGCTTATCTAATTATTAAAGTGAAATAGAAACATTCACTTATTTAATCTTAGTGTGCTTTCTCCTTGACTTATAATAGTGTTGATATTTTAAAATTCAATAAACTGTGCAAATATAGTAGTTTTGACATATTAAACAGGTCTTCAATATAAATTTTAAAAATTTCCATTGTGACTAGGACTTCTAGTGGCCTATGTAGCTGTAAGTAAAGAAACAGCCTAGAGCTTTCTTTCACCTTGTTCCCAAATCTAAGAACAATTTCTCAAAAATGGGAATCAAAAAATCACACTAATACCTTTGTTACTAAGTGGTATAACAGTGGAATTGAGATCTTCTCATGCAGATCTAGATAATGCAGAAATCTCATAGGCATTGTTTTGAAGATAACATAAAAAAAAATGATGTAAGTAAACAGGTTGGGATAATTGGTCACTACCCCTGGATTTGATGAGGTTACATTTTATGATCCATGGCACTCTATTTTTAATAAAGTATTTCCACTGAAAATAACTTCTCCACCTTATCTTCTATTACTTCTTAGTATGAGATTGGGAAAAAAAATCAGATACTGCAAAACGACTATAGCAAAAAGTATTATGAGTGAGATAGTGCACCACTATATAATCAAAAAATGTTCAGAAGGAAAATAAAGCAATTCTTCCACTTGATAACTTAAAAAAATTACATTAAACAAACAAACAAAAAAAAAAAAGGTTGGTACCACAATTATTAGTATCATCACCATCTAATACCAGCTATCAAGATTCTTATACAGCATTGGTATGTCGGAGAGTGAGACTTTTATACAAGAATTCAAAAAAATGACAAATGAAATAGAGAAAAGAGAAACCAGACAAACACACATTGTATGATTACTTGATGTGTGACAATCTCCCTCTGCAGTGAAAAGAGAGGGAAAAGTGACATTTTAAGAGATACTACTAGTTTGCTTAAAGAACCACAAATTTTTTTTTTAAATGTTGTGACCCCCTACCTCACACCAAACATAAAAAATATATTCAAAACAGTTTACAAATCTAAGTGGGAATAGAAAAAGAATTATCTCCTAGCAAATAACACATGGGAAACATCTTAAAAATCTCAGAGTAGGAATTATTTCTCAATCAGGATTTAATAGCAATAATCATACAAGTAAGCATGATAAATTAGAGTATATGAAAAATAAAAACTTCTATTCATCAAAGACATTTTGTAAGAGCAAATATACACATCAAAATCTGGATAAAATACTTGAAATATAGTTATTTTTTCCCCAAGAAAAGACTCATATCCCCAACTACAAAGAATTCTAATATATTAATAATAAAAGGCAAATAATCCACCAAAAAATTGACAAACGAATGACCAAAAATTTCTGAGCACAACATGATTAGTCACCAGGAAAAGTGTATATTAAAACAAATAGAGATTCATTCCCTACTCAGTGGGATGGCTGAAATTTAAAAAACAAAAAATACCAAGAGATAATAAGGTGTTGGGCACTGGAATACATACACATTACGAACACTTTTGGAAAAGTGTTTGGCATTTTATGCCAGATTGAACATATGCGTACCTATAATATAATTACAGTAAATAAAATGTTCATATGTCTACAGGAACATTATCAGTAGTAGTTAATGACTGGAAACTATCCATATGCTTCTCATGAGTGAAATAGATAAACCAGTTATACTTCATTCAAATAACAGAACAGTAATGAGATTTTACACATTAAAAAGTATCCAGCAGTATAGATAAAAATCAAAAACAACCTCAGCGAAAGAAGCTAAACCCAAAAAAAGTATATTCTTTATGGTTCAATTTATATAAAACTCCAATAGAAGCAAAACATATGGTAGAATTCAGGATAGCAATTGTCCTTAGAAGATTTTGACTAGTAGGCAACATTAAGGTACTTTTGGGGAGTAGCAATGTTTTTTCATCGGAAGCTGCTAGACACAAAAATGGGCTCATTCTATGAAACTTCAGCATATTGTAATCTGGATTATGCACTTTTTGGATTAAATGAGTCTCATCAAATATTGATAATGGATATTTCATTTCAAGTTCTCAGACTTTCTTTCTTCTACTTATTTATCACTTGAATTTTACAATTGAGCATGCATTATCTTCTCAGAAATATTATTCTTTTCATAATTTGTGTCACTGTTTTTCTTCAAGTTTATTTATAAAACCAAGATGTCAACTGTTTGCTTGAGGAAAGATTCTTCAACATTATCAGATAATCAAGAATGGGATTTCTAGAATATCACCCTAATGAAGAGGCCACCAAGATGTTAGTTGGCAAATTCATCAGTAATAATGCATAGTTTATGCTTACACCCAATATATTTTTTATTTCAGTTAATAGAAAATAAATGACAAAAACAATTATTAGAGCATATCTAGAAAAATTGTTAATGATGCTTTAATCTAATGACAATTTTTTAGTAGCATATCTTCTAGTAGAAAGTGCTACTTGTAGGTTGTTGATATTTTATGTCTTTATTGGACAATGTTAAAAAGGCTTTAAAAACATTTTTAAAAATATGGGGTGCCTGGGTGGCTCAGTTGGTTAAGCAACTGCCTTTGGCTCAGGTCATGATCCTAGAGTCTCGAGATTGAGTCCTGCATCAGGCTCCCTGCTCCATGGGGAGTCTGCTTCTCCCTCTCACCCTCCCCCTCTCATGCTCTCTCTCATTCTCTCTCTTTTTCAAATAAATAAATAAATAAAATCTTTAAAAAATATATGCCTTAAAATTTTTAGTTTTAAGGCTTTTCTCTTCCATGAGCCACTTTGTGGTATAGAAATTATTTTTAAAGTAAAATACAGTGAATGACAAACCTTTTATGGATTAAGGATATAGTTTTACTTATCCTATATACTTACTTTCATAAAAAGATGTTGATATGTAACTAATAATATCTTTCCATGGCATAATACTTACAATGGGCTCTGTAATAAAAAATATCAAAGAAGTATAGTTTCAACCCTTATATGCAATATAGTTATAAGGAAATAGAGGAAAAGTAAGCAGCAAATGGTATGGCTATGTCTTTCCTTGTAACAGCAATTCATAGATGCAAAAACCAGGAAGACAGACAAAATTGAAGAGAAAACAAAACAAAACTTAGAAAACATTGTATCCAAGTTGAAGTAGGAGGATATGAAGTCAACAAACTTTTTGTTTATATGGTCCTACAGTAAATTGTTTTGGCTTTGTGGACCATACAGACTGTAACACATTACTAACCTAGGCATTTGTAGCACAAAGGCATCCTTAGATGTTATGTAAATATATTTAAACAAATGTACAAGTGTGTGTTAAGGTAAAACTTTATTTCAAAAAGAAACAGGTGGCAGGCCAGATTCAGTCTTCAGGCTATAGTTTCCAAACTCCTGAGATAGAATATTATGAGACCTAGATTCTAAGCTTTTATATTCTTAAAGGTTTCCTTTTATTAAATTTTCTACTTAAAAAAAACCCAAACTCTTTGAATCTATGAACCTTTTTAGTTTAAGAAGAGTATTTTCATTCCAACAACTATCTCCCAATTTAGAATGATTTTTTTTTTCTGTACAATAAACTGATGATATCTCAAGATTTGAGAGTAAACTTAACATTTCTACCACATTTCCTTTTCAAGCAAGCCAGAAAAATAAATGAAAGAAAATTCGGTTTTTGTGCTGTTTTGTGTAAGTCATTGATATTTACTAAATGGGTAGTAACTGCATACACAAATCTCTTGGCAGAAAATCAAAGATGAATTTTTAAATGAATACTCTCATATATTTTGCCAACAGGAATTTCCCCTTAAACTTAAATATGGGTTTTTTTTTTCCACTACACTGGTAAATTTGAATACACGTTTTGTCCCCTTACATTTCCTTTTCCTTTCCTTGCTTTGACTTTCTTTTCTTTCTTTTCTTCTTCTCTCTTTACCCTCTCTTCTTCTGGCACCCTTGAAATTAATTAATTAATTAATATGTGTTCTATAATAGAGCTTTTCACCAGAAAAAGCTGCAAAATATCTTTCTCCCATGTAACCTGATAGGAATCAACAATTTAAACTCTTCTATCACAAAATGAGCAGAAGATATAAGTACAGATGAACACTGAAGATAAGTGGATGTTTTATAAGAATCTATGCCAAATCTAAAGCACTGTTAAGGAAAGGCTTAAAGGGGCGCCTGGGTGGCTCAGTGGGTTAAAGCCTCTGCCTTCAGCTCAGGTCATGATCCCAGGGTCCTGGGTTTGGGCTCCACATCTTGCCCTGCATCGAGCCCAGCATTGGGCTCTCTGCTCAGCAGGAAACCTGCTTCCTCCTCTCTCTTTGCCCTCCTCTTGGCCTACTTGTAATCTCTCTATCAAATTAATAAATAAAAAATATTTTTAAAAAAAGGAGAGACTTAAAGTTTATTTCTTTATACTTAATAGTCTCTTATGTTTTTCACTTCTAATCACACTCTTTCAATGACATAGCACAAACCTCCTCAAACCCTTTAACAGATGTAGATACGGGTTTCTATTTGAAAATGGCCATACGCCTAGCTGTATAAATGTTTCAGTTTATCAAGAAACTCATACAAAAAATTTAGTTTTCTGCTTAGGGTTATTAATTATAAAAATGCATAAAGTTACTGAAGACAAACATATTGGTAACAAAAGTATGTATTTATTCAATACCAAGCTTTTTGAAAAGACAACAGAAATAATCTTCAAACCAAACAAAAGCAAATTACATTTTGAAAAATTAATTTGCAAATCAGGATCTCTTGGCATCAATAAATTCATGTAAAG
Source organism: Meles meles (assembly GCF_922984935.1). Lineage (NCBI taxonomy): Eukaryota > Metazoa > Chordata > Mammalia > Carnivora > Mustelidae > Meles > Meles meles. Next base: position 23,142,178 of record NC_060082.1, on the reverse strand, counting down.
GATAACTACTTTGGAGAAGTCTTCTTTGTAGTTACTAGAATTTTATTTTCCTTCATGTATAAGTTACATAAAATAATTTGAATATTTAAATAGTTATTAAACTATACATAAATTAAACATTGAAAATGTACTAAGCTATAAAGAATATTACTTGCAAAAATTTTATTTAGTAATATTTAAGATTTGATAAATGAATTCAATAGTAACTATAAATATACTTTATTTTAATTTTTAACCTTGAGAAAGAAATCCTTTATTTTATTTACTCAATAGGTATCAATTTAATATTTCCTATTACTTGCAAGATCCACAACACAAAAGTGACTTGTAGTATTTTTTACAGTATTTATTAGGAGTTAAGAGAAAATCCTAAGGGCCAAGTTCCTCCCCATTACCATCTCCCAACATTTTTTTCAGAACAGGAGTGAAGGCTGAGTTATGAGGACAAGAGTGCCATTATTGAAGAAGGTTACAAGTCGAGGATTCACAGGTCAACGTGAAATACAACACACCACAAGAGGAAAAACGAGCTTTTGTGCAATTGATGAGAGCAAGTACCAGACCAAGCTGGTTGTTTGATGCCTAAAGCCCATTAAGTAGTGGAAAATTGCCTAACAAGTTGTCAAACAATGAGTAAAACATAAATAAATGAAAATAATGACTTTTAACTTTTTTCAAAATATAACTTTAGCAAACAGGGATTAGATTACAGACAAAACAAGAAAACAAAAATTTTCAAAGAATGTTTCTGCATTAATTAATACAACCCTTCCCCAGGTGTTACTTCTTTATACTCATGCACACAAATCCTTCCAAAAACATAACCCACTGCAACCTTACATTAAGGAGCTAGTCATTTTGGTTAGTACTGAAATCATCACAAATTCAAGTTTCATTATAGTTTTAGCCAATAACTAACAATATAATATTGAGACTTGACTAGAGAGAATCCAATAATTATTAGCAAATTTTTCAACTGCAAAAATATTTTTGTGTAATTTAATTTCTTCTTTGAAATATATTTATTGCTTAAATCAGCTCTGCCAAAAAGGTGACATACAATTAACTTCAAAGAAATTTGCAAATCACTTTGTTATATCTGAACCAACAAGTTTCTGGACATCAACCATGCAAGTTAAGTATTAATATTCATTCTTTTTTTTTTTCTAGAAGGAAAGATAGTGGGTGTTGAGGGGAGGAGGAGAGAGGACCAAACATTTCTCCTTCTATTTTTTTTTTTAAGATTTTATTTATTTATTTGACAGACAGAGAGATCACAAGTAGGCAGAGAGGCAGGCAGAGAGAGAGGAGGAAGCAGGCTCACTGCAGAGCAGAGAGCACGATGCGGGGCTTGATCCCAGAACCCTGAGATCATGACCTGAGCCAAAGGCAGCGGCTTAATCCACTGAGCCACCCAGGCGCTCCCTTTATTTTTTTTTTTCAAGATTTTATTTATTTATTTGACAGAGAGAGAGATCACAAGTAGATAGAGAGGCAGGCAGAGAGAGAGAGGGAAGCAGGCTCCCTGCTAAGCAGAGAGCCCGATGCGGGACTCGATCCCAGGACCCCGAGATCATGACCTGAGCCAAAGGCAGCGGCTTAACCCACTGAGCCACCCAGGCGCCCCAATATTCATTCTTTATAGCAGAAAAACAAAGTCAGAGAGAGAGCACAAATGGCTTAGTATGCTTGGGATTTGATCTTAGAATTTTTAATAGGAAAAAAAATTCTTTTTACCAAAATATACATTTTATTTTCCTCCTATGGACAAGTAGATGTTTCTTTTTATGCCTTTGCCTAAATCTGCCCTTTTGTGCAATCTTGAACTTTTTCAGTCTCTTTCCTCATAATTCTGCATTTTAGCCTTTACCCTTCAATGAATCCTCTAATACAGAAAAAACTTGCTTTGTAATTAAAATGATTTTTATTGCAATTGTTTTTATAGTTTTATATGTGTTCTATTTATTGTCACTCTAAATAGTTCACGGTTACAGAAAATATCAACTCTAATTGAAAGAATCATCAAAACTTAAGAATAAAGATTTTATTTATTGATGTATTGATTTGAGAGACAGAGAGAATGTGTGCAAGGAGGGAAAGGAGCAGAGGGAGAGGAAGAAGCAGAATCCTTGCTGAGCACTGAGGCCACAGCACAGGGCTCAATCTCAGGACCCTGAGAGCACTACCTAAGCAGAAATTCCGACTCTTAACTCACTGAGTCACATAGGTATCCCTCTCATCTCTAGAAGAAACAACTTCTTTAGAGACTTAATTGGCTCTACAAAAATCTTAATTAAAAAATTAAAATTAAAATCTTAAAAATTTTTCCAAAAAATTTTTAAAGATTTATTTATTTGATAAAGCGAGAGCACTGAGGAGAGGAGGGAAGAGAAGAGGAGGGGAGGGGAAGAGAGGGGCTGAGGGAGAGGAAGAAGTAGGCTGCTTGCTGAGCAGGGAGCCTGATGTGGGGCTCAATCCCAGGACTCCAGGATCATGACCTGAGCAGAAGGCAGACACCCAACTGAGCCACCCGGGTGCCCCTCAAATTGGTTTTTATGAAGAAAATGTACATATCTTTGTGTACATACAACCCGCCATTAAAACAAAACTACCCTTATAACCAGGTTTCATTAAATCCTGTCATAACAATGAGAAGTCCCTGCATCTAAAGGCATAATGGAGTTTACTGATGTTGTTTCAAAGATGACAAAGAACCTGAGATTGAAAGAAAAAACTCAATGTTTACATGGGAAGTCCTAGTCTCTATAAAAAAATGCTCAAAGTAGAGAGTCTTTGTGTTTAAGCAATTCACTGTTATTTTACATTCTAAAGTGCTTAATATAAACATAAAGGTAAAAAGAATGATTTCATTGTCTATGATATGTTCTTCATTTTTCTGCATTTTAATCATTGCTTTTAGACTTTGGTATTTTGTTCATGCAGAAGTTTTTATTTTCCTAAAGGAGTTGTGTTCTTTCTCTTCTACATTTTTCTGGACTTTAAAACCTACTTAGATCACATTTAAATTGGCTTCTTCAGTCTAAATTAATACATTAATTCACCCATATTTTGTTCTAATATTTATATGGCATTGTACATAGTTCTGATTACTTGGAGTTTTTTTTTTTTCTGGTTTATGTAGTGAGATATGGATGTGATTTCCCTTCTTTTCTTCCTTCTTTTCCTTTCTTTCTTTTTTTCTTTTCCTTTTTTTTTCTAATGGCCACTCAGATTTCTCACTGTGATTTTTTAAATGCTAACATTTATCCCACTGAAAGGAGATGCTGCTTTTGTCCTACACATTCCCATTTGTATCTGGGTATACTTCTGGACATTCTCATCTGCTCATGTTGTCTGCCTACTCATGTGCAAGGGATCTTACATCATTTGCCTCGAGACTCCTCAGAGACAGGAAAACTACTCAATTTGGATCTACAGAATTTCTCTCTCAGGCTGGGCCTCTCTCAGTGAACCCACAGATATCTGAGATTCGTGAGCCTCTTCACCTTCTCAGAACCTTTCCACCTCTTTCAAAGACAGCTCAACTCTCCTTATCTTGCAGAACTCATAAGCACTAGGATTTTCTGTCTCCTGATGTCACTGAAAATATGCTTCTGGGAGTCTGTTTCTTTTTCTATTTTTTCCCTCAACGGTCTTTAGGAAATTGTGAAGGTTTCCCAAGCTTGAATATTTGAAAGGACTCACCAGATTCTGCATCAACACAGAAGGCTTTTTATTCAATTAGCAATAATCGCGCCTCGGATAAACCTCATTGGCTACGATACTGCCACTGCGCAAAGCTCAGAAGGCTTTTTATTAAAGGCAAAGTATCCAGTGCAGCCAGAGAGAGTGCAGGCAAGAATTTCAAGATCCAGGTGCAAGCCCGCCTGGGTGCTTATCCACTTAACACCAGCCCTTGTCTCTAGAGGGGACCATGAAGGTCTTCACAAGGGGTATCGGCTTGACAGATCTTAAGGTAGACATTTTCAGGATTTTTATTTTCTTATTGTTGTTAATGCCTTTCTGGTAATATACCCATGCAAGGCTATCTAAGTGGTTAGGCCAGTGGAAACAGTAAGCCAACCGACCCTTGGTGGCCAGCAGAGTTTTGGACTTTAAGCAGCACATCAAAATCCTTCTGCTCTTATCTTGATCAAGAGTCAAACAGGCTTCTCCATATATAAAGACAGAGTTTGCTGGGTCTGGAGTATATCAACTGTATTCTCCAAAGAAAGGGGAAAACTCAGAATGAGACTATTATGGTTTTCCTAGTGAAACCCAAACCTAACATGTGCATTTTCAATTTTGATATAGTTAACTTATCTTCCAAAACAGCTATGCTTTGGAACAAAGGGACAAGTGCCTCTTTCTCCACTTCCAAGACATCACTGTTTGTTATTCACCTTTAATTTCTTTTGCCCATATAATAGGTTAAAAATTATAGCTCATGTGACTTTAATTTACATACATTTTATTATAAATGAGAATAGTTTTTTTTTTTCGTGTTCAACTTCCACTAGGCTCTTTTACTTAGTGTCTTATAAATTCAGTTTTCTTCCTCATAAAAATTAATGTTTTTGAAGTGTACTGAAAGTATTTTTCTAATTTGTCATTCTTTATTTTATTACAGTAACTTTTACTTATATCATGCAAACATTTAATTTTATTTTTAAATAATCATTAATTCATATAGAGAGAGAAAGAGAGAGCAATTGGTTCTCTCTTTCTCTCACTCATCTAAAGATGTATGTCAAGAGGGGTTAATGAATATTTTAAGATAATGATACAACTTCTTTCCCAGAAACAATATATGAGTCAGAACCATCCTGGTGCATTCATAAAAAGAGCTAACTGTTTTATGAAGCACATGTTGTAATTTATATATCAAATAAAAGACTCAGAACATTTTGGAAGTGATAATGATGGTGTATCAATGATTTATACATTTGAAAAGTTTACATTTATGATGTATCTCTTCATCTGATAATGAACTTGTAGATGTTTGCTGAGAAAAGGGGGTTATACTCAATAAATGTTGGAGAACATTGAACAAATCTGTGATTAAAATAAATTTGTAAATGTCTTATTATTGATTTCAAGAGTGGAGAATTAACTGAGTTTTAATATATTCAATTTGCCAAGTAGATTGGCATTTTCTTAGACCAGACAACATATTGGTTTTCTAAAAGTCTTCCTATAGCTAATACAACAAAAGTTTTAAAAAGTTCATGAATTTTTATAATAATTAATTTGGGAAAATTAAATAAAAATAATAAAATAAAGTCAATTAGAGAATATTACTCTTTAAATGCATAGTGCCAGGGTGGCTGGGTGGCTCAGTGAGTTAGGCATCAGCCTTGGGCTCAGGCCATGATCCCAGGGTACTGGGTTCCAGCCCCACATCTAGCTGTCTGCTCAGTGGAGAGCTTTTTTCTCCCTCTCCCTCTACCTGCTACTCCCCTTGTTTGTGCTCGCTTTCTGCTTCTTTCTCTCTGTCAAATAAATAAATAAATAAGGTCTTTAAAAATAAATAAAAATAAATAAATGCATAGTGCCTTAAACATTCCAAGTAAATCTTGCTGAATAATGCCAGCTATTGTTATGGGCTATATCTTTGTGTTTATCCAAAATTTATATGCTGAAACCCTAACCTCTAGAGGGAGGGTATCAGGAGTTGGAGCTTTTGGGAGGCAACTAGGTCATGGGGTGGAGTTCTCACATAAGATTAGAATTTTTATGAGCAGCCGCAGAGGGCTAGCCCTTTCTCTCTTTCTGCTATGTGAAGACACAATGAGAAAATGGGCCCTGCATAAATCAGCAGGAGGGCATTCACCAGACCCTGAACTTGCTGGCACCCTCATCTTGACTTTCCAGCCTCCAGAACTATGAGAAATAAATGTCTGTTGTTTAATTCACCTGGTTACCCTGTTACAGCAGCCCACAGACAATTATCATTACGGATTTTGAAAGAAGATTTCTTTCTTCGGTTAATTGGTTTCAATAGAAAATAGGCCACAGATCTTTCAAAGAAAAATTGCATTAGAGTTAAATAAGAGGCCAGCCAGAAAGATGTCTTTCAATACTACTGGGATAAGGGTCATGATTTTTGCCAAGGGGAGAGAGATTGAACTCAACTGCACTAAAACAAAAGATAGCAGATTTTTAAACACTGCAGTGAGCTAATGAAAAAGTACTGCAGGACAGGACAGGACTCTGAAGGCTGCCCATCTGTGCTTGTTCATTGGCCCTTATGGAAGTCAGTCTCCTACCCTCCCACAGAGACTGGGACACAGGAGTCCTTTCTTGATGATGACATTTCAGAGGGACAGCTTCCAGATCCTTGAGAAAGGCATTCTCTGCTGTAAAGATTTACATCTCAAAGAGACAGAGAAAGAATTTACAATTGCAAGTTTTCTAAAGTAAATAAGGAGATCAAGAAGAAACCTATTTGAAGTTTAGTCCCTCTTCTTGCTCATAAATACTTGAAAGGCAAAACTAAACAAAGATCTGTCAAAGTATAAGAAATGGACTGTTGATCATTTTACCTTATGGATTATTCATCAGGAACATCTCCATTAATGAGGTAGCAAAAGCAATCCCTACGCATTCCCCATATACCTCCCTCTTAATACATGATTTACAATTATACATTTTTATGAGTAATAAGTGAAAGAATAACTACAAATCATATCTTCTGGATGTTTTTATAAATTGTAATTAATATTATATATTGTAATGGCCATTCTTATAATGGTAACAGTATGAGAGGCTGGAAATAACATGAAGCATGCCAGACATTCTCTCTTGGCTTGAGGTCCCACCCAGGCACCAGGGTGTTATGTGTTATGCCCTGAACACGCAGAGATGACTACTTATTCCTTCTGTTCAACCATATTGTCCTGGGTAAAGTTAAAATAAGATTATTAAAATGTAATGATATATACTATGTGGTATTAGGATAATAACTAAATTCATTAGTGAGTACCTGACATACTTATTTCTCACTGAAAAATTTTTCTAGGTAATAAAATTTGCCAGGTTTGAGAGTATGATCTAAAAGGTCTTGGTCTCAGTTTTAAGTCTAAAAATGGTTAATCACTGTGTGACATTGTATAAATTACTTAATGCTTCTATGCATGAGTATCTTATATGTAAGACTGAATTAATCATATGCCCTACTTCCAAAAATGTTCTGAGTAATAAATGAGATTTTATATAAATGCTAATTATAGTTCCAGTGCATATTAGGTTCTCAATATATGAGAGCTAGCTAGCTGTTACAACAACACTGACAACAGCAGCAACAGTAGCAGTAGTAGTAACAATACTCAACAATACATTACAATATTTCTTGCACTATATTTTGGTTTTGTGATTAGACAGCTAATTCTTTGATTATATTGTTTCATACATAATAGGGTTGGTTGAAGTCTTTAAATTGTTTATGACATCTGTAACATTCCATAGATAATCTTGAGTAATTTTCATAAGATTTGTATTTCTCTTCTTGACTGGCAAGTGATATGCTCTTTCTCAGGAAGTTTGTGAATTCATTCTCTACCCTTTTTATAAGATGTAGAAGCAGAGACAATCTTTATGAGAAACTGACCATCTACATAAAATACTTCACTCTTGGATGACACTTCATTTTTTCTGGGGGTATGGTTGACTATAGGGATTTTAGACGTATTCAATATGGTAGAAGGAAACGAAGATTCGGGAAGAACAGACCCAGCGAATTTTTTAAAAATTACTATGACTTTACTAAATAGAAATAAAGCTGTTCTAAGTAGAAACTTATCAAATGACAATAGAATTAGTGGGGAAATCACATTCATCTTACAAGAGGAAAGAAATCAATATGGAATAAATGTTAGTAGCCAACCCAGTGCTGTCAATTATTAGGCTAAAAGGACAACAGTTGATTCTTGAAATTAACTCTCTGGCTAACTTACTGTATAGATAAAATAGTAATTTTCAGTTAAAAAAAGAACATATATAAATCTGAAGCTATATCTTAATAAAAAAGGCAACTTATTAAAGAATTTAAATTGAACAGAACAGCATAAATCTACAAGACCAATACCTGACAAGCATCACTTGATATATTGTTTAACAACCAGAAGGGCTAGCCAATAAAAGGGAGGTAAAACCAGCTAAAAAAGTAGTTTGATCTATAGATTTTAAATTATAATTGCATTTAAAAAAAACAAACAAAATCAACTAGAGTAATTTTAATTAAATAGAATCAAATGTAATAAATTTAATTAAAGAAACTAAAGAACTGTATTCTGAAAACTATAAGGCACTGACGAAAGAAAATGAAGAACACAAAAAACTGGAAAGATATTCCATGCTCATGGATTGGAAGATTTAATATTGTTAAAATGTCTATACCACCCAAAGTGACTATAGGTTTGCGGTATACACCCAGTATAATTCATATTTTAATTTCTTTCACAAATTAAATTTTAATTTCTAAAAAATGAAATGGTTGTACCATTGGCCAAAAATAACTTAAGAAAAAGAAAATTTCTATCTTAACATTCTCTGTCAGGTAATTTAGGCACATATTTTGAAAAGAAGTTTGTATAAATCCCTAGTGAAACCACAGTCAATCTGTAAAGAACTGTTGGTGCTTTAAGCTTGTCATTCCCTTGATCATGTAAAAAATAAACAAGAATATGCATGTATGTCTACGCAAATAACTATCCTTGATAAAAAAACACTGAAATTTAATATGACTTATTTTTACCTTTTCATTTACATACCAAAATGGATGTTTAAATATTGTGATATGCATAAAACCATTAAAATGAAAATACCACTTAATGTCAAACAGCCACGTATATCTAGTCTTTTCAGTGTATTTGCTGATTTTAAACTTAATTTTATAGGAATAATTAAACAGAGCAAAATAAATGGAATTGTGAGTTAATATTTTCTTTTGCTGCAAACACTATTATAACTTTGTCATAGACAAAACTAAGGAAAGAAACTTTTCATTCTGTAGTTTACAATAATGTTCCAATTTTGAAAACATATTAATACTATGGTCAGGGTTGAATCAGTAAAACATGACATTTAAAAATAAGAATGAGGGGCACCTGAGTGGCTCAGTCATTAAACATCTGCCTTCAGCTCATGTCATGATCCCAGAATCCAGGGATCAGTTCCCGTGGGCTCCTTGCTCAGCAGGGAGCCTGCTTTTCCCTCTCCCTCTGCCTGCCACTCCTCCTGGCTTATATTCCCTCTCTTGATGTATCTCTCTCTATCAAAGAAATAAATAAAATCTTAAAAAAATAATTATGCGAAGGGGTGTTTGGGTGACTCAGTTGGTTAAGCATCTGACTTTTGGTTTCATATCAGGTCATGATTTCATGGTCAGGGGATAGAGCCCCGCATGGTGTTCCCACTCAGCACAGAATCTGCTAGGGATTATCTCTCTACATCTTCCTCTCTCCTTCTCACTCTACCCCACCCTCCACCAATACCCCTGCCACCCCACTCACACTCATACTCTAAATAAACAAAACAAATAAATAAAAGCTTAAAAAAATATTTAAAAGTACTTGAGGTTACTAGTTATATAAATATTTAAGGGATATGTGTCCAAACAGAGCGATTACCAAGTCCAAATACCCAGAGGGTTTGAGATACAATCGGGGAGCCTGCATACCTCATAACCAGCAAAGAGGCCAATAGTAAAATATTTACTTTCTATTTAGATCACCATGAAGCCATTTTCAGGGTCACCACTTTTACTCCAAGTGAGAGAGACTGACAGTTTGAATAAGGAGCTAAGATGATTTGATTCTATTTAATCAGATCACACTGGGTGGTTTTTTTTTAAATATTTTATTTATTTATTTGGTAGAGAGAGAGATCACAAGTAGGCAGAGAGAGAGAGAAGAAGCAGGCTCCCTACCGAACAGAGAGCCCGATGCAGGGCTTGATCCCAGGACCCTGAGATCATGACCTGAGCAGAAGACAGAGGCTTTAACCCACTGAGCCACCCAGGTGCCCCTGGGTAGTATTTTTTAAGAACAGACTTAGAGGGACAAGAAGAAGATCAAGGAAATGTATTTGTTTTTTAAGATTTATTTATTTTTATTTATTGTAGAGAGAGAAAGAGAGAACATGAGCAGGAGGAGCAGAGAGAGAGAAGGAGAGAGAATCTCAAGCTGAGTTTAAGCAGAGTTGAGATCACAAGCCAAGCCAAAACCAAGAGTCAGTCACTTAACCGTCTGTGCCAGTAAGGGCTCCCCAAGGCAAGGAAATCTATTAGGAAGTTTATAAAGACTTTTATTTTTATTATTTACCTGAGAGGGAGAGAGAGGAAGAGAGAAAGGATGAAAGGGGGGAGGGTCATACTCCCTGTAATAGATGATGATGGCTAAGGGGATTAATTGGTGCATATTTGAGTATATCATCAAGGATGGCACCAAGTTTTTGTCCTGAGCAAGTAAAAGATGAATATGCAGAAAACCGCAGCTAACTTTAGTTTGAAGTGGAGGCAAAGGGAGCAGTTCAGCTTTTGACATGAGGTTTGAGAGGTACCTTAGAGAGCCGCATGGAGCTGTTGAGTAAGTATCTGGTATACAGATCTATGTATCCACGCATTTGTGCATCTGTATACCTACCTATACGCAGATCTTAACTTTCTCCTTGGATTGTTTTATTTGATTATTCTTATATTTCTGTGCCTGACTAAATTCTTCCATTTTTTTTTTATTTTAACAGATTTATTCTTACATTTCTTTTTCCATTCTGTGATTTTGTAAACAGAAATCAGGAAACATGGCGAGAAGAGTGGGTTTTAAGAGATTTGATGTCACACACACACACACACACACACACACACACACAAAGCTTTGAACCCCATTTCTTTTTACTAACCCTACAAATATTTAAGGGAAAAGTGTCTGAACAGAGGGAGCAGCAAGTGCAAATGTTTAGGGTGTTTGAGGAACAATAGGGCTATCTAAGGGGATCACAACCAGAGAATTTCTCGGTAATTCACTCTTTGACAGTTTACAATTTCCCCAGTGATGGTTTTCAGAATCTTTTTGTTTATCTGATGTAAAGCGCTCAGGGATTTGTCAATTGAAAAATTCAACTTGCCAGATGCACACTTGACGGTTTCACTGAGATCAGTGCTTACGGAAAGATTGTAAGCTACAGAAATAAATCATTATTTGACATTTTAAGGATCATGTTAATGTGTTCCTATATATTTTCCAAAAACTACATTTTTTTTTGCATGGAAAAAATAATCAGTAATATTCAATATTCAGGTATAGATATGTATTTTATATGTAAATCTATCATTGAAACATGAAACTGATATTGATTTTAGAAATATTACTGTACTATACACAGAATCAGTCTCAAGGAAAAGAAATTTTGGCTGAGTCAATGGTAAACTGGCTGCCTGAACCAACCAGGATTTACTCTGGAAAAGAGAAATATTAAAGGTTTTTCAAGCAACAGGTATCAATACAGAGAATCAGACACATATAAAGTTGTTTTGGAAATAAAGGAGTGAAAGTCAAGGAAAGATGGTTTGGTTTTCAGATTTTACTCATGAGTTTTTATCCAGAGGGTCAAAAAAATTGTTGCTTCTCTCCTCCCTACCTTGTCAAGACACTGCCACCGCTTACGAGAACAGTGCCGAAGCAAGTGAATGGTGGAGGAATGAACTAAGGTTGGTTAAAAAACAAAAAAACCCTCATTTTTATAAAAGCACATGCTTCTGCTTACCACTTCTAGAGGAGGATTACTTCTGAATCTCAAGTAAGCTAATCTCATTGGTGAAAACTAAATATCATCCAGAAATCTGGAGGCAAGAGAATTGATATACGTAATTCTCACATTTATAGTCCTTACAGCAGAAGGGAGACCACAGAGGATTTTGGAATTGAGGTTCATTGCCAAAATTCCATTATTCCCCATAGTTCAGCCGATGGCTTTCTTTTTAACTTTTGAACAATGACACAATCAACAATAACATGCTTTATTCTAATGTGACACACCCATTCCTCATTTTGGTGAAGATGAACTGAAGCTCTCTCTTCGGGGTGGAGACCCACAGCTGAATCAATCACTATATCCATCTCTGGATGACATGTGGGTTTGTTTCCTAGTTAGGATAAACTGTTCTACAGTAATCAGAGATAAACTTATAAGGTAAATCAGCATCAACATATCTTCCATGTAACGTTTAGGAAGAGAGACAATAGTAGCTGATATATGCCATAAAATTGAAAGACGATGCCTACCTATCACTAAATGCTTGCAGTTAGTCAAGGGGTGTTGGTGTTTTTAACATCCTTCTTCCACTGCTTAGTCCATGTCTTCTTTGCCCTCAGCTATCATTTTTAGTTGCTTATGATTCCTTATTTGGTGAAGATTCTTGGTGTCCTTGACTAAATTAGATTCGGTTGTCTTCACTAACTAGACAAAGAAGTACAATGAAATAGCCCCTGGAAATCTTCTGGATTTCAGATATCTGTCTCTACACTTATTATGTAGTAAGATCAATCATTCCAACCAGTAATAACCAATAATATTGCCTATTAGTTTCAGAGGTACAAACCCCAAAATATCCAGCAGGTCATCTCAATGCTCAGTTGAATCTAAATCCTTCCATATATATCCAGTTGAAATTTAAAGATGAAACTTTTCCCTATTGAATCATCTAAATTTCATGTAAAAGACAGCTATGCTCTGAATTCATTCACTTCTTGATTCTGGAACCCAAAGGATTAGAAAGGTCTGGCTTACAGAAAGCTTTATTCTGCAACTATAAAACATAAAAGATCACTTAAAAGTAAGCATAGAAGTCTTGTTACCACTCTTGGGCTGAGAATTTAAACTCATAAACTAATAATTTTTTATCTACTGGCTATGGTGTTCGGACAAAAGCAACCAAGTCTTATAAGGACTAATCCTTTATGCTGCATTTTGGTAACAGCTAGTTAACCTTCCTAAACCTTCCATTCAAAAGACACTATTCAATCATTCATAATAATTCAAGGAGTTATTTGCAATTGTATGCCATGGAAAGCCAGTATACATTTTTCACTCAGAATCTTCCAAAACAACCTGGAGAGATCAATTTCCAGCTGCCTTTTCTGATGGTCTAGTTCTGGAAACACTATTAGTGCTCTATTCTATTTCACTCATAATTATATAAAGAAGCCAAAACTACTTTACGTACTTCAAGTAAAAATATACTTAATATAGAGAATTGGTACTTACAAAATCATTAGAAGTCTTGGATGGTGAGTTACTATGTTCCTCTGTGTTTTTGTTTTGTTTTGTTTAAGTTGTGATCCAAATAATCAGAAATTTGCTTTTACCACACATGTTATAAAGTGATTCCAAATCTCCACTGATTATCCCTTGATCAAAGAGATCACAGAGAAGGGAAGGAAATAATTCTATTGGAACGAAAAAGGAAAACTGAGAGGAACGGAAAGAAAAGAAAACTTCACATAGACCCATGGTTGTCAACCTGAGGATTTGGATATAGGGTGACATGGAAAAGATAATAGGGATTGTCATATTCTGATTCAGATTTTTTGTATTTTCCAAATGATATAATGTAAAAGATATTTTAGTCAACTCTGGGACTGTTACAGCAAACTAGCAAACACTGTCTGGGTCCTCCTATATCATACAGTCTAGTGAGAAATACAGATAAGGGAACAGTTACAACTGAAAGTCCTACCTGTATTGTTCATGAGGAAATAGGAGAGCAATGTTAGAGAGTTTTATTTTGAATTTAATTTTTTAAATCTTCAAATTGTTTAAAGTATTGCATGTTTTTGTTTTTCTTTATGTAATCCTAGATTCTAAGGATTGGTGATTCAAGAAAGTCTGGATCCAGTGAATCATATGATATCAGGGCTCTCCCTTTCACATGTTCTGTGTCTTTGCATTTTGGTTTCCGTGATGAACTGCTTTTTGAAATATTTACCTGTATTGGTGGCCTGGGTGGCTCAGCTGGTTAAGGGTCTGCCTTCAGCTCAGGTCATGATCCCAGCATCTTGGGATCAAGCCCTGCATGGGGTTCCTTGCTCAGCAGAGAGCCCGCTTCTCCCTCTCCCTCTGCCTGCCACTCTCCTTGCTTGTGCTCTCTCTCTCTCTGTCAAATAAATAAATAAAATCTTTAAAAAATTTAGAAAATATTTTCATCATTTTGGTAAATAAAAGAAATGTACTAAGTATTTTAATTGCCTTCCCACAGACCTAGCCTCTTGGAATAATCCTGACTTCAGGGAGATAGAGAACTCTTGAAAAGTAGGGGCACCTGGGTGCCTCAGTTGGTCAAGTGTCTGACTCTTGATTTGGCTCAGGTCATGACCTCAGGGTGGAAGATCAATTCCCCCATTGTCTCCACACTCATCAGGGAGTCTGCTTGAGATTCTCTCTTTTTCTCCCTTTGCCCCTCCCCCACTCGCACACACACTTTCTCTTTCCTCCCTCTTTCTCTAAAATAAATAAATCTTAAAAAAAAAAGAAAAGAATTCTTGAAAAATAGCCCAGTAAATATTACTGATAGAGTAGGAATCCCTTTGTTATTAACAGATCCACCAGAAGCATATTAAGGAAGGGGGGAGGCAGAGTTCATAAATGGAAATGAGGGACTATACCACAAGAAGGAATGGTTAAAGGAAACTGGCCAGACAAAATCCAAAGATTTCAACTGGAATCATTTCACTATTAAGGATGACTATCCAATGAATGAATGAATGAAAATGTGTAGTCGACTGAGATCTGAAGAGATACCAGGAGTTCAGCTTCTCAATGTAAGGGACATAATGGATGGATAAAATAGTTCAGACAGAGTGAAATCTATGAGTTAAAGCACAAAGTTAAGAAACAATATTTAGTAAGAATCATGAGTGTGCACTATGAAGAGAGGAAGGGCCAAGATTAAAAATACACTTTAAGTGAGAAATTACAACACGTTAGATGACCAGTCTGGAGCTGTGTGGATGAATTTGAGAGAGATTGGGGAAAGATTTCTTGTCTAGGCAAATGAAATACTAACCACAATTATTGTATCCTTTCCTTACCCCTGATCCATGCATTTTGATTACCTTTTACGTTTACTCACACTGCATTCTCCTTACAAGAATTCTTTATGGAGCTGCCATGACTCTTACCCAAGACAGTCATTCTCATCAATTCTCTCCTTACTCTGCTTTCGTTTTCCTTACAGTCCTTATGAAGAACTCAGTCATTTTTTTTCCCATTTTATTTATTTTTTCAGTGTGACATTATTCATTGTTTTTGCACAACACCCAGTGCTCCATGCAAAACGTGCCCTCCCCATTACCCACCACCTGTTCCCCCAAACTCCCACCCCTGACCCTTCAAAACCCTCAGGTTGTTTTCCAGATCAATTAGATTTTAAGCCAAAGACTATAATAAGAGATGAGGAAGGACACTATATCCTACTCAAAGGGTCTGTCCAACAAGAAGATCTAACAATTTTAAATATCTATGCCCCTAACGTGGGAGCAGCCAACTATATCAACCAATTAATAACAAAATCAAAGAAACACATCAATAATAATACAATAATAGTAGGGGACTTTAACACTCCCCTCACTGAAATGGACAGATCATCCAAGCAAAAGATCAACAAGGAAATAAAGGCCTTAAATGACACACTGGACCAGATGGACATCACAGATATATTCAGAACATTTCATCCCAAAGCAACAGAATACACATTCTTCTCTAGTGCACATGGAACCTTTTCCAGAATAGATCACATCCTGGGTCACAAATCAGGTCTCAACCGGTATCAAAAGATTGGGATCATTCCCTGCATATTTTCAGACCACAATGCTCTGAAGCTAGAACTCAATCACAAGAGGAAAGCTGGAAAGAACCCAAATACATGGAGACTAAACAGCATCCTTCTAAAGAATGAATGGGTCAACCAGGAAATTAAAGAAGAATTGAAAAAATTCATGGAAACAAATGATAATGAAAACACAACAGTTCAAAATCTGTGGGACACAGCAAAGGCAGTCCTGAGAGGAAAATATATAGCGCTACAAGCCTTTCTCAAGAAACAAGAAAGGTCTCAAGTACACAACCTAACCCTACACGTAAAGGAGCTGGAGAAAGAACAAGAAAGAAACCCTAAACCCAGCAGGAGAAGAGAAATCATAAAGATCAGAGGAGAAATCAATGAAATAGAAACCAAAAAAACAATAGAAAAAATCAATGAAACTAGGAGCTGGTTCTTTGAAAGAATCAATAAGATTGATAAACCCCTGGCCAGACTCATCAAAAAGAAAAGAGAAAGGACCCAAATAAATAAAATCCTGAATGAAAGAGGAGAGATCACAACTAACACCAAAGAAATACAGACAATTATAAGAACATACTATGAGCAACTCTACGCCAACAAATTGGACAATCTGGAAGAAATGGATGCATTCCTAGAGACACATAAACTACCACAACTGAACCAGGAAGAAATAGAAAACCTGAACAGGCCCATAACCAGTAAGGAGATTGAAACAGTCATCAAAAATCTCCAAACAATCAAAAGCCCAGGGCCAGACGGCTTCCCAGGGGAATTCTACCAAACATTTAAAGAAGAACTAATTCCTATTCTCCTGAAACTGTTCCAAAAAATAGAAACGGAAGGAAAACTTCCAAACTCATTTTATGAGGCCAGCATCACCTTGATTCCCAAACCAGACAAGGATCCCACCAAAAAAGAGAACTACAGACCAATATCCTTGATGAACACAGACGCAAAAATTCTCGCCAAAAGAACTCAGTCATTTTATACTACATGCTTATTTGCTTATCTCTTTGTCTGTATTTCCTGTATTTCTCTTGAAAGCAAGATCTATTTTGTTCACTGCTAGATCCCAACTAGCAGAGCAGTTGCTACACGTTGTTCGGAATAGCAACGTTTCAAATGGAATAATTATAGGCTGCATCTCAAAACACGGTTAATGGACTCTGAGGTATGACAATGAATCCTCACCAGCGGCTGGTATTACACAGCTTCACCACCCACATGGCTCTACTTTGTCCGGTGCATAGAACAGATCGTTATGGTCATCAGCGGTGGTGTAAGCTGACTCTGACTTTCTGACCACTTGTGTTTTGCCCTTACCTCCTATCAAGAAAACACTGTTCTGGTTTATTGGGAAACTGGTGCCAAGATTACATGAAATCCATTCATTGGAATTGCTTTTAGTCCCTAGCATCCCACAGAAAGAAAGTGAATATGGAAGGGAACACGGGAGTGACTTGTGATGAGTTCTTCTCCTCACACATTATCAATTCCTCCCTCAACAGTAGGCAGAAGCAAGGGACAATAGTCAGCAGCACTACTACAGCCCACAGACTGGCAACCAATCTACTAAGGTGGCCTGCATCTTGAAAAGTATGTCATGAAGTCCTTTGCCATTATTTCATAAAGAAAATTGCTCTTGACAAGCTTTTAAAAATTCAGCACTTTTCAAAAATGCCTCCCTCAGTTGTCAAGGAGGTGTCTGTATATTATACTTAGCTTCCCCTCTACTTACCTCCAGTCTCAGGATCATTACTGTGGACCTTTATTATGGTCCTGGACAAGGCTGTTTCAGAAGTAATGTCATTTATGCTTAGACTGGAAGTATTAGAGACCAATTAAAGTAATATTAAAATAGGAGTTTTCAAAGTACTTTTGAGACTCATTACTAAATAATGGTTGGCATTTTATCTTATGTTCTTGAAGGGAACTGCTTCTTTTCTTTCTTTTTTTTTTTGCATTAATAATTATATATAATCAGAATTTGTTTTGTAAGTACTGTGCCTTAACAAGATTCTTCTTGTTGCATGTGAACACTATTTTCTTATAACAAAAAATTCTTCATGAATGTAACTTTTTAAAAAAATTGTATTTATTTATTTGACAGAGAGAGAGAGAGAGAGAGAACAAGCAGGTGGAATAGCAGGGAGAGGGAGAGGGAGAAGCAGGCTCCCTGCCGAATAAGAAGCCTGACACAGGGCCCGATCCCAGGACCCTGAGCCAGCCGAAGGCAGTTGCTTAACCAACTGAGCCACCCAGGCACCCCTGAATGTGACTTTTTAATACCTTGAGTATTAATTGCTCCTAAAAGGGTGAGTTTCAGAGCTCATTTTGAATAAGCTGTTTCTCTAACTCTCTTTTCTATAGTTCAGCTTGTTTAAACATTCAACATAAGTAGTGGTCTGAGGGTATTTCTTACCACTTAACCTTTCAGAATTTCTTAAGATTGTTGCTTTAATTTTCCAGTTGTTTTTATTTTTTTAGTTTTAATGGTATAGCCAGGATTAATTTGATTCAAATAATAGTTCACTTTTTAAAAGATTTTATTTATTTAACAGAGAGAGAGAGCACAGGCAGGGGGAGAAGCAGAGGGAGAAGGAGAGTCCCCACTGAGCAGGAAGCCCAATGCTGGGCTGGATCCCAGGACCCTGAGATAATGCAGACACTTAATCAACTGAGCTATTCGGATGCCCCAATAGTTCACTTTTTTTTTTAAGATTTTATTTATTCATTTGACAGAGATCACAAGTAGGCAGAGAAGCAGACAATGAGAGAGAGAGAGGGGGAAGCTGACTCCCCGCCAAGCAGAGAGCCCGATGCGGGACTCGATCCCAGGACCCTGAGATCATGACCTGAGCTGAAGGCAGCGGCCCAACCCACTGAGCCACCCAGGCGCCCCAATAGTTCACTTTTTAAATGCCATACTGTCTTATCCTCAATTAAAATATTGTCTTTCCAAACCTTCCAACAAAATGTATGTCATTTTCTTTTAAAATTATTGCAAATTAAGTCATCAAGAAAATATTCTGCTAAAAACAAACAGGTGTAGGCTTCAACTATTAAAATACAAAATCCAATACAGTGAAATATGTTAAAGCTAATTAAATTACTTGTAACTTTGTAGACTTTGACATTAAAGACATATGTTTATTATAAGTTTTGCTGCAATAATATTCCATCATTCATATTTTAACAGTTTCTATTCCTTAATACTACTTCAATCAGAATCAGTTGTAATGTTCTTAATGAATTGATAAGCCTAAAATTTTTCAGGGATATAAAATGAGAATTTACTTTGACTCTTTTCTTACACATTTGCACATTAATACATCAAGATAATTTAAAATACATTCAAAAATAATGTCCTCCTTCGTACAGATACCACGTCTTCTTGAAACATCCTGGTTTCCTAATATAACCTAAGTAACTTAATATAAAAGAGGTCCTAATAATAAATCTATGCAATAAATAACACCTTTAGGTTAACTTCTGTCATTAGAAATATTGAATTGTTTGAAATACAGAGCATTATATTGCAAAAATATGGAGGCTAATAGTATCAGGAGAAGGATTTGGCTTGCATTTGGAAGCCGTGTTGCCTGACACATGCATCCCATGGGGTGGAGTATAATTGTACCTGTCTTCAAAGATTAAGCAAGCGTCAATAATGTGCCTCAGCTAGTGCCTGGGATTTCAAAGTTCTAATGAAGTATATGTTATTACTTTTGCAAGTATTAACTCTCTGGCTTCAATTCCCAACTCCATTCACTCCATTCCTGCCATTCAAATCTCTGTATATTTTTATTAGAGAAAAACAAATTTTCCCTAATTTATATTAAAGAAATACATTGGATGCCTGAGAAGTGACAGCTTTAATCTTCCTGCTGCCTCTCTTGAGGATGCCTGATTCTGCTGCCTCCTAAGATTTCCTAACAGAAACCTAATGGCTATTGTTACTCTATGATTTGGTCTCTGTTATTAAATTCTTTAAGCTCAGCTTAGCTGTGCCCTAATCACCACAATTCGCCTGTGATCTCTCCCCTTTATGAGATGCTTCTTTACCTTTTTTTCACATCTTCAATTCTTCTTCCCTTTAAGACAAAACTCATCCTTCCCTTCCGAGAATCATGGTTTATATTCCTTACCTTCACCTTAGGAAAGCTCTGTGATTGTGCATGCGTGTGTACGTGCGCGTGCTTGTGTTTTTCCTTTATTCCTCTGAGATTAGTAGTGATGGGTTTATTTAATTGTGAATTTATCAAAGAGTACTGTACTCCTCATTCTGTGGAGGCACTGGCCTGTGCCCTGTCTATGTATGGCTACGCCACAGGTCTTTAAATTCCTACTGGAAGACACTGTGGCTTCTTTACATTTGCCCACTCAAAAAAAGGGGCTACTCTTGCCCCTTCCAACCAACTTTCAAAGATTTAACAGTTTCTGACATTTAAAAGTCATTTAAATAACCACCTGTATTTGTCATGTGTAAATAGATGAAAGAACGCGGAGCTTCATCAGAAAAACAAGGCTGATGAGAAGGAGTAATTCAGAAATTTGTTTCACAAAATTTGCTACTTGTGCAACATTGTAATGTAACCTGATAGGATCATGTTTCAAAAATTCAGCAAGGGGGGCGCCTGGGTGGCTCAGTCAGTTAAGCAGCTGCCTTCAGCTCGGGTCATGATCCCAATATCCTGGGATCAAGCCCCACATTGGGCTCCCTGCTCGGCAGAGAGCCTGCTTCTTCTTCTCCCTCTGCCTGCTGCTCTGCCTACTTGTGCTCTCTCTGTCAAATAAAATCTTAAAAAAAAAAAAATCAGCAAGGAATCAAATTCAGCCACAACCACATGCGCTTGGAAAAGGAATCCAAGTTCCAAATGAAATTGTTGTCCAGAGGACACTTCAACTTTTAAATTTTTGAGAACCCCACAATGCACTGCCTGAACTTCCGATCTACACAACTGTGAAATAAGTGTGAGCTGATATAAATGACAAAGTGTATTAAAATTTTTATTCAGCGATGGAAAACTAATTCATGTATAAAGAGGAAGAGTAAAAAGGGTAGGGGGAGGAGAGAGAGAGAAAAAAAGAGAGGGAGAAAAAAAGGGAGAGAGAGAGAAGTTTAAACCTTATAAATAGAATTAACAGTTCCTTCTGCTTCTACTCAGAAAGAGTTTACCTTGGAGTGAGCAGATGATGGAAGATATGATCCCACTTCCGTCGGATGCCCTCATTTCTCCACCACTTTCACAGAATAAGCTTCACACGTTACTGAGACTGATTTTTTAAGGAAAGCCATTTTGTGTTGAATATGATTGTAACTAACAAACTAGTAGCATCATCTAATGTTCAAACTAGACAAATTTATCCGTTTCAACATTGGAAGAAAACAGTACTGAGTTGGGTTTATTAAGGAATGCACATTATTGATTCATGTGAGGTATAAGTATGGACATATATTCAGTATAGGTGATTTAATAATCTATATCTTGAATTATATCAACCTTTACTATGGTTCCAAATCTTTTGGCTGTTGTGAATTCAACAGGAAGACGTGGCCCTAGTTAAAATTATTCATTTTTGCAGGATATTTGAAGTAAGAAAAATAGGTTGTCATTTTTTTGTTGTCATTCAGTATTTGTCATAAAACAGGTTTTTGGGGGCGCCTGGGTGGCTCAGTGGGTTGAAGCCTCTGCCTTCGGCTCAGGTCATGGTCTCAGGGTCCTGGGATCGAGCCCCGCATTGGGCTCTCTGCTCAGCGGGGAGCCTGCTTCCTCCTCTCTCTCTCTGCCTGCCTCTCTGCCTACTTGTAATCTCTGTCTATCAAATAAATAAAAACCTTAAAAAAAAAAACAGGTTTTGAAAAGAAATTTTTTTTGCAGATAAACTTATTAATCTGTCTAATCAGATGTTGTTTTATAACTTGGTTAATTCTTATTTATCGATCACACAAAATGTGTAAAGAAAATTTTTCTAACTCCTCACTATTAAGTTCTGTTTTTGTGTGTTAATAGTGTGTGAACGTGCCCCGTCTTTAGACCTCTTACAATGTACTGAAATTACCTATTTTCTTGACTTTCTTACTAACTGAGCTATATTCTTCTTGAGGAAAGAGGTCTGCCTTCTTTCACTACTACTACTCAGTTCACTACTGAAAGGTTGACAAATATACACTCAATACCTATTGAAGAAATACTATTTTTAAATTCAAAAATAAAATTGGTCATGGCCTATTTTTAATTTTAACTGCATCAATTCAGATATTTTCAGTGCAGGAAACATGGTTGGTGATGGAGATGCAAAAAAGAATGTTACATTATTTCTGTGTTCAGGGTGCTCACACTCTAGTGACATGAAGCTACAAATGAAGTTTAGAGCCCAGCTCTAATAATTAGCTCATTCTGGGTGACTTGTAACACTTGCAATGTATTCACTTGTAACTTGTAACTTGCAATGTATTCACCCCAAATTGTCTGTTTCATGTGGTTCCCTAATTATGTTATATGGTAACCTTAGTAAAAGATTTCAAATCCATTAGATAACAGGCATGATGTAAAATTAAGAAAAAGATTTAGTAAAATAAAGGAACTTGGCAAGATAATGTGCTTCTCTTGATTTATAAACCAATTAATCTTGACTGAACATCTTGGTATCATTTCATCCTGTTTGTCACTCCATTTTACGAGTATAAGGAGTTCACTTGGAAATATTTTGTTGATCCCATCTGAGTTTAAAACTTCAATTAAGTGACTACCATTCTATTTTTTATGAGAACTAGCTTAACTTCTTCAATTTCTCTTCATAATTCACATCTCTGAGAGTCGGAACATATTGGTTGGAATAATTTTGTGTCCCAGGAGGAGCAATTACATATTTTCTCATGTGACTGATACTGAATGTATGTTTATGGGTGAGCCGTAGCCTGTGGTTTATAATTCTTTTCATTTCATTCATATTCATCTGGGATGGGAGCCAGATTTCTCTTGGCTTCCACGCTCATTTATGGTTAGACAGTAGAGAAGCCTCCCCTCCCCACACCACTTCTGTAGTTGTAGGCTTCCCAGCTACACACCTTCTTTTTGCGATATTTTCTGTCACTATCTATTACACACCAGGAATACATTTTCTGTATTTATTATGTTTACCCAGCAAATTTCCCATTCCATTACTTACAAATGTTAAGTTCATCGGAATCTTTTTTAAATAGCCTAGATTTGAAATTACTAATTAAAACCTCTTAAGATAAAAAGTTGCCGAGAGGCCATATTTTGGAAACATTATGTTTACTATATTTGTCAAAAATTTACATACTATTGATATGCTCCATTTATCTTGGCATCTGTTACCCAACTTCTTAACTATAAATGAACAGATTTTAACTTTCACTGGCTGTTCTCCCTAGCAAACAGTAATGGCTGGTCTCGTGATCTCCACTTTATAGGGTAACATGCCATTTTCCTCTTTAATTTGAGGAATTAAATAACAGGGCTGTTATTTGTATATGCCAAGTTTTTTATGAGTGTGTCCTTTGTAAAAGGGTGATAAGTTTGAAGAACATTCTTACACTCAAAAATTACAACATCAAGGAAAAAAAGTTACAAAACAGTTACCAAAGCCTATGGATTTAAAAAAAAAAAATTAAAAATACTCTCTTGTATAAATTTCCTGTTCCCGATACTTTAGCCAGTATGGAACAGTATGGAAGGACACAGTATTTTTCTCTTATTCTCTGCTTCAATTTGACTCTGTCTTCACAATATGCATTTCTCCAATTCCAGCTTTTACAGTGTAAGTCATTTGTAGATAGACTAGTTTCATGCATAGCCAGTACTTACAGATTTTTTTTTAAATCAGTTTATAGCCTGATTCTTATTTATCTGTTTTTAAACTAACTCAGATCACAATACTAACTTTGGCATATCTTGCATTATATTCATTGTTGACTAAAGTCTAGTGTTTGTGGTTTTATATATGAAAATTTCTAAATATATTGTACATTTCTAGTTTTTGAATGAAGACTTGAGGAACCAAGACTCTGTAGTGCACTCCAATGACTACAAAAGTATTCTCTGCCCAAACTAGTCCAGCAATAATGCACAGCTAATAAGCTAACAGATTCATGAAATTATGCTTTTCAGACCATAAATAGCAAAAGCTCATCAATCTGCTGTAAATCACTTTCTTAATAAATGCACTAATTATGTAATTGAATATGTTAAATGTAAAAGCACACACACATATATGCAATATGAACATTTAAAGAAACATTAAACAGGGTGCCTGGGTGGCTCAGTTGGTTAAGCCTCTGCCTTCAGCTCAGGTCATGATCCCAGGGTCATAGGATCTAGTCCTCCCTTCCTACTCAGAGGGGTATCTGCTTCTCCCTCTGCCTGTAGCTCCTCTTTCTCTCTCTCTCCCTCTGATAGATAAATAAACAAAATCTTAAAAAAAAAGAAATATAATAATAATAATAAAACAAGCAAACACCCACTTACTCATAACATCTCATTTAACAGATGGGAGAATACCAGTATCTTTGGAGCCCATTTAGGCCCTTAAGGGATTGCAATTTCCTGAAAAGAATTGTCTGCTTTCCTGAATATTTTATTAATCATTATATTTTTCTCTATACTTTTACCATACAGGTAATCTTAATAATATATCTTAATAATCTTATCTTAATAATATATCTAAAAGATAGTGTGTGGGGGGACACCTGGGTGGCTTAGTTGATTAAGCATCTACCTTCAGCTCAGGTCATGACCTAGAGTCCTGAGATAGAACACCCCCAACCCCAGTTCTTCTCCCTCACCATCTGCCTGATGCTCCACCTGCTTGCGCGCTCTCTCTCTCTCTCTCTGTCAAATAAATAAATAAAATTGTTTAAAAGAATAAATCAAATATTGTGTGGATTCATATGTGTCTATTACTTCTTCAATGTTTTCTCTTTGAGAGCAAACATGCTATTTTATATTACTGTAATTCACCTGATTTTATTACTAGTAATAAGCCATAATTCATTATTTTTTGTGACAGGCATTTCATTTGTTCTGAGATTTTTGCTATTACAAATACTGGTGACATGGAAATTCTCACCTGTGCATGTGTGTAAGGGTTTATTCCTGGAAGTAGAATGGTTGGATCATAACGGGTGTTCGTATTGCAGTAAACTATAATACAGTACAGTTTACCGTATAACTTCGAAACTCTTAATTGGATCAATTGACATTCCCATCACCTCCACATGAGAGTTCTTATTCCTCATCTTCATCATCGCAGAACATTTTCAGCCTCTTAATTTTGCCAATATGACTACAACAAAACTATGGTTAAACTTCTTTTATCTTGTTTACTAATAGTGTCAATATTTTCTATTTTCCAAATAATTTTGTTTCCTCTTCTTTAAAAAATGTTTTTATGTATTTTATCTATAATATATTATATTATTATAATTTATATACATATGTAATTTATAATATTGTATTATATCTATGATAGATATCTATTTTATGTATTTTATCAATTGCTTTTATTTGTTATGCTTTCAATTTATAGAAGGTCTTCATAATTGCTGGATCATTGTTTGCTTATATATTTTGCAAATACCTTCTCCTATTTTGTCTATATTTTCATCCTTGTTTTCTTGTCTTTTAATAAACAGAAATTCTTATTTTTTCTGCCATGGTGTTGATGTGTCTTTTAAAGAAATTCTTTCCATGAGATGATAAAGGTATTCTAATACATTTTCTTCTGAAAGTTTGGGAATTGTCCCTTTTATGTGTAAATCTTTCTTTCATCAATAATTCATTTTTTGTGTGTCTGGCAACATAAAGAGGATCCATTTTAATGTCCTCCCCAAACAATTTTTTTACTGTTCAACAGTTTATACTATTTCCAGTTATTTTCACTGTTATCTTTCCACATAAGAATCTGTATCAGGGCTTAATATTCTGTTGCTCACTGTAACACCCTAGTATCAGGTAAATATCCAATGATTTAACACCCCAGTATCAGGTAAATATCCAACAATCTTATTGCATATCCCTTTATAAAATATCATGGTAGCAGAAGAAATGGTTCTTTGAATATTTTACACTTCTGTATTTGTGTCTTGGTTCTACTGGTTTCTTTATATTCAACATACATTTTAGAATAAGCTTTTCATGTGTTTTTCCATTAAAACTATTTTGGAGATTTTTAATCTAATTTTTTGTATCAGTAGATTAACTGAAGAGAATGGATATCATAATGATACTCGATCTTCACATCCATGAATATATAAATGCATTGATTTATTTGGATATTATTTATTTATTTATTTTGTATTTTTTTTCCATTTTATTTATTTTTTTCAGCGTAACAGTATTCATTGTTTTTACACAACACCCAGTGCTCCATGCAAAACGTGCCCTCCCTATTACCCACCACCTGTTCCCCCAACCTCCCACCCCTGACCCTTCAAAACCCTCAGGTTGTTTTTCAGAGTCCATAGTCTCGTACGGTTCACCTCCCCTCCCCAATGTCCATAGCCCCCTCCCCCTCTCCCAATCCCACCTCCCCCCAGCAACCCCCAGTTTGTTTTGTGAGATTAAGAGTCATTTATGGTTTGTCTCCCTCCCAATCCCATTGTTTCATTTATTCTTCTCCTATCCCCCTAACCCCCCATGTTGCTTCTCCATGTCCTCATATCAGGGAGATCATATGATATTATTTAATATTTAAACCAAGGTTTATAATTTTCTACATAGAGCTCATACACATCTAGTCTTAGACTTCTTCCTACATTAAGTAATTTATTTTCTTTCGGATTGTAGTTTTACTCACTATTCCATGTAGATGCAATTTATCTTATATCTGGGTATATTGCATAACATTTTATTGACTATATTCTATTTTTTTTAATGAGTAAATGGAGTCCAGAGATTTTTTTTTTTTTTTTTTTTTTTGACATACAGAGATCACAAGTAGGCAGAGAGGCAGACAGAGAGAGAGAGGAGGAAGCAGGCTCCTTGCTGAGCAGAGAACCCTGATGCGGGGCTCGATCCCAGGACCCCGGGATCATGACCTGAGCCGAAGGCAGAGGCTTTAACCCACTGAGCCACCCAGGTGTCCCGACTATATTCTATTTTTGACATCAGTGATATTTTCTGTAATTCTCGATGAATTTATTTTTTTCTTTCAAACTCATTCTTCACCTTATTGAGTTGAATATACTCTCCAGTAAAATGATGACTAGAATTGCTGACAATGAGTATTTTAGTATTACTGCTGATTTTAAAGCAAAAACTTTGACTTTTGAGCATTCAGCATATTGCTTGCCAATTCTTCTGTAGATTCCCATTTTTATAGCTTATATGTTTCATTATATTCCTAGTTTGGTACAAGTATTCAACACAATTTTTTATTTTTTTAAAAAATGCATCTATTCAGATGAATATATAGTTTTTTTCTCCTTTACTGTGTTTATATAGTAAGTCATATATTTTCTAACATTGAACTAACAATGCATTTCTAGAATATACACATAAAAAATCTTGGACATTATTCATTTAATTTTTAATAATATTTTGTTTAGAAATTTTATATATTTATTACTATCAAGTTTATACTGAAATTATAAAATAACAAGCTTTTTTTCATTCTTTAAAAGTTTGAATAGTCTTTAAAATATGTATTCCTTGAATGGTTATTAGAATTCCCTAAGAAAATCCTGTGGTTTGTGTTTTCTTTTTAGGGTAAAACACTATTTTAATTTATTTGCTATAGATTGGATTTTTGATTTCATTCTGTATCAAGTTTATTACTTTTTGTTGTTGTTCATTTTGCCCATTGCACAGTGCTGTTTGCAACATCATCAGATTATTTCTGCAACAATTATACCATTATGTTTTCTTTTCCATTGCTAATATTGGAATATTGTTCATTGTTCTCCTTTCTTTGCACTAAACTATTTGCTTGCTTGTAAATGTTATTTGTTTTTTCAAGGAACAAAATTGTGCTTACTGATTCCATATATTTTATTTCAATAGTTTTTACTGTGTTTTGCTCTTATGGTTAACATTTTCCTACTTCCGTTTCATTTAGTGTTATTCTAACTTTTTATCTGAGTGCTAAATTGATTTCTATTCATCTTTCTTTTTTAATTAAATGTATGTTTTATATTGTACAAAATACCACTTCAGCTTCAATAGGGAAGTTTCAATGTGCAATATTTTCATTATCATTAAATCATATTATTATTTCTTCTAGGGCTTATGTATAAGAGTGGATTTTTTTCTAACTTCATGACATGGCTGTTCACTAATAATCTCTTTATACTGATGACCAACTTAATTGCATTTGATTAAGAACGTGCTCCTTAAGATACCGATACTTGTGAATATAATGAGGCCTGCTTTACTGCCTTGTAGCTGAACAGTTTTTGTGAATATGCTATGTTTATTTGAAAATAATATACTTTTAGGGTGCTTGGATGGCTCAGTCAGTTAAGCATCTGACTCTTGATCTCAGTTTTCAGTCTTAATCTCAGGAGGATGAGTTCAAGCCCTGTGCTGGGCTCCTTGCTGGGTGTGGAGGCTATTTAAAAAAAAAAAAAAAGAAAGAAAGAAAAGAAAAGAATAGAAAAGAAAATAATATACTTTCTACATTTGTTCAGTGCCATGTTCCATCAATATTCATTATATCAGGAAGAGATTATGCTGAGTGAAATAAGTCAAGCAGAGAGAGTCAATTATCACATGGTTTTCCTTACTTGTGGAGTATAAGGAATAACAGGGAGGACATGGGAGATGGAGGGGAGAAGGGAGTTGGGGGAAATCAGAGGGGGAAATGAACCATGAGAGACTGTGGACTCTGAGAAACAAACTAAGGGTTTTGGAGGGGAGGAGGGTGGGAGTTTGGGTGAGCCTGGTGGTGGGTATTATGGAGGGCACATATTGCATGGAGTACTTGGTGTGGTGCATAAACAATGAATTCTGTTACACTGAAAAGAAATTCTAAAAATAAATAAAAATTTAAAAAGTATTCATTATATCAAGATTTTGTTTAGTTAAAATCTTCTATATCTCTACTAATTTTTAACAGCTTGTTAATATCCCTGACTCAGATTTGTTCTTTTTTCCTGGCATTTCTGCTGTATTAGGTATCTGTGATGCTATTATTAGGTACATTCATATTTATAGTTAATCTCACTTTAATTCTTAACAGTACTCCTTGAAGTATTTGTTCCACATGAACATAAATGTACCATAGGCATCTTTAATATTTTTTATTTTTGCATTTTTAAAATTTCAAATTCTAAGTGTTTTTATGGTAAGTTTTAGGACCTAAACTTACCCCCTTGCAAAAAAACATATAACTATTTTTCATTTGAGTTAAATAATAATTTGTTACCTGGATCTTTTATTCATTTTAAACAGTTGATTTCAAATATATTAGGATCCATTACTACAATGTATTTTATTTATTTTCTGTTTTATTTTCTATTCATTTGATTTTCGACATTTCTTTTGTTGCTTAGCATGTATGTGTGTTTGGGTGTGTATATGTGTGCGTTGTTGTGTCTTGTAATATTCTGATGTTACTTATATACCACTCTAATTCTATTTCATGTTACTATTTTGGATACTATATCCATTTTTTTTTTACCTTATAGTGGTTAACTTATGATGTATATTATATTAAAATGTTAGTAACCTTCTCCAAATTATATAAGAAACCCAGGACTTGTTAACTCAAATATTCCTCCTGACATTTTTTTCACTTTAGTTCTACAATGACTGGTAAAGCCAAGTATTAGATACAGTGATTGTTTTATACACACAAAAACAGTTTTGATTTACCAACATTATTATATTTTTTCAACACTAATTCTTCAAGTTGAGACCTTTATTGTAGAATTTTTATTTCTTTTTTTTTAAGATTTTATTTATTTATTTGACAGAGAGAGATCATAAGCAGGCAGAGAGAGAGTCAGAGAGAGAGGGGGAAGCAGGCTCCCTGCTGAGCAGAGAGCCTGATGTGGGGCTCGATCCCAGGACTCTGAGATCATGATCTGAACTGAAGGCAGAGGCTTTAACCCACTGAACTACCCAGGTGCCCCTAGAATTTTTATGTCTCTCTGAAGTTCATTCTTTAGAAGTTTCCTTAGTGAATGTCTATTGTTAATATATTTCTCAGCTGTTTGTATGAAAATGTGTGTAATTTTACTTAATTTTTAATTGATAATTTCATATGTGTACAATTCTAGAATGATAGATATTCAAATATTTTGAAGCTATTGTTCCATTACTTTTACATATTTTTCTATTGTTAAAATATACAATGGAGAAAATTTATTTGTATGCCTTTTAACATTCTAGTCATCTTCTTTTACCTGTAGACTCAAGCTATCATCATGTCTCACCTGGTTTCCTATGATAAAATTCTAACTGGTCTCACTTTAACACTCCCTGCCCACTTTTTCCCCATAGCACATTATCCATTATAACATAGTAGCTGAATTGATTCCTTTCAAAGTATAAGATAAGTCACTTCCCTTCTTAGAACCCTCCATAGAGCTGTCCTTTTTATGCTGAGTCAAAGCAAAATTATGACAAAGAACTGGCCCCACCTGGCCTGGCTCCATTAACTGTCTGACCCTATCTTTCCTTTTTTCTCTCT
This sequence comes from Meles meles, assembly GCF_922984935.1. Taxonomy (NCBI): domain Eukaryota; kingdom Metazoa; phylum Chordata; class Mammalia; order Carnivora; family Mustelidae; genus Meles; species Meles meles. Next base: position 23,111,679 of record NC_060082.1, on the reverse strand, counting down.
TTGGCTAGCTTTGCTCCAGGCACTCTGGCCTTCCTGCTGTTCCTTTACCAAGAGGATGTACTCCAAGCTTAGTGTGTTTTTACTCATTTTTACTTCTTCATGGAAAAAAAAAAAAATTCCAGATATTCATTGTTTAACTCCTTCATTGCATTCAAGATTTTCCTCAGATGATCGTTTCAGATTACTGTCTTCACAACTCATTTGAAATTACAAGCCTTCCCCTTAGCACTCCCAGTGGACCTGACTCTGCCTTAATGTTATAATACTAATAGCCTTATAAAAATATAATGCACTCATTCATTGTGCATATTATTTTCTACTCTCTCTTTCTACAATGTAAGCTCCCTGAGGGCAGATTTTATCAATTTGATAATGTTGCCCTGTGTCTTAAGCAATACCTGGCATGTAGGATGTGGTCCTTAATTTGTTGAATAAATTTATGAATTTCGGGATACAATTTTTATCTGTTTTTTGTTTGTTCATTTTTTCCACAATTAGAGCCAGTCAAGGTATTTCACTACAACACTGGATTTTGAATCATGGCCGAAAAACTCATATCAACAAATTCTTCCCTTATGATTTTATATCCCCTCACCCCTCCAATTCAATACCATCAAAATACAGTTTCAGTTCTTTAGGTTAAATATTAGCCAGGTCCTGCACTTCCTTTAGTGTGTAAGGTATGTGTTTCTGGAACAGGGATTGCATTGCTCTGTGGGGGCTTCAGTTAAAACTGCTGGCTATGAACAGGTAGAAGTAGTGTTGGTGGAGGAGAGGAGGAAAGTAAACACCTTGAAATAGCTTGGCTTTATATTTTTCCTGGCGTAAGTTGTCTGTTTTCCTCTACAAAGGCAGCGGGGACCACTTCTGCTAGCTAGTAACATTCAGGTGAAATTGGGGATTCAAATGCTTTTGATCATTGCCATGCTGTGTTTCAGCGACCTACGGGTCCCATATGAAGGCTCTGACTTCCACATAGGAGGATATTTTGACTGAAAATTTTGTCTCATTTGCAGTTCTGTCACCCTCATTATCAGTTTCTAAGCATGATTTTTGGCAAAGTCAGCCCCACAGCTGCAGGAGATGAGCATCTCCTTTAATGCTGTCATTGAGGTTCTCTGGCATTCAGAACACTCTGTTACTGGGCAACCAACTGTCTTTGGCTTGTGTTTTTTTTTTTATTTTTACAAAGTCTTAATATGTTCAGAAGACATAATCTGAAAAAAAAAGAGAATTAAGAAGGAAGGGGACTGGCAACAAGGAAGAGAAAGATGAAAAATTAGAAATGCTAGACAGAACTGGCCACGGCTTCTTAACAGGTGTCTTTCAAGAGGCTTCTTTGGATAGGCATGAAAGAGTTTTCTTTGTGTTAGAACATACTGATGGGAAAGGGGAAGATTTTATCTGCTAGTTCCTTCTCGTCCGTTGTCCTGGTCCTTTAAGGTGGCTCTGCAGCATCTCATAATATAAGTCTTTTGGAAAGCAAGGAGAATATCCAATTGATATTCTCAATTAATTCTCAATCCCACTCTCATGTTCCTTAATTTTCCTCCATTTTAGGTCTGGTCATCAGCCTTCTCTAGGAAGACATTAGGAACCCAGAGCATTAGCCTCCCAACCATTGTGTCCAGTTGGGTAAGTGTGAGGGCTCAGAACTCTCCATATGGCATCACTATGTGCAGGGCTCTCTCATCCACATCTGCGATATATGCAGAGGTAGCCCAGGTTTGTATTTTATGGCTTTACAATAAACTATGATTTTTATTCCTAGTCACAGCCTCAGTTTCTAAATGTCTAAATAATGATAGAAAATATTAAGAAAAAGACAATTAATTTATTCATGAACCAACTTAGTCCTTTAACTGGATCTTCTTCCATGTTATGCGTAGTGATAAAAAGTTGACCCAGAACATCCATAGTGTCTGTCTTCATGGAGGTTGAATGTGGATGAGCAAGGTAGAGAGAAATCAAATTATCCAAAAAAAGAATTACATTTATAACTCTTTTAGGTGTTACAAGAGGAAGAGCTCATTGTGACCTCAGTATAAAGACTTTTGGTATGTAATAATAATAATAACTATGATTTAGTTTTAACTGTGTTTCCAACACTATTCAAAACATTTTAGATGTATTAGCTTTTTTATCCTCAGAACAACCATATATGAGAAAAACCAAAATACAGAAATGTTCATGTATTTACCCATGGCCACAAAGTGAGTAAGTGGTTTAACTAGAAATAAATTCCATATGTTCAGAGCCAGAGCCTGAGTTCTTAACAACAATCCAATATTGCATCACATCTGGTTGATGGCATCAGTGAAATTTCTTTGAAAAATAATGGATCTGAAAGATGAAGAGAAAGTATTTAGTAACAGAATGGGATAATATATTTTAGGCAGTATAAATATTATGTGTAAAGGCCATTAGAGTAGAAGAAAGTAAAGTATTTTAAAAGAACTTGAAGGAAGAACAGCTGGGTTTGAGATATATCAATAGAATATGATGCAAGATAGAGCTGGGAGATTTAAGCTCCATTAGAGTATCTCTTGAATAATGCACAGCTCTTAAAAGCTTGTTCCTCTAGTTACTGCTTCCAAACCTATATTTTACTGCTACTTATTTACATCTGTTTTTAACCTCCAAGTAATCGTTATATTACAACTTCCAAATAATCATTATCATTATTGATTTTGGTCAACACATTTGCTCTCACCCTTTTTCTCAATATCCCTAACTGCATTCCACCCCTGCATATTTTTTCCATGAATAATATCTTTAAATATTTCCTTCAAATACCAACGGTGGTTATTAAGAACCAAGACCTTATTTTTTCCCTTACCCTAGAATGATATTTTAGTACTGTATACAATTCTAGATTGAATCTCAAAACCTTTGCCCCAGTCCCATGTGGGCAGTATAATCCAAGCCATTACTCTGGATCCAGTAACTCCCCAGGGTAGTTGAAGAATCATTAGCTCATGAGTAAGAACAATGGTTTTCAGCTCCTTATTTTCTTCTGAAATATGGGAATTTCTTCATCTTTTCTAAATTCCAGACATGCACTTCAACAGACATTTTTATTATATTTTATCTGTGTTACATGTTTTTTGAGCATTATAACAAAGCGTAGTCTTTCACATTACGGCCATTGCAATTCTCAGTGATGTGGCTTTAGTGAAACTAAATCATGCCTACGTAGTTACAACAATGTCACTGAGATTATACTTCCGTATAAAAAGATATTGAAAGATGTAACGTGTTAACACTTTGATAAATCTTTTCAAAATTTTCTCTCCTAAGATATTAAAATTGAGAATTAGCATGATAAATTCAGGATTATTGAAACTGTATCTGAAATCCTGCTCCCAAATCTCCACTCATCCCTAATTTTAACAAGAACACATTTGATAAAGTTAATTCATGAATCAAGACCCACAAGATGAAGGCTGCCCCAGGAGCCTGTCACATGCCACCAAGCTGAATGTAAGTCAGCTTGTACTTACAAAAAAACACTTCCCTGTCAAGGAAACCTAGCATCAAGCACAATCTCTTCAATTTTATTGCCCACCCCCTTTTTGAACGTTTTTCAGAGTTCATGAGAAGAATTTTTCTACAGATCTTGCCTCATATGTCCAATTCCCCCCCCCACTTTTATTGATATATAATTGGCATATAAGATTGTTTAAGTTTAAGATATATATATATACATATATATATGTATATATATGTGTGTATGTGTGTGTGTAATATATATATAAATTGAAATGATTAACAAAATAAGGTTAGTTGACATATCCATCACCTCGTGTGGTTATGTTCCCCCCCCCCGATGGTGAGAATTTCTAAAATCTACCCTCTTAGCAACTTTCACATGTACAACACAGATATTGTTAACTATTGTCACCATGCTGTACATTAAATCCCAAAACTTATTCATCTTGTAACTGGAAATTTCTACCTTTTAATCAATAAATTATTGTATTGGTTTACTCAATACTGTGTAATTTCTTGAAAGTGATAAAGTAACTGATATATTTTACTTTTACTTTTAGTATTATACTTATCAGATGGAGCTATTTTGAATTTCTCAATAAATGCATTTACAAGTTTATATGAACTATTTGTGATTTATAGTACCTGGGGGCCCTATAAAATTATTTTATAAGGTAAGTCATGAGAAAAAAAAGGAAACATAGTAATTATGAGTTTTATGATGTAAACACTACTTTTTAGAACTAATTAATAAAGATTTGCATAAGGCAAAGTCATAAAATTGTTATAATTTTAGATATTGAGCTATATCACTTTGAAGTAGAGTGCTACCATGTTACCATAAATGGTGAAATGAATTATTTTGTGTCAAATTCCAACTCCACATTGAAAGAAGTAAGCCATGTTAGCAGAAATCAAATGACACTAAGTACTAAGTTAAATTGTGGCTATCCTTTGACCTTACATCCCTTGTTTCATTATAATAACATGGGGATCTACAGAATTTCCTCTAATTCTATTTAAGAAACTTCTCTAGAAAAATCATCCATATTTGAAGGCACAGTGCCTTCATTTATTTTCCTTTGTTTATATAAGTAATAGGTCATAAGTATTTAATTTTCTCAAAGGGACATAATCCTATAGACAATGAAAATGAAATTTATACAAATCTCAAAATACCTAAATGTTACACTTTTGTTTTCTTCTGAGAAGTATATTTTCTTATTAACATATAATGTATTATTAGCCCCAAAGGTACAGGTCTGTGAATCATCAGACTTACACACTTCACCGCACTCACCATGGCACATACCCTTCCCAATGTCCATAACCTAACCACCCTCTCCCTACCACAGCTCCCCCCCCAGCAAACCAGTTTGTTTTGTGAGATTAAAAGTCTCTTATGGTTTGTCTCCCTCCTGATCCCATCTTGTTTCATTCTTTCGTTCCCTAAACCCCAAACCCCCATGTTGCCTCTCAAATCCCTCATATCAGGGAGATCATATGATAATTGTCTTTCTCTGATTGACTCATTTTTCTCAGCTTAATACCCTACAGTTCCATCCACATCATTGCAAATGGGAAGATTTCATTTCTTTTGTTGGCTGCATAGTATTCCATTGTATATATACCACTTCTTCTTCATCCATTCATCTCTTGATGGACATCTAGGTTCTTTCCATAGTTTGGTTATTGTGAACATCGCTGCTATAAACATTCAGGTGCACGTGCTCCTTCAGATCACTACATTTGCATCTTTAGGGTAAATACCCAGTAGTGAGATTGCTGAGTCATAAGGTAGCTCTATTTTCAACTTTTTGAGGAACCTCCATGCTGTTTTTCAGAGTGGCTGCACCAGCTTGCATTCCCACCAAGGGTATAAGGAGGGTTCCCCTTTCTCCGCATCCTCGCCAGCATCTGTCATTTCCTGACTTGTTAATTTTAGCCATTCTGACTGGTGTGAGGTGGTATCTCATTGTGGTTTTGATTTGTATTTCCCTGATGCCAAGTGATGTGGAGCACTTTTCCATAAGTCTGTTGTCCATCTGGATGTCTTATTTGTAAAAATGCCTGTTCATGTCCTCTGCCCATTTCTTGATTGGATTATTTGGGGGGGGGGGGGTTGAGTTTGATAAGTTCTTTATAGATTTTGGATACCAACCCTTTATCTGATATGTTGTTTGCAATATCTTCTCCCATTCTGTCAGTTGTCTTTTGGTTTTGTTGACTGTTTTCTTTGCTGTGCAAAAGCTTTTGATCTTGATGAAGTCGCAATAGTTCATTTTTGCCCTTGCTTCCCTTGTGTTTGGTGATATTTCTAGGAAGAAGTTGCTGTAGCTGAGGTTGAAGAGGTTGCTGCCTGTGTTCTCCTCAAGGATTTTGATGGATTCCTTTCTCACATTGAAGTCTTTCATCCATTTGGAGTCTATTTTTTGTGTGTGGTGTAAGGAAATGGCCCATTTTCATTTTTCTGCATGTGGCTGTCCAATTTTCCCAACACCATTTGTTGAAGAGGCTGTCTTTTTTCCATTGGACATTCTTTCCTGCTTCATCAAACGTTGGTTGACCATAGAGTTGAAGGTCTATTTCTGGGCTCTCCATTCTGCTCCATTGATCTATGTGTCTGTTTGTGTGCCAGTTCCATACTGTCTTGATGATGACAGCTTTGTAATAGAGCTTGAAGTCTGAAATTGTGATGTCACCAACTTTGGCTTTCTTTTTCAACATTCCTCTGGCTATTTGAGTTTTTTTCTGGTTCCATATAAGTTTTAGGATTATTTGTTCCATTTCTTTGAAAAAAATGGATGGGATTTTGATAGGGATTGCATTAAATGTATAGATTGCTTTAGGTAGGATAGACATTTTCACAATATTTGTTCTTCCAATCCATGAGCATGGAATTTTTTTCCATTTGTTTGTGTCTTCCTCAATTTATTTCATGAGTACTTTATAGTTTTCTGCATATAGATTCTTAGCCTCTTTGGTTAAGTTTATTCCTAGGTATCTTATAGTTTTGGGTGCAATTGTAAATGGGATTGACTCCTTAATTTCTCCTTCTTCTGTCTTGTTGCTGGTGTGTAGAAATGCAACTGATTTCTGTGCATTGATTTTATATCCTGACACTTTAGTGAATTGCTATACAAGTTCGAGTAGATTTGGAGTGCAGTCTTTCAGGTTTTCCACATAAAGTATCATATCATCTGCAAAGAGTGATAGTTTTACTTCTTTGCTGATTTGGATGCCTTTAATTTCTTTTTGGTGTCTGATTGCTTAGGCTAGGGCTTCTAGTAATATGTTGAATAGCAGTGTGATAATGGATATCCCTGCCATGTTCCTGACCTTAGTGGAAAAGCTCTCAGTTTTTCTCCATTGAGAATGACATTTGCTGTGGGTTTTTCATAGATGGCTTTGATGATATTGAGGTATGTACGCTCTAACCCTACACTTTGAAGAGTTTTTTTTTTTTTTATTTTTTATTTTTTATTTACTTGACAGATAGAGCCCACAACAACCAGGGAGAGAGGCAGGCAGAGAGAGAGAGAGGAGGAAGCAGACTCCCTGCCAAGCAGAGAGCCCGATGCGGGGCTCGATCCCAGGACCCTGGGATCATGACCCGAGCGAAAGGCAGAGGCTTCAACCCACTGAGCCACCCAGGCGCCCCCACTTTGAAGAGTTTTGATCAAAAAAGGATACTGTACTTTGTCAAAAGCTTTTTCAGGATCTATTGAGAGTACCATATGGTTTTTATTCTTTCTTTTATTAATGTATTGCATCACATCGATTGCTTTGTGAATGTTGAACCAATCTTGCAGCCCAGGAATAAATCCCCTGTGGTCATGGTGAATAATCTTTTTAATCTACTATTGGATCCTATCAGCTAGTATTTCGGTGAGAATTTTTGCATCCATGTTCATCAAGGATATTGGTCTGTAAATCTCCTTTTTGATTGGGGTCTTTGTCTGGTTTTGAGATCAGGGTAATCCTGGCCTCATAAAATTAGTTTGGAAGTTTTCCTTCCATTTCTATTTTTTGGAACAATTTCAGGAGAATAGGAATTAATTCTTCTTTAAAGGTTTGGTAGAATTCCCCTGGGAAGCCATCTGGCCCTGGGCTCTTGTTTGTTGGGAGATTTTTGATGACTGCTTCAATCTCCTTACTGGTTATGGGTCTGTTCAGGTTTTCTATTTCTTCCTGGTTCAGTTTTGGTAGTTTATATGTCTCTAGGAATGCATCCATTTCTTCCAGATTGTCAAATTTGCTGGTGTATAGTTGTTCAGAATATGTTTTTATGATTGTTTGTATTTCTTTGGTGTTGGTTGTGATCTCTCCTCTTTCATTCATGATTTTATTTATTTGGGTCCTTTTTCTTTTCTTTTTAATAAGTCTGGCCAGGGGTTTATCAATCTTATTAATTCTTGCAAAGAATGAGCTCCTAGTTTCATTGATTTGTTCTACTGTTTTGTTTGTTTGTTTGTTTGGTTTGGTTTCTATTTCATTGATTTCTCCTCTGATCTTTATTATTTCTCTTCTCCTGCTGGGTTTAGGCTTTCTTTGTTGTTCTTTCTCTAGCTCTTTTAGGTTTAGGGTTAGGTTGTATATTTGAGACTTCTCTTGTTTCTTGAGAAAGGCTTGTGATAGCAATATATTTTCTCTCAGGACTGTTTTTCTGTGTCCCACAGATTTTGAACAGTTGTGCTTTCATTATCATTTGTTTCCATGAATTTTTTCAATTCTTCTTTAATTTCCTGGTCGACCCATTCATTCTTTAGAAGGATGCTCTTTAGCTTCCATGTATTTGAGTTCTTTCCGAATTTCCTCTTGTGATTCAGTTCTAGCTTCAGAGCATTGTGGTCTGAAAATATGCAGGAAATGATCCCAGTCTTTTGGTACCAGTTGAGACCTGATTTGTGACCCATGTGATCTATTTTGGAGAATATTCCATGTGCACTAGAGAAGAATGTGTATTCTGTTTTTTGGGGATGGAATTTTCTGAATATATCTGTGATGTCATGTGATCCAGTGTGTCATTTAAGGCCTTTATTTCCTTGTTGATCTTTTTCTTGGATGATCTGTCCATTTCAGTGAGGGCAGTGCTAAAGTCCCCTATTATTATTGTATTATTGTTGATGTGTTTCTTTGATTTTGGTATTAATTCATTTATATAGTTGGCTGCTACCATGTTAGGGGCATAAATATTTAAAATTGTTAGATCTTCTTGTTGGACAGACCCTTTGAGTATGATATAGTGTCTTTCAGCATCTCTTATTATAGGCTTTGGCTTAAAATCTAATTTATCTGATATAAGGATCGCTACCCCAGCTTTCTTTTGATGTCCATTAGTATGGTAAATTGTTTTTCACTCCCTTACTTTAAATCTGGAGGTGTCCTTGGGTCTAAAATGAGTTTCTTGTAGACAGCATATTGATGGTTTTTTTTTTTTTTTTTTAATCCATTCTGATACCCTGTGTCTTTTGACTGGGGGCATTTAGCCCATTTATATTCAGGGTAACTATTGAGAGATATGAATTTAGTGCAATTGTATTGCCTGTAAGATGACGGTTACTGTATATTGTCTCTGTTCCTTTCTGGTCTGCTACTTTTAGGCTCTCTCTTTGTTTAGAGGATCCCTTTCAATATATCTGTAGAGCTGGTTTGGTGTTTACAAATTCTTTTGGTTTTTGTTTGTCTTGGAGTGTTTTATCTCTCCTTCTATTTTCAATGATAGCCTAGCTGGATATAACATTCTTGGCTGCATATTTTTCTCATTTAGTGCTCTGAATATATCATGCCAGGTCTTTCTGGCCTGCCAGGTCTCTGTGGATAAGTCTGCTGCCAGTCTAATATTTTTACCATTGTATGTTACAGACTTCTTGTCACAGCCTGCTTTCAGGATTTTCTCTTTGTCACTAAGACTTGTAAATTTTATTATTAGATGGCAGGGTGTGGACCTATTTTTATTGATTTTGAGGGGGGTTCTCTGTGTCTCCTGATTTTGATGCCTGTTCCATTTATCATATTAGGGAAATTCTCTATTATAATTTGTCCAATATACCTTCTTCCCTCCCCCTTCTTTCTTCTTCTGGAATCCCAATTATTCTAATATTGTTTGTCTTATGGTATCACTTATTTCTCAAATTCTCCCTTCATGGTCCAGTAGTTGTTTGTCTCTCTCTTGCTCAGCTTCTTTATTCTCTGTTCATTTGGTCTTCTGTATCAGTAATTCTCTCTTCTGCCTCATTTATCCTAGCAGTAAGAGACTCCATTCTTCATTGCACCTCATTAATAGCTTTTTTTTATTTCAGCTTGGTTAGATTTTACTTCTTTTATTTCTCCAGAAAGGGCTTTTATTTCTCCAGACAGGATTTCTTGATTATCTTCCATGCCTTTTCCAAGCTCAGCTAGCACCTTGAGAATCATCATATGTAGATTGACATATTACCAATGTCTGTATTGATTAGGTCCCTAGCCTTTGGTACTGTCTTTTGTTCTTTTGTTTGTTTTATGGTGAGTTTTTCCACCTTGTCATTTTATCCAGATAAGAATATAAGAATGAGAGAGTAAAATACTAAAAGAGTGGCAAAGACTCCAGTAAAATGTATGCTAATGAATTCAGAAGAGACCCCAAATAGGGGGGAGAAGAAAGGGGGTAAAGAGGAGTTTTTTTTTTATTTGAAAAAATAATATATAAATATATTAGTGTGTATATATATATATATATATATATATATATATATATACAGGTTTTCACTGAGCTTATTCCCTCCACAGGGGTCAGGGCAACTCTTCCCAGACAGGAATGCCTGAGTAATGGTGTAGCAGGCCCTTCCCTCAGAAGACAGGCTGGAAGAACAAGAGGCCAACAACCCTAAGGTCCCTATAAAACAGGTGCATCTTGCTTGAGTAATGGGCAACAATTTGGACTCCATACATTCCCACAACCACCCCTCAACAGAATGAAGAGGAGGAACCCACAAAATATGAAAGACTCAGAAACTGTGACTTTGGCCACAGAACTAATGGATATGGATATAAGCAAGATGTCAGAAATAGACTTCAGGGTAACAGGGTAACAGTTATGCATACAATAGCTAGGATAGAGAAAACCTTTAATGGCAGCATAGACCCTCAAAGGGCAGAAATGAGAGTTGACCTGGCAGAACGTAAAAATTCTATCAATGAGATCAAATCTAAACTAGATACTCTAACAGCTAGGTAAAAGAAGGAATTGGTGATCTAGAAGACAAACTGACAGAAAAGACAGAACAGGAGGAGGTCAGGAACAAACAGTTTAAAATCCATCAAAATAGAATTCAAGAAATAAATGATACCATGAAACATTCCAGTGTCAGCATTATTGGGATGCCTGAGGGGATGGAGAGAGAGCGGATTGGAAGAAATAGTTGAGCAAATTGTAGCTGAGAATTTCCCTAATCTGGGGAATTATGTTCAAGAGTCAGAGAGGACCACTCCCTAGATCAAGGAGAACAACACCCCAGCATACACCACAGCATGTAATAGTTAAAGTCATAAGTCTTAGAACCAAGGAAAGCATCTTAAGGGCAGTGGGGGGAAGAGATTCCTTACATACAGAGGGAGTAACAGTAGAATAACATCAGACCTGTCCACAGAGACCTGGCAAGCCAGAAAGGGTTGGCAAGAAATATTCAGGGTACCAAATGGGAAGAACATGCAGCCAAGAATTCTTTATCTGGCAAGGCTGTCATTCAGAATGGATGGAGAGATAAGGAAAGGACCAACAGAAACTGAAAAACTATGTGACCACTAATCCAGCCCTGCAAGAAATATTAAGGGGAGTTCCACAAAAGAAGAAAGATCCCAAGAGTGACATAGAGTAGAAATATACAGAGACAATCTATAGAAATGAGGACCTCGCAGACAATATGATGACAATAAAATCATAATTCAGTAATCACTCTCAAAGTGAACAGCCTAAATGCTCCCATTAAATGGCATAGGGTTGCTGGTTGGATAAAAAGATAAGGCCCATCCAAATGCTGTCTACTAGAGACTCATTTTAAACCTAAAGATACATCCAGATTGAAAGTGAAGGAATAGAGAAATATCTTTCATGCCAATGGACCTCAAAAGAAAGATGGAGTAACAATTCTCATATCAGACAAATTAGGTTTCAAGATAAAGACTGTATTTAGAGATACAGAAGGACACTATATCATTCTTTTTTTTTTAAATATTTTATTTATTTGACAGAGAGAGAGAAGTCACAAGTAGTCAGAGAGGCAGGCAGAGAGAGAGGGAGAAACAGGGTCCTCACTGAACTGAGAGCCCGATGCGGGGCTCGATCCCAGGACCCTGAGATCATGACCTGAGCCAAAGGCAGAGGCTTAAACCACTGAGCCACCCAGGCGCCCCAACACTATATCATTCTTAAAAGGGTCTATGCAACAAGATCTAATGGTTGTAAATATCTATGTCCCCAACATGGGAGCAGTCAACTACATAAGCCAACTGTTACCTAAAATAAAGATACATATTGATAATAACATGTTAACAGTAGGAGAACTCAACACTCCACTCTCATGGATAAACAGATCATCTAAGCAGGAAATCAACAAAGAAACAAGAGTTTTGAATGACACACTGAACCTCAGATGGATGTCATAGATATATACAGAACATTCCACCCTAAAACAAGAGAATACTTATTCTTCTTGAACACACCTGGAACTTTCTCCAGAATAGACCACATACTGTGTCACAAATCAGGTATCAACTAATAGTAAAAGACTGAGATTATTCCTCACATATTCTCAGACCACAATGCTTTGAAACTGGAACTCAATCACCAAAAAAAGTTTAAAAAAAATTTAAACACTTGGAAACTAAAGACCATCCTGCTCAAGAATGTTTGGGTCAACCAGGATATCAAAGAAGAACTTAAACAATTCATGGAAAAGAATGAGAACCAAAAACAAACAAACAAACAAACAAAAAACAAAAAAAAAAACAAAAACAAACTTCTGCACAGCAAAGGAAACAGTCAAGAAAACAAAGAAGCAACCCATGGAATGGGAGAAGATATTTGCAAATGACACTACAGACAAAGGACTGATATCCAAGACCTATAAATAACTTTTGAAACTCACCACCTAAAAAACAAATAATCAAGTTGAAAAATGAGCAGAAGACATAAACAGACACTTCTCCAAAGACATACAAATGGCTAACAGACACATGAAAAAATGTTCATCATCATTAGCCATTAGGGAAACTCAAATCAAAACCACACTGAGATACCACCTTAAACCAGTTAGAATGGCAAAAATTGACAAGTCTAGAAACAACAAATTTTGGAGCCATTGTAGAGAAAGGGAAACCCTCTTATACTGTTAGTGAGTATGCAAGTTGGAAAACTGTGGAGGGTTCTCAAAAAATTAAAAATAGAGCTACCCTATGACCTAGCAATTGCATTACTGGTTATTTACCCTAAAGATACAGATGTAGTGAAAAGAAGGGCCATATGCACTCCAGTGTTCATAGCAGTAATGTCACCAATAGCCAAACTGTGGAAAGAGTTGAGATGCCTTTCAACAAACAAATGGATAAAGAAGATGTGGTCCATATATACAATGGAATATTACTCAGACATCAGAAAGGATGAATACCCAGCTTTTCCATCAACATGGATGGGACTGGAGGAGATTATGCTAAGTGAAATAAGTCAAACAGAGAAAGTCAATTATCATATGATTTCACTTATTTGTGGAACATAATGAATAGCATGGAGAACATTAGGAAAAGGAAGGGGAAAATGAAGGAGGTAAATTGGAAGGGGAGAAGAATCATGAGAGACTATGGACTCTGAGAAACAAACTAAGGGTTTTAGAGGAGAAGGGGTGGGTGTTAGGTTAGCCTGGTGATGGGTATTAAAAAGGGTATATATGGAATGGAGCAGTGGGTATTATACACAAACAATGAATCCTGGAACACTATATCAAAAACTAATGATGTACTATATGGTGATTAACATAATATAATACAAAATAAAATAAAATGTATACATATAAAATAAAAAATAAAACATAAATATTGACAAAAAGTTTCCTAATGTCTTTTGGTTTTCTAATGGTCTTCCTCTCACATTCTGCATGGAAAAGGATGGCAGTGGGTGGAGGAAAAGAAGGTAGAAGCCAGAGAATTCCCATTTATCATATATTTATTGTAGAATATCTGTGAAGTCATGGATTTCATACAAAAGCTTTTATTTTAAAAAATCACAATTATATTTTATAGATATAAAAGTTGATATTTGGAAAGACTAAACAACTTAAAAAAGGACAAGTATATTTGATGCTGAAAACCATGTTTTTCTAGTATGTTTATCCTGAGTTTTTCTTAAGCTTTCATTAGGCTGTTTGCAAATATTTCTATTTTTTCTGCCATTGAATCAACTAAAGCACAGATAGAATTAGTATAGTCGAGAGTGTTAATTCGGGGAAGATCGTGATATATGTCTCGTGAAAGTTTTGTAAAACATGCAAGGTTATGATTGCATCTCCTTTAATAAAAGCAATTCCACTACATAAGCAGGGTAAATGGAAGCAGCATTGTAAAACAATGAATGCATTCTCATGATTAAGTAGTGGTGATGGGTGATGGCAGCAATGAGATGTCAGGTCACATGGATGACACAGGGGTCTGGCAGATGGATTTTATGAGAAAACTCTTTGCATGTGTGCATGCAAGAGATTGTGATGTGCTTTACTTTATATTGTCATACCAGTTTAATTGTGTTCTGTACAGATATGAAATACATAATCCCAAGAGTTGATTTATAGCATCACTCTTTTGGACTTCTTTTTTGGAGTATGTATAGTAACCTTAAGAAACAGAGAAGTCATGATCTGAGTGTCCCACACAACAGGTAATATTTACCTGTTTAAATGATCCTGGAGCATTTTTTCCTGTTAGCATTTCAAAAACAATTGATTTTTTTTTTTTTTACTCAATATTTATTATGATGTTTGGGAGATGGATGTGCAAAGATTTCATATCAATCCAAGTTATCGGTTGACATAGCATATTCCCATTGAGATAGATAATTGTTGCATTTCAGAGAAAAGTAGTCTCTTAGTTCCTGTCTGCCATCAATTAATTTTATTCTAGAATGCAGGGAAGCTTTTAATTATCTAAAATATCCTGATTGGAAAGAAAATTATAGGAATTCTCTAAGTAATTGGTTATAAATGGTATCTATTAGATAATCACCTAATACACAGAGCAGAGAAATAATCTCATTAGACGCTAGAATTCATGTTCAGAATGTTGAACCGACGCAATTTAATTACTATACAGAGTATAACCTTTGAACTTAAATAGTTACAGGGCAGCTTTTATTGCTTAATTATGGCACAAAACAAATGTTTCTGAGTTCGTAAGTAAGGAAACATCTTAAAAATTGTAATTATTCCAAATTTATTCAGTAACAGTTTACAAAAACATTTCAGTAAAACAACCTTGGAATTTGTTCTTTAAAAACATGCATTTCTGAAGAATTTGTGATTGCAATAATGTTCTTAAGATCAATGCTGAATTTTGGAAATGATTTTCTAAAATTATTACTTTGTTAAATATTTTTAAAAGGATAATGTTATGAATCATTTTAAGGGGATATAATTCATTAATTAAATAGCTATCTTTTCATTATTTTTTAAATTTTGATTTGAATGGTCTAGTGTGGCATAAAGTTGAAATTGGCATCTCATCAACCTTAAAGTAACACTGTATGTTAAATATTGCTAATCCACTTTTATAGGTGAGGAAATGTACCCTTACATAGCTTAAGTCAATTTCCAAAGTTAAACAGCTACTTTAACTGGCTAATCTGGATTGTACATGGTTGATTGCTGTCAATATGCAAGCTCCTAATCAGGCCACTTTATCGGCCTCTTGAAAACAGTACATTAAATTGAAATAAAAACCTAAAATTGTACGTGTGTTAAGAACAATAGGCATTGTGTTGTAGAAAGAACATTAACCTAGAAAGATAGCATTAGGCTAGAAATCAGGCTCAGCCACTTACTGGGTGACATTCCCCTCTGTATTTATTTTTCCACATGCAAAGATAAGTTTGCATATAAATTTGTTCTCCTCCAGTACCAGCTACCCTCCAAGACTGTCTCAGTGAAAAAAGCACTGTACCTCTGATTATGCTGTAGAAACATCAGTAAATATAATTAACAATGCCAGGTATTTTTTCAATTAACTAGGCTCCTATATTTCTAGACTAAAGGATTTCCTGCCAAACCTACATTTTCTGTGTTCCGCTCAGCTGAATAGAACATTTTAATTCACACATCTTCTCTTAACGTTATTACAAATATACTGTATTTTCAAAATCCACTGAATAACAAATGCCCTAATCTTAGAGCCTCTTAAAATCTTTGCTATGGTTGTCAATTACTTCTTTCTGAAAACTGGTTCTCTTCTTGGCTTCTTCCTTATTTACCACGAACTTCACTCACAGTTTCTGAGACGTCCCTGCAGTGTAAGCCTGGACAGTGAGCTTTTGATTGCCGAGGCTCCTTTGTTTTAGCATCTGGGTTGATGTTGATAACTGAGGGTATGGGACACTTGTCTTTTTTCTCCCCTGTGCTTTAAGTTCCTGCTCTTATGTTTTAAAGTCAGCAATAAAGAGTGAGGCTGGAAACACTAGGCCTCTGTCCTTGACCCAAATAAAACAAGAACTCGTGGCCCATGTGCTCTCTCTTTTTCTCTACCATAACCTGGGTGTCCCCAGCTGTGTGGTGAGTTTCCAGGTCTTGTAAATAATAAATAATAAATCTTTTCAAAGTTCCCTGATGGTTGTTGCTGAAGAGCATCTTGCCATCATAAGAACCACAAGGCTCTGTCTGGGAGAAACACTGATTTGGAAAGGGGAGATGTCTGGAGGAAGATTTCTGCAAACCAGGTGAGTGCCCCCAGGCATTTCTAGCTGAAAGCATTACTCTCCATAGGCTGAGACCAGCATAAAACAGTCTCATATGCTGGTTATGCTTTTACCTGACCTCTAAATATTGGAGAGAGTGAACTCCTTCTCTACACATGCTCTTTCTGAAGCTAATAGCTATAAAGGAAGCTATTTATGTCTACTACGGAGATGTATAGCTTTATCCTGATTTGATCTTTAAGCTCTAAATTTCTATCTCCAGCTGCTAATGCCACATATTCACTTGGATGTCTATATAAATATGTCCAGTGTCCTCAAAAGAGAACATATATTTCCCAACACCTGCAAACATGCTTTAATTCTAATTCTAACCTCAATTTAGGATACATGTGATCTATACATTTAATGAGGACCTAACTTCAAAGGCATTCTATATTCCATTCACTCTCTGACCCCTTTTATCCACCAGTCTTTTGGTTCGTGGGTCCACATCTTATTATGTCAACAGTTTCCATGCTATTACTCCACTCCAAGCCACCATGTACTTTCCTCAAATTTAGAAGACTCCTAATTAACCTACCTCTTCCCACTCCTATGTCCCAGTAGTCAATTTCCACAGTTTATAAAAATGTCTTAAAACTAAATCATTTTTTAAGGATTTATTTATTTATTTTAGATAGTGAGAGAGCATCAGCACACTGAGGGGCAGAAGAAGAGGGGGAGAAAGAATCTCTAGCAGACTCCTCACTGTACTTGGAACCCCTATGCAGGGCTTCATCTCACAACCCTCATATCAGGGCCTGAGCCAAAACCAAGAGTCACACACAACCAATGGAGACACCCAGGCACCCTGAAAACTAAAACATTTTAAACCATTCTTCTACAAAAATAATTAAATGACAGACTAAAACATAAAAAAAAAGCAACAGTGCAACTGTTTACTTCAAAATCTTCCCTTAAATAAAATACAAATTTGTTAATGCAGCATACAGACTCTGAACAGTCGAAGGATCCTATCTCACCAACCCCATAACTCATCAAAGGAAAGCCAATCCATTATGCTCCAACCATGACGGCTACACTGTTTGTCCTGCTATTTAAACACAATGACCTGATTCCCATTTCAAGTTGTTTCTATTTGCTGTTCAATATTCCTGCAAAGGAATTACCTGGAGTATGATTGTGGGTGATTTCCATTTATCAGTGTGGTCTCAGCTCGCCTCAGTCATGTGTTCCAATACATCTAAGCACATATTTTCCCTCCCTTCCTTCCTTCCTCTTTCCTCCCTCTCTTTCTTTCCTCCACCCACCTTTCTGTTTTTATCTGGCCAAATCCTGAAATTAACTTAGTGATTCCTGAAGTTTTTCTGCTCTGGTTGGAGACAGCAACTGCTTCCTAACATAGTAGCCAAAAAACCTAGGTATTTATTTCAACTTGCAGTCTGCCTTGGTTTAACTTCAGCTAACTAGATTTTATTCACTTCGAACCAAAAGATCTAGTGTCTCTCAGGACAACGGAAGATGCATTTGAGGAGGTTCAGCTGAAGCAGCAAGAACATCGAGGTTTTGGAGTCAGTAGTTTCAGCAGCGCCAGAGAGAACATTCTGGCAACAGTTCCAGGAGCCAGGTATCAGGACATAAGGTCAGTGTCTTCACTCTGGCTGGAGGTGCTAGCTGTGTAATGGTCCCTTCTTTATTTCTGCTCTATTTTCTGAGCCCATTTCACCAAGCTTCTGAGGAACTTTCCGAGTTCCCCAACATCTACACAAATTGTCTTCTCTGAATGAGAGACAGCTCCAGTTCCTTGCCGATAGACACCTCCACAGACATTCTCTATTCTATTACTCAATTTTATGTACTTCAAACAACTTATTAATATCTAAAACCTTCTTGTTTATTGATTTGTGTGTTTGTTTTTTGTGCATTTTTAATTTTTCATTCTACATCTGCCATGGTTATTAAGAAGGTGCTCATAAATTTTGAACACAGAGAAGAGAGAAATGCTGTATACTCTTTACCACATACTCTCCTTGCTTGGTATAACCTTCAGTCTGAGGAAAATGTGTCTCTCTTGACGATCCAGTACAGTTTTTAAATTACCAACAAATAAATCTTAATTTGAATGCATTCTTTATTTACTGATGTTATTACTGATATTATTTCAGAGTATGGAGCTAAATTGTGGGCAAATAACTGCATAAGGGATTAGAGCTTTAATTTAGATGTAAAATTTTTTTCCTAATATATATTTAATTTTAATCTGTAACTTTTTTCCCTCAATGTTATTCTATTCAATTTTCTTGCGTATATTTTAGAAGTTATTTCAGTGTTCTTAAGTATAAGAGTGAGGGTATTATTTAATCACTGTATCATTTTATATTTCTATATTTCTGTTAGTGACCTAATAAAATCATAGAAAGAAATCAACAAATATAAAAATATACAGAAACATGTAAATTTTGAACAATGAGGGGTGCCTGGGTGGCTCAGTGGGTTAAGCCTCTGCCTTCGGCTCAGGTCGTGGTCTCAGGGGCCAGCGATCAAGCCCTGAATCGCATTGGGCTCTCTGCTCAGCAGGGAGCCTGCTTCCCCCCTCTCTCTCTGCCTGCCTCTCTGCCTACTTGTGATCTCTCTCTCTCTGCCAAATAAATAAAAATCTTAAAAAAAAATGAACAATGATAAATATCCAGATATTTGCCCATACAAAATGTGTATATTTGTAGTATTATTCATTTTTTAAATAATAAGCTTCCATATCTTGAGTTCTCTTATATGATGTCCTTCTTGCAGTTTTTTTGATATATCTGTTGGTTTTTAATATCATATCCACCTTTATTAATTTTACCTTGAATTCACTCATATGGCGTTCTGTATCAAATACGAATTTTACATTAAACTCTTCACAGTTAGATAGTGTGTGTGTCAGCTTCCATTTGCGCCAGTCCTTATGCCTAGGGTGACATGATGAGAACCAGCTCAGTTGTCCAGTAGCTAGACGGCCCTTAGGCAAGGGATAAAGAAAAATGATTCTCTGCTTATAAAGAAGAAGAAGGCACCAGTTTCCTTCTCTTCCTAAGTGAATTTCCCTGGAAACTAATGGATCTGAATTCTATTTCCAACTCTTTTGTATGTGAACACTATCTCTCAGAACCAGGTGTCTCTAGTCTTCTCTAGCGTTTACAACCAGGTTGTGTCTCTGTATTCTGGAATTCATCCATTTTTAACAGATAAAGACTTGGATAGATAGTCTTTTAGTCTTTCAGAACTTTGTCCAGACAGGCTGTAAGCATTAGGCCCTTTTAGGAAGAGATTAATTCTTATTGGATTCTTTTGGAACACAGCAATTAATCAGATAATGACTATAGATTTAATTCTCATGGTATGTAAGGATATTTCTAGGGTAAATGAAATAAGTTTATAGCCCATGTGTTTCCATGTGCCAGAAAGCAAGGGCTTTTTTAGAAACACTGGAAAATCCAGGAAACTTTATTTCTCTATAGTATATTTCCTACCATCACTGGTCATTCAATTCCTTAAGATTATCCAAAGTCGGGGCACCTGGGTGGCTCTGTGGGTTGGGCCTCTGCCTTCAGTTTGGGTCATGATCTCAGGGTCCTGGGATCCAGCCCCACATCAGGCTCTCTGCTTGGTGGAAAGCCTGCTTCCCCCTCTCTCTTTGCCTACCTCTCTGCCTACTTGTAATCTCTGTCTGTCAAATAAATAAATAAAATCTTTAAAAAAAAGATTATCCAAAGTAAATCACCTTTTAATTTCAGAGATTATCTTGCACACTGTTATGATTTAGGAGCAATCAAAAGTCATATGATACATGACTTTATTCTAAAGAAATTTATAATGGGTTTAAGTGACAAGATGTATAGAAATTAAACTATAATACTAGAAATAATTCAAGGTATGAAAATTCTACAATAGTATAATAGTTAAATGTAAAAATGAGAGCAATAAGTCATGAAGGATAATAGAAATGTTGCCATATTTACCACCTAAAGCCTGAGTGGCTATCTAGGCTAATAAAATTATATATATTTATTTATAAATATTTTCCACATAAAGCTCATTTCATTTAAGCATTTGATATATTTATATGATAGATTATTTACTTTAAGGGAACTTTTATTTCCATCTCATCCCACATGAGTTTTATAAATGTAGAGCTCTAAACTCTGATTCTCAACTTTCTTTAAATTGAAGAAATTGTGTTAGTTTATCCCAAATAATACTTAAGATGACTTATATCTAAATCTAATGTTCAGCATGATTATTCTAAAAGTAGAAAGGATGACAGATTATTCATTTTTATGTGAAAACTTGAACTGCTTTTACAAAATAGTTGAGTGGCTATCACTGGATATCTTCAAGAAAGGGTGGGACAACCACTTAGCAGAAATGTTCTAAAGTTCGGATATATCTGTTGGGTTTTTAATATTCATCTTTGTTAATTTTGAATTTTTTAAAAAGATTTTATTTATTTATTTGACATACAGAGAGAGATCACAAGTAGGCAGAGAGTCAGGCAGAGAGAGAGGGGGAAGCAGGCTCCCTGCTGAGCAGAGAGCCCGATGCGGGACTTGATCGCAGGACCCTGAGATCATGACCTGAGCCGAAGGCAGAGGCTTAACCCACTGAGCCACCCAGGCACCCCTAATTTTGAGTTGTTAAAGATGAATATTAAAAACCCAACAGATACCCTAAGTAAAGGGAAATTGAAAAACTAAACAACATTTTAATTTGGTTAATATGGTTAATATGGTTATGGTTAATATGGTTAATTTAATTAACCATACTCCTAGACCGTGGGTTTTATAATAGATTGCTTCTTCCTTTGTGTCCCCAAATCCTTTAGATCTCAGATTCAACAACCAGTTGTTATAATGTGATCCCACAGAAAGATACTTTTCTTTAATTCACAGAAGAGAGTTTGTAACACCAAAATATTTAATTTTTATTCTTCTTGAGTATTAAATACTATAGCAGTGATGCATTTGAAAATGATTCGCCAATAAAAATGTTCCTTCAATACTGCAACACATTCTCACAGGATTTCTGTATCCTTGCTACCATTGACTCATTTTTATGCTTTTTCATAGTGTGATGTATCTTTTCAACTATAGGAATTCCTATGTAGTTTTGACCACACCATTTCTGTTATTACACTAGCTAGGGAATTTTGTTAGTGATTTAAAGTTTTATTTTTCCTCAAAATAAGTTCAGAGAAGATTGTCTGAATTACATTTTCAACATTGAAATACCTGATTTGTTATCATTAACACTCTCGTTTTCCAGATGCCTTTACCCTTAAATACATGAAGTATGCAGTATGGTGTGAAAAAATAAAGCATGAACTATACAGTTATACAGTTCTTTTTTTTTTCTTTTTTCTTTCTTTCTTTCTTTTTTTTTTTTTTTTACTTTATAACCTTTTGGTACTATTTGAACATATTTTTTGCAATGTGTGCATACTACTTTTATAATTAAACAAAACACATGATTTTAAAAAGGAAAAAGTAAAGAACTAATCATAGTGGAAAGTGAAATGGAGTATCATATTTGGGGACAGGTTACTGAGTTAAGTGCAAACACCCCAATGTGCTTGCTGTGTTTCCAGTCTCTGGCCCTCTGACTCCATCCTCAGAGCACCTATCATGACCTAGCTGACTTTGTTTTAAATGTTAAACCTATTATTACATGTGTGACTTGGGAACTGTATCTAATGTCTTAAATCCTCATCTTTTCCTTTTTTTTAAAGATTTATTTATTTATTTATTTGACAGAGAGATAAAGAGATGACAAGTAAGCAGAAAGGCAGGCAAAGGGAGAAGGGGAAGCAGGATCCCCTTTGAGCAGAGAACCTGACATGGGGCTCCATCCCAGGACCCTGAGATCAAAGGCAGAGGCTTTAACCCACTGAGCCACTCAGGTGCCCCTCAAATCCTCATCTTTAAAAGAGATATAATATCTACTTCAGAAATATGAGCCATGATTTAGTAAGATTATGTATGTAATACATTTTGTTTAATTTCTGGCACTAAGTAACATTTAATACATGAATATACTTCAAATTATCTGAAATGAAACTGTATATTCACTATTAGTTCTCCCTCTCACTCTTTCCAAATCCAAATATGTTTATGGTCGAATTCAATGAGGTAATTAAATAAAAATTTTAAAAGTAAAACCTATAGTGATTTTTTTTTAGGACAGGAAAAAAGTTATAGCATTAAAATTTTGAGACTATTAGTTCAGATTACATAAATCTTAAGGGAAAGAACTAAGTCCAGATATGATGATTGAGGGTAGACCTTCCCTCTTTTTGTCTCGAAAAGAACCAGTCTACCATTGCTTAGATAGATGTAGCAGAGAGAAAGATGAAATCAAATTGTCATACAGCTTTAGAAAAGGGGTTGCGGGGCGCCTGGATGGCTCAGTGGGTTGAGCCGCTGCCTTCGGCTCGGGTCATGATCTCAGGGTCCTGGGATCGAGTCCCGCATCGGGCTCTCTGCTCGGCAGGGAGCCTGCTTCTCTCTCTGCCTGCCTCTCTGTCTACTTGTGATCTCTCTCTGTCAAATAAATAAATAAATAAAAATTAAAAAAAAATTTTAGAAAAGGGGTTGCAAACAGAATCAAACTTATATGTGGTACAACTGTCTCAGAGGGTTAACCAGAGAACACCTGTTGCTCTACAAGGGAACTATTCAGTAACTGAGCTGATAACGTACAGAAGCACCAGTAGAATTGGGCAGGGAATACAGAGTTGCCAGATTACAGGAAATAAATACACAGAATGCCCAGTGAAATTTGAATTTCAGATAAGCAACATTTTTTTTTTCTTTTAGTATAAGCATGCCTTGTGAATGCTTTTGGGACATATTTGTACTAAAAGAAGATATTTGTTGTTTATCTGAAATTCAAATTTCACTAGATAGGCTATATTTTATCTGGCAACTCTACAGGGGAACAGCAGTATTATTCCCAGAGGAATATGAAGTTCACAATTTATTCTCAAGATTATATATATACATATACATACATATATGTATGTATGTATGTATGTGTAAATCTTGCATTTTTTACTCTGTTTTACATTTTTAATCTTGATCTTATTTTGTAATGTAATGGATCTTATTTATATCAATTCCTTCTTACCCTGATGCTAATTTGATTTATATTGATATAGATTGTATTTACTTTCAAAATTTGTATATTGTCACAAAATGTCCTTTTGTGTTTCAATTTACGTATTCTTTAACCATGGAAAAAATAAGTTAAAAAACTGAATGCAAGCATTTGGTTACTAATTCTCTGGAAAGATTTAAAGAGCCTAAGGAAAATGAAATGAAAAACTGTATATTCAGACTGAATTCTCTTTAAAACATTATCTAATTTCAACTGTTTGGGATGAAGGCTTACAGCTCCTATAGCTCCACATGATTCAGAGAAATTTCACAACTACGTTTTGAAATTAATCATGAATTATTTATATTCTAAAACATGCAGTGCTTAAAACATTGTATATAACCATAAGTTAAGGTTTTCTTATTTTCCTTTTTCTCTCAGTGATATTTGGTGTCCTATTTCATTTTGATACTTGAGTTTAGAAAACTAATGTGTTCCTAAAATCTTTCAGGTACTGGAGGTTTTGACTATTAATTTTGAATGCTGGGCTTATCAATTAGCCTCAATTAATGTTATCTGTCCATCTGTAAAGTAAGGGAAATAGGTAGATACTCTCTAATGTACCATCAAACAATGATATACCTTTTTCTATAATTCTAAATCTGACTTGAAAATTTTGTCTTTACTTTGAATTAGAGGCTGGAAAACTTCTTCTATAAAGGTAATAACAAATAGTAAATATTTTTGGTTTCATGAGCCACATGGTTTTCTTGAGTAACTGCTCCTTTGCCAGTGTAGTAAAAAGCAGCCATAGACAATGTAAAAAATGAATGGGTGTGGTGGTATTCCAATAAATTTTATTTAATAAACAAGAGAAGGCTGTATTTGGCTTGCTGGCTGTAGTTTAATCTAAATATTTCCAAAGATAATTCAGTATAAAGAGATAAAGCATACTTTCAGTTGGCCCAGGTATTTTATTTCCTTTCCTATTTCTCTCTAAACATTTTTTTTTTTTTACCATCTTTTTTTCTTCTCCACTCCAGATACAAACTCTTGCTACTGGGTCTATGTCTGATTTATACCAATCTTTTCATTACAAATCAGACCATTGTAAGATAGGAAACCTAAGAACTAAACACTCAACAAACAAAATGCTTAAAATCATATGTTGTCTAACATGTATCACTAAAGAGAGAATGTGATGTTTTCTAGCTTTTCTATAAAACCAAGGCTTTCACCTATTTCCATGAATGACTTCAATTTCCTTTAGGTCCAGAGTAAGGAAAGCAACAAAACACAAATTTAGCAAATCAATCTAGATCTCTACAAATCTACTCAGAATTCATTATCAGGTTATCCTTGCCTTTGCTACTTGGATTTGAATTTCTGCATAATGGAGTCTGTTGATAACAAGTGTCTTAACCTTTCTAAGTCTCATTATTCTTTCTTGTATAATTGGTTACACATTTTTTTTTAAATGTCTAACTTCCTAGAAGTCAATATAGCTTACTTGTCATCAAGCAATGACAGATCAACAGTTGTGCTTAACACTTTGAGCCAGTAAGGCTTCCAACTTTTGCCCGTGGAACTGTGTTAGGGAGTACTTTCAAAGTGCAGGCAGTGTTTAAGTCACAATAAAATAGATATATGGAGAGCCTTTCCAAAGCCTTTATGGCTTCCTTCTCGCATATTCCTGATGAAGCAAAATTTCCAGTTGGTCTTCCAGTCAATTACTTGCTGCAAACAAGACAGGAACTTCAGAACAATGAAGTTGATAGTTGGCCTATTCATTTGCCACATAGGTCTCCACTGTTACTGCTGCTTCTGGGCATAGGATTTTACATGATTGGCTCCAAATAAAATCAGCCAGTGGAAGTGAAGCTGCTGGTTTTCATGTCTTACTGCACCCTGATATCACAACTATGTTGACCAGGATGGGGTGAGGTGTGGTCATAGCCCCAGACAAAAACACCACAGACTTCTACTGTTCATATTAAAAGTTCAATAATTTTTTTCAGTGAGATGTATGTCCTTGGTTAATTTCCACAGTCATAAAATATTTTGTCCAGTTTTATTGTTGTTTCTTGGGGAGTAGATTTGTTGAGCTACTCACTTCATTATCTCAGAAATCCTGTTCCCAGACACTAATTTCTAAGCCTTACCCATGTGCCAGGCACAGAGCCAGTCAACTAGCTTATTTATATTATCTCTAACCCTACAGCAACCCAATAAGACATGTATTCTTTTTTTTTTTAAGATTTTTTATTTATTTATTTGACAGAGATCACAAGTAGATAGAGAGGCAGGCAGAGAGAAAGAGGGAAGCAGGCCCCTGCTGAGCAGAGAGCCCGATGCAGGACTCGATATTTTTCTAATGAGTAAAATGAGGCTCAGATAATTTAAGTAACTTGCCAAACAAACCAAAAACAAAATAAAAATATAATTCATAGAATATGGATTACATTTGAATTTATATTGTATCAAGTATATTTGAATTCATACATAAGAAATAAATTCACATATTTTTAAATACTACTTATGAGAAATAGATTAAACCATGCCTGTAAATTACTTAACATAGCAGAGTACATATTAATAAGTTTTTGATAGTTGAATGTAACTACTTTTAGATATTAAAGTAATTGTGAAGTAATTATTTTCTGATATGTTTATAGTCATATTCAATTCTAAAAATTAAATGGCTTTTTAAACAGGTAATTAAATCAGCTTTTTGTCTCCACCCCTCTTTTTTGGCTCAGTCAAAATATTATATTTTTATACAATATAAAAATTATTATTTTTTTTGCCATGTTCATAAGACTAGTCAGAATGCATAGCTCAATAAAATATTTGGGGTCTAACAAAATTCAAGAAACTAGGAAAACAAAGGGCTATGATCAAGGCAGAAAGCTTAAACTTGATGATGAAAAGATATTAAAACATATTAAATATTGTTTATATTTAATATGTTTTATTAAATATTAAAAGAAGATGAAAAAGTCCAGATGTCAGGAAGTTGTATGTCAAAGTTGCACCATAAATATAGTTGTTAAACCATGAGCTCAAGCTAATTTTTTTTTCATTGAATAACTGAAGTTTGTAAACACAAGAAAATCATAGTCCTGAAGTCAACTTTTTTATCTAACTTTCCAGAAATGTCAGGTTATTTTCAACAAGAAGCTCCTACTGATTTATCTTAGTTATTTAGAAATTAACTTTAATCTGTTCAGGCCCTTTAATATATAGGGTCTAATAAAATTGGGGCTATCCTAGGCAATTTTCAACACCTAAGTAAAGAAAGAAACCAGTTATCTTCTTTACATGAGCTACGTATGTCAATGAAATGTTACATTCCTAACACAAATATTCTAACTCGAAAGTGTGATATGAAACTGATAATACAGGATGACAATACTAGACATACTTTTCCTTTCTTTATATAAAGATTTAAAAATAAACAGGGATCTTGAATAAAATTAAATAAAATTTTAGACTATGGAACTTTTACAACCATGAAGTTTCAAAAGAAATTGTTGAATAACTCAAGTGAGTCACAGAGTGAAATTAATTTGATTATATTGTTCCTTTAAAATGTCAGAATTACAGAGGCACCTGGTGGTTCAGTGGGTTAAGTCTCTGCCTTTGGCCCAGGGCATGATCTCAGGGTCCTGGGAACTAGCCTCTTGTTGGGCTCTATGCTCAGCAGGGAGCCTGCTTCTCCCTCTCTCTCTGCCTGCCTCTCTGCCTACTTGTGATCTCTCTCTCTGTCAAATAATTTTTTAAAATCTTAAAAAAATCAGAATTTCAATAGTTTTTAAAATAGCATATTCAATTTAACACAATAAACATGTTACATTTGTCATGGATATTTATCTATTTGAGCTTAGCTGTTACGGGCATGTGTAAATTTATGATTTTCTCTGTATATTAATGTTGCGGTTATAGTGGAATCATTAAAATGCAGCAAGAAAGATTCATAAGTGAGAAGAAAAAGTAATACAATTTGATCCACACAATAAATTGGAGCATGTTACATTCAATTGATAAACTGACAGGTGTTAAGTACAAATAAGCTAAGAATAAAGCACAGTAAATTAAAAATTTATATACATTCTGAAGTATACTCAAGATGACTGAGAAAAGTAAATCGAACATGCAAAAAAATTAGCACATTTTTATTGGTGAATGTGATATGACTCATGAAAGATCTATAGAGAAAATATAAAAAGTTTAGTTTTACATGGCAATATTATTAAATGCAAAGTGGAAAATTTATTGGATCAAAACAAAATAAGAATGTATTTTATAGATACTTTATGATCACCAAAGCTTTTATTGACAATAATAGTGAGGTATCAAATTATAGTATTTTTCAATGAATAGCTATGATAGATTTGAGTGTATTTATAGAGACATAGTTGAACAGCTTGTTTAAAACAAACAACTGATCTAGGCTGAACTATAGTGGTTATTATGGAAACATTTTACAGTAAATAGTTATTTTTTTAATATTAATGGAAAAGCTATTTGTTAGCTTTTTAAAATCTAATCAGATTAGATTGCCAATTCCAGAAGTCCCAGAATCAATACAGGAAATTATTCCTTACAATTTGGTCCTCAATGAACTTCTCTTGGTGCATTGTTACAATCCTATGCCTTGCTCCAACTTAAAAAATTACTTTCTGTCATGAAGTTTGGAGAAAGTTGGTTTTTCCTTTGTGTAAGGTAAAATAGCAAACACAAATGGCTTATAACTCATCCCACCTGAAAACTTTTCCAGTCTTTGTTCCTACAGAGTTGAATTCACACTGTTTTGACAGTAGCACATCTACTAAGTAATTTTAGAATTAAGGAAATTATTCAGCTAATTAAAATAAAAGCTGCTTTTACTTATGACCTAGACAAGCAATGCTAAGTTACTAAGAGGGATTATTCTAATAATTACTTTATTGTTGAAACTTATTTTGCCTGGGTGAAGATCAGATAATTGAAAGCTCATTCATAATATAAAATACAGATGTACTTATAGAACATGAAGATGCAGTAAAAAAAGACTATTCATTTATTTAGTCAATTAAGTATTAATAATTTTATTCCTTATCAATATAAATTATAGCTAAAAGCTAATAATTTTCTCTAAGTTACAACTTTCCTTGTTTTAGTAAGAATAGAATGCTCATTTAATCTGAAATATATTTGTCATCCCTCCTTGAGATTCTCTTTTATTGACTTTATCATAAGTTTATTCCAAATTACTAGGGAAATGTGATCCATATTTCATGATGTTTGTGTTTGTGTTAGGTAGGCTAGTATTTGGTCTTAATTTTCAGAATTAACTTATTTCCAGATAGTGATAAATATTTTTTTTGTATACGATAACATGTAAAATTGGAATTACTTGATGTATTATATATAAGTATAAAACCATACTGTGTAGCAACAGGAGCAAGCAGTATCACAGGAATATGCCATAAAATTTAAAAAAAAAAAAAACACAGACTGTTGATTAGAAAACCCCAAGGAAGACAGAAAATGGATATGGGAAGGTAAAGGAAAGAGTAAATGACGAGACAAAGTAAGCAAAAGACTAAATACCTAGCAAATTTAAGAAAAATATATTTTTTCTCCATATATATTATAAAAACAGAATTGTAAGATGGAACTTGAAGACAATATAGCAGGGATTAGTCATGGCATATCTATTTCTGATTTTCCCCAGGATCAGTCTGTATATACATTTTAACCAGAGAGAAGATGAACTTGCCTGTGGAATGGGGAATCTAACTCCTCTTAGGTATGTATTATATATTTTTTAAACAAATCATCAATGTAGGCCACTGCTGCTATCAACTCCTTGTCTTAGAAGTGGATGCATTCAGTTTTAGAAAGTGGATAAAATGTAGTACTAGAAAGAACTATATAAATAATGAATGAGATGAAATGGAACAAATGTATTTTTAATAGCGCAGATGAAATAAATATTAATTCAAAAATATCCCTGCATTATCTTTCAGTTCTGTGAATGCATGTTTCACTAAATGTATAAAGAGTAAATTTTCATGTGAAAGTCAGAATACTATATTTGTACAGCATATATTTCTCTTATTCCATTTTTTTAATATTTTTGAGATTGCCTGATTTTAACATGGCTAGAGAACTATTACTAATAATTAGAAATGAGCTAGCTTCTGCTATGTTAATTAGTGCATCTATCAATTAATAAATAGTTCCTTAATCCACAGTATATGTTTTCCACAGCAATAAAAATAAAAATTCCATCCTTTGAAGATTCACATTGTCAGATCCAATAATTTTTTTCTTGCACAATTAACAATGATTAATTAGTGTTCCCCAGCATCTCATGAGTTACAATGCCATATTAGCCAAAGATAAAATTTAGTACTTTCAGATGCAACGTCAATAAGTATTCTGAACCTATCCAAGTGGTTTTTATTTAATTATTGATGAATAAGAAAAATGTTATACAAAAGTACTGTTATGATGAAATTTATAATATTTTTCTTTACCTTCAAGTGCTTTTTCTGTCTGGTTTAATGATGATGAAATTCAGTGGGTTTATTTTCACAGTGCTATACTAAAAAAATGTTTTGATTTAGATCTACTTCACAAAAGCCCTTTTGATCAACTTAAATAAGCTATGTAATCTCCCTCTATTTATGTTAATTTTTATTACTGCTAGTTCATTTAGAAGAGTAAAATATGATGAACGATTATGTGATATTGAAGGGTAATATCACTGAAAGCTTAGTATTACCTAGCCTCATTATTTAGCCCATGCAGAACAATGAGCCCAAGTTACTGATTAATATGTTTTAGTAGAGGGGCACCTGGGTGGCTCAGTGGATTGAGCCGCTGCCTTGGGCTCAGGTCATGATCCCAGGGTCCTGGGATCGAGCCCCGCATCGGGCTCTCTGCTCCGCAGGGAGCCTGCTTCCTCCTCTCTCTCTGCCTACTTGTGATCTCTCTGTCAAATAAATAAATAAAAATCTAAAAAAAAAATATGTTTTAGTAGAATCTTTTTTTTTAAAGATTTTATTTATTTATTGGACAGAGAGAGAGAGAGATCACAAGTAGGCAGAGCAGCACACAGAGAGAGAGGGGAGCAGGCTCCCCGCTGAACAGAGAACCCCAGGACTCCGGGATCATGACTTGAGCCGAAGGCAGAGGCTTAACTCACTGAGCCACCCAGGCCCTCATAGTAGAATCTTGTTTTTATGCACTATTTCATCAATTATTAAAAAATGTATATTTATTAGTTAAAGGTAGAGTGTGGAATAACAGTTAACTAACAAAAATAATGTTTACTTCTGTGGGTATATCATGTTCATTTTGCATACATGTATATGCTACAATATATTTTATACATACATAAAATAGAAAATAGAAAATTTTGAGAGTGTATAACAGCACTCCGCAGGAGATATGCTGGGGGAGACTAGGAAAAGCAAACAAGATAAAAATCAATAGATAACATATAACATATATAAATAAAAAATAGTGCAGAATTTAGATATATTGGAATAAAAACCAGAATAAACAACTTAAAAAATCAAAAGTCAAAGTACCATAGAGTGTATAACAGCAACCACAGTGACCTTCCCTTGCCCCTTCCAACCACACTCAGTTTTACTTCTTAGAGGCAACCACTTCAACTGTCTATAGGCCTGTCTTTAGTCCAGTAACATACTGGTACTTTGCAATTTATGATGTTTAATGTCAATGCAAATCAAAACCACTATGAGATAATCATCTCATACCTATTAGGATGGTTATTATAAAAAAGAAAAGAAAACACAAATGCTAAATATTGGTGAGAACGTGGGGGAATTTGAACCCTTGCACACTTATGGTAGAAATGCAAAATGGTACAGCAGTCATGGAGAACAGTAGGGAGGTTCTTCAAAAAAAAAAAAAAATTTAAGATGAAAAATAAACTACCAAATGATCCAGTAATTCGACTCTTGGGTATTTCTCCAGAAGAAAAGAAATCAGGATCTTGAGGACATATTAGTACTCTCATGTTAAGTGATATTCTATTCATAATAGCCAAGATGCCAAAGCAACCTAAATGCCCACCGATAGATGAATGGATAGAGAAAATGTGTTGTGGTATATACATGCAATGAAATATTACTCAGCTTTTAAAAAGAAGAAAATATGCAATATACTACAACATGGAAAGACTTTGAAGACATTCTAAGTAAAATAAGCCAATCACAGGACAAATATTGTATGATTCCAGTTCTATGGGGTACTTAAAATAGTCAAATTCATAGAAGCAGAGAGTAGAACGATGGTTATAAGAGGCTGGGGGAAGGGGAAGTGGGAGTTACTAATCAGAGAATATGAAGTTTCATTTATGTAAGATAAGTAAGTTCACAAGATCATCTGTACAGCACTACACTTAAAATGCTCCATACTTTATGGTACATTTAAATTTTGTTAAGAGGGTAAATGTCATGTTGTGTTCTTACTACAATAATATAAGAAAAAATTAAGGTGCTCAGTAAATATGTACTGAATTATTAAAGACAAATTATTTGAAAAACAACATTAACAAAAATCATTAATATAAGTATATTCTAAAGCATAAATGGATATTTATATCTTGTTTTTTTGGGGAGGACACGTGTGCTTTTTGAAATGTGATAAAAGAGAAAAACAGTAACATACACATTGCTATTTTCTTTCCCCTGAAAATAGATAACTTGTTCAAAATAAGAAGTAAATCTGTAATTAATCTTCAAACTGCCTAGTCATTGGTAGAAAATTATTTTCTAACACATTCAGGAAATGATGGAAAATTATTCTAAGCAAGTAGTACGTAGAACATTTGCACATTTAATTTATAAGAAAGGTTAATTGCATTGCTCTGTTAGCATGGCCTGCTTGAGTGCTGAATCTAGGGAGCATAAATGATTTTTAAGTACACAGTGAGAGAGTGAATTCCCCCCTAGGGTTATTCCTAAGGCTTTTGTGCTCAGTCAAGCAATAAGAGATGTTATACATCTCTACAGTAATTGTTCTCAGTATCCCTGAAGTTTATTCCTTAAAGATCATGAGACAAAAACTCAATAATAAATGGATTTCTGATGCTAGCAGAAAACAAAAAAAAAGGAACATTATTGGCTTTCTTCTTCTTAAAAAAAAATGTAAAACACATGTAACCTAAACATACAGTGATAATGCTTTGGGTCACTGAACTCTTATCCATTTCCATCAAATTATGAAGATTCTACTATATTCAAGATATTTTTAATTCTAATCATATTTTATGTCTTCATAAAAACAGAATTCTTTGGCAATAATTGTGGAAGAGGGGAGTGCTTATAATTTGGGCTATTGTGTATTATATAGCTGCTCCTAAGATCTAAACATACTGCATTTCTGCCATGGGTATGATACTTGACTTCATTGAACAGCTTGCATTGGTATTTCTTGCACGTGATTTTTTTTTTTTTTTTTCTTGCCTACTAATTTTCTAAATCAGTCCTGGCAGGTTGTTGAAAGGCTTTGGCTTTGAAACTTTGATATTATATGAATCCAATGTGTCTCTTTAGTGGTAAGAATGAAAATAATGTTAATTTGCTACTTTCCTGTACTGTGACTATTTTTTATTGTAATGACTTCTTAATTTTTCCACAAAGAAATTAAAGGCATAAATGAACTGATTGGTCATGCCATTCTGACAATCAGATACTGGATGAACAGTAGCATTACAAAGTCATAAATTTTATTACTACTGAAGTTTCTTTCTGTGAATAAAGTCTTTATCCGTAAACATTTCTTGAAAAAAAGCAGGTAAACTCATTCATTCTTAGAATATGAAACTTTCACTTACCAATCATTTCCACATTAACCTTTTTTTTTAAATTTTTTTAAATTTCTTTTCAGTGTGACAGTATTCATTGTTTTTGCACCACACCCAGTGCTCCATGCAATATGTGCCCTCCCTATTACCCACCACCTGGTTCCCAAACCTCCCACCCCACCCCTTCAAAATCCTCAGGTTGTTTCCCCTTCAAAATCCTCAGGTTGTTTTTCAGAGTCCATAGTCTCTCATGGTTCATCTCCCCTTCCAGTTTCCCTCAACTCCCTTCTCCTCTCCATCTCCCCATGTCCTCCATGTTCTTTGTTATGCTCCACAAATAAGTGAACCATTTGACTCTCTCTGCTTGACTTATTTCACTCAGCATAATCTCTTCCAGTCCCGTCCATGTTGCTACAAAAGTTGGGTATTCATCCTTTCTGATGGAAGTATAATACTCCATCATGTATATGGACCACATCTTCCTTATCCATTCATCCGTTGAAGGGCATCTTTGTTCTTTGCACAGTTTGGCGACCGTGGCCATTGCTGCTATAAACATTGGGATACAGATGGCTCTTCTTTTCACTACATCTGTATCTTTGGGATAAATACCCAGTAGTGCAATTGCAGGGTCATAGGGAAGATCGATTTTTAATTTCTTGAGGAATCTCCACACTGTTCTCCAGATTGGCTGCACCAACTTGCATTCCCACCAACAGTGGAAGAGGGTTCCCTTTCTCCACATCCTCTCCAACACACGTTGCTTCCTGTCTTGCTAATTTTGGCCATTCTAACTGGTGATAAAAGGTGATATCTCAATGGGGTTTTAATTTGAATCTCCCTGATGGCTAGTGATGATGAGCATTTTTTCAGGTGTCTGATAGCCATTTGTATGTCTTCATTGGAGAAGTGTCTGTTCATATCTTCTGCCCATTTTTTGATATGATTATCTGTTTTTTTTGTTTTTTTTTTTTTTATTCGATAGAGAGAGAGCTCACAAGTAGGCAGAGAGGCAGGCAGAGAGAAAGGAGGAAGCAGGCCCCCTGCGGAGCAGAGAGCCCGATGCAGGGCTCGATCCCAGGACCCTGAGATCATGACCTGAGCTGAAGGCAGCGGCCTAATCCACTGAGCCACCCAGGCGCCCCTGATTATCTGTTTTGTGTGTGTTGAGTTTGAAGACTTCTTTATAGATCCTGGATATCAACCTTTTGTCTGTGCTGTCATTTGCAAATATCTTCTTCCATTCTGTGGGTTGCCTTTTTGTTTTGTTGACTGTTTCCTTTGCTGTGCAGAAGCTTTTGATCTTGATGAAGTCCCAAAAGTTCATTTTTGCTTTTGTTTCCTTTGCCTTTGGAGACATATCTTGAAAGAAGTTGCTGTGGCTGTATCGAAGAGGTTACTGCCTATGTTCTCCTCTAGTATTCTGATGGATTCCTGTCTCACATTGAGGTCTTTTATCCATTTCGAGTTTATCTTTGTGTACAGTGTAAGAGAATGGTTGAGTTTCATTCTTCTACACATAGCTGTCCAGTTTTCCCAGCACCATTTATTGAAGAGACTGTCTTTTTTCCACTGTATATTTTTTCCTGTTTTGTCGAAGATTATTTGACCATAGAGTTGAGGGTCCATATCTGGGCTCTCTACTCTGTTTCACTGGTCTATGTGTCTGTTTTTTATGGTCTATATATCTGTTTTATATGTATTTACGCTGTCTTGGTGATCACAGCTTTGTAGTAAAGCTTGAAAGCAGGTAACGTGATGCCATCAGTTTTGTTTTTGTTTTTCAACATTTCCTTAGCAATTCGGGGTCTCTTCTGATTCCATACAAATTTTAGTATTATTTGCTCCAGCTCTTTGAAAAATACTGGTGGAATTTTGGTCGGAATGGCATTAAAAGTATAGATTGCTCTAGGCAGTATAGACATTTTAACAATGTTTATTCTTCTGATCCAAAAGCATGGAACGGTCTTCCATCTTTTTGTGTCTTCTTCAATTTCTTTCATGAGTGTTCTGTAGTTCCTCGAGTAGAGGTCCTTTATCTCTTTGGTTAGGTTTATGCCCAGGTATCTTATGGTTCTTGGTGGTATAGTAAATGGAATCAAATCTCTAATTTGCCTTTCTGTATTTTCATTGTTAGTGTATAAGAAAGCCACTGATTTCTGTACATTGACTTTGTATCCTGCCACGTTACTGAATTGCTGTATGAGTTCCAGTAGTTTGGGGTGGAGTCTTTGGGGTTTTCCATATAAAGAATCATGTCATCTGTGAAGAGAGAGAGTTTGACTTCTTCATTGCCAATTTGGATACCTTTTATTTCTCTTTGTTGTCTGATTGCCATTGCTAGGACTTCTAATACTATGTTGAACAAGAGTAGTGAGACTGGACATCCTTGTCATGTTCCTGATCTCAATGGGAAGGCTACAAGCTTTTTCCCATTGAGGATGATATTTGCTGTGGGTCTTTCATAGATAGACTTTTATGAAGTTCAGGAATGTTCCCTCTATCCCTATACTTTGAAGCATTTTAATCAGTAATGGATGCTGGATTTTGTCAAATGCTTTTTCTGCATCAATTGAGAGGACCATGTGGTTCTTCTCTCTTCTCTTATTGATTAGTTCTATCACATTGATTGATTTGCGAATGTTGAACCATCCTTGTAACCCAGGGATGAATCCCACCTGGTCATGGTGGATAATCTTTTTATGTGCTGCTGGATCCTGTTTGCTAGGATCTTGTTGAGAATCTTTGCATCCATATTCATCAGTGATATTGGTCTGAAATTCTCCTTTTTGGTAGGGTCTTTTCCTGGTTTGGGGATCAGGGTAATGCTGGCTTCATAAAAAGAGTCTGGAAGTTTTCTTTCTGCTTCAATTTTTTGAAACAGCTTCAGGAGAATTGGTGTTATTTCTTCTTTGAAAGTTTGGTAGAATTCCCCAGGGAATCTGTCAGGTCCTGGGCTCTTGTTTTTTGGGAGGTTTTTGATCACTGCTTCAATCTCGTTACTAGATATCGGTCTATTCAGGTTGTCAATTTCTTCTTGGTTCAATTTTGGGAGTTTATAGTTTTCCAGGAATGCATCCATTTCATCTAGGTTGCTTATCTTATTGGCATATAACTGTTGGTAATAATTTCTGATGATTGTTTCTATTTCCTTGGGGTTAGTTGTGATCTCTCCCTTTTCATTCATGATTTTATTAATTTGGGCTTTCTCTCTTTTCTTTTGGATTAGTGTGGGCAATGGTTTATCGATCTTATTGATTCTTTCAAAAAACCAGCTTCTAGTTTCATTGATATGTTCTACGGTATCTCTCATTGATCTCTGCTCTTATCTTGATTATTTCCCTTCTTGAGTGTGGAGTCGGTTTGGTTTGTTATTGATTCTCCAGTTCTTTAAGGTGTGGAGACAGCTGGTGCATTCTGGATTTTTCAATTCTTTTGAGGGAGGCTTTGATGGCTATGTATCTCCCCCTTAGAACCACCTTTGCTATATCCCATAGGTTTTGGACCGAAGTGTCTTCATTCTCATTGGTTCCCATGAATTGTTTAAGTTCTTCTTTGATCTCCTGGTTGATCCAAGCATTCTTAAGCAAGGTGGTCTTCAGCTTCCAGGTGTTTGAATTCCTTCAGAACTTTTCCTTGTGATTGAACTCAGTTTCAAGCATTGTGATCTGAGAATATGCAGGGAGTAATGTCAGTCTTTTGGTATCGGTTGAGTCCTGCTTTGTGACCCAGTATGTGGTCTATTCTGGAGAAGGTTCCATGTGCACTTGAGAAGAATGAGTATTCTGTTGTTTTAGGGTAGAGTGTTCTGTGTATATATGAGGTCCATCTGGTCCAATGTTTCATTCAATGCTCTTATTTCTTTATTAATTTTCTGCTTCGATGATCTGTCTATTACTGAGAGAGGCGTGTTAAGATCTCCTACTATTAATGTATTCATATCAATATGACTCTTTATCTTGATTAATAGTTTTCTTATGTAATTGGGTGCTCCCATATTGGGGGCGTAGATATTTACAATTGTTAGATCATCTTGGTGGATAGTCCCTTTAAGAATTATGTAGTGTCCTGGGGCACCTGGCTGGCTCAGTGGGTTAAAGCCTCTGCCTTCGGCTCGGGTCATGATCCCAGGATCCTGGGATCGAGCCCCGCGTCGGGCTCTCTGCTCCGCAGGGAGCCTGCTTCCTCCTCTCTCTCTGCCTGCCTCTCTGCCTAGTTGTGATTTCTCTCTGTCAAATAAATAAAATATTTTTTAAAAAAAAGAATTATGTAGTGTCCTTCTCTATCTCTGACTACAGTCTTTAGTTTAAAATCTAATTTATCTGATATGAGAATCTCTACCCCAGCCTTCTTTTGAGGCCCACTGGCATGAAAGATGCTTCTCCGTCCCTTCACTTTCAGTCTGGGTGTATCTTTAGGTTCAAAATGGGTCTCTTGTAGACAACATATGGATGGGTCCTGTCGTTTTATCCAATCTGCAACCCTGTGTCATTTTATGGGTGCATTTAGGTGATTCACATTGAGAGTGATTATTGAGAGAGACGTTTTTCTTGACATCGTGTTACCTTTGAAATCTTTCTGTCTGTAGATTGTCTCTATATTTCTGCTCAATGATATTCTTAGGATTTTTTCTCTTTTATAGAACCCCCCCTTAATATTTCCTGCAGTGTCGCTTGGTGGTTGCATAGTCTTTTAAGCCTTGCCGGTCTTGGAAACTCTTTATCTCTCCATCCATTTTGAATGTCAGTCTTGCTGGATAAAGTATTCTTCGCTGCATGTTCTACTCATTTAGTACCCTGAATATATTTTGCCAGCCCTTTCTGGCTTGCCAGGTCTCTGTGGACAGGTCTGACGTTATTCTAATGGGCTTTCCTCTGTATGTAAGGAGCTTCTTTGTCCTAGCTGCTTTCAAGAGGGTCTGCCTAGAGTTATAATTCTTCATTCTTACTATCAGGTGTCGCGAGGACTTTTGAGAATCTAAAATCTTAGGGGGAAACCGTTCTGCCTCTAGTACATGAATGCTGGTTCCATTTGTGAAATTGGGAAAATTTTCATAGACAACTTATTCCACTAAATCTTCTAGACTTCTTTCTTTCTCCTCCCCTTCAGGGATTCCAATAATTCTTATGTTGGAATGTTTCATGGAATCATTTTATTTCCCTGATTCTGTTTTCATGGCTTCTGAGCTGTTTGTTCCAGGCTTCCTCCTGATCCTTTCTCTCTGTTTGTCCTCAAGATCACTAATTCTATCTTCTATCTCAGTTACCCTAGCTTTTAGAGAATTTAGATTAGATTGGAACTCTTTGAGAGCATTGTGAACATCATCCCTGTGGCTTTCAGTTCTGCCCTAATCAATTCCGTTTGGTAATCCATGGCTTTCTCCAACCTACCTATTGCCTGGATAATTGTTAGCCTGAATTCCTTTTCTGACATATTGTCTATGTCGATAGCCATTAGCTCTGTTGCAGAAGGTCCATCCTCTGTATTTTTCTTCTGTTGGGCATTCCTCCTCCTAGTGATTTTGGTGAGAGATGACTGAACGGATGTAGCTGGATGTATTGACTGTAGTGCAGTCAAGGGGCACCCTGGGATGCTTCTGAGAAATCAGGATTCCCCACCCAAATGAGAGAAAAAAGAAAAGAAAAAGAAAAGGAAAAAAAAAGAGAGAGAGAGAGAGAGACCGGAAAATAAGGGAAGATAAAAAGAAGGCTCAGCCCAAATGGGCTCCAAGGTAAGATTTACGAAGTACACAAACAAAAACAGACAAACAAAAAGACTGATAAAAGTATATGACAAGAGAAAAATATATATATA
This sequence comes from Meles meles, assembly GCF_922984935.1. Classification (NCBI taxonomy): domain Eukaryota; kingdom Metazoa; phylum Chordata; class Mammalia; order Carnivora; family Mustelidae; genus Meles; species Meles meles. The sequence goes on along the minus strand of NC_060082.1, from coordinate 23,072,479 downwards.
TATAAAAGCAAAAAAAAGGGAAGAACCTCGTCACAATAAACCCCAAGCATAAGATTTATATACTATCAGGACAAACACAAATGAACAGAAATACTGGTGGAAGAAAAAGATGAGAGAGTAGTTATAAATTCTCAGTGTGGGCGGGGAAGGTTATTTTGATTCTTCCTGGATGTATCTTGATATCTTTGTTAAAGGACTTAACTTTCCTAAGGTAAAGGGCGATTAAAAATTGGTTTACCGATAGTAGCATTGATTGGGGAAAGGGGATTACCTTGAAGTTTAACTCTTTCTATATATTAGAAAATAAAAATTAAAAAAGAATAAACTAGACTAAACTAAAATTTAAAAAAAATTAAAAAAATAGAAAAGCAAAAGAAAAACACAGGTGTATGTATCAAAAAGTTCAGGTTAGAAGGTTATTAAGTAATTTGATGTACTGGACATCTCACTGTGATGGTAAATAGGTTAAAAAATTATCTATATGTATAAAAAAAAGATGAACCAGAATAGTGGTAATGAGTTAAAAATAAAAGTTGTATCTATGAAGTAGTGGTGGTTGTTCTTTTTTTTTTTTTCTTTCCTGGTTGGTTTTCTGGGGGAGGGGTCTGCCACGTGGGTTTTCAGTCAATGATGTTCCCTGAGTTAAGTCCTCCTGCCCCCCTCTAGGGGGTGGGCTCTGAGGAAACCGTTGTTTTCAGGCTTTTGTTCTCTGGAGGTTTTTATGTTTGTTCATCTGTTTTCTCCCACCTTGACAGCTTTTGATGGTTTTTGGAGGTTTAGAGGAGAGCAAACTGCACCCCAACCTCCCTCTCAGAGAGAAGCCTCAGAATGCTCTACAGAGCTCCTGGCAGAGTAGGTTCCAAGACTCAGTCCCTGGGGATGCAGGATCTCCTCCTTGCACCCAAAGCCACGGCAGCAGCGGCTGTCTGGGCAGCTCCAGGCCACCAGAAAGGTTCCAAGCAGCGATCGCACACTGAGATTTTCCTGCAGGCCTGGGCTGGGAGTACCTGGTTTTTCAGGGTCGGAGAGCTCCCAGCTAGTGTCTGTGAGCACCTCTCCCAGGGGAGGGTGTGGAGCGCATGTGTCTCAGGCTCTGATCCCTCTGCATGGGTCTAAGAGCGCCAGGCTAATGCCTGCCTGCACTTCTCTCAGGGAGGGTTTGGAGCACACGCGTCTCAGGAACACTGTCTGGTGAGGCTCCCAGTCCCTCACAGGAGCCAGACCCCACACATTCTCGGGTGCACTGGTGGCTCAGGGACCAAGATCTGGTTTCTCCGCCGCACTCTCTCTGACTCAGCACCAGGGGAGGCTGTCCTGGGTCTGGGGACTTAAGCCCCTGTCCCTAACTGCCCCAAATCCCACAATTTCCCCCCGCGATCTTTGCTCTTTATTTTTTGAGTGCTTTCAACCAGACTCCAAGTTAATGCTGGTCCCCAGACGTAGGGCACTCTCGTATTGGGGTATTACTTTCCAATCGGTCGCCTCTGGTGGCTCCCTCCCCCTTTTGTTTATCTTCCGATATCAGCCCGACGTTCCCACTCTGCTTTACCTGCCACTGGTGTCTTCTGCTCCTGTAGAGATCCAGACGTGTATAAGTCTGATCTCAGGTTGATTTCATGGGTGATCAGAGTTCTTTGGTAGGTAATCAGCTCACTTTAGGGTACAGGTTGAAACAGCACCTTCTCCTACTTCCCCGCCATCTTGACTCCCCCCCACATTAACCTTAATTTCCTTCTTTTCTGAACATAAAATCAAAGATAGTCAGGGGTACCTGGGTGGCTCAGTCAGTTAAGCGACTGACTCTTGGTTTCAGCTCAGGTTGGGATGTCAGAGTGATGAGACTCAGCCTCACTGGGCTCTGAATTTAGTGTGGAATCCACTTGGGACTTTCTTTCCCTCTCCCTCTGTCTCTCCCCCGTTTGCACAGGCATGTGCGCACATGCTCTCTTCTTCTCAAATAAATAAGTAAATCTTTAAAAACAAGAAAAACAAAACAAAGAAAAGCATTATATTCGTCCCAGAAAACCTATATCTCTTTAGTGATACTCTAATGATCACATTAAATATAAATAAAATATTCAAAATATATGGTCAGTCTTCTTAATTTCAGCCATTTAGTGGGTGTTTTGTGCTCTCCAATTGAAATCATGATTTTCATTTCCCTAATGACACTGAGCATTTTTCCATTTGCTTATTTGTCATGCATATATCTTCTTTGTTGAAATGTCTGTTCAAATCTTTCATCTGTTTTTATATAGGGTTGTTTTGTCTCATCATTAAGTTCTTTTTTCTCTTTTTTTAAGATTTTATTTATTTCTTTGACAGAATGAGAGAGACATCGAGTAAAAGTTGGGGGAATGGCTCTGCCCTAAGCAGAGAGCTCAGTTTAGGGCTATATCTCAGGTCTCTAGGATCATGATCTGAGCTGTAGGCAGATGCTTAACAGACTGAGTCACCCAGATACCTCTCATTGTTAAGTTCAAAGAGTTCTTTAGATAGTTTAGATACTGGGGTGCCTGGGTGGCTCAGTGGGTTAAAGTCTCTGCCTTAGGCACAGGTCATGATCTCAGGGTCCTGGGATGGAGCCCATGTCTGGCTCTCTGCTCCACAGAGAGCCTGCTTCCTCCTCTCTCTCCCTGCCTGCTTCTCTGCCTACTTGTGATCTCTGTCTGTCAAATAAATAAATAAAATCTTAAAAAAAATATTTTAGATACTAAGTTTTTTCAGATATATGTTTTATAAATATTTCTTCGCAATCTATGACTTCCTTTTCCTTTTTCTTTTCAGAGTCTACAAAAAGCAAAGATATTTTAAAATTAGACTGTATGTGGGACACCTGGATGGCTCAGTCAGTTAAGCAGCCACCTTTGGTTGGGGTCATGATCCCAGGGTCCTGGAATCAAGCCCTGCATCAGGCTCCTGGCTTAGCAGGGAGCCTGCTTCTCCCACTGCCTGCCATTCTCCCTGGTTGTGCTCTCTGTCTCTTTCTCTGACAAATAAATAAATAAATAGATATAGATAGATAAAATCTTAAAAATAAAGTAAAATTTGATTATATGTAATTTATTAATATTTCAACTTTTATACTGTATGCTTTATATGTGTTAAGAAACATTTGCCAAAATTAAAGTCACTAAGATTTTCTCTAATATTTAATTTTAAAATTTGTAGTATTTTAAGTCATGCATTAAATTATGACCTATTTGAATTTTTAAAAATTATCAAATGTGAGGCAAGGATCAATACAACTAATTGTATATTCAAGAGAGGGTTATATTGAATACGCAATCTAAGCTAGGTAGGAAGGAGGTGAAGGTATGTGGAATGAATGTGTCTAATAAACTATTATAATCAATAGGTATTAGAAAGTTGTAGAACTTTCATATTTGTGGTGTTGGACACAGTAAGAAAGAAAGATAGAGGTCATAGATAGTAGGATACATGGAGGGGAGATTATACAGCACGGACAGCTACTGGTAATGATGTGCCAACAGCAGTTCTTCCTAAACTTACAGATGTGGGAAATGCAAATAATGTTAATATTTACACAGCACAGAGGACAAACTGTAAGGGACTTATATTATTAAGTAAACTTGCCTAGACATTTAAAATGTGACCTTATGGTTAGGTTAAGAGATAATATTACACATTATTAAATATTGAATTTGTATATACTTCCAAAAATTATTTTCAAAAATTTTAATTAGAATCTGAAAGAGTCACCCTGAGCATTTCTCCATATCAAGTTTTTCACTTGTAATATTCCTATATAATAATGTAATAATGATCACTTGAAATTTTTGAAAATTTTAATTTACAAGAATATTATTTTCATGAAGAAAAAATGTAAATGACTTTATTTAATTTTTAAAATATTTTATTTGCTATTTATTTGAGAGAAAATGAGAGAGAAAGCATGAGCGGGAGGGGAGGTGGGAAGGAGAAGCAGGCTTCCCACTGAGCAGGAAGCCCACTGAGAGCTGGATCCCAGAACCCCAAGATCATGAATGACCTGAGCCAAATGCAGATACGTAACTGACTGAGCCACTCAGGTGCCTATGTAAATGAATTTATTACTCAACCCAAAGGTGGGGCAAGCCTATAGTGTCACTCTACGGGCAGGCATGGACAATAAGCTTGCCTGAACAGAGAGCACAGACTGCATTTGACTGCTAGAATAGCTGGCAGCTCTACCTTATCGGGAATCTCAGCCAGCAGCCTTGCCCAAGAGTAGAACTCAGCCTGTAGCCAACCCCGCCCCCCCAATCATGCAGCACAATCTGGAACTAAGTGGCCCTGCCTGAGCATGGTGCTCAGCCAGCAGTCCCATATGACTAGGGAGAACAGCATGAGACCGCCCCCCTACTCTCACTCCTCACAGTAAAGGCAGCAGCCTTATAGAAATGTCTCCCAGGTGTAGGTACCACCTACCTTCAGATACTACCAGCTGGCCAGCCCAGACCCCCAGGCTGGGAAGACTGTTGAAGTTTTTTCCCTGCCAGAGGGAACTGGAAATCCTGGAAGAGGAGACTGTTTCTTGAATGCGCAGGTACAAAAGCAAGGATACAAGGATCATGAAGAATCAGGTTAATACGACAACATCAAGGGAAAGTAAAAAAGCTCCAATAACTGTAAAATAATAATAAAAAAATCTATGAACTGACTGACAAGTAATTAGGAATAATCTTCTTTAAAATATTCAGTGAGGGGCGCCTGGGTGTCTCAGTGGATTAAAGCCTCTGCCTTCAGCTCGGGTCTTGATCCCAGGGTCCTGGATGGAGCCCCACATCAGGCTCTCTGCTCAGCAGGGAGCCTGCTTCCCCCTGTCTCTCTGCCTACTTATGATCTCTCTCTCTCTGTGGCAAATGAATAAAATCTTAAAAAAAAAAATAGAAAAACAATACATGAACAAAATAAGTGGTTCAACAAAAAAATAGAAACCATAACACACACACACACACACACACACACACACACACACAGAAATCTTAGAACTAAAGGGTTCAAGGGCTGAAATGAAAAATTTACCAGAAACCTTGAGGGCAGAGAAAGTAGGATACTGTATTCAAATTGCTAGGAAAACCAAACCAAACCAAACCAAACACCCCAAACTGCCAACCAACAATAATATCCCTGATAAAGCTGTCCTTCAGAAATAAAAGTGTGATAAAGACATTTCAAGCAAAACAATGCTGAAGTAGTTCACCACTAGATTTGCCTTACAAGAAATACAAAGGGGAGTTCTTCTTCAAACTCGAATGAAAGTGCTCTGACATCTGAAAACATATGAATGTGTAAAACTAACTGATAAAGGCAAATACACAACAAAATCAGATGCTGTGATGGAGTAATGGTGTTGTGTGAATCAATTTCAACCCCAGTTTAAAAATTAAAAACAAATGTACTAAAAATAACTATACCTCCAATATTTGGACGCTTGAAATATCAAAATTCTTTAAGAAATAATGCATTTATTTATTGTATAGATATTTCTTCAAACTTCTCCATTGGAATTAGGGGAAATGCTAAGGTAGTTCTTCTGTTCTTGATGTGGACAGTCACGCACTCCTCACCCTGTATCTCTTCACCTCTTCCACAATAAAATAAACTTAGCATCTGACACATTTCTTTTGGTTCATCATTAATCTTCCCATTTTTGTCTTTCCTGGTGACTAGAAATGCTGATGAGGCCAACTTCTGACCGTCAAATTATATAACTAGCAACAATTAGTACTTAATATAGGCTTTGTCCTTAAAATAATTGGGTTCTTATTCCTCTGGTTCCTGGTATCTTTATTCTTGGCTAGGGAATGACAGGAAGGGAAGCAGCCACTCTGGGCATACAGTTGGAAGCCAGATGTTGAGAGTGACCAAGCTTCAAAATCATTGTCTTTGTAATCATGATTATGTATCATACACATTTCATTTATCAACATCTTTTCTATTTCTCACAATAAAAATAATGTAGAAAGCTCCCATACAGTTTATTTTATTCAGCAGTGTTCCACAAGAATTTGATGTATTAGCCCAAACCAGGCTTTATATTCAAAGATTTATTAAGGGGAATCAAGAGCTCCGTTCTGCATTTGAAGGCATCACTGTAAAAAGCAGGCAATTTTTGGAGCTTTTTATCCACCATCAGTTATTATTCCCAATTGGGGGCCTTAATCAGAGATTTATTTTTAGTAAATACAATGAGTTGTGCTTTTACAGATTATTTCCATGTATTATTTTAGTTTTTTTAAAGTGATACATTCATTTAATCCTTTATTCTTCATTAGTTTTTATATTATCACAGGGACTATGAAATCAAAACCCTTAAGAAACATGCTTTGATTAAAATGAATAAAACACTTGATAGCAGTAATGAATGAATTCAATTTGCCATTTACACAAATAAATTTCGTTAAGTTAAACCTACCACATTATTTAAAAAAAGAAAAAAATGAGTAGCTAATTTCTAATTTCCAAAACATTCAGACATGCATATATTTTATTTCAATCAACTACATCATGGCAGTGCAATATAATCAGACATTTCAAAATCATTGTGCCATGTTCAACCATATGCAATATTGATTAAAGGGTTATGTTCTTGTTTTATCAAGCAGTGATTTGGTTTAGTCTGGAAGAGGGACAAATTATTCAAATTAGGTCTTCTGGATTCAAAGTATACTAGGCACAGATGAAAATGGAGGGAGTGGGGGTTGTAGGCTTCACTCTATCTACAGATGTGAGGTAAGAATACCATATACAAGGCATTTGGGTATTTGTAGTTAAATAATTTTTCATATTATTTGATTTATTAATTGTGGGTAGACAAACTTTGTATTAGGGATTATAAGAAAGCTAGTCTTTTTCCAAAACAGCCCATTTTGGTCCAATGTGTGGCTTCTAATGATTGATCTGAAATCATGCCAGGATCAATGTGCTTATTTTAGTCTATATCAAGAGCAGATGCTGATTAGTTATGAGGTGAATATACGTTTTAGGACACAGACTGTTTTTACTGGTTTGCTATTTAATAAAAGTTTCATTTAAGGTAGTCAAAGGGAATGAAACATATTAAAAGGGATTTTTTTTTTGCAAATTTTGAGCAAATACTGGATCTAAATTTATGCTGGGAAATATTACAAGGCCCTTGCACAATGTAATGTTAGAGAAATTACTCTTTGAGTTTTTCAACATTTGTCTATTTTCTAAAATCAAAACATCATATAATTTTACAATGAATGTATCTTTGTTCTCAAAGCTTATTGCTGTTACCACATCCATATAGTAATGGACAGCTCTCTAAACAGATTGCTAAAAATAATCGCTTGTCTGTGTGGGGGCACCTTTCCCCCAAAACATAATTACTAGGAAATAAAAAACAACAACGTATTTCTTCACATGTAAAGTAAGAATTTACTCATTGTATTCTGATAATAAAAGAGTAGTGAATATAATAAATTTCTTGGGAACTCAATTATCAGCTTAGTTTTTAGATGAGCACACAAAACCCTAAAGAGGCTGCTTTTGTGTCTACGACTGCCTCACTGATGAATAGATAACCTAAAGCTAGAACTTAATCACTCTTTAGTCCCAGAGCAGAATCATACCTACATCTCAGAGAGCCATGGTGCTCAAACCAGAACACAAGAAAAATTCCATCACATTTGCTGAGGGTCTTCAAATAAGGTATAAAGAAATATCATAGAAAAACATTTTATTTAAAAACAATGGGAAAATTCATTGTTTTCTGATATGTTGACTCTCCAACCAGCAGATCCCAGTTGATCAATAGTTTCCTTTTCAACATTCTAGCAACTGAAACTTAATGAAAATTCTAGTGATATGTCTTTGCTGTGAAAATAGCCAAAATTTTGTGTTGTCAATAAATAATCAGAATACTTTTTCTGAGAACCTCAAAGATGATATATTATTGAAGGAATCTAAACTCTATTAGACCTCAAAATATCAAACATTTATAAAACAGAGAATGTAAATTTTATGTAAAATTTCATATGTAAAAGTTTAACCACTTAAAGATTTAACCTAACTTAAACTTTTCAAATAAGACATAATTGTAATACAAAATTATTTCAAAACAATAAGTATAAAGTCATTGCTTGAATATATATACAAGAAACCTCATAATTTAAACATTCACTAAAATATTTGGGATGTCGTATATACAACGCATTGTGAACCAAACTCACAAAAATGGAAGAAAATATAGATTAATATCACATTTCACATATAGATTAATACCACACTTCACATATTTGAGGGTGTTAATGATTGTTAAGATGCAGCATTATTTTTTTATGCTACTTAGAAAAATCCTGCATTTAAAGTATGATACGATGCAAAGAACTCTGTCCAACTAATGAATTGTTACTATCTAACTGGACTTCCTAATCATCTTGCTTCATTTGCATTTTTAACATGTCATAGGCAACTTCCCTGCATGTACTTCAGTCACAAAACATAACCCAGTTCCATCTACCTCTCTGAGTGTTTTCCTTAGTCACTATAAAGCTGTTCCTGGTTGCTTTTCAAAAAGAAAGAGGTGGGAGGAATCTAGTCATCCTTTTTAAAAATGAATGTTTGCTTCTTTCTATCAAATTATGCTTCTCTGCTTGGCTTTTCCTGACTTTTTATAAAACAGCTTTCTATGACAACGCTAAAATAGCCCAAGCTTATTGAAGACTTGAGTGGGAATTCAGTTGATTGACAACCACACATATAGTTCAACTAAAGTGAGGTCAGTATGAAGAGCTATGACCATACCCACACATGAGTCTTATTTTTTTTCAAATATAAAATAAAACCAAAGGACACGATATCTGTTTCCTGCTATGTTCATCTCTTTCCTAAATTCTGATATTCTCCAAACACTGAAGATAACACCAACAGCCACACATCTGAAAATATTACCAAAAACAGAAAGTGACCACTGAAACAACTTCCCACAATACATCAAGCATCAATATAATTATAAAATGACATAGTCAAAGAAAAAAAAATTATGGTCCAAAGATAACAGGTACATTAACAGAGTTGACACCACTATTTATAATAGCTTCTCCCTAGGCATGTTTTAAGGTACCCTTTTTAATTTGAGAATTTTTAGACAGTTAAGTGAACCCAGTCTATGACTGAGTAGCATACAAACATCACAGTGAGAACAGCTGTAAAAACTCAGTGAAATAAAAACATGCTGACATTTAAAAGCCTTAGAAAGCATCCAAGACAGCTGACATTTAAGGGTCAATATACCACAAAAGAAATGCAGTGAGGTGAGCCTGATATTCTCTGCTGCCTTTTCCTTGAGACACTTTCTGTTTCTTAATTGGTATTCAGTTTGGAGGTCAAGAAAAAGAAGATTAGAACTACAGCAGTCTCATGTAGCTGGCCAAACGCTGGAGATCAGGGATATGAAGGTGCCCGGACTTCAGAGGTCAAGACGCCCAAAGGAAATGGAGCCTCTGAAAGGTGAGCTTGATATGGTGTCTTAACTTTCTCCTTAAGCTTTTGTCATTCTCTCATCTTTGCTGGTCAAGAGTGTAATAAAGGAAGCAGAGCGTGATAGGTAAGAAACTGAAAAGATAAGCAATAGCTGTGCTCTTGGATAGGATGGGGCAGATTGCAGCCAACCATCATTACCATGAAAACAACAGAGATTTTCACAATGGCAGTGTGAGGTGCTCAACAAACCCTTTCTCCAGTGAAATGAACATTTAATGGACAAAAATACACATATATAACTTTGAAGTCTCTGGAAATTGTCGTTAAGAGCATACAGCAAATAGAAAAACATATTTAGAGAAACTGACTACATCTTAGCAACAGCAGTGAGAACCACACATGCTCTTTCCTTAGGTCCCACCCCCAGCTTAGAACGATATCCTCCGGAAGGATGCAGCTAAGAACACAGAACATCCGCCAAGCCATTAGCTCCCAGTTGAAGGTTACATGTTTGATCTAGGGGGTCTAGGCCCCCTGTATCTTTGCTCACACCTGCAGTTCTAGGTTACAGAAACAATTTCAGGCAGCATAGTCAAGAGGACAACTACATACTGTCTCCCACTCTAGATTCAAAGTTACAAATAGATTGGAGTAAAAGTATTGAACCGTGCACACAGAAATCATGCACGCAGAAACCATAAGAACTAAAATGGCTGTACTAATATTAAACAAGATAGACACAAAAGATTATTTGCATAGACATATTTTGTAATAATTAAAGTGTCAATCAATCAAGATGAAAAACAAGTATAAACATATAACCCCTAATAATAATGCCCTAAAACTCATGAAGCAAAACTGAGAGAACTGAAAGGAGAAATAGGCAATTTAATAATGAGATTTAGAGACTTAAATACCCTATTGTCCATAATAAATGGTACTACCAGGCATTTCAACAAGGTACAGAAAACTTGAAAACACTTAAACTACCTAGATCCAACATATGTCTAGAATATTCTTAGAACATTCCATACAACCATCGCAAGTTCTCATTCTTCTCTTGCACATATGGAATACATTCTAAGAAAGATCACATGCAAGACCACAAGATAAGTCTCAGTATATTTAGAAGAAACAAAATCAAATAAAGTGTATTCAGCAAACAATAGAATGAAATTAGAAATAAATAATGGAGGGATGATGGGAAAAATGGCAACAAGAAGCCACCTTTCATTCCCCATTAAAAAGCAATGGTTAGACAAGCTATCCATGAACAAAAACAGCTCTGAGAGACCTCTAGACCACTTAGGAGGTTTTAGCAACACAGTTAAACAAAAAATAGACCGTCTTCCAAAGAAGACCTACAAATGAACAACAGGTATATTAAAAGGTGTTTGACATCACTACCAGGGAAATGCAAATTGAAATCATGGAGAGATATCACCTCACGCATGTTAGAATGGCTGTCTTCAAGAAGACAAGGTCCAACAAGTATTGGAGAAGATGTGGAAAAAAGGGAACCCTTGTGCAGTACTCATGAGCTAGCACTACTGATGAGGTAACCACTACAGAAAACAGCATGCAGGCTCCTCAAAAAACTGAAAATAGATCTATCAGATGTTCAGTAATCCCACTTCCAGGGATATATCCAAAAGAATTGAAAACATGACCTGAAGAGGTATCTGCATCCCCATGTTCCCTGCTGTGCTAGTCATACTAGTCAAGGCATGGAAACAAGGGAAGTGTCCATCAGTGGATGAATGGATTAAAAAAATAGATGTATAATGGAATATTATTCATCCATAAGAAAGGAGGAAATCCTGGCATTTGTGATAATTTAGATGAACCTTAAGGGCATTATACTAAAAGAAAAAAGTCAGATAGGAGAAAGACAAATACTATTTGTATTTGTAATACAAATAATAACAATAGTGTAATAATAACACTGGGGTGTGGATTCAAACAGCCAAACTCAGAGAAACAGAGAATAGAATGATGGTTACCAGGAGCTGGAATTGGGGGAAATGGGCAGACACTGGTCAAAGGGTTTAAACTTCAAGAGATTAGCAAGTTCTGGGGATCTAATATTACAGCATGGTTATTATAGCTAATAATAAGGTTTATATCCTTGAATGTTTGTAAGGGAAGAGATTGTAAATGTTCTCACCATAAAAAGAAACAGGAATTTTGTGACAAAATGGAGGTATCAGATAATACTATGGTGGTAATCGTTTTGCATTAGATGTATCAAATCATCAGACAGCATATCTTAAACTTACACAATGTTATATGTCAATTATATCTCAATAAAGCTGGAAAATTTTTTAAAGAAAAAAGTAATAGAGGCATTTGGGAAATTCACATATAAGTAGAAATGAAATAATACATCTATATATAACTGATGGGTCAAAAAGTTGAAAAATATGGTAAATGTGCAATAGGTCTCCTTTTTCCTTTTGAATGTTTTCAATTATGTTTGATGGCTAAAGGAAAAAAATTAGAATACTGTCAGATTTTCTCCATCTATATAAAGGCAGTATTTTAAACAATTATGAAGTGCAAATATGTAATTCTTAGGGCTATAATCCAATATTATAATACTTTATTTTGTTCAAATTATTTTGACTTTCACCACTGGAGGGTTTCCACATTGACTTCCCTCGTCTTTTTAATGTGTTCCATCTATTTTTCTTTTTTACAAAACTCCCTGTGTTCTATAAGATGCTCCATGTTATCTTCTATTTCCTAGGTTCAAGTCCTAGAATCTGCTATTTCTTCAAGTAGCCCTGATTCCTTTCCTTGGAGACTGTTAATTAAAACAAAGATTTGAGCATAAGGTGGATTCATTTTTAGTGAGGTTTTGCTGCTTTTAAACCTTTTCAATGAACAGAGCTGGGAAATAACGATGTTAACTCATGAATAAACACATAGCTATTTATTTTTATATTGAGCAATCAACATAGCCATTAAAGCAATTTAATTATATGTATTGAATATATTTAGAGTAATTATAAGAACTGTGTGTGAGTTTTCTGAAAATCTTCATTTCATTGGCAAGATCATCTAGTAACATTTATTTACCTTTGTTATAAAGAACTATTGGTATTTCTTGTAGCTGGAAATGAATTCTTTCAACCTTTGTCTATCTGTAGTATTTTTATTTACATCTTTTTCTGAAGGATATTTTCAGAGAATTCTAGACTGATAGTTCTTACTTTCTCTTCTAGTACTTTAAATATGTTTCCCTTTGCTGTCTTCTTTTTTTTTATTGTGTTATGTTAGTCACCATACATTATTAGTTTTTGATGTAGTGTTCCACGATTCATTGTTTTCATATAACAACCAGTGCTCCATGCAGTATATGCCCTCCTTCATTTTAATTGATCTCCATTATTTTTGGTGAGAACTCTGACACCATTCTTACTGCTTTTCTGTATGTAATTCATCTATTTTTCCTAGTTGGTTTAACATTTTTTTCCATCATATTGCTTTTCACCAGTTTGATAAGGATACACTTAGATGTGTCTGTGTGTGTTTGTGTGTGTGTGAGAGAGATACTTTCTATTCTTGTGTTTTTCTAAACTACTGGGATTAACGGGTTTATGCTTTTAATTTGAGGAAATTGTTGGGCATCTCTTCACTATTTTTTCTGTCCCATTTTCTTTCTCTTCTCGTCAGGTACTCCAATTGCATATATATTAGAATATTTTACTTCTTTTACTTCACCTCAATACCTTGGATATTCTTTCACATTTATTTTTCTACCACTTTCTGTTTCTGTTTCAGTTGGAATAATTTCTATTGATTGCTTATACTGCTTCTTTCTTCTATTTTGTTCAGCCCACTGATAAACCCACCAAAGTATTACTCATCTCTGATAACATGTTTTCATTATGAGCATTATAATTGGCTTATTCTGTTCTGTATTATGTATGGACTTATTTATCTGTACATATTTGTTGTTCCCCTTTCAAATTTCAAGCTGTGTTCCATTTCTGAATTGGGTTCCATTGACTCTCTCCTCTCTTGATACTGTGTCACATTTTCATTAATTTTTTAAAAGATTTTATTCACTTAATTTATTCATTTAAAGATTTTATTCACTTATTTGACAGGGAGAGAGAGAAAGAAAGCACAAGCAGGGAGAGTGGCAGGCAGAGAGGGAAGGAGAAACAGGCTTCCCACAGAGCAGGGGGAGCCCAAAGTGGGACTCGAACCCAGGACCCTGGGATCATGACCTAAGCCAAAGGCAGTTGCTTAACCAACTGAGCCACCCAGGTGCCCCCATTAGTTTTAAAATAAATTCTCTAATATTTGGTTTGAATGTAAGGTTTCATAGTAAAGGAACAATGAACACTGAAGTAAATAATACTAATACATTATTTTCTTAAGATTTATTTATTTTAGAGAAAGAGAGAGTGCACGTGTGAGAGCAGGGAGGGGCGGAGGGAGCAAATCTTCAAGCTGATTCCCAGCTGAGCATGGAGCTCAGCATGGGGCTCGATATCAGGACCTATAAAATCATGACCTGAGCTGAAACCAAGAGTCAGACACTTAATCAACTGAGCCACGGGGTGCCCGAATACTAATATATTATTTATAACAATAATATGATCCCCAGAAAAGATCATTGGCTGTCTTTCTGTCAGGCCATCAACATGTGTCATAAAGTCAATTTGGCCTGGAGCTAAATTGGGTCTGGGCTTTGCAGTTTGGGAACAGAAGCTTCCCTCAAGTGATTTAAATTGCAGATCCTCTTCCCTACGCTCAGACATCAGCAGGCCCTGTACCTGCAACTCAAAGGTCCTTTTCAGGCCATCTGCATACACCAGTATATGGTGCCCCAGCTTGGTTCTCAATGCAAGGTGGTTGCCTATGACGTTTCTTTCTTTGCTCTTTTCTACCTTTAGACCTTAGCAGACCCTTTGTGCTTAATCTTTAGTGGGTAAAAAAATTTTTTTCAACTTCCTTAACTATCTTTCATCTGCAGATGGCTTAGACTGATCATGGGTTTCTCTCACTTGCCTAATACCAGATTTTTGCAAGATTCTTCAGCATGCACCCATGGAGGACTCTCAGCTTTCCTCCACATCCCCTCCCAAATGGGAGACAGCTGTTGCCTCCTACTCAGTGTGAAGATGGAAGTGCCTGGAGACTGTCTCTGGGTTCTTCTGTTCTACTCTCAAACTTCAGCACTCTTTCCTCAGAGGAGGTCTCTCTCCACCTCCTGCTTTTCTGCCAATCACGGCAGGAGCGCTCTGGGGAATCTATGTTAAAAAGTGGAAATTGCATGGAGATTCCTGTTGTGTCTGGGCCTCCCAGGGACTATCATGCCAGACCACCCTCAGCTTTTACAAATTTGATCAATTTCATCAGTGTTCTTACTTGCATCTGTGGCAGTACGTTTTGCTTCCTGCTGCTTTGCCAAGAACGAAAGCTACTGTGGGTTCCTCCTTCCCCAAAATAGACTTGGCACTTTTTGGATTGTAGTTAATTTGACTCTTTGCCCACTAAGCTCTCAGATGTTATGTTCATGTTGTTAGGGTACAAGAGAGTTGTCTTGTGACTCTATCCTAAAACAAAAGCAGAAGTTTTGTTTTTAAAGGTCAATAATTACAGTATCTCAAAACTGCACACTTTGAAACTGTTCTAATTATGAAAAGCTTCAGATGTCAAATTCAAAATGACACACACATTTGGACGTGCATTTTACTTGAAATTTTCTCTACAGTGTATCTGGACAATGATGCTTGGTAACCACAATTCTAAGGCATTTCCTGATAATTGCTATGTCCAATGATAAAAGAAAATGAGTGATTACAAACCCTAACACAGGCATAATATCAAGACAGCTAGACTTCAAGAATAGAAATTCTGGTCTCTCCTATCCCCAAATAAACAATGCAAGCCATTTGGAAAACTAACGGAGCACACAAAATATGGTGGAAAAAAGTCCAAAATACTAACAATGATCAGTTGTGTAAATGAGAACTGTAGCAATAGTTATCTTCACTCTCACCTTCCCTCTCCATGCACAACACATATAAAGAGGTTGGTGCTAGAGGGTTGTTTGATGATCTTTAAATTATAGTAACGTAATCATCCCAAGATGGATAAGGCAACTAAAAGGATACTCAGTTATCTTTTGAGGAAATGTCTATGCATAGTGTATGTGCATGTGTGCACATGCCAGGAATAAGTGAGATACATTAGGTGGGAATAATTATTGTTTCTCTTATTATTATGGGAATTTTTATGGGTAGGTAGTACACTGTATAGATCTTCAGTAGCAAACCAGTGTGAGGTGTGGGCTTATTAATTCTCAGTATCTATTCTCATGCTCTCCTAGGGTGCTCTCCTGAATAGTAGAGACTGAATGTTCATAATTACTTCTTTTCTACTCCTTGTGGTTGCATCTGGGCAGCAGTTACATTCTAGAGTAAGAAACATTTGTTTGATATCCTAAAAGATGTTTAAGAGGAAATTGAGCCATCTTCTGCTGATTGTTTTTTTGGCAACAAGCCGGCATTTTAGTGGCCACCCACTAGTCCATTTCCAAATAGCTGCTGAGGCTATGATCCCTGGCTCATAACAATGACCATTGGTGGTTTGGTTTTGTTTTTCATTAAAAAAATTAATTCCATTTTCTTTTCCATTTAAAAATGTTTTTAAGACTTTGACACTGTTAGTATTGTATACTTGGGTTTGGACAAAAGTATGATATAACCATCATTAGAGCCATCATTTTAGGATACAGGCTATTTCCACTGTCCTAAAACTCTTCTGTGATTTGCTAATTCATCTCCCCCACTCCCACCCATAGCAGGCACTAATCTTTTTATTGTCTCCATAGTTCTGTGACTATTTGTTCCTGAATTCATTAATTCCAATGATGGATCTTGATTGTCACTCCATCTGTTGATTTGTAAGACTTAATACTGCCTTCACTGATGACCTTTCTGTTTTTTATACCTAGAATATTTCTGTTTCCTGGCACTTGTTTATACTGTTACACAAAGGAAAAGCTCATATAAATAGAGTAAACAACTTATGAATTTTAAGTATACAACTCTTGAACCCACAAATTCAGCAAGTTTCTTCCAATCTAAACTTTGATGTGCTTTGAAAAAAAAAAAAATACAAGGGACACAGTGATAGAAACCTGAATGGCTATTCATTTCATGATTACATGTATGGCTCTCCATATAAGCACGAATGGTTTCCCTTTGAAAGAACTGCTTTTGCAAATACGAGGATCAGTCAAAAATTCATGTATGCTACATTCACATACAAGAAAGTATAGCAATAAAAATATAATTTAAAAAATATAATTTCTCTCATACAGCATTTCCATGTTTCCTATGGCAAAATACTATAATTATAAACCTTATCTGCCTTATTAATATTACATGTGAGGTGCCTTCAGGAAACATTTTACATAATCTGAAAATCATCCTATTTCAATATGCCAATGTTCCCTCTCAGCTCTTACAATTACAATGCTGGGAATCTAGCCCAAGAAAATAATCCTAATATAAGAACAGCTTCATGCATTCCAATATTCTTCCATTTCATTTATATTAATAAAAATGGAATTTATCCCTTAATACTAAAAAATAAGTTTTTGATTAGGGAAGACATAGGATGACCACTCTAAATTAGGGAATTATTATCTTCAAATTAATATTCTGGGTTAATAGAAGATTCTTATTCTTTATTGAATGAATATAAGGAGCATGACAAATTACATAAAATAGAGCTCACATGGAAAAGTGGGGGAAAGCATGATTTAAAAATTACAGTGTATTCAGTTTTTCTGATGTGACACTGACTAAATTGTGTTTTAAGGAAAAGAGTTTTTAATTTTATTTTTTGAAACAATCATATTATTAGCATCTAAATGTCATGAGAAAAGATATGAAAATTGATATTTCAGCAAATGTGGTTCCTGCTGTCATGAAGCTCATGTGTAGTTGGGAGAAGAGACATTACTCAGACCTCCCTACAATTAACATAACTTTGATAAGCAGTTTGAGAAGTTGATAGGTGCTAGAATACAAATTGAGTTTTATATACCTCCAAATATCAGAGAATGTTTCAGGAAAAAAGGTCTAAAGGCATATTAAATGGATACCTGAAAAAGTATAGAAGCACACTATATCTCTCTCTTCAACCACTATTCCATTCTGCATCATATTTTTATTTCTTAATTACAAGCCATAATCTGCTCAGTGTAAACTTCTTGACAGTAATGGACGTTGATTTCATTTTTGTATTGTCCATATAGTGTGGTATAGGTCTTACATTTGGTCTTCTATAATACTGTTTGATTCAATAAGTTAATTAGCCTTTGCCAGCAATATTCTAAATAGGGTACAAATTCTGCAAAGGCATATAATATGTTTTATTTTCTTGTGTTCTCCCTTGGACAAAATGGCTTTCTACATGACACAAAATTTAGTTAAAACTCAGTATGTAGTCATTACAATGGAGATAGTAATAGACAGTAGTTAGGAGCATAGATTCCACGATCAGATTACCAGGGGACTTGAATACTAATTTTATTTTATTTATTTATTTTTTTTTATTAAAGATTTTTATTTATTTATTTGACAGAGAGAGAGATCACAAGTAGGCAGAGAGGCAGGCAGAGAGAGAGAGGAGGAAGCAGTCTCCCTGCAGAGCAGAGAGCCCCGATGCGGGGCTCGATCCCAGGACCCTGAGATCATGACCCGAGCCGAAGGCAGCGGCTTAATCCACTGAGCCACCCAGGTGCCCCTTGAATACTAATTTTAACACTGAACTTATTCTTTAACCTCTCCATGTCTTAGCATTCTTGTGCGTAAAATGAGAATTACCAAACTTCAGCTAAGTAAGACTCAGGATTTGGTAAAATCTAAATCTGTAGTCAAATTAGTCTGTAATTAAAATTCTAAGGTTGTCAAATTATTCACGTTGGATATTCCCACAGAATATAGTATAGGAAACACCCTAAAACACCTATTTTCATTTAAGGGGAACCAGATTTAAAACAATACTAGAATTTGTACATATATGATTATATGTATATTGTGATAAAGGGTAAAGCTAATTTTATTAAGTTTTTCAGCACATAACCTCCTATTTCTATCTTTGCCCTTACAAATATTTGATAAATGACAAAATTGAAATTGTGACAATAAATATTAAAAAAAACCTCAGTGGATGTCTTAAATGTCAGATAAGCCATAGTTGAAAATATAGGTAGCAATGAACCAATGACTTGAAACAAATTATAGAAAACTTAAAAATGGAAATATAAGAGAGAAGCTAGGAGACATGGGATGTTAAGACTTCCAATAGACATTTGTTCCAAGAGACCACTGGGAGAATAGGAGATAGACAATATTCAAAGCTCTAATGTCAGAGAATTACCTAGACTATAAGAAAGTCATGGAATAGGGACAAAATAATATTACTACCTAAATATGAATCACAGTCTCTTCCTGACTCACCAATCAGATGTGGCCTCCAGAGTGAACTCTTAAGCATTAGTTTTTGCTTGCCTGGTTATATAATGTGAAATTATAGTATTCTCTGTCTCCTACTTACGTGTTACCAATTGTTACCAATAGATACTTTTTTTTTCCCTCTTGTCTCATGGTTGTTCTGGGTTTTTTAGTTGTTGCTGTTGCCTCATTTTTTTTGTTTTGTTTTTGCTTTAAAGATTTTATTTATTTATTTGACAGACAGAGATCACAAGTAGGCTGAGAGGCAGGCAGAGAGAGAGATAGGGGAAAGCAGGCTCCCCACCGAGTAGAGAGCCCGATGCGGGGCTCAATCCCAGGACCCTGAGATCATGACTGAGCCAAAGGCAGAGGCTTTAACCCACTGAGCCACCCAGGCACCCCGCTTCATTTTGTTTTTGTTTGTTGAGGATGTGTTAAGGAATTCAGAATAAAAGAAATCGGGAGTTCTTATAGAAATTGTATATATAATTGTATATATAATTCCAGGGACAAGGAAAATACTAGATGAGCCTGGGACATTCAGTAGTGTGCCATGAAATAAGAAAATGCTTTAAAAATTAAAAAAAAAAAAAGGAGGAGGATCATGAATATAGGAACTAATCTGAAAGAGCCCTCAGTGATCGAAGCTAGAAGAAAGTGAGCAACAAAACACAATACCAAAGAAAATAATTTATAACTATGATGGAATTGGGGCTTTCTTGATCTTGGTTGCCTGGAATAGATTATGTTGCATAGCAAAAATAGCTTTGCAAATATAATTAAAGTTATGAAACTTAAAATAAGGAGATTATCCTCAATTCTCCAGATAAGCCCAATCTATTCACATAAGTCCCTAAAAGCAAAGATTCCTCTCCAGCTGGGCTCAGTCAGAAAGATGCATGAGAGGAGGTGGCAAAGGAGAGATTCAAAGCATGAGAAGGTCTATAATACCATTGCTGGCTTAGAAATAGACTGAATCAAGGAATGCAAGGGACCTCCAAAAACTGACTATGATGCTTGACTGACATCCAGTATGTAAACTTCAGCTCTACAATCACAGGCAACTGAATCCTGCCAACAACGTGGACTTGGAAGTGACCCTAGAAAGGAATTCAGCCCTGAATACACCTTATTTTCTGTCCTGTGAGTCTGAGAGCAAAGGAACCAGATGAGCTGCACTATGGCCCAGACTCCTGATGCATAGAAACTATGAGATCATAAATGAATGCTGTTTTAGCTGCCAAGTTTGTGCAATATTTTTTTTAGGTTTCAGTAGAAAATTAATAAATAACAACGTATCCATCTGATTAAAATAAAGGGATAAAGAACAAATCTTGAACAATTCCAAATAACAAACATACTGGGAATGTCAGGAACAGAAAAATCACCATTTATACGGGGAATGTCAGGAACAGAAAATCACCATTAGAGGATGCCTGGAGGGCGCTTAGTCTGTTAAGTGTCTGCCTTCAGCTCAGGTCATTCATGACCCTGGGGTCTTGGGATCCAGCCCACAATGGGCTCCCTGATCAGTGGGAAGTCTGCTTTTCCCTCTCCCTCTACTCCCCCTCCCCTGGCTTGTGCTGGCTCTCTTTCTCTCTCTCTCAAATAAATAAATAAAATCTTTAAAAAAAAGGAAAAAAGAAAATCATCATTAGAATAGCACAATAGTAGTTCCTGTAGGTAAGAGCAATGATGAATAATAAAATTTGTGAAGAAATATTTTAGGAGAAAGATATTTGCTTAGTTGCAAAGTAACTCTCCCAAAAGATATATTAATTTCTGAGTGATTTTAACACATGTCCATATAATACTTCATAATCCTCTCACTAGGATTATTGCCCCTCTGCTTGAGTTATGGATACTTAAATATTATATTTCCATTTTTGTATATTTACAAATAATATGTGATAAAATGTAATTAAATGAACAGAACAATAGTTCTAGAGAGGCTGGACCAAACATCAAAGAAAGTTCCAGAAAATAGAAACACATATATAAAACTCAATGAGGTGCAATCTTACTTTCATTTGGTAAAGTTGGGCCAGCAATTACTCCTAGAATTTGGAATAATTGAATCACAAAGTAAATTAATCAAAAAGGGTACCAAAGGCATCTGAAATCACACAGATCAGCACTTGCTGATGTAAACCATTGATAAATTATCACACAGCTTGATTTATGCTAAATGCATATGGCAGAGATTTGATAAAAAAGAAACAAGTAAGTGTGCACAACTGGTTATAATTCTGGAATAAATAATATCAGCAACATATAACAGAACTGAAAACATTCAAATAAATAAATCATAGGTTCAGATGCCTATTTCTTCTTCTTGGCTCAGGTAGTTTTTGTTTTTTTTTTTTTTCCATTTTATTTATTTTTTCAGCATAACAGTATTCATTCTTTTTGCACAACACCCAGTGCTCCATGCAAAACGTGCCCTCCCCATTACCCACCACCTGTTCCCCCAACCTCCCACCCCTGACCCTTCAAAACCCTCAGGTTGTTTTTCAGAGTCCATAGTCTCTTATGGTTTGCCTCCCCTTCCAAATTTTTTTTTTTTAATAAACATATAATGTATTTTGATCCCCAGGGGTACAGGTCTGTGAATCGCCAGGTTTACACACTTCACAGCACTCACGATAGCACTTACCCACCCCAATGTCCATAGCCCCCTCCCCCTCTCCCAATCCCACCTCCCCCCAGCAACCCCCAGTTTGTTTTGTGAGATTAAGAGTCATTTATGGTTTGTCTCCCTCCCAATCCCATCTTGTTTCATTTATTCTTCTCTTATCCCCCTACCCCCCCATGTTGCTTCTCCATGTCCTCATATCAGGGAGAGCATATGATAGTGGTCTTTCTCCGATTGACTTATTTCACTAAGCATGATACGCTCTAGTTCCATCCATGTTGTCGCAAATGGCAAGATTTCATTTCTTTTGATGGCTGCATAGTATTCCATTGTGTATATATACCACATCTTCTTTATCCATTCATCAGTTGATGGACATCTAGGTTCTTTCCATAGTTTGGCTATTGTAGACATTGCTGCTATAAACATTCGGGTACACGTGCCCCTTCGGATCACTATGTTTGTATCTTTAGGGTAAATACCCAGTAGTGCAATTGCTGGGTCATAGAGTAGTTCTATTTTCAACATTTTGAGGAACCTCCATGCTGTTTTCCAGAGTGGTTGCACCAGCTTGCATTCCCACCAACAGTGGAGGAGGGTTCCCCAGGCTCGGGTAGTTTACTTCCATTTAAGGACTCTTAATTAGATTAGATTAGAACTTGCAGTGGGATTAATCTGTCAGGTGATATTCCAAGATCTTCAACCATGGGCCTTGAACATAATGAGGATGCAAAGAAATGAATATTGAATGATAGGAAGTGAAACAAATCTGTTAATCCCAAGAAAACAATAAAGAAGGGGACAGGAAAACAATATAAAGAAATTAGTTTCAGCCATTAAAACTGGCTGGTTTAATCATTATATTGAAGGGAATGAAAGGTAGTCATTCTGAATCAGTCTTCTATAAAATGTTGCAAAGGTTAAATGAAATAGTATGGAAGACATGGCTAAGGAAACTTCCTTTTTCTTTTTCTCTTTTTTTTTAAGTGGAAACTTATTTCTGTGTTGGCTGAAAGAGGTCTCAAATACAAGATAGTCTTATTAATAAGATGTCCTTCTTAATAATTTATTGAACTGAGAGCTTACTGTATTATTCAGAAACTCAAATCCCAGTTCTGCGGAGGAACAAATTCTCAAGAGCATATTGGGGATTTTGGTTGGCAACTTGGTAGATTCATCGCCACTTAACTTCTGTACCTCAACTGGAGGCAGAGGCCACTTCCTAATTGCTAAGCAAGTACCTCAGAGGAGAGTTAAAATAAAAAATACTAATTCAAGGCCCTGATTCATATAGTGTATGATAGTAAACTTGCAGTCATGGTGGAGATAGACCAAGAAAGTACTGAAGAAAAGGCTCAAGAAAGTCGTAAATATTCAAATTGCCTCCTCTACTGACTATGCTACAGTTACTGTTCGCTAAATGAGGACACTGGAGTTGATTTAACTTAATCCATTCATTTATAAAGTTTCACAGCTAAATGCCTGAGACAAGATAATAGTACAAAGGTAAAGGCATATTTACCATATAAAAACACACACTGATATTAAATTTTAGAGCAATCAAATTTTCTAGTTTTAAAAATACCATGCTATACAGAAAATTATGGTAAATAATTTATTTTATTAATAAAGATTTGAAGAGCCAAGAAAAACTATCTTTTTTATTAGCAACCATGCTATTTGTATTAAGTAGTTTCAAAGGTATAGGTGTTTGATAAAGTTTTAAGTTCCATTTAAAATTTTTTTTTAACTCTTTAAATTCAATTTAATTAACGTATACTGTAAAATTAGTTTCAAGGGGGAGAATTTAGTGCTTCATCATTTGCATATAACACCCAGTGCTCATTACATCAAGTGCCCTCATAAGACTGGTTCGCTGTTTACCCCTCCCCCCATGCACCACCTCTCCAGCAACCCTCAGTGTGTTGTATTTGAGAATCATAAAGATGAAAAGCACAAAATATTCCATTTATATTTCATTATGTTAGAGTGAACTTTCTCCTTTATTTGAGAAGTTTGAGTTATATATTAGTATAAACACTGTTCTAAGAAAGTCTTATACTTTTTAACTTTTAAAAACTGAAGAATAATTTTGAACCAGAATTCTTACATTCATCTCCCTGGTTACTCAAACTAACTGACTCCCAGGTTAAAAGGTCATAATAAAAATACATTATATTAAATAAAAACAAATAATTATTATGTTAGCTAACTGCTAGAATTTTTGGTTGAATACTTTTTTAGCATTTAGAATTTATATCTTTTGGGTTCTATGCATGATTTGTTTGGTTAATTGATTTTTGTACATTCTCCCAGATTTATGTTTATTTATCTATTAATGTAATGCAAATGATGGACAGCTCATGAAAAGAACATTTAGATTTTGCCTAGTTGCCTTGAATAAAAATAAGTTCAGGATAGAAGATTAAACCTTTGAGACATAAACTATATTTCTCATCAGAAAACTTAATCCCTTACCACATTGTAGAGGTTAAAAAGTTAGCTTTAATAATGCACAAGTGAATTGGAAATTTATATTTTCATTGACTCAACATTATAAAAAATCACCAAGTCTCAACATAGAATGCTGGATTCGTGATATATTCCTCAAGTTAAAAAAAAAAAAGGGAGAGTAGAATATTAAAAATACAGTGATTTATGAATAGCCAAGATAATTTTTCACATAATTTTTTCCAGAAAATAGTGTAAATGTAAAATGTTTATACCAAAAATGAAGATTTTTTTAAAAAGTTACTTAAATAGCAATTTGTATTCAAAATTTAAATAAAAGTATGTGGAAAACTTAAAAAAAAAACTCTGGCTATAAGGACAGGTCAAAACATCTGATACATTCTGCATTTAAAAATTCCATTAAATTGCGGCACCTGGGTGGCTCAGTGGGTTAAGCCCCTGCCTTCGACTCAGGTCATGATCTCAGGATCCTGGGATCGAGCCCCACCTGGGGCTCTCTGCTCAGCGGGGAGCCTGCCTCTCCCTCTCCCTCTGCCTGCTGCTCCCCTTGCTTGTGTTCTCTTTCTCTGTGTCAAATAAATAAATAAAATCTTCTTTAAAAAAAAAATTCCATCAAATTTAATAGCAAAATATAACTTTAAGGCCAATATAATTAATCATGAGAGAGCTCATGTTAACAATAGAAAATAGTAACTAAAAGAATGTTTAAAATATGTGTTAGATTTCTTGAGTTATAATGTCATTATAAAAATAGTAGGTGTTGGGGCGCCTGGGTGGCTCAGTGGATTAAAGCCTCTGCCTTCAACTTGGGTCATGATCCCACCTGGGATCGAGTCCCATGTTGGGCTCTCTGCTCAGTGTGGAGCCTGCTTCCTCCTCTCTCTCTCTCTGCCTGCCTTTCTGCCTACTTGTGATCTCTGTCTGTCAAATAAATAAATAAAATCTTAAAAAATAAATAAATAAAATCAAAATAGTAGGTGTTATTGGAGTTACAAAGATTACATTTCAACTCTGATTAATATTCAATTAACAAGTAATATTAGATAATATACCATGAACTACAATGTGAATATACCATATATCTCCACATTTACATACTTATATATTCACAAGTATATTGCTATTTATGATAGAATACACTATATTATAATGATATACATTAAATATTTTATATTAATTCAGTAATATATGGATGATATATTATCTAATTGTATGTTAAAATATAATAAAATGAGTATTTGTTGATTCCCTACATTTTGTGAAATATAAAATTTACCATCATTATGTTTTTTAAAAAATTCTAAAACTCAGTGAGATACAGATTATTTTTTTAAATATTTTATTTATTTATTTGACAGAGAGAGATCACAAGTAGATAGAGAGGCAGGCAGAGAAAGAAAGAGAGAGGGAAGCAGGCTCCCTGCTGAGCAGAAAGCCTAATGCGGGACTCGATCCCAGGACCCTGAGATCATGACCTGAGTCGAAGGCAGCGGCTTAACCCACTGAGCCACCCAGGCACCCAGAGATACAGATTATTTTTAGCTCCATCTTACATTTGTGAAAATTAGAACTGAAATTCCTTTGGCCAGAAAGTACATAATATGAGCAAGTACATTATAGTGTGAGAACTTACAAAATCACACATCTCTGACTCTTATTTACCTTCTTTGTATAAAGAGTTGAGATAAAACAATGTGCTTTATTTTGAGGAAAGAACGAGATGTTATACCAAGCCATTTTTATATTGTAGACAGATAGATGCCAATTATGCAGAACACCTCATACATTATCTTACATGTGCTAAGCACTCAACAGGATAAACACATTTGCTATTGCTACTTTATCACCATCATTATTATTAGACTGGCTGCTGTTACCACTTTTCTGGATATTATTCTGCTATCCTAATGCTCTATCATATTAAAAAATATATAAATATATTTGTATTTAGTCATGCAATATATTTTATATATTATTTGTTTTAAAATTTATAAACTATGGTGGGAACAAACCTTTAGACGTTAAAACATTTGATATTATATGTCCACAGATCACCCTGCAGCTTCTGATACCTCTTGCCCAGGTTAAGTTTGCCTGACTGTAGTCTAGCACAATAAAAATGAAAGTTATTATAGTTTTTTCAGGGGCTTAACCAACTAAAAAAAATGAAGCTTATCATTCTAAAATGTACTGTCTTTATGAAAAGTTTTTTCTCTGCTTCTCTGATCTAACATAAATTTTCCATTGTTATGCACATGATCTTTATTTATTTGTATGATTAACTACATAGGAACATTTAATTAAATTTTTGTAAGTTTAACATACATTCTGATTTCATGATATATCAATTATACACACATACACAAGCATGTTGATATTTTGATCCGTCTCCTTCCCATATATTGTTAATAAGCCTGAAAAATTGAGTTGTCAATGTTTGTTAAGAAAAATCTAGGATTAATAACATTGGTAAGTGAAAGAAAATTTTGGAAAGGAAAGCGCTTTGTTTTGAAAACACATTTTAATTTTTTAAATCTCTTCAAAATCGATAATACTTAAATCCATCACTATTTCTAACAGGATTATCATAGCCTTTTAATTAAGTGATTCCCTTGCTTCCACTGTAGAACACAGTAGTCCAACCTGCATACTAATTTCAGGAGAACATTGTAGGAAGGAAATCTAGCAGAAATAATCATGAAGAATGTACAAAGAATTTACATAAAGAAGTATTAATTGGGGGCGCCTGGGTGGCTCAGTGGATTAAGCCGCTGCCTTCGGCTCAGGTCATGATCTCAGGGTCCTGGGATTGAGCCCCGCATCGGGCTCTCTGCTCTGCAGGGAGCCTGCTTCCTCCTCTCTCTCTGCCTGCCTCTCTGCTTACTTGTGATCTCTCTCTGTCAAATAAATAAATAAAATCTTTAAAAAAAAAAAAAAGAAGTATTAATTGGGTATTGAAGTACCCATTTGAGGAGGTTTAATAAGTGGAGAGCACAACAACGTTTTGGATGAGAAGGGAATGGTACTAAGATGTCAGTTCTGTTGTAGTTAGCTTATAGATTCTATGTGAATTTGATCAAAATCACATCGTCTTTTTAGTAGAACATGACAATATATTTATAAAATATATTTGTTAAAACTCAAAAGATATACAAAACACTCTGAAAAATAAAACATGATTGTGGGCAATTCTGTTACATACCATTTTTTTTTAACAAGCCTGTGGCAATAAAGACATGTTATTAGTAATGGAGTAGGGATACAGAGGGAATGAAACTAATATGGTGCTCATGAACATCTTTCATATACGAAAGAGCTAAAACTATAAATAGGAAAAGAATGATTATTCAACAAATGTTGGAGAAAAAAACTAACAATAATAATAAATAAACTATGTATATGGTAAAAAATTAACCCTTACCACACACTCTACACAAAGCAAACTGAATAATATTTAAATGTGAGACTGACACCTGAAACAGGAGGAGAAAATGTTATGCAATATTAAGTAGAGGTGGATGAGAAGAATTTCTTACAGAAGCAAACAAAAAGTAATTAAAGAAAAAACCCAATATGATCATTGCTTCTACGTGCCATGGTAGATTTTTCCAATTGTCTTATTTATTTAAATATAGAATAAATGAATATTAAAATGATACATTTAGAACAGAAAAAAATCAATAAAAGCAGAGTACATTTTTGAAGATCATAAAGGAAAATGCTGATACATTTAACTACATGTATAATTCTCCCCTCTTGAGCTTGTGTGGAACTTATGAATATGATAGAATTGTCATTCCCTGCATTTAGCTATAGTATATGGCAAAGGTGATGGGGAAATCTCTTTCATGATTAGGATACGTTTTATAACATTGAACTGTAGCCAGCTGGAGGGGGATTCTCCTGTTGTCTTTGGAATAAGCTGGAACCTTGTGAAAAGGACCATAAGGGTAAGACCATGAGTCCTTGGCTAGGACCTGAGTGGAGCCACTAGGAACTGAGAACAACTCCCGACCAATAACCAGTAAAAAAAAAAAAAAATGGGCATTTTAGAACTACAACCACAAAATATTAATTTTGTGAACAACCCGAATAATCTATAATAATCTATTTATATATCTATAGTAATATCTATAATAATCTATTTATCTCCAGATGTGAGTACAGTTTTGCCAGCACTTTGATTTCAGCACATGAGGCCACGAGCAGAGAATCCATCTAAGCCACGCCCAGGTTTCTGTCCTGCAGAAACTGATACAATAAATGGGTGTTGTTTTATGCCATTAATTAAAAAATGTAGGGGTAGCTTTTAGTACAGGAAAAGCCATCAAGAAAGACAATTTTTCATTTACAGCATCCATTTTACCCATGTTAAGTATCCAATACAATACTTACAAGCCCCATTGTGATTATTTATCTGCCTGCCATATTGCATACAAAAACAGCATTTTATTCAGGAACTTTACATTTTATTCAGTAACAGCATTTTATACAGTATCTTTAATAGCACATTTCATGACACATCGTATATGCTTAACATACATATATACAACATTTTATATGTTATGAAAATGCTGAAAATGAATAAATATAAATAAAGAAGCATGAATTATGAATATGTATTTAAGACGACTTAGGAAGGAGTAAATGAACAGACTGAAGACTACATGTAAGTAAATATGTACATATGTGTATAATTTATGGTGGTTATATAAATATATTAAGAGCCATTTCTTCAAGGTCAGTTTTGAAGTAGAGACCATTTGTAGGTCTTTTATCTTTGGGGGTTATGACTTGGGAAAAGACTTAATTGTCATCAGGATGATAATTAAAAAAATATTTATTTAAACCAACAAAACGACCATTCTAGAGTACCCTTATTTGTGAAAAAGTACAACAGGTATTCTTCGTTCATTCAACTGGTCAGAGTAAAGTGAAATCTAATTGAATCCAAAGATTCAGATTCCCTGTGACAAAATATTCTGAAAGTTCATTGGCTAATTGAACATTTTTATCTGTGTCATTATTCCAGAAACTATACTCTGTCCACAGGTAAATCTGGGCTGGTAGTCCTGAGTTCTAAAATAACACCACACATATTAATGAATCATTGGTTACGGGTATATTTAAAAAAACACAAATCTACAGGCTATGGATTGGGGATGGGTAAATATTAACAACTATACTGAGGAAATTAATTAAACTGGTAAATATGACTTATTCGATTTGATTATATATCCTCAAAGATACTTTTTTCAAAGAAAGATTAAATTGTATAGAATGAGGAAGTAGAAAAGAATATTTCTTGAACTATCCTAATTAAACAAATATTTATCATAAAAATCCCATTTTCTTTTTTTTTTTTTAAGATTTTTTTTATTTATTTATTTGATAGACAGAGATGACAAGCAGGCAGAGAGGCAGGCAGAGAGAGAGAGGGGGTAAGCAGGCTTCCTGCTGAGCAGAGAGCCCGATATGGGGCTTGATCCCAGGACCCTAGGATCCTGACCTGAGCCGAAGGCAGAGGCTTTAACCCACTGAGCCACCCAGGCGCCCCAAAATCCCATTTTCTTACGAGACTGTAAGCTCTGCATGTAGCACAGTCACACTGAAACATACAAGCACAAGTTTGATTTCATTGCCTCCATTTGAATTCCTTATTTTTAAGTTCACAAAACTATGAGTTACTTGTTACACAAGAATGACTAAGGTATGCTTATACCTTGAAAATAAGTGAATCTGATTGCCTCTGAATCCAAGCACATTTATCAAAATAATGTATTAAGAATAATTTTTCAATATCAGAACTTGGTTAAAAGATTGTTTCTTAAATTTTGCTGATGATGATATGCAGACTGAATACTGATGCCATAATGAAAAGAAAACCTAATTTAAATCTCACTGCTTGTTGTATGTCATATGAACAGCTCAGGTCTTTATTTCAGGTTTTCATATTCCTGTAAAATCTTTTTTTCATGGAAAAAAAAGAAGAAAAAAATATCACTGACCTCTTTCCAAAGCAGTCTTTGCAATTTTTGTAATGTACCTTCATATATATATATATATACATATATATACATATATATATACATATATATGTATGTACATATATGTATATATATGTATGTACATATATGTATGTACATATATATATATATATATATATATATATATATATATATGACAGAGAAAGACACAGCAAGAGGGAACACAAGCAGGGGGACAGGGAGAGGGAGAAGCAGGCTTCCCACCGAGCAGGGAGCCTGATGAAGGGCTTGATCCCAGGACCCAGGGACCTGAGATGAAGGCAGACGCTTAACGACTGAGTCACCCAGGTGCCCCTAAAATATATACCTTTAAATCAAAATAAAAGGTGTGATCCTAGTTATTATTTAAACTACCACTTTACTTAATAACAAAAAAAGTTGAAATTTACCACTAAATTTCAAGACACAAGCTGGATACAGGTAGCAGAGTCTCTGTCCCCAAGAGCACTAGCTATCTGGTGCCTGCTACCTCCCAAATTATCATGTCTCCCATTAAATTACCCTCTTCCCCAGCTTCCCATGTGTATCTGCCTACAATGATTCTCATACGAGAGTGCTTTCTATTTTTTGTTACTGCCCTGAATGATACAATAGTCGTCTAGGACATACTTTTTATCACTCAGAATTTTATGTTGCTTTCTGTACATAGCTATAGTTTTTTCATTTTCCTGTTTTATAATATCACACTGTGTGAATTTATTATATACCCACTGGTTGAAGAGTGATTGACTGTTTCTCATTTTTGCTCTTATAAACAATACTGCTATGGATTTCCTTATTGAAATTTTCTGGTTTACATATGGGAGTTTTTCTTGGATATGAAAATTGCAATGAATTATTCAGTCATGGATTATATTCAGAGTGTGAAAGTGTAAATTATTATAATCTCTTTTTGGGTGGAAGGGCTCTTTGATAATATAAGCAATTGGAATCTGGAATTGAAAACTACTTTCACATCTCAAGTGATCATAATTGCATATGATTCAGCTGGAAACAACTTAAATATTTGCACTAGTGATATCGTTTAATAAAGTATGGAGGATAATTCCACTAACTTCATACAGGTATTAAGCATGTAGCAGATGTTCTTACAACCACATGATGCAAAATAAGTGTATGTAAATTTTTAATTGAATTATAGGTGACACAAAATGTTACATTAGTTTTGGGTGTACAATATAGTGATTCAACAAGTCTATGTGTTATGCTATGCTCAACACAAGTGTAGTTAACATACAACACTATTACAATATGATTTATATATGGTAAAATCTTTAGTGAATGTTACATTCAGGGAAAATGCCTTAAAAATAATTTAATCCAGGGAGTGTGAAAAATATATTTAGTCTTCTGCATTGCTTGTGTGTATTTTTATTTTTATATGAATTCTTGTAATTTCCAAATATTCAACAGTTGGTATGCATAACTTTTTAATCAAAGCTTCCTCTCTTTGTAGCTACAGGATAAGAAGATAGCTATAGAATATAAAGTCAAGCTCATTTCAGTCCAAATCCATCAGGAATTTTATGATTTAAGGCTCAATTCCTAAACTCTGTTTCTGACCCTCTGCATATAATCCTATCTCTGCGTTGTACTTTTTCATAATTTCAATGGTTACTTCTAGTCTTTGCCTTTATCTCGTTTTGCTTGTTGCTCCAAATCATCAAAAACAATTTGGAAGATCCTAACACTTAACAAAATTACAGTCCATTTGTAAGAATAGGGGTATATGAGAAGATAATGAACTAGAACATAATATGATCAGGAAGCTTAATTTTATTGTGGATTCCACATCCACATATAAATCCCATGGTTTATAGATATAGGAAACTGGTGCATGTCAATTTTCCTCTGGTAAAAGGTTAACTCTTAATATCTTCTTCTGATTAATATGTGACATACAAAAATAAACACTAGGAATTAGAAGGACCTATACTTGAGGAATCTAAATTATCTCTACCTTCTTCTGGTTTTTGTCATTATCCATAGAGACCAAAAATTTTTCCAGAAAATGCCAATGCTTTTAGTATGTTCAGATACATTTTAAGTCACATATGGATACTCTTTCTCTTTGTGTAACAATATGGTGATAAATAGTTTTATTTCTCCAATTCTAGAGATTTGGGCCACAAATCACTGAACAATATTTTTCTTTTTCTTTTTTTTAATTTCTCTTTCTTTCTTTTTATGAGAGATAGAGAGGATGGGGGGGAAGGGCAGATGGAAGGGGAGAGAGAATACCAAGCAGGCTCCACCCCCAGTGTGGAGACAATTGTGGGGCTCAATCCCACAACCCTGAGGTCATGACAGCCCAAGATCATGATCTGAGCTGAAATTAAGGGTCAGAGGCTTAAATGATGGAGCTACCCAGGCAACTCCACCAAACGGTATTTTTCAAAAATATCATGAGTTATTTTTTTTATTGAGGAGAATTTTTAAGACACCAAACATTATCTATCATGGCTGACAATGAATGAAAGTTATGTACATAATAAATAGAGATTTATTAAAAAAATAACAACAGGCAAGATTCTAAATTCCAAGTGCAATCAGAATTATAAATGAGAATTTTTGACCTGAATTATTTAAGAAACATGTTTAAGAAAATTCTGTTTTATTTACTTTGAGTCTCACTATTTGCATAAACTACACTAGACAAAGCAGATATTTGGAAATTGGTATAATTCAATATGTTTGCTTCATTTTGGCACAATATATGACAGTTCTTTTTCTTTTTTTTTTTTTAAGATTTTATTTATTTATTTATTTGACAGTGAGAGATCACAAGTAGGCAGAGAGGCAGGCAGAGAGAGAGAGAGGGAAGCAGGCTCCCTGCCGAGCAGAGAGCCCGATGTGGGACTCGATCCCAGGACCCTGAGATCATGACCTGAGCTGAAGGCAGCGGCTTAACCCACTGAGCCACCCAGGCGCCCAATATATGACAGTTCTATACTAAAAATGATATATAGTAAAAAAGTCATTGCACTAATAAAGAGTTCAGTTTTCTAATCTATATACTTATAAAACTTTTAGCATGGGTCTTTTTATTCCTTTTTCCACAATCACGTGGCCAACAACAGTAAAAACTAATTGAATTAATCATAAACTGTCCTTTGGTGTAGTCAGAAAATCTTTGTGTTATATACATTATTGACAATCATAAACAGAGTGAGATGTAATATTTTCAGGACAGTATTAAACTTTCAGTGGATTTATGACAAAATATCAAGTATTGATATTTATAAGGAGTAAGATGACTGTCATTTTTAGCAATAATTAATTAAGGCCTGACTTGTTTTTAGATATAATTCTATTGCACACTTCATAGACTATAGTATAGTATAAACATAACTTTTATATGCACTACAATACCAAAAAATTCATTTGCTTATTTTCTTGCAATATTCACTTTTTTTATTGTAGTCTGGTACCAAATCTGCAATGTCTCTGAGGTATGCCTGTATTATAACAATAAAATTTTAAGTCATGATTAAAATAGGTAATGATACCATGCTAGATGCATGATTATATAACACCAGGGTATGATATTAATATAAATAGAATAACTTTGGGATTTTTATAGTTAATATTAGCATGGATAGGTAGCCAAAGAGTAAGTAAAAAGATTGTATCTTTAAATAACAATATCTCTGACTATGTTGTAACTAGGAATTGAACTTTCCCTCAGATATTGGAAATGATTTGAGATTTGAAAATCTGAAGCAACTCATTGAATAGAATCATAGTGACTTCTTTTCTAGTGTTAAATAGGGCATTTTTAACTTTAACATTTGATATAATACATTGAGTAATTATTTATTTTTAATATGTGTATTATACAAAGTTAGAAGTAAAAATTACAAACCAAAAATAAAAGAATTAGGAAAACATAAGCATAAAAATTACAATAACTTTCTGGGACTGTGTGCCAGTGTGTATCAAATATTTTTAAAAAATTCAATTAAAATATTTATACTATTTTATAACTTACACTATCCTATTAATAATAAAATGTAAATTTATATCACCATGTTAATGGTTATCTTTACAAAATGAAATCATTAAACATTTTTAACAACAGGGGTACCTGTGTGGCTCAATCAGTTAAACATCTTGCCTTCAGCTCATGTCATGATCCCAGTCCTGGGATGGAGCCCTGCATCTGGCTCCCTCCTTAGCAGGGAGTCTGCTTCTCCCTTTCCCTCTGCCACTCCTCTTGTTCATGCTCTGTCTCTTGCCCTCTTTTTCTCTCTGTCTCTCTCAAATAAATAAATTAAATATTTTAAAAAATTTAACTACAAATTTATAATTGCCAATGACATCTCTTCATGTGGATAAAGTTTTCCTTCAAATCACAAACTATATATTTATCTCCAAAAGATCCATTGTAAGATGGTTTCTTAGCTAATAAAATTATTGGGATAAAAAGGACAGAAAGAGTCTTTTAAAAGAGCTGCAAAAAGTAATACTGAGTTGTGATAATCATGGAAAGTTTATGTTAGAATTGTCAAAGAAAATTGACAGAGGTAGGTTTTCAAAATTTATATACACAGACTTGAGCATAAAATGTAAAGCATTCTATCATTTTTTATAAAGATTTTATTTATTTATTTGACAGAGAGAGAGATCACAACTAGGCAGAGAGGCAGGCAGAGAGAGAGGAAGGGAAGCAGGCTCCCTGCTGAGCAGAGAGCCCAATGTGGAGCTCAATCCCAGGACCCTGGGATCATGACCTGAGCCGAAGGCAGAGGCTTTAATCCACTGAGCCACCCAGGCGCCCCGCATTCTATCATTTTGAATATGAAAAATTATCTAAATATATTTTATAAAGGATGAATGATTAAAGAACTCATAATTTAATATGAAGTATACAAATGTATGAGTGCATTCCTTTTTTTTTAAAGATTTTATTTATTTATTTGACAGACAAAGATCACAAGTAGGCAGAGAGGCAGGCAGAGAGAGAGGAGGAAGCAGGCTCCCTGACAAGCAGAAGCCTGATGTGGGGATCAATCCCAGGACCCTGAGATCATGACCTGAGCCGAAGGCAGAGGCTTTAACCCACTGAGCCACCCAGGCGCTCCTATGAGTGCATTCTTAACCACAGTTGCTTGATACTTAAATGTCCATTTGATTTCCACCTTCATTTCATTTCTTAGAAAACTATTATATCCTGCTTAGATTGTATCTCTTTTTTTTAAGATTTTATTTATTTATTTGACAGAGAGAGATCACAAGTAGACAGAGAGGCAGGCAGAGAGAGAGAGGGAAGCAGGCTCCCTGCCGAGCAGAGAGCCTGATGCGGGACTCGATCCCAGGACCCCTGGATCATGACCCGAGCCGAAGGCAGCGGCTCCACCCACTGAGCCACCCAGAGGGTAATTTTGGTGTGCTAAACAACTCCATCTTTAACATACAGTGTTATAATCTAGAATGCTGTGTTATAAATCCTGTAGGCTTTGCAGTCTCATTCCTAACATACATGCACAAATGTAAAGGAAAGACAGAAACTATGTTAGTAACAAAGGTTAAGGAAGAAATGATACTGGCAGATGTTAAAGTGCCTGTTTCACTAAATTCACCTCTCCATAAAAACTAAGGCCCTCCATCAAAATGGATGAATACTTAACATTTACATGAAGGTGGATGGAACTGGAGGGTATTAAGCTGAGTGAAATAAGTCAATCAGAGAAAGACAATTATCATATGGTTTCCCTCGTATGTGGAATATAAGAAACAGCACAGAGGATCATAGGGGAAGGGAGGGAAAAACTGAAGGGGAAATCATTAGAGCAGGAGAAAAACCATGAGAGACTCTTTTTCTTTTCTTTTTTTTTTTTTTTTTAAGATTTTGTTTATTTATATGATAGAGATCACAAGTAGGCAGAGAGGCAGACAGAGAGAGGGCAGGGAAGCAGGCTCCCTGAGAGCCTGATGCGGGGCTTGATCCCAGGACCCTGAGATCATGACCTGAGCCAAAGGCTTAACCCACTGAGCCACTCAGGTGCCCCCATGAGAGACTCTTAACTATAGGAAACAAACTGAGAGTTGCTGGAGGGGCGGAGGGTGAGCGGATGGGGAAACTAGGTGATGGGCATTAAGGAGGGCATGGGATGTGATGAGTACTCGGTGCTATACACAACTGATAAATTATTCAGCACTACATAGGAAACTAAGTATGTACTGTATGTTGGTTAATTGACTTTAAATTAAAAAAAATAACTCCAATGAACCCCTTTAAAGTGTTAAGCAAAAAGTAACATATGTGAAGAAAAATTGCAATTATAGGCCAAATTGGGAGTATTTTTCTTTATTAGTGAATTTTAATTTTTTACCCCTTAATGATTCAAGGTAATAATTTTTAGTAAATATAATTTTTAGTAAATTAAGGTTTAGTAAATTTAACATCATAAATTGCAAAAACAAGTACAAAGCACGCTCAATCCATAGTCATAAAAAAAGCCCAGCTACTTTAAAGTATTATCACATAAAAATTACATTCGTCAATGAGGGTATGAACAGTATTTGATAAGAAAAATCACATACCTCCATATTTCATTTTCCTACGTTCTTTGAGTGGCAAAGTGTTATCTTGCTTTAAGGCAGGGCCTAGAGGACAATAGTTTCCTGCTGTATATTTCTGGAAATACAACTCTTCAAGAAGCAAAGGCTTTCAAAGCTATCAAGGAATTTCAGCTTTCCAAACTTTATTTTTCTCAGAGTTTTAGTCATCGATGATAATCTACAGACAGCACAATGTTTTAAAAGAAAAATTCAGTTTTAAATTGAAGATAAGGAGAATCAAAGAATGCTAGAACCCAAGTGACCTTAAGACCCACGCCTTCCTCTCCTACAGTCTTACTGAATGGAAATTGCGTCCCGCATAGTCTAAATATCTTGCTTGAGGTAAAATATAAAATATACAGTCATTGGCAAGGTCAGATAATGTCATCAGGACTCTGGTGTCCCCTTGCAGTATTTCTTAAACACACCTTCAGTTTTCAGAAAGAATGGTATATATTATATATGTGTTCATGATATATATCTATGTATGTCCATATGTATATGCACATACTTCTATGTGTCTCTGTGTGTATATACATGGGTGTATGGATATACACATATGTAATATGCATTTTTAATTTATAAAAATGAATCGATATCATTGCCTTATTAAGGACTTTCTTCTGTTCCTGCGATGACTCATAAAGATAACAAGAGGCGTTCTTTACTTCTGAAATAATACACAAAATTGGCTATTATAGTCACACACATCTACGTATTTCTTTAAAAGTGTTTGGAACCTAAAGTAGTGATTGCTTCATTAAACTCATAAACTAGACCACCGAGATAAAAAGAAACCCAGTATTCATGGTTACAGGTCCAAAATGTCAATTTCTCTTCTTCACCTTTTACTGTGAGTTCTGCCTTGATGTCTGATAGAAATACAGAGAAAAATACACTTTCCAAGAAGGCCCTATCTGTGTCTCCCTTACAAGACTTCTCTTTACCTGAAAAGCCTCAAATATAATATTTCAGCTCCAGTTCTGCTTACATCATAGACTCTTCATTTTGAATGATCAGTTTCATAATTATCTTATTCTGAAATACAAAATGGAAGAAGCTGTTTTGCAAATTTAGCATACCTAGAATATATACTTCTTCCTATTGTATTCAGTTCTGTGGTTGAAATGCGCTTACTAATACTGAATTTTCATGCCCCATAACTGTTTTTCCTCACGTAGTTCAAGTAAAAAGAAGAACAACAGGTTTCCATGTGTGCTTTGTTCTGAGTGAATCACAAATGGTCAAATATTCAATTACAAAACCCATGTCTCTGTTGTGAATGTAGTACATGCCAGCAAATGTGTACTAGGTCGGTCTGATTCCTGGAGTGTCTGCCAATGTTAAGCAGCCAGTTCATACTTCAGATATGGCTGTTTCGTGCGCTTTAGTTGTGTTTTTATTTGATTGATAGTAAAGATTTGCTAATATGCTCAGCATAATAAGCGAATGTCCAGTTATGAAATTAATAGTCTGCTAAATAATGATATGGGCTATAAAAATGAGATCTCTTTGTTGAGATTAGTAGTAGAGGTGAATTATTTAAAATATTTAGATATTTTCCTTATTCCTGAATGAGCAGACCTTAAGCAACTGGCAAGCCATGTAGCATGCAACTTTAGGGATGAAACCCAAGGCTTGATGATGACTTGTTTGTTTCTGTGTCTAACAGAGGATCTAAGTATTAGTGGCTTGATACTGATCCTAAGTATAAGAATATCCTGCCTATGGAATATTTTTCCTTTTCACAGAATAGACCATTAAGTTTTGATATAAGCACATAAAAGAAAGAATAAGTTTTTTTGTTATTTGTTTTGTTGTTATTGTTACTGGTTTTTTTAAAATATTTTATTTATTTATTTGACAGAGAGAGAGGTCACAAGTAGGCAGAGAGGCAGGCAGAGAGAGAGGGAGAAACAGGCTCCCCACTGAGCAGAGAGCCCGATGCGGGGCTCGATCCCAGGACCCTGAGATCATGACCTGAGCCAAAGGCAGAGGCTTAAACCACTGAGCCACCCAGGCACCCCTGTTACTGTTGTTTTAATCAAGCCTCTGGAACAGAATGTATATAAAATTTTACACCAGTGTGCCTAAAGTGTTAATGTGTGCTAAACAAATATCAGCATGGTAGATGGATTTGGTCTTCAACTTTCATTTGTTAGTATCCAGGAGAAATTATGGAGAACTATAATTCTAAACACAGGTTACCCCTATTACATACTAAATTGACTCAGGTCAGTTTAACAGAATAACCTTGAAGTCACACAAAGAAAGTTCATTTGTCCCAGGCTTCCTGAGATATGCCTTGAATCATGCAGTTTAGGTATATGCAGAGAAGGCAGAGCTATGTTTCTCTGACCCTGAATATTACATTTAACCTCCATAAAATAAGTCCAGTATGTCCTTGAGATATCTGCTTCTTATGTTCAATAGGAATAACTAAGCACAAGGAACCAGTGGAGTCATGATTGCACGGTGGGAATTATGAGAAATATAGGGAGAAAGGAGCCACAAATTTATATTTAGCGGTTAACGTGGGCCCTAGCTCTATATTGCTAATCCCAAGACAGAATTCAGACACAACTGAAATTAATACCATTAATTTGCTGCATAAGTAAGGATGTTCTTGTCAACTTAATTTTGCCTAACTCTCTGTTAATCCTGCAGAGATACAACAAAAGGCTTGAAGACAATCACCTTAGCCCCAGTTGGGCAACCACAACAAAGGGGCAAACTGGCCTCTTTTTCATAATGAAAACAATGCTTCGATAAAGCAGAGGTTCAGAACGAGCACTTCTGAGCTTTACATCACTCTCATTTTTCTGTAACTTGTAAGTATTTGGATTATATATTT
The DNA here is from genome assembly GCF_922984935.1 of Meles meles. Classification (NCBI taxonomy): domain Eukaryota; kingdom Metazoa; phylum Chordata; class Mammalia; order Carnivora; family Mustelidae; genus Meles; species Meles meles. The sequence goes on along the minus strand of NC_060082.1, from coordinate 23,032,966 downwards.
ACATAATTATTTTAAATTTTTCATCAGAGTCTTTGATATGAAACATTTCCTTTTTCATTGTAGCCATGCATAATTACTTCTAGTTAAGCATGAATATTGGGAAATTTTTTGCAGAAAATAAAAATAAAATATTTCTTCTGCATTTATTCCAGTTTCATTAAAGTGTATGCATATACTTAAATAATACAGAAAAATAATTTTTAATTATTTTAATATAAGTGTATATAATTCTTAAATGCCTTATCACTTCTCTAGAAACAACACTGGTTGCTTCAAAGCAGTTTCTTATAATTAATAAAATTATTCATTAAGCCTCATATTAGCAACAGATTCATAATTTGATTTCTTATGAAAATATTTTCCCCAAAAGTTTCTCAAGTATTTCTTTTGATTAAATACTCAAGCCTCATAAATCTTTGGAGAAAAGTTCAATTACATAAAAAAAAGTTCATTAAATAAAAACTGAATGATTTCTGGTATTTTCTTATTTAAGATGTAAGTTCTTAGAAGGCAAACATATTAGTCTTCATAGATATTAATATACAATAAGCATTTTTAATATTTATAAAACTAAGTTCATAGCTACTTTTCATAATAAATAAGAAAATGTCTTTTAAGACACATACTACATCCTTATCCCTTCATAGTTTTAGAAATTTATTAATTATTCATGATACTGAACATTTTAGTTAATTTAATTCAGATTGAATCTGTATAAGATTTTGAATTATAGAAACTTAAAGATTGGAGATTACCTGTAGGAATTAAGAGAAACCTGAACAAAGAGACATTTTATTTAAATGTATTAGGAAAGAGAAATGTTCATTGTCCTTAAAGGTCCCATTAAAATTGCTTTGACCCTTCTAAGTTAAGGATTTGATTCTGATTAAAATGAAAACATTGAGATGAGTAGTACTTTTAGCCAGAGTGTGAAACTGAGATTCCTAGCTGATTCAAGCAGATGTGATGTAGAAGGTGAGGGTGAGTGTAAGAAATAGAAAACATATGAATCATTTTTGGAATAAGAAAAACAAAAACAGGGGCACCTGGGTAGCTCAGTGGCTTAAACCTCTGCCTTCTGCTCAGGTCATGATCTCAGGGTCCTGGGGTCAAGCTCCACGTCAGTCTCTCTGTTCGGTGGGGAGCCGGCTTCCCCCTTTCTCTGCCTGCCTCTCTGCCTAGTTGTGAGCTCTCTGTACAATAAATAAATAAAATCTTTTTTAAAAAAGAACAAAAACTAAACACTAAATTTATTTCCAGGGTAGGAAAAAAAAATATTTGTTGAATTTGAAAATTCACTCCTAAGGCTATCACTATCACTGATACATAGCAAACTCTTGAAAAAAAATAGAACAGTGCAATTCTTTTTTTATTTTGGTAGATTTGTGAGAAGCTTCTGAAAGCTTTGAAAGATGATTCTTTTGTTGGAATGATAAGGACTAGAAGACTAAGGACACCATATGACAAACACATTCTGAGCATCAGTTTCACATTAAAAACTTCATATGAGGCTAGTATAAAGTAAATGGGAGAGTATAGACTCCAGAATTACTCTGACACAAACATTTTAACTAGAGTAATGAAAACAAAGCATGAAAGCTGGTTCATGAGATGATATTCTTTCATCTTATCCAGAAGCAGCAACCCTAATAGAATTATGGAAAGCTTTATTGAAAACTCAGCAAAGATATCATCTTTGAATATCACTATACAGGGTTGGAGTATCTAGAATGTAGAATATGTATCCGAGAAAGAGTATCAAAGGAGTGGACCCTATCATCCATAGACTCACATCTCTATTTGCAATTTTATCCTACAAGATTAGGTTGTACTGGATTAGAAGTGAATGTTTCTGAAAAGAGACACAGGAAAAGGACAATGCCTGTAAGTTGCAACTACTAAGCTATGATTTAACCTTAATCAAATTTCAATTATCCATAAGTTAAAAAAAAGTTACATTATTGGCTGGGGTATTCATCCTGAATTGCAATACGGGTCTAGGGTTTTAATCACAAAACAAGGCAAGGGTGATTTCTCTGGAACCCAGTAGATTGCTTGGGACCTGACTTAGTATGTCATGCTCAGTAATAACTGCCAATGACCAATTACATTACACATAATCCAACAAAACAGGATCATTCAGGGTTGAAGTTCCAGGTTACACCACCATCAAGCAACCCACACCAGCCAAATTACTAGTTAAAGACAAGGGTATTATGATAAGTGGTAGAAAACTAGATGATGGTTATCAATTACAGTTTCAGAACCAGCCTGCCTCGCTAATTAGCAGCTCTGAAACCAATCACTTTGTATTTGCTTCCTAGATGTCTCTGCTTTACTTCCTTTCCCCCTTTCTTCTGACCTGGGATTATATTGTACAATAAATAAAGCATGTTTCAAGTTCTATTTTCCAGGGAACCCAAAGACACTCCCTAAGAACAAAGTAATATTAATAGATTGGAGGTAGTTCCATTACTAAGTACATAAAATGAGGTCTTATTTAGTATAAATCCAATAGGGGGCAGTCTGGGAAACAAAGACTTATATTTACACCAATCAAATATCTGGTTAAATAGAAGACAGCCATAGTCTTTATTCATTAACATTCTTCACATAATCAATTTCTCCTTTTTAAACAGTTTTACTTTAATTCAAATATATCTGAAACCTAGATATTTTTTAAATGTTCAATATCAAGCATAGAAATTCTACAGAATAAAAAGCACATCTATGTAGCAAGCAAATCAAAGGGTAATTAATATAGAATAGACAATGGAATCCCCTTCACAAAAGAAGTCATTTGGGATCATAAGCGCCCTTTTAACTGTTGTTCATGTTACAATAGACTTCATTATGCAACCTCCAAAGATTTTTCTAAGGTCAAAAGAAGTGACTCTGTGAGTCTATGTGTGTTCCTGCAAGCATGATTCCCCCCTCCGCCCGCAACCCCTGCAGCTTTCTAAAAGCCCATTTAAACTCTTTGTCCCCAAGATCTCTAGAGATTATATCCTGATTTAAGGGCAGATGAGAACTTTCAAGTCAAATCACTGTATTGTAACACTCTGTGAGCATCTGTCGGTGCCAATGAAATGTACAAAGTTTCAGGCGATTCTTAAATATTTAGTGTTAATACTTTCTCATGAATTGGGAAGAGAAGGAGTCAGGAAATAGGCGAGGATAAAGGGATAGAAAGTGCATTAAATAATCTTCCAAGATAAATTAAAAGAGTAATTCAAATAAAGTCCATAATCTTCTGTGGATAAATTGGCCTATTCTCTGTAACTTTCCCACATATAATCTTTCACTGATTTAACAACTTTCCTGTAATACTCTCTGTGGCACTTGGCATTTATATCTATCATCTGTAAATGTTACTCTGTTATTCCACTTCCTATCTATTCTTTCAATCGGTCCATATAATTTTAAAGTTTAGTATATTATACACTTCCTTCTAAATGCTGGATGCTACAGTAGTTTACAACCCAGTAAAAACATAAGCACCCCCATTCACCCTTCCCCAAAAGCAACTACAGGTTAGTGCAAAAACAGTGATGAAGGCATATTAAATTTTTATTGAAACTGATCAGTCATATTTGCCCAGTGAAATGCCTCCACTGAGGAAATATGGATTAATCTGAGAATTGAAGGGTGAGCCATACTTGTTAACACAGTATTTGTATTACAAATGAAAACTAAAATATTCTCAATAGTTGACAGTACACTAGATTATAAATATGTTCAATGTATGTCGATTTTTTTTACAAACTTCATTTATAGACATATTCTGATACATTGAACAATGAGATTTGATTTCTTATATAGGCCGGAAAATAAATTTACTTTTGAGTATTTGTGTGTACGTGTGTTCAGTGCTTTTATCCAAAGAGATGAGTTGAGCAATAAAGACAATCAAAAATTCCCCTTGTATTAAAGGCTCCATAGCCAAGAATATTCCACAAGCATATTACTTACCTGTGAGTTATTGTGAAAAGATATCCAAGACTGAGTATAACTTTTGTTTTTGTCATCTTCCTCCTTCTCGACAAGCTGCTCCTGAACAATGTAGCACATATCATTCCTTTTGTTACTAAAGTATAATGCTCCCTATTAACCTTTACTTACATTAGTAGATGTTCGTTTCTTAATCTAAACTGTATAATTGACCCTGCGAGTTTTCGTTCTCTGTGTTGGTAAATATAGTTTAGTATTTCAACTAGACTGAATAGATTGGGATCCTCATTTTCCTGAGTCATTCTAACCATTTCAGTCTTACTTATATGGATACACTATCTTACATCTACATTCTGTTTTAGTTCTAAAATTCAGTGATTCGATTTAATGATTTTTAGATCATTTCAGGATTATTATTTTTTGTACTTCTAAGTTTCATTTTAACAATTCATATACTAAGAACACACAATCAAATTACAACCTTCAAGAAACTACTGTTTAGGATTGTAAAAATAATGACATATTGTGTTTTTGAAATTAGGGTATATAAACACATAATATTCTAGATACTGCACTAAATAATTTAGAGTGATAATGAATTGCTGGATAGCTATAAAAGTTTGAATATTAATTTAAATATCAAAATTTTAAGAACTGCACAAAAACTGTTGAAAGCAATATCATTAATAAGAGTTATATGAATAAATTATTTAAATGTATACAATGTTTTTTAAATTTAAAAATAGTTTTAACTGACTTAAATTTTGTAGTATATATATTTATAGGCTAATTAGTATACTTAAAACCAATACACCTTATTTTAACAGAAAAATTAAATCTATACATACTTACTTTTAACTTGTATATTTCCAGAGGCACTGTAAGTTTGTTAAGAGAAGCTTTACCAGTATTCTTACCCTCATTTATTATTTTAACCAATGTTTATTGAGCATTAAGCCTATTTAAGGATTAATGGCAGGGACAGTTAATTTGCTAAATATTTTTTCAGCCCCTGTTATGTGACAGGTAACAACACCGGCTCCTCCCCCGTCTCCTTCCTTCTCCCCTTCTCCTCCCCCTCCCCTTCATTTTTCTCCCTCTTCTTTCTTCCTCCTCTATTTCCAAATCTTTTTGGAGAGAAAAAAATTATTTTAGTGTTTTGTAAAGTTTATATATAGTTATATATATTTGTCCTAAAAATCATACCCTGGATTTGCCATTTAATCTATTTAAAATAACAATTTAAAATTTAAGGAATTAATAGTACTATAAGAATCCATATTTTTATTCCTTTTATAAGAAAATAGATAATATGTTAAATGGTTCTAAAGATTATCCTTAAAAGAATTTGTAATATCTTGGGGGAAAACATATTTTTAGCCACTTCTATTTAAAGGTGAATTAACTAGGGTGCCTGGATGGCTCAGTTGTTAAGCATCTGCCTTTGGCTCAGGTCATGATCCCAAGGTCCTGGGGTCAAGCCCCATGTCAGGAGTTCTGCTCAGGGAAGAGTCTATTTCTCCCTCTGTCCCTCCCCACCTACTCATGCTCTCTCTCCCTCTCTATCTCAAAAATAAATAAAATATTAAAAAATAAAATAAAGAAAAAATAACCAAACAGGTGGGAAATAAGTGGTTCATTTGCTTCAGAGGAGCTTATTTAATATCGCTATTTTACTTGACATGAGGTTAGATATACTGTTCTGGCTACACACATATCATCAGAATGATCTGCAGATGAATTAACAATTGTCAAACTTTGCTATTACATACAATTAAGTATACATCATGTCACGTATAATTTACTTTAACATTTCATTTTCTTATGGCAGTGTATATATAACTAGCATTATAAGGTAGGCTTACAGGGCCTGAGGAAATACAATTTAACAAACCAGTCAAGATACATAATTCCAATTATTGAATTACTTAAAAATCCATTTAGTACCTGGTATGTTCAAGTCAACACAAATCTAGAAAGGTGAGTATAAATTTCTTACCAAGAATTTTACTTTAAATAATAAATTGTTCATATAGGTGTTTTAAAAGTTATCTCCATGAATGTAAATAATGGGGAATTGATTAGAAGCAAGAGGATATACTTGGCCATAGCCAGGGAGCTAAATTAGAGCAATCATTTGCTACAACTCCAATATATGGGGGAAAGGAAATAATACATACATACATTAGACTACACACACATACACACAAACAAATACACACGAATTTACCATGAAAAAGAAAAATGCAAGTAAACAAAGAAAAATCACCATTAGACGTTATTCCAAGCAATACACCATTTCACAACAATTTATTTTAAGGAATGTCAGGTAGTGAAATGAATAAGACAAGTGCATTCCTGTCCAACAAGGTATTCAACACCTGGAAGAAAAACAGGTAACATAAACATGATCAACAAAATAAAGAGAAATACAGAGAGCTGTGGAGCAACTAAGTGATAGAATGAACCCAGTATGGAGTAGCAGCATTCTAGAGGAGCCAGAAAGGACACATAGAAATTAAGTGACAAATTGGAGGTGAGGGGAAGGAGAGCAGTGCTAGCATTGTGAAGGCTCTAAGCAGGACTACATAATCTTCAAAAAATAAATGTAGTTTCACATCGCTGGAGCAATAAAAGCTTGAAGGATTGCAGCTATTTTTGATACCAGGCATAAACAAATGTACAAAACCATGCAGGGTATCATAGATCATAGCAAAGATTCTGAACACTACCTGAAGGAAAACACGAAGCAAACACATTTAAGTGAATTGAGTAATGTACTTTGAATTTCAAAATGATATCCTGTTTCAATGGGAAATAGTTGGCATTGGTGAATAACTGAGTTGAGAGACCAGAAAGTAACTTACCTTCAGTAGTCCAGGGGTGGGATGGTTCTCACATGGATTGCAGTAGTGACATTGGAGATAGAATGAGAGATGCAAAAGGGATCTATGAAGAGTAGAACTGACCAAATTTGGAGTCTGACTACTTCGATTTAGAAAGAGATTCAATTTTGAAAAAGGTGCTGCCTTTTTTTTGGGGGGGGGGTCATAAGCATGTTTAGTGGTCAGGAAGACCAAGAAATAAGAAAATTTGCGAGTTGAATATTTAATTTTAAAATTTAATATTTAATTTAATTTAATATTGTCTATGAGTCTGGATACCATGAAATGCCTCATAGCCATTCAAGTTGAGATACCCAGTGGCGAGCCAGACATGTAAGTCTGAGAATGAGAGAGGGGGTCAAGACTGAGACAGCTGGGGTCGCAAGAGTCGACACAGTCACCTACAGATGATGTATACATTGTGAAGGGAATAGACACAGAAGAGATTACTGAAGAACTCCAGCAAATAGTGACTGGGTAGAGAGGCCGGGGGGGGGGGGGGAAGTAAAGGGCATTAGCCAAAGATGATGAGGAAATTCAGGAAATGTTGTCATTTTACCTACTGGAATTGACCTCAGAGAGAAGAAAAGATAAATGTGATTCATTTGTAGCTTGTCATAACCTGGTGGGAGAAAGTAAAAGGGGTTCTTTTCTAATGCCTTCTCCCTGACTTTATTTTCTTTCATTTTAGACCATCATCTGAGACTGGAGAAAGAATAAGAATGTCCGATTGGTTAAGAGTGGAAAAAGTTCAAAACAGGATAGGAAAAACCAGGTATATTGATCTAGAATTGAGGGTTTTGACTTGTAAGCATAATAAAAAGGATAAAGGGCAAAGGAAATTTAGTAGATCATCAAAGGATACATTCAGGTAAACCATTAATTCTTAACTGAATGAGATCATAGGGGCTTAATGGACAGGAAAAAATGGATTAACTTGCTCACTCATCATGGGTTGGTTGAATATGGAAGCAAAATGGACAGGAGATTCTCCTCAGACAGTGAGACATCCGACATAGAGATACCAGAACGTAAACAGTACTTGCCAATGATAGATTCCAGGATGAAGCCAACCATGGGAAGGTTAACCAATAAAGAGGGAGAACACGATCTTTGAATCTGATCCCAGGATCTCTGACTATAGGTCAGTATGGATGTTGAATTTGTGCAGGATGAGGAAGAACTGTATCACAGAGCCAGAGAGGAGAGACTGAATTAACAGACAAAAATCAATGAATGAAAGGGTGTTTTGTCAATTTACAGAATTTAGCAATGCAGAGGGATAGAGAGTACAAGAGGAAAACAGAGAACCAAAAAGAAGAGTAATATTTAAAATAGTGAGATAATTATTGTCTGGAAGTAGAACTGATGAGTTTCCCTAAGAAACAGAGGTTCAGGGATGCCTGGGTGGTTCAGTTAATGAAGCGTCTGCCTTCGGCTCAGGTCAGGATCCCAGAGTCCTGGGATCCAGTTCCACATCTGGCTCCAGGGAGTCTGCTTCTCCCTTTACCTGCTGCTCCCCCTGCTTGTGCACTCACTCTGTTTCTCTCTCTCTCTCTGATAAACAAATAAATAAACAAGCAAACAAACAACAACAACAACAAAACCAGAGGTTCAGTAAGAATAAGCATTTTACATCTAAGAGAACTGGAGAGGACATTACCACCTTAGAGGTGAGACCCATTTTTATTAAGTCATAAAAATATGGGGAACATTCAGTGAATTGTTTCAGATACAGAAAATTTTTTGTTATGATGTGGGAATTCTGGTACTCACAATATAAGGAATTAAAAATGATGCCAGAACTTGGAATTTGGCACAAGAGAAATGAAGGGCAGAACTGGAAGAGGTTTTCTTTTATAAATGTTTATTCAGTAAAAGCCACTATTTGATGAATTCTGACATTTTACTGGAGGTGAGGGGGCAATGCCTATTCTTGAAAAAATGAGAATGACATTTTTTATGCACAAAAATGCCTATTGTTTTCTGTTTTTTGACTGCATCAATTTTTCATGCAAAATACTTTCACTGCCATCTTAGACATCCTTATATATGGGGAACAAGTATCAAGTAATTAGATCATAATATGAAAGACTAATTGAGGTCCAAAATATGTCTTCAATAGAAAGGCTTACATTTATGCTATTCATCATTTGCATTTTGGTGAAAAATAGTTTTTCAAGATATTTTCAAATACCGAATTACAAAATGTTCTGATTATTTTCCCTTTACTAATAAAGAATGCAAATAACATGCATTTTCCTATGAGATATTTGTAATTACTCACAGTTTATGTAAGTTATGGGATTTGCATTTGATTTTGCTAAGGCTAACATTTTTATGTTAGACCTCCAAACCAAGATGAAGTCCCTTATGAAAAGGACCAAATGGAGATGGTCAATGCAGGTGCATAAAGGAAATTTAACCTGATCTTGGAGGAATTTGTGTCTCCTCTCAGAAACCAGTGGAGGATACCAGCAAATCCCCAGGCACTAAGTATATTCACCTCATCTTGACTTGACCAGCTACTGTGATCCAAAGAAGAAGCCTAGGCAACCCATCAACAATAACAACAACAACAAAAAACAAGTTACTTCCATATTTATCTCATAGAAGTCCTTCAGTCTGGGAGCGGCTTGAAGCTCATTGCCCTGGTAGTCTTGAGTTTCCCAGCTTGTTGATTGAAGGCCTTACAATAAATTCATCTTTCTGTCTTGTTTTATTTAGAATGTAGAGTTTGTTTTCGGACATTTCTTGAAGTGGCATTGGAAGTAGCAACCCTGGTTACTTCCCTCCAGACGTCCGACATGGGACGTGGTACCCACCAAGCCCTTTAGGCTCACTCTCTGCAGTGAATCAGGAGTTGCTGGAGGTAAGCTTTCTTGGATTCTGGGTTGTGCTTCTATGAGTTGAGAGTTGACTGAGTTTGAATGCAAGTTTGTTTATACCTGGTGCATTCTGCAATCATGAGGTCTGGCCACACTGAAGAGGCTGCTGTTCCCTCCAGAAGTCTGGCTCATGTCTATTTTTGTCTCAATGGCACAATCTAACAAAAGACAGTTTAAAAAACTAATGACCACTTTGGGATCTTTTGAGCTCAGTAAATTTGTTTTTCCATGTAGTAAACTGGAATCAGAAGGATCCAAAATTACACAGCTAATTTGGGAACTGCTGGTTGTGTGTACCTAAGACATTCTTTCGGTCAGTCTGCAGTACCATCTCTTTGGCTACTGCTGGTGTCCACAGTTCTGTTTCCTTAGCTACTGTTGGTTTCTATTAATGTGCACATGAGGCAAAAAATAAATAAATAAATAATAATAATAGGTTTGTTGTTAATGGGAATTTCAAGAGGCAAAACCACAAAATTGGTCGGCATGAATTGATCACTTAAAAGCTGTTAAAGTGCTTGCCATTTATCTCTAAGTCTCCTACGTTAGGATAAATTGGTCATGGTATGGGTTAGATTAACACTCGATCACCCACCAAAATCAAGAAAATTTCCTTGCAAATAGTACCCTGTAAGCACCATACAATCTTCACCCCAATGGCAACTTCTTCCAAGGTAGTAATTTGACTTTAAAAGACCCAAAGTTTAGCTAAAGAAATGGGATCCTTGATTCTCAAAGGATTGAACATGTCACCATCCAGCACAACTGCTTATTTTATATCTAAGAACTGTGGTCTCAGAAGCTGTAAATACCTACCAAAAAAAAAAAAAAACGACAAACTCTTACAAAGACAACCTGTAACTACAGTCTGTGAATTGGGGTGCCTGGATGGCTCAGTTGGTTAATAGTCTGACTCTTGATTTCTTCTCCGGTCATGATCTCAGGGTTGTGGGATTGAACCCCGCATTGGGCTCTTTGCTCACCACTGAGTCTCCTTGTCCATTTCTTTCTGCTCCTCCCTTCACTTGCTCTCTCTCTCTTTCAAATAAATAAAATCTTTTTAAAAGTTGTGAATTTACCAGTTCACAATTGCTTACTTCTTAGTGTTTAGTAGGAATTAAGGATTCTAAGGGTTAAGAATTCTAGTCAATATATGTAATTAAAATGGCTAAGAATTAATAAGGGTGAAAGAAGCCAACTGTGTATGAAAAGTAAGCAGATGAACTCTTGACATTTATACTTAATTTCTTACTAGAAACTACTTCCACATTGATTGTTAAAGCTGTGTTTGTGTCCTCCATTACCTATAAATAATTAGAAGAGATCCAGACTTTATCACCCTTTGAGGAATGAGCATGCCTTTATTAATCCTCAGGAGAAAATACATTAGCTAGGGGCTGATAAAACCAACATTAAATTAGTTGAACAGCTTCTGGTGGATGTAGCTGTCTTCAGAGGTATGGTATACGATCATGACAAGAAGGAAAGTTAAAAGAGAAGAGGTAATAAAATAATTACTTCATTTCACAATTAAATGCACATCATGATCCTGCCATGTTACAATAAAAGCTCTCGGTAATCCATAAAATAATGGAGAACAATACAATGGGACTGCCTATAGATCTCAGATTCCTCCCAATATGTGACATATTGTTAAGAACAACATGTTTGCATTAAAAATATATTATTTTTTTATAATTCTCTTTATAAAATACTCACATTGCTTTATGTATGGAAGAAAAGTTTGATATGTATTTATATGTTTACAAATTTATTTCTTGAAAAAACAAAACATCAATCTATATTTGTAATGAAATGCTCTTCAAAACATGTTAAAATATATGGGTTTTTGATTCTTAAATGTGTAAATTATAAATTCTCTGTCACAAATGAAATAAAATTTTATAACTTGTCTTCTTAAAAAACAGATTTCATGACAACCAAGTCCAGTTCATAATTCATCCTGACAGTTTTGGTTTATAATTGTAGTCAGAAGTATAAAAATAAAGTGACAAAAACACCACAAAGCATACCTTATCTACTTCTTACTAAAAAAATGTTTTTCAAGAGTAAAATATTTTATTATAATCATTAAATAGGTGATTTTTCTATAAAAAGGAATTTTAAAGCGTAATAATATCTTCTGCCTATAGTTCTTAACAGTTAGCAGGAAGGATTTCCCAAAATATATACTAAAATAGCAAACCAGAAATGCAAATAAGTGATTTGTTTGTGCAAAAGATGTGTTCATTCTGTGTTTGACGTTTATAATGTTTGGCATTTTATTTCCAGCTTTTTACAAATGAAAAATCAAATATAGGATAAGCACCTGTAATGGAGAACAGACCGAGTCGTAGTGATAAAAGTAACCAAAATTACACAGTGCAGTCATGAGACTGATCTCTTACGTAGTGAACTCGATGCAGAGAAGCAGTTTAGGGAGGGTAGGGATTTAGCCCTGCAAAATCCTCCACAGCCGCTCTATATTTTTCTACTAAGTTATAATTCTCTGCATAGTGAGTTTTGACACTCTGTTGCTATGTGCTAGCCCATGGAAAACACAAAGAAAGTAAAAGAAGCAGACATCTAATCATTTTAAGGACATGATTGAGAAATTACATATTTCAAAGCCTCTCCCATCCCACTGGCCATAAATTAGTCATTTTGGCCCCATTTAGCTGCTGATGAAGTATAATCTCAATTTTGGTGTCCATGTAATTTACTAAAGCTTGGAAGGGACTGTATTATAAATGAGGAGGGGGAGGAAAGATGAGTTGGAATCTCTGTCAAACTCTTCCATTAATTCTAGACCTAACAAGGAACAGTAGGTTAAGGGGCACTTTGGTGGCTTAGTTCATTAAGCATCTGACTCTTGTTTTCAGCTGAGGTCATGATCTCAGGCTTCTGAGACAGAACCCCATGTTGGGCTCTGAGCTTGGCATGGAGCCTGCTTGGGATACTCTCCCTCTGCCCTCCACTCACTCTCTCTCAAGAAAAGAAAAGAGAAGAAAAGAAAAGAAAGAAACAATGGGTTAAGAAGAAGAAAGTACTTCCTTATATAATCTTTATGGAAATTAAAGAAAAGACAAGGACACTGCAGAATGTGATTACCTATGGGAAATAAATGTAATTTAAAGACTGCCTTATACATTTACACACACACACAGAGTCACACACCAAATTTTTGGAATATAGTTGGAACATCATTTCCAGGGAATCTAACTTAGAAGCTATCAATTAAAATTGTTCTTAATCTTTTGGCACATTAAAGATATCACCATAGTCTTTAAAAACATGTTCTGTTCAGTAGGAAGAAGGAGAGTTTAGGTATCTCCTTCAATAAAGCATTATTATTTGTGCTCTTTTCTTTTGACATTTAATGTAATTCCAGGAAATGAAAACAACAGTAAAAACAACAAATATACCCATATCATCATCCATCATCTCTAACTGGAACAGCCTGTGGAATAGTTGCAGTAAACATATGTTCTATCCACCAGTTAACTATGTATGTGTGCGGGGGAGGGGAGGAGTATGCTGACAGAGGGTACAACATACACTTTTGTTAAAGGAGGCTTGGTCAGTATATTTAAATATGAAAATGAAAGGAATCAAGCACATCAGTATGCACGTATTCCATTATATGTAGAGTGTTGTAATATTATTTGAGAATAGAGTGTGATAAATAAAAAGGGTATGTACTTAACCCTAGTCAAAATTGAGAGTGTTAATAATCGAATAATCAAAATAATGTAAAATAAAAGTAAAAATAACACTATCCAAAATAGATTAGAAAAAGAAGAAAAGGGGGGAAAAGAACATATAAGACAAGTAGAACACAAAAAGCAATTGGTAGGCCTAACTGTACTGTATTAAAATGATTAAATGTAAATAATAATAACACTCTAAGGCAGAGAATTACAGTGAACTTAAATAAGTGAAAACATTTATATTTTATCCATAAGAAAAATATAAAGAAATAGACTGATTAAAAGTAAAAATATAGGAAACAGTATACTATGCAAAAATAATCTTAAACAAACCGTACTGACTACTTTAATATAAAATGATAGAATTCAGGGAAAGAATGTTGACAGAGATACAGAAAATATATTAGTTTCCTGACTGTCTAATGAAGTAGAATGGCTTCAGCAGTGGAAATTTATTGTTTCATAGCTTTAGAGTCCAAAAGTTTGAAATCAAGGTGTCAGATGGATCCGTTAGTTTGGAGGGCCGTGAGGGAGAATTTGTTGCATGACCCTCTCCAAATTTCTGGTAGTCCTCTGGCAAATCTGGCATTCTTGGACTTGTGACAGCATGACTCCCATGTTCAAATGGCATTTACCCCGTGCCCCCATATCATCTTCTCTCTGTATATGTCTCCATGTTCAAATTTCTTCTTTTTGTAAGGAACTGTACTCATACAGTTACCTCCTTTTACTGTGGTTATCTCTGTAAAGAAGCCATGTCCAAATAAGGTTACATTCTGAGGTACACGGATTAGGACTTAAATATCTTCTTGGAAGTACTCATTTCAACCCATAACAAGGAGCATTTCATGACTACGGGTCTAATCTTCAAAAAAGAGGTAAAAATTCTCACTTCCTCATCATATAACAGAGCTTCCAATCACTTGAAGGAAATTCTAGCAGAACTAAAATGATAAGCCAACAAATGAACCATCATAGATGCAAGTTCAGCACTCCTCACAAAATGTGGATATATTAAAAAGTAAAAATATATGAGAGTGTTAATAATCAAATCATCAAAATAATGTGAAATAAAAATAAAAGTAAAAAATAAGGCAAACAGATAACCCAACTAAAAATAGTCCAAGTAGACGATGAGATGGTGGAGTTGTATGAGATCTATGGCATGCATCAGATACATGAATGGCAAATAAACACATGAAAAGTAAATAGTAAATATCAGGGGAAGTAAATTTAAAACACAACAGGATACTATGGCACAGCACTAGAATGGTTAAAATTTGGAGAATGATAATACCAAGTGTTTAATAAGAAGATGAGGAGTGAACAGAAAATCTCTCTACTTCTATAGGAAATATAATATGATTCACCCTTCATATCGGTTTGACTGTGTTCTTTCCACTCACAGGTCCTTAGGAGCTTTTCTAAAAAGATGGAAAACCTGGAACAATCCAAATGTTCAGCAACAACTGGATGGAAATACAAACTGGGGTATATCCACATAAAGAAATATTACTCTAATAGAAATGGTGCACACTAAAACCATGGGTGAATCTCAAAGCCATTTTGGTAAGTGAAAAGTTCAAAAAGTCATACACACTACATAACTTTATCCCTATGAAATTCTGAAATAAATAAATATAATCTGTTGTACTAAATTTGTGGTTATGTACTAAGTTTGTTGTACTAAGTTTGCAGCTATGAAATTTGGGGGATGCTAGAAATATTTTAAGTCCAGATTTTTGTGTTGGTTATACAAATGTATTCATTTTCTAAACTGTATTAAGCTGTATTATTATACATTATTGTACCTTTGTTGTGTAAACTGTATTTAGATTAAGTTGTTGAGGAAGAAGAAGAGGATGAGGATGAGGACTACAAGAAGGAGTATATGGGACATGATAAAAGTAGCTGTAAATAAACCAAATACTAAATGTATTGATTTTCATATACTCCTGATATTAACGACACTAGTCAGTACATACTTGAATGTCAACCAATTATTGCATTAATATTCTCTTTTTCTGAAAGAAAAGGTTTTTATTGTACCAAACAATGGAATGCTCTAAACATTCTAAAATTAGAAAATCATTTCATGCTCCATGCATTTTATTGTATATTTTTGGGTCTAAATGCATTGAAGTACAGAAAAAAATTCCAATATCTAAGAATTAGGTATACATAATAAATGCATATTAAGTAATCCCTTAACATCTATGCATATTTTACAAAGGCCTTATAAGAGGGAAAAACAAAAGCTTAAATCCCAAATCTAAAAGAAAATGATTCACTTCCTTCTGCCAAAAATGCTGTGCTTTTAAATATCTCTGCAGTATTTTTCAGTCCTTTAGCAAAACAATCCTTCAATTTGATCTGGACAAGGACATATTGTCTGTGATGATCAAGACTCTTTACAACCTGAAGTTTTACCCAAAACACCAATGGTTTGTAGAGTTCTTTATTACTGAAATCTTTCTTAAAAGAATTTTCAAGAGCCATTTTCCATTTTTTTTCTTCACTTCTCTTTTTCTACTGAACAAGTTATAGCAATAATATTTTCATTAAGGATATTTGTTTATTTTTATTAATTTCTCAGATTTTTATCTTTAGGGGTTGCAACAAATAATAGGTGAAATTAGTTCCAGTAAAATGGCAAGGAAGGTCTTCAAAGAGCCTAGGCTTCTCTCTGAAAAGGTTAGATTCACAAAGCCTCCCCAGAGATGAGGATAACCAAACTAAAGTTCCGGCAAGTGCTTAATCATGTTCTCAGGGAGATTTATGCTAAAATTAGAAATATTTTTTTCTAAAATTTCCTATACTATGAACTATTCCATGTTGCTTTTTGTTTTATTTGAATAAATACAAAATATTTTAACTTGCCAAACCTCATCTGGACTAATTTTCTTATTATTAATTAATAAAACAAATATGGAGTCCTGATCCCAAGATATATAGTACTCATCGGCTCAAAGCTAATCATGATCAATATAACTATCTCAACTATGCTGTATCATAATTTAACCAAAAAGATACTGAAGATGTGTGTTCTCATTGTTAATTAAAATATCCAAAATTAAGAGATTTAAAACAATGTATAAGGTACCTGGATGGCTCAGTTAGTAAAGCCTCTGCCTTCAGCTCAGGTTCTGGGAGGAGCCCCAAGTCAGGTTCCCTACTCAGCGGGGTGTCTGCGTCTTCCTTTCCTTCTACCCCTCCCCCAGCTTGTGCTCCTACGTGCTCTCTCTCTCTCTCTCTTTCTCAAATGAATACATAAAATCTTTGAAAAATAAAAATTAAAAAATAAAGCAATATTTAGAAAGTAAGATAAGCTACTTTCTCATAAGATTTTGCTTATCTTCATACATTAAAATTTTTTAATGTTTCAATTATTGTTTATAATACTGTTTGAAATAAATTAAACACCATACTGGGTTTTTAAGATATAGGCCATAAACTTGAGTTTTAAGGCCAAGCTGCTTCAACATGAGGTATTATTATTAGACAAAACCAGAATGAACCTCTCTCTCTCCTTCTCTCTCCCTCCCCATATATACCACTATAAAACAAATAGATTGCTTTATTTAAAAAAACACCTGTTATTAATATTTCATCTTCAGAGTGCCATATCCTAATATTCTAAAGCATATTGTCTAAAATAGGATTTATTTAACCATAAGTTTTTGTGAAAATCAAATAAATTTTATGAAGTTAATCTTAACCTGAAACATACTCTTAAGTATTTCATTAAGATATATTTATTCTGCTTAAATAAGTAATGTTCTACTTTATATATACACATACAGGTTAAAATGCATCTATTCTATACAGCATATAATGAGTGGTAACACCTTGATCATAAAGTACTACCTTATAAATTTCTCTGCTACATCAATAATCAGTTTTAATACCATTTTAGCCAAGATTCATGGTTCCCCATGTTGACATTGTCTCACCAGTAAAATGTTTCTTAGTATATAGTAGTGATGACTTTTATGTTAAGTAAATATCTTTATTTACTCATACAAACTAATAAGCAAATATTAGGGCATCTCAATGAATAAATCAAACCCTTAAAAACAATTATTGACTAAGGACCCTAGTGCATAATATCCCTCTGACTTTGTGTGTGTGTAACCTGTCATATCAAGTGTTTTGATTCTCAAATTTGGTGACCAATACCAACTTTGCTTTATATACATCTATCTATAAAAGAAAGCAAAAACAAATGCTAATAAAGTCTCATTTACTCATTTTTTTTTCATTTCTTCAGTAAGTATTTTTGGCTACCCATATCAGCCTTGCTGATAGATCCATTGTTATAGCAAGTAAAACAACACTAAGCTCATTCTTTATTAAGTTCTTGGCTTAGTGAGAGAAAGATGAAAGTAAGCAACTAGAAGACAGCAACTGCTAAAAAAGTGATTATAAAATTTGTAATCAAAATGATGATTTTATTTAGAATTATGAACTCTCTTGGTGAGGTCAAGAAAGGCTTTAATAAAGACGTGCTTTTAGATCTTGATTTGAAATAACAAATACAGACTTAAAGTCTGGCAAATATGGTGCAATCTTGTCAGAATAAAAAAGTGAGCATGAGAGAAGAAAGGTGGGAAATGAGAGAGCAACTTGGAATCTATAAGAAATCTAGTTTAGTCGAATAGACCACATTGTGGGATGAGACAGAAAATGTATTTGAATTCTATCCCTAAATCACAATATTGATAAATATAATCTAAAATAAAAAAATGAAGAGAATTGATATATACATGTTAACTTTAATCAAACATCTGATGCTTCATATTCTTCTTTCAGTTTATTTTTATTTTTTAAGAAAAGTTTATTTGAGAGAGTAAGAGAGAGTGATAGAGCACACTAGTAGAAGGAAAAAGCAGAGGGAGGCGGGGTAGAAGCAGGCTCCATGTTAGGCTGGGAGACCAAAGCTGGGCTCAGTCCCAGGACCCTGAGATCACGATCTGAGCAGGAGACAGACAATTACCCAATTGAACCACCCAGCCACCCCTGCTTCATATTCTTTGAGTTGAATTTCCAGAATCAAATACACTAATTTATGTTTGCTAATTGTCCTCTACATCAAGAGTCTCACCCATTCTGAGAAAATAACTAAGGCATGACTTTAGAAGAAATGAGCATTTACTGAAGAACTCTATTAAAATAAATCTATGGAATTACAGGTAGCATTGTATTTCCATTTTAGAGATAGGACATTTACTTGCTAAGCATAAATAATCGGCCCATGGCTACCTTTTTGACTTTAGTTGGTCTATGGTGACATAACAGGTATGTTTAAACCCAAGTGTATGCAGTTCTAAATTTTATCTTTATATAATAAATGAATATACATTGTCCATCATCATTTCAATCTCCATAAACAAGAAAACAAACAATTAGAAATGAGACTTAAAAATAAACTAGGATTTTTCTGATTATCCCTTTCCACTCTACTTTCACAAGATCCTTTTAATGCACATTAGTCCAAATAAACACATGTTCTAGAAAGTGGAGAACACAGAGTGGAAGAATCATGTCTTAAGAGGTAGTTTGATAGGGGTGCCAGGGTGGCTCAGTGGTTTAAGCCTCTGTCTTCGGCTCAGGTCATGATCTCAGGGTCCTGGGATAGAGCCCCACATCAGGCTTTCTGCTCAGCAGGAAACCTGTTTCCTCTCCCCTCTCTCTGCCTGCCTCTCTGCCTGCTTGTGATCTCTGTCAAATAAATAAATAAAAATCTTTTTAAAAAATTGTGAGAGATCATTTGATATCATTTTAGTGCCATCAAGCTTTCTTTTGCAGTAGCAATGTACCACTAACTCATATTCAGCTCATTTATTTAGTCATAACATATTTATTGAGTACTTATATGTCAGGCACTCTGCTAAACACAAAAGTAAACAATTCAATGATTACCCCTCTCCTGATAGACTTAACCAGTTGCAAACACAAGCTTATCCATCTTGTATTCTGCAGACATTGACACCCTGAATGAGTTTAGGCAACCATAATCTAATCTCCTCGTTTCACAGCTGAGAATACCTATAACTACCTACAACTCTTAAATGCATTACTAAATTACCACAGATTCCTAAGACCCAGAACTTTTGATTCCCAGGCCAATTTTATTTCCTCTTTAAGCCCATATATTGCTTATCTACTAAGGGGCCGTGTCTTCTTTTTCTCTGTAAGAGGATGCCCTGTCACTTGAACAGAGTATCTTATACTTGTTATTTTTTAGATTTTTTTTTCAAACTTGTCAGAATAGTATTGAAATTAGAGACTAATATGATGTAATATTACGTAATTTATTATGTAATACTTAAAATTACTAAAGATTTATAAAAGGCTAAGAAACACTAACAGCATTGAATTATTTCTTTAGTATGACTTGGGTATGAAGATTAAAACCTAAGTTTGAGGGTGCCTGGGTGACTTAGTCATTAAGCATCTGCCTTTGGCTCAGATCATGATCCCAGGGTCCTGGATTGAGCCCCACATGGAGCTCCACATCGATGGGAAGCCTGCTTCTCCCTCTCCATCACCCGTGCTTGTGTCCCCTCTCTAGCTGTGTTTCTTTCTGTCAAATAAATAAAATCTTGAAGAAACATGATAAAAAAAAAACAAAAACATAAGTTCTATACAATTCACCTCCTGAGATGTCAGCATAAGTGTGTTCCTTTCAACCACAATCTTTAGGGACACATTTTTCATTTTCTACTTAATAGTTTATAGTCAAAATAGAGCCATAACCTATTAAATTAAAAGACATTTACTGAATATCTACCATGTTTAGGGCACTTACTTTTATTCTGTGAGTTAGGGTGAGCCATATAAAACTCTCTTGTGTTTCGTCTCCTGTAGACTTCTTACTACTTAGTAGAGTTTGAAATCTCAATGTTTAGTATTTAACTTATAAAAATAACACAATCATTTTCAATAACATAAAAATATAGACAAATAAAAATGTGGCTTGAAAACGAACCATAGCTTGTCTCAATTTCTGAATTTGTTTTCAATCAGTTTATTGATTTTATTTTCACTCTAAAATTAAGGAAAACATAATATTTTATTCTTTTCAAAGGGATTCATGTGGTAAAGATACGATGGAGTATACTCTAGAAGTTAAACATCATTTTTTTACTAATGGACCCCCAAAACTTTGGAGATTAAGAAAAGAGATCCTTTTGATAAATGATAAAAAAAAAAAATGAAAACATTGCTAATGTAGTAGGCTGGTATTTTGTACTTGCTTCCTTTTGAAATACAGAGCAACTCATTTAACCAGTATTTCTACTAGAAAAAAAATGATAAGCTTTTCAATATGTGATGCCCAGAGACAAATAGTAAAACTAAGATGTAAGGTAAAGAAACAGATAAAAGGAGAAAGCAAGTTGCAAACTAAGAGAAATAAATGAACTAATAATTCACCATACCTAGTAAGAAATTGTTGAAAATTCACGATACCTAGTAAGAAAATCTGCACATCCATTAATAATATTAATACTAATATCGTCACATTTTGTTGAGTTATAAAAGCAAGTGTTGACTAGACAAACTTAGGACACTGACTGCAACTATAATGCAGACCATGATCGTCAATCCAATATTGCATTTTGTATCACGCAAAGGAAAACAACAAATCTGCAACAATTGAACAGCTCTCTTTCATAAGCATGTGATTAGATCATGTACAACCAAAATAAATGTCTAAATTTTGAAACTGGAACTGTGTTATGTAAATAGAGATGGGATTATCTGAAAAATGTAATAAGATATGGACTTGAGGTTTGCAAACCAATGTATAAACAGATATATATGAATTTACTACCTGCTAAGCAAGCACTAAATAACTGATTTATATTCATGAATCCATTGAATTGAATTGTTCAGCAGAGCCAAAATAAATGTTATTATATTTTCAGTGGTGTAATAGTCAAAGCGATCCTCTAAAGAGCTAACAGGAAACTGTTATTTATTTTTACTTTAAAACAGTTTTAAGGTAAAGATCATTAAGATTGAGAAAACAGAAAATAAGTACAATGATGACATTCATTTACAGAAAGGAAATTGATAAGGTGATTGCTGATATTTTTAATGTTGAAAATAAAATAAAAGAAGCAAGAATATTATGCAAACTATTTTCAGTCTACATCTATCACATAAACATTTACAAAAAATACTGTGTTCTGAATGATGTAAAATTTACTCAAATCCAAATACATATTTAAATTTTCCTAGTTGTCTATTAATGTATGAAAACAAAAATACATTTTAAAACCTACAAATAATTTCTGGGGATATAATACTCAACACATTTAATTTGCTAATTTTACATAAAAGATAATGTAGAATGTCATATTATATGGAACCATAACAGCCTCCCTCCCCTAAAATATAAAAACTCTAAGTGAAAAATATGTTTCATTATCATGAGAGGATAAAGCTCTCCCATGGTTAATGGAAGGCTTTTGGTTTCTTTGCTCCATATTTTTATGTTTCAGTTGTTCTCACTTTAAAATTTCTAGGTAATTTGAAATCATAGGGTATAGAAAAATTGCCTGATTTGTTTATTTTACATAATAATTGCCAACATTTATTGAGAACATACATAGTTCATGAAACTTTTAAAACTCCATTAAGTAAGGTACTATTATTACTCTTACTTTACAATGGGGAAACTGAGATCAAAGAATCTAAGCAAATTGGCCATGATAATTCAGGGCATAAGAAGTGCATGAACTGATGGGGCACCTGAGTGGCTCAGTGGGGTAAGCCTTCAGCTCAGGTCATGATCCCAGGGTCATGGGATCGAGCCCCGCATCAGGCTCTCTGCTCAGCGGGAAGCCTGCTTCCCCCTCTCTCTCTGCCTGCCTCTCTGCCTACTTGTGATCTCTGTCTGTCAAATAAATAAATAAAGATTAAAAAAAAGAAAAGAAGTGCACGAACTGAAATTTGCAGGTCAGCTTTAAAAGCTCATACTTTCACTATTACAAATGCTTAAATTTTCTTATACTTTCACCATTTATACTGGTTCATTTCTCCATTCATAGGTATTCTAATTACATTATTTGGGTAAAGTTTCTTAAAATTTAACAACATAAGGACTAAAAATTGAATGTTAAAAATGCTCCAAATTTGTCATATTTTATATTTTTTTCTTTC
This sequence comes from Meles meles, assembly GCF_922984935.1. Classification (NCBI taxonomy): domain Eukaryota; kingdom Metazoa; phylum Chordata; class Mammalia; order Carnivora; family Mustelidae; genus Meles; species Meles meles. The sequence goes on along the minus strand of NC_060082.1, from coordinate 23,010,361 downwards.
TAGAGACTATGGAATCACCTCTTGCATAGGAGGGGGATAAGAAGACTTCTTAGTTCTGAGTAATGTACCAAAACATTACACACCTGAAACTAATATAACATTATATGTTAACTAGACTGGAATAAAAATTTAAAACTTAGTAAAAATGAAACAAAAACAAAAACAAGAGTATATAGATATATAGGCACCTAGGTGGCTCAGTGGGTTAAGCCTCTGCCTTTGGCTCAGGTCATGATCTCAGGGTCCTGGGATTGAGTCCCGCATTGTGCTCTCTGCTCAGCAGGGGCCTCCCTCTCTCTCTCTCTGCTTGCCTGCCTACTTGTGATTTCTCTCTCTGTCAAATAAATAAATAAAATCTTTTTTTAAAAGTATATATACATATATGTTTATTTTTTACAAAATTAGGCTTATGTTTAATACACCATTTCAAACTTTCTTATAGTTGGAGTTAGGTTAGAGAAATTTTTATTTAAATATGTATTAAATATACCCACATAGAATAAAGAAAAATGTTTAAACTGATTATTATGGCAACAGAGACTTTTAATTTATTTCATACCTGTATAATTTTCTAAAATTTCAAGAAGGCACTTGTGTTACTTTTAAAATCAGAATTATATATATATATATATATATATATATATATATTTTTTTTTTTTTTTTACATACGACTGCTTCAATAATAGCAAATTTGAATGGAATATATATGCTTGATCACTGATACGAGAAGCACCTTTCGTAACTGAAGATGGTGCAACTGCTGTGTTCGGCACTGGCTGACTAAGGGATCAGATGGAAAATAGAAAATATTTCCAGAGAACAGATGATAATAATCCAGTTGGCAAGTGTCCAATTTGATTTGCTGCCAGCAGACTTATACAATGGAAGTTAAAGAAGACAAGAACTTCAAGAATGAGCTATCTTGGAAGACATGGCTCCTTATTGGAAAGCTTACTGATGTTGCTATTGATTTCTGTAAACCAAAATAAAAATTACTTAAAAGATTAAAGGGTTTCTTGGGAAGCTCTCATTATCCCTGAAATGCCTGTTGTTTCTTGCCATAATAAAATCTATATGTGGTTTTAACTTCCATATTAGTGACATAATTGTTAACATAATCATGAATGTAATTATAATATCTATTTTATGCCTTATTTTAGAAATGGGGGTTTTTAGAAGTTATATCATTGAAACTTCAAATAATCTCATGAGCTGAATACTGTTCTTGCATACTATAAAAAGCAAACAAGCAAAACCCTCTACTCTCAAACTTCGTATTATACTATTTCTCTATGAAATTTCCTCCGTCAACAATCTGTGTTTCCAAGAGACTGTTTCCTTTTTCTATGTCTCTCTTTTATGTAAAACTAACATATTAGATTTGTTTCATGCATGGAACAATTCCCAAAGTAGCAAAAAAGCACTAATTTTAAAAAGTCAAGTTAAGGGAAATCTAGGAAGGTGTAAAAAAAAAGTTAGAATGTGTGAGCATAGAAATTACCTCAGAGAAGTAAAGAGACCAAAAGGCTACCACTTTTGGTTTAAGTTGGGGACCAATATGGGGAATTTTTCTCCCTAACCATTTTTTATTGGTAAAAATGTCTCAGCCAACTCATGATGAGAATCTATATATTTCCATATGCATAAAACAGTGTGCCCCTAGCTTCTTGGGTAAAGTGTGTATTGTCCAAGAGGGCAGAACAATGGACCACTGTCCCTGGTCCTAAAATATACATAAAGAGGACTGCAGAAAATTACAGGAGTTGCAAATGGTAGCTAGAAGCTCATGACATTTAGTTAGAGTGAAGTTAATCAGTCAAGGTGTTATCTGTTCCAGTACAAAAATGTCAGTCTACAGTGAGGTCTTAGAGCTCTTAAAGAGACTTTTTCATTCAGCTTCCCACAGGGCTTCGTCAGATAATTGGATTGGTTTCATGTTTACAGACAGGGGTGTGATTTGGCTAGTGGACAACGACCAAGAGCCACAGGACTACTGTTGATTATGTTTTTATGTCTGCTTTTAATCACCTTATTGTGCCCAAAGGCAAACGCATTAGAGTTCCAGCTGCACAAAAAGATCCAAAAAGACTCTTCCATTTAACCCTCAAATAAGTTTATTCTTAAATTAACTCTATATTGCTTGTAAATAAGAAATACAGGTAAAAATGTGAACAGATAAAATCTCTTTTCATGTTCATCCACTGTTACAAAGGTCATGAACTACAATGGAATGATCATAGATTTTGAAGTCAGAGAAATACAATATTTTATTTTTAGTTTGCCGTTAATAACAGTGTGGGTTTTTGAAAATTAATTTGTTCAGCTTCAATTTCTTTATCTGAAAGAGAGATTTTTTTTTTGTAATTGCAAAAATCAAATATACCCTGATATTAGCAGTGGTAAATAAATGGGAGCCCTTAGTATTATTAGATACCAAAAAAGAAAAAAAATGTACAAAATAAACATGTAATATGTTAGAAACCGGTAATTTCATATCTATGCTCCAGAATTATTTTGTTGTGCAAAAGTTGTCTCTTCCTTCCATGAGAAGGGTAGGAGATATCAGGAAATTGTTTCCAAAATAAGGTTTGCCTGGGGGGAAAAAAATCAGTCAATGGTTTGTGGTTTATCTCAAAAAAAAAAAAAAAATGTGACATGTTGTGAGGCCTAAATGCAATGAAGTATAACAATGTTGCTTCATTTCACCCGGTCAAATGGGGCAGTGGAACATTTTTATTTCAAGTCATTACCCAGGCAATCTTGCAAATGCAAAGTTACAAAAAAAGTAATTTGACTCATTGTTTGGTTGCTTAACTCCTTTTCATAGCAAAAGACTCTATTTGTCACTTTAAATAGCACAGCTAGATCAATGGATTTTAAATAGAGAGGGAAGGATATTTTTTATTATAAAGAGACTCAAACAGAAGCTATAATAAATTTTCAAGAAAGTTATGATTGTAGGAAATGTTTACCTCTTAGAGTAAACCTTGTTTTTCTTTCTTCTTTGAGGAATCATATTCAAAATTTCTAGACTAAAGAAGTAGTTAAGAAAATAAAATACTTAGCATATATATATATATATATATATATATATATATATATATATTACTTTTACAATTACACTCTTAATTTCCAAAAGCATATACATTTTAAAAAAAGGTCACAACATAAGACTATTTTCAGATTTTCTTATATAATCAGTTACTGAATAGATCTGGATTTGAAAGACATTTTACTTGTATGCTTTATTAGTACTTTCCTTGATAAGACAACTTAAGAGTACCCAATATGTTTCCAAGGATATTTTTTAAGTTTGCCAGAAGTTCCTTTTGTAGTTATATATATTTTGATATTTCTTCCAAATCATAGTAACTTGTCTGGAATCTGGTCTTTCTGTGCAAAATTATTCTACCTCTGTGAATCCAGAGAGCAGAACATCAAGCCAAGAAGGATTTTTTTTCCATTCCTTGAAATCTAATGAAATTTTTCCTGCTGGTGTTAAAAATAACTTAAGATTGGGGCACCTGGGTGGCTCAGTGGGTTGGGCCTCTGCCTTCAGCTCAGGTCATGATCCCAGGGTCCTGGGATAGAGCTCCACAAAGAGCTCTCTGCTCAGTGGGGAGCCTGCTTCCCTCTCCCCCTCTGCCTGTCTCTCTGCTTACTTGTAATCTATCTCTCTCTGTCTAATAGATAAATAAAAAATCTTTTAAAAAAATCTTTACAAAAATAAATAACTTAAGTAAGATCAGTTCCTTCCTTGGAAAATACTTTCTCCTTTAGGGGATGGGAATGTCTGTAACTATTATTCTATCCCTGTTCCACTGTTGCATTTTGGAAGTAGGTAAACTTCTTTTGTAGCTTCTCAGGTCCACAAATGGAGACAAATTTGCCCCAGGATAGATCATACACAGAGACTTACCCATACTTAATTTAGGTGCCGACATTGGGAATGTCTGTGCCAACAGACTGGATTTTGGACTCTGAGTTCATGTTCTGATGGGTTGAGGTTCTTAAACACTTTGGGCTGAATGTATTTTGTGTATAGGGTAGAGATGAATCTTTAAAGACTAAGGGCAGGGGCACGTGGGTCGCTCAGTCAGTTAAGCAGTTGCCTTTGGCTCAGGTCATGTTCCCGGGGTCTTGGGATGGAGCCTCACATAGGGCTCCCTGCTCACCAGGTAACCTGCGGTTCCCCTTGCTTCTGCTCTCTCTCTCCCTGTCTGTCAAATAAATAAATAAAATGTTTAAAAAAATAAATAAAGGCTGAGGGCAGACTGCAGTTGTTTAATGAATGCCATTCCCTGCAAATGATATTTGTGCCTTAATCCTTAGAAGCTGTCTGTGTATATTATTTTACATGAAGAAATGAAAGAAAGAAAGAAAGAAAGAAAGAAAGAAAGAAAGAAAGAAAGAAGAAAGAAAGAAAGAAAGAAAGAAAGAAAGAAAGAAAGAAAGAAAGAAAGAAAAGAATTTCCGGATGTGATTGAATTAACTCTTGCGATAATCTTATCCTAGATTATCTGTGTGGGTCCTAAATGCAATCACATGTATCATTTTTAAGGTGGGGAGAGTAAAAAATTTGACATGCACAGATGAAAAAGAGAAGGTAATGTGACCATAGAGGCAGAGATTGGAGTGATAGGGCCACAAGTTAAGAAAAGCCATCAGTTATCAGAAGCTGAAAGAGGTTAGGAACACTTTAGAGCGTCTAGGACTATGACCCTGCCACCACCAGATTTCAGCACAGTAAAACTAATATTGAACTTCTAGCCTCTAGAACCATGAGAAAATAAATTTCTGTTGTTTTAAATCACCAAATTTGTGATAGTTTATTACAGTAGTCATAACAACCCAATACAGAGGAAGGCCTGTCCAAATTTCTGTTGCCTATGTCCTATCAGTCAACAAATGTGACAAAATTGGGGTGCCTGGGTGGTTCAGTCAGTTAGCTTCTGACTTTTGGTTTTGTCTCAGATCATGATCAAACGGATCATGAGACTGAGCCACACGTCGGGCTCCATGCTCAGAGTAGAGCCTGCTGGAAAGATTCTCTCTGTCCCTTCCCCTACTCTCTCTCTCAAATAAATAAATAAATCTTAAAATAAAATGTGACAGGAAAGACTACCTGGTAAAATTAGCCCTAGTGAGACACTGTTCCCCTAAAAATTTGTCAGAGGAGTTAGGTAACTATCTTACAATTTTTCTGTTAACTTTTATATTTATCACGTGAACAAGATAACAGAGAAAAATATGTTACCACTTAGTCTAGAAGAATTTCTGTGTCCTATTTCTTTTTTTTTTTTTAAGATTTTATTTATTTATTTGACAGAGAGAAATCACAAGAGAGGCAGACAGAGAGAGAGGAAGGGAAGCAGGCTCTTCACCGAGCAGAGAGCCCCACGTGGGACTCGATCCCAGGACCCTGAGATCATGACCCGAGCCGAAGGCAGCAGCCTAACCCGCTGAGCCACCCAGGCGCCCCTCTGTGTCCCATTTCTTGATTAGACATCCCAAATTATAAGTCTCCTTGGGAGAAAGAGCTCACTTTGAATTCTTAAGGGTGAACAAATATGTGCATTCTTGGTAGACTTTCTGAGCCCAGATATACCTATTATACAAGTGATGCTCAACTAGGAAGAGATACATTTACACAATTTTTGAACTTGGAACTAAGGGTTATTGTAATAATGAAGTTGTCACAACCATTACCAGAAGCAAAATAGGAAAGGGTGTGGCCCTATCCAGTTAACACTGGTGGTGCTGGATTGCAAGATATGGAATTAATATTAAATGGCAGTAGCCACGATAGCTTCCTCAGATCAACCCCATCCATCAGCTCAGCCCCACTATTACTGCATGTATGCCTGTTTGTTCCTGCTTGTTTTCGAAGTCTCCCAAAATAATCCCCAAAGCTTTCACAAAGAACCCAATCTGTTTCCAGTAAATTTCTTTTCTTTGTGCAAATAGGAATCTAGGCTGAATTAAAAGATAGGGAAAGCCATACCACGCTTTTTGAACGATACAGAAAAAAAAAAAGTGTACTGAGCAGAAAGAGTAAGTCATTTGAAGACGGAAAAAGAGGCAAGAGTCTGAAAAACATCCTTTTTCCTCGTCTGGTTCTAATGCCTTTTTTAGGGACAACTGTATGTTTACATTTACAGTTCATATAAAAAACCTGAACACCTTTATTTTTTTTCCATTTTATTTATTTTTTCAGCGTAACAGTATTCATTCTTTTTGCACAACACCCAGTGCTCCATGCAAAACGTGCCCTCCCCATTACCCACCACCTGTTCCCCCAACCTCCCACCCCTGACCCTTCAAAACCCTCAGGTTGTTTTTCAGAGTCCATAGTCTCTTATGGTTCGCCTCCCCTTCCAAATTTTTTTTTTTAATAAACATATATGTATTTTTATCCCCAGGGGTACAGGTCTGTGAATCGCCAGGTTTACACACTTCACAGCACTCACGATAGCACTTACCCTCCCCAATGTCCATAGCCCCCTCCCCCTCTCCCAATCCCACCTCCCCCCAGCAACCCCCAGTTTGTTTTGTGAGATTAAGAGTCATTTACGGTTTGTCTCCCTCCCAATCCCATCTTGTTTCATTTATTCTTCTCCTATCCCCCTACCCCCCCATGTTGCTTCTCCATGTCCTCATATCAGGGAGATCATATGATAGTTGTCTTTCTCCGATTGACTTATTTCACTAAGCATGATACGCTCTAGTTCCATCCACGTCGTCGCAAATGGCATGATTTCATTTCTTTTGATGGCTGCATAGTATTCCATTGTGTATATATACCACCTCTTCTTTATCCATTCATCTGTTGATGGACATCTAGGTTCTTTCCATAGTTTGGCTATTGTAGACATTGTTGCTATAAACATTCGGGTACACGTGCCCCTTCGGATCACTATGTTTGTATCTTTAGGGTAAATACCCAGTAGTGCAATTGCTGGGTCATAGGGTAGTTCTATTTTCAACATTTTGAGGAACCTCCATGCTGTTTTCCAGAGTGGTTGCACCAGCTTGCATTCCCACCAACAGTGGAGGAGGGTTCCCCTTTCTCCACATCCTCTCCAGCATCTGTCATTTCCTGACTTGTTAATTTTAGCCATTCTGACTGGTGTGAGGTGATATCTCATTGTGGTTTTGATTTGTATTTCCCTGATGCCGAGTGACGTGGAGCACTTTTTCATGTGTCTGTTGGCCATCTGGATGTCTTCTTTGCAGAAATGTCTGTTCATGTCCTCTGCCCATTTCTTGATTGGATTGTTTGTTCTTTGGGTGTTGAGTTTGCTAAGTTCCTTATAGATTTTGGATACTAGCCCTTTATCTGATATGTCGTTTGCAAATATCTTCTCCCATTCTGTCAGTTGTCTTTTGGTTTTGTTAACTCTTTCCTTTGCTGTGCAAAAGCTTTTGATCTTGATGAAATCCCAATAGTTCATTTTTGCCCTTGCTTCCCTTGCCTTTGCCGTTGTTCCTAGGAAGATGTTGCTACGGCTGAGGTCGAAGAGGTTGCTGCCTGCATTCTCCTCAAGGATTTTGATGGATTCCTTTCTCACATTGAGGTCCTTCATCCATTTGGAGTCTATTTTCGTGTGTGGTGTAAGGAAGTGGTCCAATTTCATTTTTCTGCATGTGGCTGTCCAATTTTCCCAGCACCATTTATTGAAAATGTCTATGCTACCTAAAGCAATCTACACATTTAATGCAATCCCTATCAAAATACCATCCATTTTTTTCAAAGAAATGGAACAAATAATCCTCAAATTTATATGGAACCAGAAAAGACCTCGAATAGCCAAAGGAATATTGAAAAAGAAAGCCAAAGTTGGTGGCATCACAATTCCGGACTTCAAGCTCTATTACAAAGCTGTCATCATCAAGACAGCATGGTACTGGCACAAAAACAGACACATAGATCAGTGGAACAGAATAGAGAGCCCAGAAATCGACCCTCAACTCTATGGTCAACTAATCTTCGACAAAGCAGGAAAGAATGTCCAATGGAAAAAAGACAGCCTCTTCAATAAACGAACACCTTTATTTTTAAGCTTACTTTTGTTGGTTTCCATCATTGTCATTTGAAGTATACTAACCACAGTGAATTTTAAATATGAATTAGAAAATTACCTCTTACATAACTTCACAACACAGTTTTATTAGATTGAGGTTATAGGATCTAAAATATAAAACACTGAAGTACACCTACTTAATTAATTTTTGGTGTAGCATATTTAAAGTATATAAAATTAGCAAATATTCTTGCCATTATGTAGCAATATAATTGTATGAAAGCATCTACACCTTTAAGAAATCAAAATCTCAGCTCTTCATCAGTTTTTTTGGTTTTGTTTTTGTTTTTTTAAGATTTTATTTATTTATTTGACAGACAAAGATCACAAGTAGGCAGAGAGGCAGCAACAGAGAGAGGAGGAAGCAGGCTCCCTGCTGAACAGAGAGCCCGATGCAGGGCTCCATCCCGGGACCCTGGGATCATGACCTGAGCCAAAGGCAGAGGCTTTAACTCACTGAGCCACCCAGGCACCCCTCTTCATCAGTTTTGTTTTAAAAACTCTTGTAGAGTTTCATTTCAATTTTTAAAATATTTTTGTAACATTTTTATTTTGTGATATTATATCTTAAATGATCCAATATGGCATCATATAGCATTTTTAGTGAGATAGCTCATTATAATATTATTGTGTGGGGAAATATTAGACTCAGTTATATCTTAGTATAGTTAAAAAATAGATTATTATTGAAACTTTTCTTTAATTTTCTCAATATATAGTGATTTATCAAATGGACATCATATTCACATATACTTAAGGATCCTGTTTTGGAGGAATATGTTTAGAGAACAGCTATATTAAAAAGAAGGTATACTATTCTTTTGTAATTGTAGTATTCAAAAAATTGTATTCAATAATTTCATTCAAAATTGGGTTTAGTAAAACCTTTGTAAATGAACAATAATATAATGTACTTGAAGTATTTAATAAATAACAAATAGAAATTTAATTAATAAGTAATGGAAAAGCTTGACCTGTAGAAACTTAAACATAAAGAAGAGTTATTTAGATTTCTGCTTTTGATGGCAGTGGTGGTAATGATGGTGTGTGTGTGTGTGTGTGTGTGTGTGTGGCGTACATAAAATCAAATGTAATAAAGAAAATGAAATTTCTTTCTAGAAATGCAATATATTTTTGACTGTACAAATTACTCAAATTCATGAAAATGTAAAAAGTAAGATTTTAAAAAAGATACGTTGGACTTGAATCATAATACAAAAGTCACTAAAATGCATTTAACTGACAATGTCATGCTCTTGCCAACTGATTTTGGCCAAACATGTTTAAGTGCTGGCCAACTACTCTAGCAATGATGGATAGCAGGAATGCTAAAAAGCTCTAACATGAATGCAGTTGATACTGAATATTTATCCCAGCTTTAAATTCTATTGCATACTAGTGTTTAGTTTAGATGCACAGACTAAAAAGATAGGTTTCATTTATGAAACATCCTTCTTTTTGATCGTAGGAAATATTTCTTAAAGCAACCAGAAGAACTATATAGATAATTTCTTTGTTTGTTACATTGTAAAGACCTGGAAATATTCACATTATTTAATCTAAACACATTGTTTTTTCCTGAGCTATATGGTTTGATGGTCACTATAGCAGAGAAAATTAGTTAATGATTTTATGACATTTTAAGATCCACAGATTAATATATTATAGCCTTAATGGTGTCGTTTCATCAGAACAAAATGAAAACTAAGAGAAAATGAAGCATAAAAGCATAAACATAAAGAAAACTAATTAATATTTCTTTTTCAAAACACTAACAATTGGAGACAGTGAAATTTGTGAATAGGCTTAAACATCCACTAAATTACAAGGCTAACTTCTACCTAGATAACTGGATTTATGTGTAAGTCATCATAGACAGTGCCTGGGCTGTGGTCTGGAGGTGATTCAGCTACTTTCAGCTGAGTAACTCGAGGCCTTAGTTAAGTCCACTGTACATAACTCCAGATGAGAAGAGTGTGGAGTTACCTAGAAGTAGAATTTTGTATGTCACTTAAGTCAGTATAAATTCAAATTCAAACTTGATTTTATACATTTAGGGTGTTAAATAAAATTTCTATGGTAGGCATAAAGAAAATATCTCAAAAATATACCAAGAAAAAGGATATGAAATGGGTATTCACACAGTTCCCTACAAAAAATTCGAGTAAATATAAGGGAAGACATCAAAGGAGGAAACAAGAATCTAAAGTATAAGACATACCAAAAAAACCCAGCAAAATGGCACAAGTCCTACTTTATCAGTAATTACAGTAGTGTAAATGGATAAAATTTTCCAAATTTTGGAAATTGTGATTGGCAGAATGAGGTTTTTTTTTTTTTTTTTTTTATGAGCCATCTATATGCTGTCTACAAAGACACACTTCCAATCCAAAGATAAAATTTATTGGAGGAATGGAAATATATATTTCATGCTAATAGTAACCAAAAGGAAAAGCAGTAGCTATATTAATATCGGGCAAAGTAGATTTTAAGTCAAAACTCTTGTAAGAAACAAATGGCATTATACCCTAATAACAGGATTAATTCATCAAGAAGATGTAACATTTATCAACATACATGGAAAGCAATGGAGCCCAAAATATAGAAGAAAACACTGACAGAATTAAAGGGAGAAATACGTAATTCCACAATGATAGTTGGGAACTTCAAGACAAGACTTTGAATAATGGATAATCTAGACAGAAAATCTGTAAGGAAACAGAAAACAACATTATAATCTAAGTAGATACAATAGACAAAATAGAATGCTCAACACCAAAACAGCAGAATAAACATTCTTCTCAAGTACACATGGAAGATTCTCCAGGTTAATAACATATGTTAAGCCAGAAAACAAGTTTCAATAAATTTTAAAAGATTAAAATCGTATGAAGTATCTTTCTAATCACAATGAAATTGAAAATAGGAAGAAAACTGAAAAATCCACAAATACATGGAAATAAAGCAACAAATTCTTAAACAACCAATGAGTCAAAGAAGAAATCACAAGGAAAATAAAAAATACTTAGAGACAAATGAAAATTAAAATAAGGTATATGGTAACTGTAAAGGAAAACATAACTGCAGATATCTACATCAAATAAGAAAAAAAAAAACAGAACAATAGCTTTGAAGAGGGAGAAAAGAAAAGCAACCAATTTAAAACTAGCAGAAGAAAGGAAATAATAAAAACTAGCATTGAGATAAATGCAATCACAAATAGAAAATCAATAAAGAGAATCAATGAAATAAAAAGTCATTTCCTCTGGAAAAAAATAAAATCAACAAACCTTTAGATGGACTGAAAAAGGAAAAAGAGAAGACACGAATCACTACAACCAGAAATGAAAGTGGAAACACTACAAGTGACCTTACAGAAATAATAAAGGATTATTAGTAAATTTTATGAGAAGCTGTACAGTAAAAAACTAGATAACATGGATGAAATGAACAAATTCCTGGAAACACACAAATTATTTAAACCAATTCAGGAAAACACAGAAAGTCTAAGTAGATGTATAACAAATGAAAAGATTACATCACTAATCAAAAATCTTCCAACGAAGAAAAGTCTAGGATAGTATGTCTTTTTTGGTGAACTCTATGGAATATTTAAAGAAGAATTAACACCCTGCAAAAATAGGGACACTTCCTAAGTCATTCTATGAGACCAACATTACCCTGAAACCAAAGCCAGTTAAAGATATCACAAGGGAAGAAAATTACAGACAAATATCCCTTATGAATATAGATGAAATAGTCCACAATGAAATCTGAGGAAACCAATTCAATAGCACATGATTGAATAAACAGACTGTGGTACACCCAAAGAATAAAATATTATTCAGCAGGATGTTTAACTGACCGAACCACCCAGGTGGCTTCTAGCAGGATGTTTTAGTAAAATAGTAAAATAAATAAATAAATAAATAAAATGGTAAAATAAATAAATAAAATAGTAAAATTAATAAATAAAATATAAAATACTATTCAGCAGGATGTTTAACTAACTGAGCCACCCAGGTGTTTTTATAATGTAACCTCATCCCCTCAGGTACTTTGAATGGATTTTCTGCTTCTTTTTACACTTAAACTCTCAATTTAGACAATAATCTAAAATAAAACCTGTGTTTACATAATAAAAATAAATTCCACAACAATGCAAATAGGTAGATGCATTTACGACCATTTTGAAGATTGAGTTTTAGGAATATTTTTTCTGAAACTATAAATCTTGTGATAATTACAAAATTCACTTTGGGTCTCCTGGAAAATATCTCTAAGAAATGAGAAGTTTTTCTATAGGGCAGGGGAAACAGGAAACATTTTCACCAATTAGAAGGATGTTTTTGAGTTGGTGTGACTTTTAATATGGTATATCATGTAAATATAAATATATTCATTGCATAGTTTGAGGAAGCATCTCAAAAATACAGAATCTTTCTTAAGAAAGGCTGAGAACAAGCTGAGGGTTGCCAGGGGGAGGGGGGCACAGAAAGGGTGTTGGGGTTGTGGACATTGGGAAGGGTATGTGCTGGGGTGAGTGCTGTGAAGTGTGTGGGCCTGGCGATTCACAGACCTGTACCCCTGGGGCTAATAATACATTATATGTTTATAAAAAATTTTTAAATGTTATTAAAAAAAAAGAAAGGCTGAGAATGCAGGAAGATTTTAACAAAACATTTTGTGAATATTTGTATTACTCTGATTTAAATATAGATTAGGCTAAATTAGGTGACATGCAAAAATTTTTTCTGGAAACCCTGGGAACAATCAAAAAAATAATCATGTCTTATCAGCTTTGGCACAGTACCACAGTATGACAGGTTTGCTTGACTTCCAAATGAAAAATTCAAGTCACATGTACTAAAAAACTAAGGAGCAAAAAATAGTGATTTTAAATGTGAGTCTGATCTTAAATGCAGTTTTTATAGATTCTTAGGCTTACCAGTTTTCATTTGTTATTGATTTGTGACTTTAATATAGGCAACCCCGTATAACACGCTCCAGAATGAAGTTGTTTAACATGTGAAAATAATATTGCTCTCCATGGATATGACTCTTAATTATAATATTTTGAATGGCAAGAGCACATACCATTTGTGTGTTTTAGGGCATGGCTTTTTCACCATGGGTCAAAACTAAGAACTAACAAAGCACTGAGGTATACATATTTGAATAATGTACTGATAATCATCGCTATTTTTTTTCACTGCTGAAAAGTTGGTAGGAGACAGGTAGAGACATGATCATCTGCTTATGCTGACCTATAATTTATAATTTATTGATACAAAATAAATCATATAATTCACTATAAGAGGATTTAAAACTCAAGTATTGTAAAGCCAGAAAAGAGAGAGAGAGGGAAAAAAAACAAAATTGCAGTAGAGAAACAGTACAGAAAATGAGGCTAAACTATCAGAGATATCTTGTCAAGCCTTGTGTTAGCTTGCAGCCCAAAGTTCACTCAACCAAAACACTTTACTGGTGTCTTTCACTCACAAGTTATTGGTCTGAGCAACTAAATTCTTCACAAGCTTTAGCTAAATAAATGGGGTCAGGGACCTAAATAAAACTCTCTTACAAAAATTAACATTTATTCAAAATGTTCAGATTACAGCTGTTTCTTTAAATAAACTGAGCTGAGATTTTTCATTATTCTTAGAACTGGACTACGAGGCACTACTAATTCTAAAAAACAGCTTTGTAAATGTTCTCTGCCACATATTTATTTCTGTATTTGGGGGGAAAATGTGTGAGTCTTATTATAAGTGGTCTGAGTTCCACAGAGTTTTATAAACTGGATAGAGCTAAGGTCAAATATTTGTAACAGTGAAACCCAGTAAAATTGATTAGTCACCAGACACAAGACTTAAAACTGATATTTAATGTATAATTTTAATTTGCAAGAAGAGATTTTTCACTCAATTCCAAACTATTATTATAATACTTACTTTGTTTTTACACTTACATAAACCACACACAAAAATAAAAAGGTTCATTTCTCCTTGAAGGAGTTTACACCGTTGTAAGAGAAAATGTTACACAAAAGAATGTGTATACAACATATATAGCTCCATTAGTTTAAAATAAAACTGAGGTAGCATATAATCATTTATTATTATAACACAGAAGGGACTAATAATGCCTCAATACATCCAGTCCCACAACATTCATTTTATAACATCAGAGGCACCATTCTAGGATGAGGACAAAGAGACAACCTTAGCATCCCTGTCCTAAGTAGTTGGTATTCTGGATCTGGGGCTGTGGCAGTGAAGAAAAAAGTTAAAGCAAATAAATAACCCTAATACTATATGGTGTTTTAAATATAAAAATCTATAGAAGTGAAGTTAGCCATTTTTACTGGAACTTTCTTTGAAACTTTAGAGATCATTTGGAGAAAGTGACCTGATGTTTTTTTTTCCAAATTTAATATACCTTACACACAATATTGTGTTAGTTTCAAGTGTACCATATAGTGATTTAGCATTGACACTTGTAATTGCCACAATAGATCTAGCTATTATATGTCACCATGCAAAGTTATTACATATCATTAACTATATTCCACATACTGGACATTGTATCCCATGTATGTGTGTATGTATGTATTTTTAACATAAAATGTATCATTAGTTTCAGGGGTATAGGTCTGTGAATCATCAGTCTTTGTACCTTTTGATCCCTTTCTCCTATTTTGAGCATCCTCCCACCCCCTTCCGTCTGGCAATCACCAAATTGTTCTCTGTATCTAGGCGGCTGTTTCTGTTTTGTTGTATTTGTTCTTCTGTGGTCTATTTCAGATTTCACATATGAGCGAAATCATATGGTACTTGTCTTTCTCTGTCTAGTGACCTGATCTTTAATTAGCACAAAAGAATTAGTCATTTAGAAAAGAAATAGGTACGGGTAGGGTGTGCATGGCAGAGTAAGAACGGCATGAAATTTAAGTCCTCTTTGACGGAGAAAACACATGCAGAGAGGCGCAATAAAGCTGGTGAACAGATTGACATGGTTGGATGTAGGACCTGGAGACAAGGTCCTTGTATGCCATGCTGAAGACTTCAGAGCTTACTGGGGCAACGAGCAGTCACTTTCAAAAAGCAAAATGATGGTAGACCGCAACAACCATTACCAATTCTTTCTCTTTCATCCAAGTTTTTCATTTCCTACCTCTTATATTTAGGTTGGCCCTATGACTTAATTTGACTGAAAAGAAAAATTGGCAAAATTGATATATTCTTGAAAACTGCTTGCACTATTACAGATAGCTTTCTTGATTGCTTTCAGAATCTTGTGACTGAAGCCATGAGATGAAACCCAGAACGGCCTGCTCAATGCCAGACAGGTGAGTCAGGCTGTTCTAAATATTATAGTTCACTACGTTTTTAAAATGTATAGGATATACACTGAAGGAATAAAAAAATAGAATGAAGAGAGGTTAGCAATTACTGAAATTATCTTCTGAAAAGATGGATTTAAAAAAGAAGAAAAGATGGATAAAACCAGAATTTAACTATTTGAGTGATGTAGTTGGGAGGAAAGAGATTAGAATTATGGTTCAGAGCCACACTCAACAGGACTCATGCTCAATTACATCGCTTTAAGGAAAGAGAAAAGTCTAATGTGACCCGAAGATTTCAATGTGGAGTACATTGGCACAGCTATGTAGACCAAGCAGGTGAAGAGAATCAAAGAAAATAATTTTGAGTGCACTTTTCATATTCAAGATATTCTTCATTTAAGAAGATGATTCTAATACAAATCTGAATTGCTCCACATGAGCCTAAATGTCATTTATTTGAATAAAATTAAGATTTTATGATACTTTACTGAGGAGAAATATCACACACACACACACAATATATATATATATATTCCCCTACCCTGTCATTATTATATATGACATAAATATTCCCCTACCTTGTCACATATATGGCATATATGACATATGCCATGTATATGACACATGTATGACATATGACATATGACATGGTGTGCATGTGTGCGTGTATTCCCCTACCCTATCACCTAAAGAAGGGGTTATAAATCCCTTATAATCTACTTTTGACATATGACATATGTGTGACATATGACACACACATATGATATATATTTCCCTACCCTGTCATTATCATATATATGACATATATATTCCCATACCTGCTCATATATATGGCATATATGACACACAAATATATGTGACACATGTATGACATATGACGTGTGTGTGTGTGTGTGTGTGTGTGTGTATTCCCCTACCCTGTCACCTAAATGATAAAGGATTATAAATCCCTTATAATCTAGTCTTGACATATCCATCAACACTGAATGAATATATTAATATAGTGGGAATTTCATTTATTTGGTCTTGGTTGAAATCTGAATGAAATGGGATTCTTACATGATGCCAACGTTGATCTTAAAGAGAAAAAAAAGAATATTGGCATTTATGCTTAAAAAAGCATAATTAAAAATTTTCATATTTCACCCCAACTTTTTACCCCATTATAGAAATCAGGAAAATGTGTCTATATCTGTGACACAAAGTAAAGTGATTCTGTCTGCTTCGGCTATGTCTGATCTTTTTCACAACAAATTATTGCTCCACAGGATTAAAACTAATGATAGGTTCACCAAGAAAATTTAACAGTTGCATACATTCTCTCTCAAATTTACTATTCATACTGGTTGGCAAGAATGAAAACTAAGTGATTCTCAAAGGAAATAATCAATGACAAATCAATGTCAAAAGTTAATAAAAGGTGTTTGTTTATTAACACTGATTTATGACTGCTGTTCTATTATGTAACTATGGGCATATCTAAAAATTAAGTAGCTAAAACCATCAAATAGTCATATAGGCCGATTGCAAAATAAAGCCAATGAATACTAGGAGAGGTACCTTGCTAGCATTGCTTGAAAAGTATAAATATTTTCTTAAACTTGATCAAATCATGAATTAAACTTACTAGAGTCTTAATCTGTGCCTATGAAATAAAAGTAGATATAAAAAATATTTCATTGTTTTAGCTAACCATGGTCTTCACGGGGGCTCTACCAAGTATCCCTGAAAACCAGCTATACAATGCAAATGCTTTAAAGAGTGCAAATCCACATAAGTTGAAACAGACTCATACACTGTCCCCCTAAAATTTCTTTTTCCCTCATGTAGTGTAGTGTGTGGAACATAAGGACGAAACCCACATTGTACTAACACTTAAAATGTGGATAAGCTTATTCTACTAAGAAGGTGTCTTATGGAATTTAAAAAGCAATTTAAATGCATGACTAGAAGACTTTCTCAAGAAACTCTTCTTCCTGAAGACATTGTTTTAGACAGGTGATGCACCAGCAACTGGTAGGTAGGCTTTCAGGACTATTTGTCTATATCCTGTTCCTCCAACAGAAGAACAGTTGAATTATTTCCCCATAGATATGATGCTATATCATCTTATTATTTATATTATTTATAATGTGTTGTCTCAGATGAACTGAGATTTATCATTGAGGTGATTTTGAATATCAAATATCGAGAAGGAAGATTACAATAATGCATTAATATTATAGAATTTATTACTTTAATCAGTTTTATGCAGTATATAAATATACTTCAGAGCAAATAAAATTAATGATGTGAGAATTATTTAAAAGCTGTGTGTTTTCTTCCTCTAAACTCCAAATATCCTGGTAACAATACTTATGGGGAAAGGAATGATGTCTTCAACATAAAACCCCATTATTTTTCATGCTAAATGAAAATATCTACACTTCCCTCTCTTTAGTACATGCGATGTTCTCTGTATTATTTCTTTGAGAATCTGTTTAAATTTTGTGCTTCATTCTGCTATAATTATTTTGAAAATTTAAGATCACTCTTCATTTCGCAAATGAAAACAAACATAATTTCTGTATTTTCCGGAAGCATTCTTTGAAGGAATACCTTGGTTTCAGGGGTTCATTCTGTTACTAAGCAAATTATCAATAGGCATCCAATTTTCTGCTTCAAAAATGTACAATAATCATTTAAAATATTCCACAATTATACCCTTTGAAAGTGACATCATTAAATGGATTGCTATATGATAATCATTTAGAAAAACAAAGTATTGGGGCGCCTGGGTGGCTCAGTGGGTTAAAGCCTCTGCCTTTCGCTCAGGTCATGATCCCAGGGTCCTGGGATCGAGCCCCACATCGGGCTCTCTGCTTGGCAGGGAGCCTGCTTCCTCCTCCTCTCTCTCTCTCTGCCTGCCTCTCTCCCTACTTGGGATCTCTATCTGTCAAATAAATAAAATAAAAATCTTTTAAAAAATTTAAAAAAAAAAAGTATTTTGGCCAGTTTTCTTCTACTTCATTTCTAGAATACAGTAGGATATTTTTGATTAATGTGTTTGAGACTGTGAACACACTTTTAAGCCCTTTCTAAATGACAGCTAGTCAATAGCTTTCTTTGTCTATGTTCAAAGTTCTGAATACATTGCCGGGAAGCCCATGTGCTTGGAAAATGTTTTCCAAGAAAAAGAAAAAAAAAATTTTGATTTGCAGTGTATTTCAATAAACCTCTATTTAACCCTCAGAACAGTTAAAAGACAAATGATTAAATAGTAACATACTCCAAAATAAAAAAACTTTCTATTTAAAAAGGAGGATTCATATTAAGTCCTGATACAGAAGGAAAACATTAAAATTATGTCTAAATCCACTTGTCCTCTGGACTCTGGAAAACAAACTGAGGGATAGAGAGGGGAAGGGGGTGGGGGAGAGGGTAACAGGGAGATGGGTATTAAGGAGAGCACGTGTTGTGATGAGCACTAGGTGTTACACACAGCTAATGAATTGTTGAACACTACATCAAAAATTAACGATGCACTATATGCTGGCTAAAGGAACATAAAAAAAAATCCACTTGTACTGATATCCATGTTTTCCATACATCCATTATTTACATTGCTACTGTATACATATTTAAAAGGCAAGGCCAATTATAGGATGTACCATTTAACAGTTCATTTGTGCTTGATTCTTTAAAGATAGATGTTTTGAGTAGTGAATTGCGTTTTGGTTGCTCTAACATTGTCACTGATGTTATAATATGCATAAGCAAAAGAGCCAGTAAAAGGAAATGTCAATTACTGAGGTATTTATAATTTGGAATATTTAATTAAAACAATATCATATTTGAAAAATCACAGTTCCATTAAGATGTAATAGATATTGAAAATAAATTTGAGTCTTTGAGATATTATTTAAATAATATCTAATAATAATAATATCTAAAATAATAAATAGAGTCTCAGGTATTCCCATTCAGTTTTAGGATACTTCAGTAAATAATCCTGAAAGATGTAGGGAAGTTCACATAAAAGAAATTGTTCAAATATGTGCCATAAATGAATATATTTTACTGTATAAGTTAATATTATAAATTAAATTTTATTTATTTTGTTAAAAATAAATTTTATAAAATAAATTTTATTTATATAAATAAAAATACTATAAATATTTTCTTTTGTCCTCATAAATACCCCTTCCAATGAAATATTTTGTGGAACAGAGAGCTAAGTTGAAGGATTCTTGGTAAATGATGATGGCCTAAAAATAAGGTACAACTTTGGACATTATTTATAGTTTCAATTTTACAATTTGAATAAACAGTAGTTTTATCTATGAAATATTAAATTATGATTTTATAGAAATTAGCACATAACCTAACTTAAACTAAAATACACCACATTTTCATTATCACTTGTGATAATTTATTATAATATAATAAACTAGCAGAATTAGTATAATGCCCAATTATTTGGATAATGAGTTTTGCTTTTTATTTGTTTTACTGATTGGCTTACAAATGTTTAGAAGGGTAAGATACAAACACCATTCTTCTCTGCGTCATTTGCTAGCACTTCTCCTTAAAGCCTCTGATTATGAGGGTTCCATTTACGTTAAGATACAGCCTAGTACAATTTTTTCACTTTATAGATGATGACACTCATGGCTAGAGGGCCTGGGTGATAGCAGTTTAGATCACAAAACCAGTTAGTGGCAGAACTGGGAAACTTTCCCAAGTCTAATGTATATTCAGAGTTGACACATTTCAATTCCAAGTACACCACTTTAGGAATGGAAGAATAAAAATGTTTAAACAACGGGGTGCCTGGGTGGCTCAGTGGGTTATGCCTCTGCCTTTGGCTCAGGTCACGGTCTCAGGGACCTGGGATGGAGCCCTGCATTGAGCTCTCTGCTCAGGAGGGAGCCTGCTTCCCCCTCTCTCTCTGCCTTCCTCTCTACCCACTTCTGATCTCTCTCTCTCAAATAAATAAATCTTTTTAAAAAATTGTCAAAACAAAATAAATGGGATGCATTTTTTAAAAAGAGGACGGATACTAATTAAAATTGAAGGATTTAAGAATATTTAGTTCTGTATTTTTTTTTCTGATTTTACATCGTATAGGTATATTCTAGGCTAACCATACAAATGAATCCCATGATTAACTATAAAATCTGATCTGATACAAAGACCAATTTAAACACCCTCCTTCCCATCACTTTCCACTCCTCAGCCCAAGGAGGGAATCTGAAAGCCTCCTCAGGCCAAGACTTCACCTTTGAGCTCCATTTTGCATGCAGAATTTCCAGATAATTCTAAGTGCCTTGCAAGTGCACGCAACCCAAAAAACCCAAAAGGAGGTGAGGAAGAGGACACAATTAGTTTGGAAACACAGTCAGCCTGAACATGTATTCAGGGTGTGTTAGGGTAGCTAACTCAAGACAAAAACAGCAATTCTTGCTCTACTCTCCCTGAGCAGAAAGCGTGATGATTCTTCCCAACACACCACAGGCTCATTAGTCCCTCTCCTCTGGCCTGGGGTTCCTGTTCAGCCCCAACCTGATCACATCCCATACTCCTGTATGGTGAGCCACATTAAAACTTTGGGAGCGGGAGGAAACTTTTATGAAACAGTGACAAACTGTCTTTGTGATCCTGTGTTTGTGATAAGTGGTAAGTCAAAACACGGGGTCCTGTGCGGGAGACCTTGTCCAGGTTTAAGGGTATATATGAGTTGGGCTTTGTGGAAGCTCTCTACTCTAGAGCTTACCTCACGTTGGAAAAAATTCCCCAAATATGTGACTGGCTCTTGCTAAATTTACTTCAGGCTACTCTCATGATCTAATGGCTAAAACGAGATCTTATTGATTTGTAGTTTGTTTGTTTGTTTTCCCCTTTAGTTGGGAAACCAGCTTGGGAATTTCTGTCTTAGAAATAAGCTTTTATGTTCTGTTCTCTCTCTAAATTTCATCTTAATGGCCCCCAAATTGTTCTCTGCCTCAGCACAATTTAAAACACTATCCGAATGGTCAGGCCCTTGGAATCTGCTTCCAGACCTAGCCTATGGCTCCACAGCGGCTTCACGATGAAGAATTTTGTCACATTTGTCATCCTGAAGTTCTTAACAGTAAGCACTTAGGACGGGCCTGGGAGATGAGGGTTCTCCCAGATCCCCATCTTCCTTCTTACACTTTGCTTGTGTTTTGCTTTGGCTCACAGTGTCTCTAATGGCGATAAAACAATGAGCCACTTCTTTCAATCCCTGCAGGCTCTAGTTTATGACTGAAAACAAGACAAAAAATTCCTATCAACGAAATCTTCCTTATTCTCTGCTTTCATGGAACCCATTTCAACCTAGACTCAAGTTTCAATTCCGTGCCATCTTTGAAAGTGGTAAAAAGCAGTTGTTTGTTTTTCCTACCATGTTTTCCACTGATGCAAACTAAGTAAGAGATCACCTAAGTCTGCCTTAAAGGAGGTTGTGGTTTAGACATTGTAGGCCTGCATGACAAAGCTCACTACCTTCTCACCTCACCATAACTGGTGTTCATTCTTTCAATCCAGCGTTTCTTTTTGTCTTTAATCACTCCACCGTAACTTCAAGTATTAAGTTCTAAATATTTTATTATTCTTTTGTAAATAAGTGATAACAAAAAAATCCAACCAGGTTGATTGAAGCAATACCACTGATTTAAGGGATATTCACTATTAGCAATATTCAACCCTGAGTGCTTACTAAAAGCTGGACACTGGGATAAGTCATCTTTAAATGCATCTAACGTTCAAAAAAACTTGCAAATCAGGTATTAGAATGCCCAATTTTTAGATAAGGAAAATGAAGCACAGAGAAATTAAGTAAATTACCTGAAGTCTAAGATTGTTGTTGGGTTGTGGCCCTAGTGCTCTCTGACAGAATGTACCTTCTTAATCATTCCATATGTATGCATTTACCTCCATTTATAACAACCTTACTCCTGATTAACCTGTGATACACGCCACAGGTACTCTTCTTGGGTTTTTTGTCTGTTATTCACTCGTGTTGGAAGTTTTCTGTTTGTCAGTTAGACTCACCTAATTCAGTATTGCTTTAAATTATTTTTGTCATTAGAAAGCCCTGTATTTCTCCATTGACTTATTTCACTAAGCATGATACGCTCTAGTTCCATCCACGTCGTCGCAAATGGCAAGATTTCATTTCTTTTGATGGCTGCATAGTATTCCATTGTGTATATATACCACATCTTCTTTATCCATTCATCTGTTGATGGACATCTAGGTTCTTTCCATAGTTTGGCTATTGTAGACATTGCTGCTATAAACATTCGGGTACACGTGCCCCTTCGGATCACTATGTTTGTATCTTTAGGGTAAATACCCAGTAGTGCAATTGCTGGGTCATATGATCTCCCTGATATGAGGACATGGAGAAGCAACATGGGGGGTTAGGGGGATAGGAGAAGAATAAATGAAACAAGATGGGATTGGGAGGGAGACAAACCATAAATGACTCTTAATCTCACAAAACAAACTGGGGGTTGCTGGGGGGAGGTGGGATTGGGAGAGGGGGAGGGGGCTATGGACATTGGGGTATGTGCTATCATGAGTGCTGTGAAGTGTGTAAACCTGGCGATTCACAGACCTGTACCCCTGGGGATAAAAATACATTATATGTTTATTAAAAAAAAAAAAATTTTGGAAGGGGAGGCGAACCATAAGAGACTATGAACTCTGGAAAACAACCTGAGGGTTTTGAAGGGTCAGGGGTGGGAGGTTGGGGGAACAGGTGGTGGGTAATGGGGAGGGCACGTTTTGCATGGAGCACTGGGTGTTGTGCAAAAACAATGAATACTGTTACGCTGAAAAAATAAATAAAATGGGAAAAAAAAAAAGAAAGCCCTGTATTTTTATATTACAAGAGAATTCACTTTTATGAGAGAATTCTGTTCTTATAGTTCCTTATTTTAAAAGATTTTATTTATTAATTTGAGAGAGACAGAGAGAGCATGAAAGAGGGAGGGGAAGAGGGAGAGGGACAAGCAGACTCCCTGCTGAACCTGACCCAGGGCTCCACCCAGGACCCTGAGATCCTGACCTGAGCCAAAGTCAGATGCGTAACTAACTGGCTACCCAGGCACTCCTGTTTTCTTTTCTTTTTTTTTGCCTCACATATATTATTTTATGTAGTAAGACTTATTTTGATTTGTGGAATGATACGTGAATATAATATTTTACCCAAAGCTTGTCCCTTATGTCAATACCATGTACTTAATATTCTACTTAGTTTTACCAAGTTTACATGCCATTTTATGATCAATAAAGTTATTACATGTAATTTTTAGGTTTATTACTGAAACTTTTATTCTTGCAGGTTGCCAAGAACACATGGTTTTAATTATGCCAGATTTAAAATGACTTAAAATATTTGTATAAAACATTCTCATGAATTACTATGCTTGTAAGAAGTTTCCATTAAGCATTATTATTGAAATGTCATAAAATTATATCTTAATTAAGGGTAAATGATACCTTTAGAACAGGTGCACTTTCAAGTTGAGAAATATCATTATTCAAGTCTCTTTTTTAAGATCTTCTGAAAACTTGTCTACTTTCCTTATGTAAATATTGTACATACCTTAAAAATCATTCCTAGTTATTTTATAAATTACTTTTTGCTGTAAATCACTTACTCTTTTAGTTTAAGTACATATTATTTCAATCAAGAATATTTTGATTATGTAACTTTAAAATTTAGAAATGGCATTTAACCCTATTTTAGGAAATGATTCCTTGACAAAATGAATAGGCACATTTACCTTCCCATTCAAGAAAATTCACAGAAAATTGTCTTTCTAAAATGAGGGTTTGCGATACCTATTTTAGCTATTCATTTCCTTCCTTAAGTCATGTTAAGTCTATAATGAATGTTGTACAAACCATACAATAATCCACTATTAAATTTTCTGTCCTGAAGTAAACAAAACCAAATCTAAACCAACAATTTTTTCTGATCATATAATCAACAAATTTACTTAAATCGGTATCATTAAAGGACAAAAGCTAATGGAGATTTAAAATCAGAAGGTCCATTATAACAGCTTCCTACCTGCATGTCGACTAGTATCCTCATTATCCAATTACTCTTCTATATGTCTTTTATGATCAGTCATTCTAAAACATACTTCTGATTATGGCAGTTTCCAGTTGAGAAAAGCCCTGTGGGTATACACAGGTTGCTGAAATAATAACTAGTTCTTAGTATGGCATTTAAGTTTGCCTACAGTATAATTAAAATGTACTTCATATTTGTCTCTAATAACTACCCTCAACATTTCACAATGTGTCACAAAGATGCTATTGGCTGGGTCACTGATGGTGGGTACATTAATTTTAGGTGATGTTCAGATAAACGTTTTTATTTACACATATAAATATATATACATGTACATGTGTAAAGAAATTTTGTATATATGTTAAGTCACATAAGTAAACATTGACTAAAAACTATTAAGTAGATTTTGATACAGGTGTTACAAAAATATGACCACCTAGGGACACCTAGGTAGTTTGTTAAGCATAGGACTCTTCATTTCAGCTCAGGTCATGATCTCCGGGTTCTGGGATTGAGCCCTGCATAGGGCCCTATGCTCGATAGGGAGTTTGCTTGGGATTCTATCTCTCCCTCTCCCTTTGCCCCTCTCCCCAAGTGTGTATGATCTCTCTCTCTCTCTCTCTCTGTAAAATAAATAAATAAATATTCACACACACACACACACCCCAAAAATATGGCCACCTAATATGATACTCAATTTTCAGATTATGTGTAGTAATTATTGTCAAGGACTACTCACTCCTAGAAGCTTACTTACTTTCTGTCCTTTGTATATTCTCCATGCTTTCTTACTTCTAAAACGTTAGTTATTCCTTTACCTGTAAACATCACCTTTTATCATCACTATTCTAAATGTTATCTCTCTTATGCATCTAGCATCCCTAAGGAAGAAGGACTGCCTCTTTTATTTGCCCAGTACTAGGCTAAAAGCCTCAGATACACTAGAATTCTCAGTAAATAATTACTGAATTGCACCAAAAATGTCAATATTCACAGTGAAATTGAACTAAATTCTTCCCAATTTCCAAGCTGGGCGTCATCTTCCTTTAAACAAATCACTGAGCCCAGATGATTTCACTGGCAAGTTTTATCAAAGATTTAAAAATGAAATAATGCTCATTCAATACAAACCCTTTCAGAAGATAAAGAGGAATGAGTGCCCCAAAGTCATCTGGTGACAGTATTATGTGATCAGACAAGAAATTATAAGGAAGCTACAGCTAAATATTCCTCTGAAACACAGATGCATTATATCTTATTTCCTATGAAATGTAGCAAATCAAATTCAGCAATATATAAAAAGATAACACCATGAAAAAACAGGGTTTGTAACATAATTGAGAGGTTGGTTTAACATGGAAAATGAAACAATTTAATTTACCAAATCTCGGGAAGAAAAGACAAAACACACACACACGCATAATCATCTCATGAGATACAGAATGCATATTTGATAAAATTCAATACCACTCATGATAAAAAATTTTAAGAAGCTGAGATGGAAGGGAAATTCCTCAATCTGATAAAAAAAAAAAACCTATGAAAAACCTACAGATGACTTCTTCAATGTTTAAAGACAGAATGTTTTTTCTCTAAGATTGTGAACAAGACAAAGTTTTCTGTTCTCACCTCTCCCATTCAACACTGGAAAATATAAACAATGTATTAGGTGGAAAAAATGACTAAAAGCTATACAAATTGGAAAGGAAGAAGAAAAGCCATCTTTATCTCAGACGACGTGATTATGTACATGGAAAATTCTAATAATTCCACCATAAAGATGATAGAAATAAGTAAGGCCAGAGAATATCAGGTCTCTCTGTTTAAAAAAAAATAGTCAATTGTCTCTAAAATCTATAGTAACATACATTGGGCTTAGAATAGTCAAAATAAAATTGGAAAAAAATTGAAGTTTGTACTACTTGATTTAAAGATTTACTTTCAGGCTAGCCTTGATTCTTGTGAAGGAGGTATAAGGATAAGTATATTTAAAAACACAATGTCTTAGTAAACCAAGAACTGAAAAGGATGATATTAATTTGGTAAAGAATAATGTGATAACCGAAATCTAAGTTGGTCCCCAAGAATCCTGCCCTCTGTGCACACACCCTGTATAATCCCCTTTTCTTGAATGTGGATAGGATATTGAATACTAAAAAAAAAAAAATTACTCCTGTGATTAGTTTTACCTGTATGACGAAGGTGAAGGAATCCCATAGATTTAGATGTAATTTAGGTTCCAAATTCACTACTTTGAGTTAAGGAAAAAGAGATTACACTGAGGAGGCTGAAGGTTTCAGGTGAGCTTTTGAAAAGGAGATTGGACCTTTGCTGTAGGAAGACATTCGAATTAGCAGAGTGTATAGCAAGGACCTGACACCCACCCCAGGAGTCCTGACCAGCAGCCGACCAGCAAGAAAATGGGGTCTTCAGATCTACCACGGTTATGTACTGAATTCTGCCAGTACCCTGGGTGTCCATGGAAGATGTTTCTCCAGTGGTGTCTACAGGTGAGGACATGACTAGCTCATACTTTAATTTTAGCCTTGTGAGACCCTGAACAGAGTAAAAACATGCTACAGTCCTGATCCACAGAAGCTATGAGATAATGAATATGTATTGTTTAGGCTGCTGAGTTTGTGGTAATTTGCTACACGGCAATTGAATAGTAATGCAAAGAACAACAAAATAAATACACAAAACTACAGTAGACATCATTCGTAATAAAGAAACATAAGGAATATTTCTTTTAAAGCTATGAACAGAGAAAGAATTACTACATTTTCCCAAAACTTTACTGGAGTGCCTATCTAGGAGAGAATCAAGAAAAATCATTAGATTTAATTAGGACTTAAACAGAACCAATTTTGTCATTATTTGCAATAGAACCTTTTTCCTCAAAACCTGAGAAAATCTATAAATATACTCTACTAGTAATAAGTTCAGCTGGTTTGCTTGATTTATACAAGCATAAGGCAGTTGTAAAAATGGAATATGTTAAAACATATTATTTGAAATACTGGCAAAGCCTATAATTTTTTGAGAAATGTATCTACATTATCTTTATGAAAAAAGGTATAACATTTTATTAAAGACATTAAAGAAGAGTCCTTGAAATGAGAATTTCATAATGTCTATGAGTCCAAAATATAAAAATGTTCACTCTTTCTAAATCAATATAAAATATCATTATGATTCTGGACAAATTCTTAACAGGCTTTTTTGTAGAACTGAACAAAATAACTCTAAACTCATGTGGAAAAACTGTCAGGAAGAAAATATACAAGAAAATTTCAAAAAAGAAAAAGTGAGCTCACTGCCCTATCAGATTTCAACAATTACTATAAAACATTATGAATAATAAGACAGTCTAGTATTGGAAAAGATGTAATAAATGGCCTAACAGAACAAAATGGGGAACTCAGAAACAAATACATGCTTTTACGGAAACTTGATATATCACAGGCATGTTATTGTAAATAAATAGATATGGATGGACAATTCAGTAAATGAGACAACTGGCTATCCATATGGAAAGTAAAATAAAACAAATTTCTTTTTCTTCACACACAGAGATCAATTTTATTTGGATTAAAGACCTAATTGCAAAAAATAATAATTCTTTATTTGTTAGAATATATATAAGGATATCATTATGACTTCTGGGGAGGGAAGAACTTTCTTAAACAGGCAAAAACATGTTAGTAAAAACATGAATTTTAAAAGCCCATCTATGAGTCAACATACCATAAAAGTCACAGACTGAAATTAAAAAATTAAAACACATGTAAGGGGCGCCTGGGTGGCTCAGTGGGTTAAAACTTCTACCTTCCGCTCAGGTCATGATCTCAGGGTCCTAGGATCTAGCCCCACATTGGGCTCTCTGCTCCGTAGGGAGCCTGCTTCCTCCTCTCTCTCTGCCTGCCTCTCTGCCTACTTGTGATCTCTGTCTGTCAAATAAATAAATAAAATCTTAAAAAAAAAAAAACACCATGTAATTTACAAACATTGAATAGCCAAAGTAGAGCAAGAAGAAAAAGATAAATATATACTTCTTCATTCCCCCACATAGCATAACAGTTAAAATATATAATCAAGAATTAATATAAAAGGTAACCCAAATCCTATTTTGTGTGTGATGGAGATCACTTAGTTTTCTTGAGCTGTGTTTTCTGCCAACACCATGATCAGTGACATCATTATGTCAGCCTGATACTGGCCATGGTGGGAGAACAGGTCTTCCTAATTAAAAAAATAAAATAAAATAAAATCTTAATATCTGCAATGGAAATGTTAGGATGTGATCATTTATACCACCATTATGAAGAACTGCAAAAGATAGTTTGCACAGTTCAAGTTGCCACTAGTCAGATTTTGTTTTAGTCAGCAAAACCAGCCCAGCACGCATACCTGCAAAATCTTCATCCAGCAGTTAGAGATGATATACTTTGAATCTTTTGCTTTTCTTCCCCCAAATCCTATTGGACAAGAAAATGATAGAAGTCAGTGAGAGGGATGCTTGACCTGATGTTATAATCTTTCATGATTTCCCCATAGAAAATACATGGTAAGTGGACCACAGTCCAATATTAGTGAGATCATAATGATGTCTATAAGTCTGCAAATCAGTGGTTTGCACAATGTTTATATTAGACCTTAAGATCACTGTGTTTAACCTCAGTATACGAATAGGTCATATGAATATATAAGAAAACTACCAACCTAACAACAACAAAAACAATAACAACACAAAACTAAAAATAAACCTGGTGGCAGGATCGACAGAATTCACATTTAGTTTCCTGAGAGCTATCTTAAGATGATATACATGTGAGCTTATATCAATGCAATTGAAGTGTTATTACTACTATTCTGGATCTCTGCATAGATCTAATCATTGCCTTTATAATCTGGGTAGAAACATTTAAAAAACAAAGAGCCCAATTAGCTCAATCATTGCCTGTGTCTTTTTTTTTTTTTTCCATTTTATTTATTTTTTCAGCGTAACAGTATTCATTCTTTTTGCACAACACCCAGTGCTCCATGCAAAACGTGCCCTCCCCATTACCCACCACCTGTTCCCCCAACCTCCCACCCCTGACCCTTCAAAACCCTCAGGTTGTTTTTCAGAGTCCATAGTCTCTTATGGTTCGCCTCCCCTCCCCAATGTCCATAGCCCGCTCCCCCTCTCCCAATCCCACCTCCCCCCAGCAACCCCCAGTTTGTTTTGTGAGATTAAGAGTCATTTATGGTTTGTCTCCCTCCCAATCCCATCTTGTTTCATTTATTCTTCTCCTATCCCCCTACCCCCCCATGTTGCTTCTCCATGTCCTCATATCAGGGAGATCATATGATAGTTGTCTTTCTCCGATTGACTTATTTCACTAAGCATGATACGCTCTAGTTCCATCCACGTCGTCGCAAATGGCAAGATTTCATTTCTTTTGATGGCTGCATAGTATTCCATTGTGTATATATACCACCTCTTCTTGATCCATTCATCTGTTGATGGACATCTAGGTTCTTTCCATAGTCTGGCTATTGTAGACATTGCTGCTATAAACATTCGGGTACACGTGCCCCTTCGGATCACTATGTTTGTATCTTTAGGGTAAATACCCAGTAGTGCAATTGCTGGGTCATAGGGTAGTTCTATTTTCAACATTTTGAGGAACCTCCATGCTGTTTTCCAGAGTGGTTGCACCAGCTTGCATTCCCACCAACAGTGGAGGAGGGTTCCCCTTTCTCCACATCCTCTCCAGCATCTGTCATTTCCTGACTTGTTAATTTTAGCCATTCTGACTGGTGTGAGGTGATATCTCATTGTGGTTTTGATTTGTATTTCCCTGATGCCGAGTGACGTGGAGCACTTTTTCATGTGTCTGTTGGCCATCTGGATGTCTTCTTTGCAGAAATGTCTGTTCATGTCCTCTGCCCATTTCTTGATTGGATTGTTTGTTCTTTGGGTGTTGAGTTTGCTAAGTTCCTTATAGATTTTGGATACTAGCCCTTTATCTGATATGTCGTTTGCAAATATCTTCTCCCATTCTGTCAGCTGTCTTTTGGTTTTGTTAACTGTTTCCTATGCTGTGCAAAAGCTTTTGATCTTGATGAAATCCCAATAGTTCATTTTTGCCCTTGCTTCCCTTGCCTTTGCCGTTGTTCCTAGGAAGATGTTGCTGCGGCTGAGGTCGAAGAGGTTGCTGCCTGCATTCTCCTCAAGGATTTTGATGGATTCCTTTCTCACATTGAGGTCCTTCATCCATTTGGAGTCTATTTTCGTGTGTGGTGTAAGGAAGTGGTCCAATTTCATTTTTCTGCATGTGGCTGTCCAATTTTCCCAGCACCATTTATTGAAGAGGCTGTCTTTTTTCCATTGGACATTCTTTCCTGCTTTGTCGAAGATTAGTTGACCATAGAGTTGAGGGTCGATTTCTGGGCTCTCTATTCTGTTCCACTGATCTATGTGTCTGTTTTTATGCCAGTACCATGCTGTCTTGATGATGACAGCTTTGTAATAGAGCTTGAAGTCCGGAATTGTGATGCCACCAACTTTGGCTTTGTTCTTCAATATTCCTTTGGCTATTCGAGGTCTTTTCTGGTTCCATATAAATTTTAGGATTATTTGTTCCATTTCTTTGAAAAAAATGGATGGTATTTTGATAAGGATTGCATTAAATGTGTAGATTGCTTTAGGTAGCATAGACATTTTCACAATATTTATTCTTCCAATCCAGGGGCATGGAACATTTTTCCATTTTTTTGTGTCTTCCTCAATTTCTTTCATGAGTACTTTATAATTTTCTGTGTATAGATTCTTAGTCTCTTTGGTTAGGTTTATTCCTAGGTATCTTATAGTTTTGGGTACAATTGTGAATGGGATTGACTCCTTAATTTCTCTTTCTTCAGTCTTGCTGTTGGTGTACAGAAATGCAACTGATTTCTGTGCATTGATTTTATATCCTGACAATTTACTGAATTCCTGTACAAGTTCTAGCAGTTTTGGAGTGGAGTCTTTTGGGTTTTCCACATAGAGTATCATATCATCTGCGAAGAGTGATAGTTTGACTTCTTCTTTACCAATTTGGATGCCTTTAATTTCTTTTTGTTGTCTGATTGCTGAGGCTAGGACTTCTAATACTATGTTGAATAGCAGTGGTGATAATGGACATCCCTGCCGTGTTCCTGACCTTAATGGAAAAGCTTTCAGTTTTTCTCCATTGAGAATGATATTTGCGGTGGGTTTTTCATAGATGGCTTTGATAATATTGAGGTATGTGCCCTCTATCCCTACACTTTGAAGAGTTTTGATCAGGAAGGGATGCTGTACTTTGTCAAATGCTTTTTCAGCATCTATTGAGAGTATCATATGGTTCTTGTTCTTTCTTTTATTAATGTGTTCTATCACATTGATTGATTTGCGGATGTTGAACCAACCCTGCAGCCCTGGAATAAATCCCACTTGATCGTGGTGAATAATCCTTTTAATGTACTGTTGAATCCTATTGGCTAGTATTTTGGCGAGAATTTTTGCGTCTGTGTTCATCAAGGATATTGGTCTGTAGTTCTCTTTTTTGGTGGGATCCTTGTCTGGTTTTGGGATCAAGGTGATGCTGGTCTCATAAAATGAGTTTGGAAGTTTTCCTTCCATTTCTATTTTTTGGAACAGTTTCAGGAGAATAGGAATGAGTTCTTCTTTAAATGTTTGGTAGAATTCCCCTGGGAAGCCATCTGGCCCTGGGCTTTTGTTTGTTTGGAGATTTTTGATGACTGTTTCAATCTCCTTACTGGTTATGGGCCTGTTCAGGTTTTCTATTTCTTCCTGGTTCAGTTGTGGTAGTTTATATGTCTCTAGGAATGCATCCATTTCTTCCAGATTGTCCAATTTGTTGGCGTAGAGTTGCTCATAGTATGTTCTTATAATTGTCTGTATTTCTTTGGTGTTAGTTGTGATCTCTCCTCTTTCATTCATGATTTTATTGATTTGGGTCCTTTCTCTTTTCTTTTTGATGAGTCTGGCCAGGGGTTTATCAATCCTATTGATTCTTTCAAAGAACCAGCTCCTAGTTTCATTGATTTTTTCTATTGTTTTTTTGGTTTCTATTTCATTGATTTCTGCTCTGATCTTTATGATTTCTCTTCTCCTGCTGGGTTTAGGGTTTCTTTCTTGTTCTTTCTCCAGCTCCTTTACGCGTAGGGTTAGGTTGTGTACTTGAGACCTTTCTTGTTTCTTGAGAAAGGCTTGTACCGCTATATATTTTCCTCTCAGGACTGCCTTTGCTGTGTCCCACAGATTTTGAACTGTTGTGTTTTCATTATCATTTGTTTCCATGAATTTTTTCAATTCTTCTTTAATTTCCTGGTTAGCCCATTCATTCTTTAGAAGGATGCTGTTTAGTCTCCATGTATTTGGGTTCTTTCCAGCTTTCGTCTTGTGATTGAGTTCTAGCATCAGAGCATTGTGGTCTGAAAATATGCAGGGAATAATCCTAATCTTTTGATACCGGTTGAGACCTGATTTGTGACCCAGGATGTGATCTATTCTGGAGAAGGTTCCATGTGCACTAGAGAAGAATGTGTATTCTGTTGCTTTGGGATGAAATGTTCTGAATATATCTGTGATGTCCATCTGGTCCAGTGTGTCATTTAAGGCCTTTATTTCCGTGTTGATCTTTTGCTTGGATGATCTGTCCATTTCAGTGAGGGGAGTGTTAAAGTCCCCTACTATTATTGTATTATTATTGATGTGTTTCTTTGATTTTGTTATTAATTGGTTGATATAGTTGGCTGCTCCCACGTTAGGGGCATAGATATTTAAAATTGTTAGATCTTCTTGTTGGACAGACCCTTTGAGTAGGATATAGTGTCCTTCCTCATCTCTTATTATAGTCTTTGGCTTAAAATCTAATTGATCTGATATAAGGATTGCCACCCCAGCTTTCTTCTGATGCCCATTAGCATGGTAAATTGTTTTCCACCCCCTCACTTTCAATCTGGAGGTGTCTTCGCGTCTAAAATGAGTTTCTTGTAGGCAACATACTGATGGGTTTTGTTTTTTTATCCATTCTGATACCCTGTGTCTTTTGATTGGGGCATTTAGCCCATTAACATTCAGGGTAACTATTGAGAGATATGAATTTAGTGCCATTAGTAGCCTGTAAGGTGACTGTTACTGTATATTGTCTCTGTACCTTTCTGATCTACTACTTTTAGGCTCTCTCTTTGCTTAGAGGACCCCTTTCAATATTTCCTGGAGACCTGGTTTGGTGTTTGCAAATTCTTTCAGTTTTTGTTTGTCCTGGAAGATTTTGATCTCTCCTTCTATTTTCAATGATAGCCTAGCTGGATAGAGTATTCTTGGCTGCATGTTTTTCTCGTTGAGTGCTCTGAATATATCATGCCAGCTCTTCCTGGCCTGCCAGGTCTCTGTGGATAAGTCTGCTGCCAATCTAATATTTTTACCATTGTATGTTACAGACTTCTTTTCTCGGGCTGCTTTCAGGATTTTCTCTTTGTCACTAAGACTTGTCAATTTTACTATTAGGTGACGGGGTGTGGACCTATTCTTGTTGACTTTGAGGGGGGTTCTCTGCATCTCCTGGATTTTGATGCTTGTTCCCTTTGCCATATTAGGGAAATTCTCTCCAATGATTCTCTCCAATAGACCTTCTGCTCCCCTCTCTGTTTCTTCTTCTTCTGGAATCCCAATTATTCTAATGTTGTTTCGTCTTATGGTGTCACTTATCTCTCGAATTCTCCCCTCATGGTCCAGTAGCTGTTTGTCCCTCTTTTGCTCGGCTTCCTTATTCTCTGTCATTTGGTCTTCTATATCACTAATTCTTTCTTCTGCCTCATTTATCCTAGCAGTGAGAGCCTCCATTTTTGATTGCACCTCATTAATAGCTTTTTTGATTTCAACTTGGTTAGATTTTAGTTCTTTAATTTCTCCAGAAAGGGCTTTAATATCTCCAGAGAGGGTTTCTCTAATATCTTCCATGCCTTTTTCGAGCCCGGCTAGAATGTTCAGAATCGTCATTCTGAACTCTTGATCTGACATAGTACCAATGTCTGTGTTGATTAGGTCCCTAGCCTTCGGTACTGTCTCTTGTTCTTTTGTTTGTGGTGATTTTTTCCGCCTTGTCATTTTGTCCAGATAAGAGGATATGAAGGAGCAAATTAACTACTAATAGGGTGGCAAAGACCCCGGAAAAATGCGCTGTAACCAAATCAGAAGAGACCCCAAATTGTGGGGGGAAAAAGGGGATAAAAAACAGGTTCTGAAAAAAAAAGAAAAAAAAAAAGAAAAGAAAAAATTTTAAAAAATAAAACAAATAAAAAAATATAAAAAAGAAAGAAAAAATATATATATTTAGATGAACTAGTCAAAAAACGTTAAAAAAGAAAAGGGTAAAAGTTTTAAAAAAATTTAGCAGAAGAAGAAAAAAGAAAAAGAAAAAAAAATTGAAAAAAGAAAAAAAAATTGAAAAAAGAAAAAAAAATTGAAGGAGCCGCAAGACTAAAGAATCATGGGGAGAAAGCCATGAGTTCCGTGCTTTGCTTTCTCCTCCTCTGGAATTGCTCTGCTGTCTTAGGAATTGAATCTGCTTTCTCCTTGATAGATGAACTTCGTCCTGGCTGGATATTTTGTTGATCTTCTGGGGGAGGGGCCTGTTGTAGTGATTCTCAAGTGTCTTTGCCCGAGGCGGGATTGCACCGCCCTTACCGGCGGCCGGACTAAGTAATCGGCTCGGGTTCGCTTTTGGGAGCTTCTGTTCCCTGAAAGCTTTCCGTAGAGTTCCAGAGGACGGGAATGAAAATGGCGGCCTCCCAGTCTCCGGCCCGGAGGAGCCGAGAGCCTGGGGCCCCACTCCTCAGTGCGCCCCCAGAGGACAGCACCCAATCACTCCCGTATCCCCAGCCTCTAGCCGCGCTCGGAGCTCACCCAGCCCGCGACCAGTTCAAGGTAACCCCGAGCTGAGAGTTCAGTCCTCGGCTCTGTCTTGGCAGCCGGCTTCTCCGTTCTAATAGCTGCGAGCTCTCCGACACTCCGACACCCCCGATCCTTCTGTGACCCTGCGGGGCCTGGGGCCACGCTGGCCCCGCGTGGGCTTCACCCCGGTTTAGCCCCTGGAGCAATGTCCCTCGGTGGAACAGACTTTTAAAAGTCCTGATTTTGTGCTCCGTTCCTCCGCCGCTTGCCGGGAGCCGGCCCCTCCCCCCGCGGTCTATCTTCCCGTCGTTTTAGATTCACTTCTCCGCCAGTCCTACCTTTCAGAAAGTGGTTGATTTTCTGTTTCTAGAGTTGCTGTTCTTCTTCTCTTCGCTCTCCCGTTGGATTTGTAGGTGTTTGCAATGTTTAGATAAGCTATCGAGCTGATCTCCTGTTACCTGATGTAGTCTCAGGCTGCTACTTCTCCGCCATCTTGACTCCCACCCCATTGCCTGTGTCTTAATGAAAGAGTCACTATTTTCAAAGTATAAACATTTTACCATGTGTCAGAAACCAAACTCTGTACACTTGAGTAAAACAAAGCAGAAATATGAGTTTATTACAAGGGTTTCAACTTACAAGCTGTGAAACACAAGGTTATGGGAGCAATGGGCTGTGAGCAGTTTGCTCACAGACTAACAGAATTTTATGGGATAAATATGAAAATTATTTGTTGTTATTCATTTGATTGCTTGCCTCATGGTCTTCCTTATTGGGGTCAGGGTAGCTGAGTAGGGAAATAAGGCAATCCAGAGATGCAATGAATAGACTTGGCATTTGAAGATGGACTGGAGTCTCCTACTGATCTCTAAGAATCACTGTAAATTCCTGTTAGGTGAGGCCAAGTTTCATTTTCCTTTATACTTTGCATTGACCATCTCCACTCTGTCTCCATTACAAGTGATTTCATTTTAGTTTATTCTAGATGGTCTAAACATTTTCAAAAATCGATTTATTCATTTATTTATTTTAGAGAGAGAATGAGAGAGAGCAGGGGGGAGGGGAAGAGGGAGAAGAAGAGAGAGAGAATCTCAAGCAGACTCCCCACTGAGCATGAGCCTGAAACTTGGCTCGATCTAACAACCCTGAGATCATGACCTGAGTCAAAAAGTTGTGCACCCGGGCTGCACAACACTGCCCCGGCCAGGGCCTCGAGCTCCTGCCGCACTGAGGAGAAGGTGCTTCTGAGCAGCTGGGTGATGCGACTTTGCTCCGCTGAGGGCGTCTTGCAGCCAGCCACCAAGTGGTAGAGCCACACAGCCGGGCGCACATTGCCCTGGATCTCTGCCACAAGCGTTCGCACTCCTCCAGGCTCACTATCGGTTCTGAGT
Source organism: Meles meles (assembly GCF_922984935.1). Lineage (NCBI taxonomy): Eukaryota > Metazoa > Chordata > Mammalia > Carnivora > Mustelidae > Meles > Meles meles. Next base: position 22,973,514 of record NC_060082.1, on the reverse strand, counting down.
CCTGGCTTTTGACTTTTTGACTCAGACACTTAACCAACTGAGCCACAGGTGCCTCTGTCTTAATTTTTAAAAACTCAAAATGGCATAATTGGAGTTAAACTTAAAAGTCATGATTCTTCTCTTCCAAGATAAAAGTTCCTTATGAAATATACCTGAAGATAATCATCCAATTTCTACTCCATTCTGTATATGGAAGAGCTTAAAATTTTGCAAGTCAATCCATTCTGTTTCAAATTCACTAGTTACCACAATTTCTTTATGCTGAACTTGAATTTGTCTCATTTTGACAACCATCTATAGATCTTTGATCTTCTCCCTTATTTTATGAAAGAACAACAAAAACTCACTACTCTCCTTATATCCTTTTGCTTTACTTATATTTGTGCTTCTCCTATGGAAAGAAAGCTTACAAAATGGTGAAGAGATAGGATATAGAGTCAACAAAATCTTAAAGGTCACCACACAATCAAAACAACTGAAAAAATAACATGAGAAGTCCAAATAATAAAATTTATGTCAAAAAGTCAAAGTTCTTCGAAAGTAAGCTCCCCAAGAATTATTTTTATTTTCTGTCCATATGAACAGGGTTTATGACAATGGGAAAGGTTGAATAAATAGTACAATAATAAAGATGATTGAGATGTCAAATAATCTCATTTAAAAATGAGAATGGTCATTCATAAAATATTAACATTTTAATGTGATATCAGAAAGCTAATAATTATTAGATCTTTATCCAGAATATGTCTGAATATAATAATCTTTTAAATTGGATGATACTTTCTATAATGATTATTTTGGCATTTTATAAAAGATAAACATGTACATTGCAAAAAAAGTCATAAATATAAGTATGTATAAAAGTAAAATAAAACCCATACGAGACAGTCAATGGAATATTTCTACTGTGAAAATGAGTAAAGGAAGCCTCATTAAAAATGGATTCAGTGGATGTTTGGGTGGCTCTGTCCATTAAGTGGCTGACTCTTGATTCCAGCTCAGGTCATGATCTCTGGTCACGGAATCATGCTCGGGGCAAGGCTCCATGCTCAGCATAAACACTGCTTCAGAGTCTCCCCCTGACCCCCCGCCGCCTTTAGATTTATTTATTTATTTATTTGAGAAAGATAATGAGCAAGAGAGAGCAAGAGCATGAGCTGTGGCTGGGGGGAGGGGGAGGCCCGAGTAAGAAGGAAGCGAGGGAAAGGGAGAAGCCCACTCCCTGCTGAGCAGGGAGCCCAACGTGGGGCTCCATATGGGGACTCCGGGATCATGACATGAGCCAAAGGCAGATGCTTAATCAAATGAGCACACAGGTGCTCCTAGATGCTCTCTCTTCCTTTGCCTCTCCCCCTCCCCTCAGGTCACTTTCTCTCTCTCAAATTAACAAAACCTTAAAAACAAACAAACAAACAACAACAACAAAAACCAGGAGGCCCTGCAGGGGGCGCTCTCATGCACTTACACTTAATAGCCCCCATAACCAGCAGGTAAAAGGGAAAATCTGAGTAATTTGACCAAGAAAATTTTTTTTTTCCCACAAAGAAATATTATCTCCTGCTTTTTAGAAAAATAAGGAAGATCTCTCCCTGCTCCAGCAAAAATGCACTAAACCACTGCTTGGAGCTGATGAGAAACCATCACAATTTCTTAATTCTTGTTGTTCTCCAATGAACTTTTGTTCAAACTCTCTCCGATTTCCACCTAACACCTAACCCAAATTGACCTTCCATTCATCTCTTTGGACTTTGCTATCGTTCACCATAGTTTGCTTGAACCAAATTGCAATTCCTCTGATATTCTGGAACGAACTCATTTTGCTAGTAAAATAATTGGCTGTTTCATTTTTAAGTTTAACATTACATTAACAGTGAGTGTCCTTATAAAGAGACTTTGAAATAATCAATTGCTGGGGCCTAGCCTATTTCTTCCCAATAGACTCTTTGAAAAACAACTTGCTTCCTTTTGATAATTGCTTCTAAAGCAGTTTAAAGAATGAAAGATCTCTCTCTCTCTCTCTCTCTCTCTCTCACACACACACACACACACACACACACACACACACACACAAACTTACAGATTCACAGATGCAACTTGCTTGCAATAAAACAGTTTGAATTTAGGAATCAAACCTATGTTTGGTATGTTACTGACTGTGTTTTAAAAAATATAGTTTCCGGGAGAGACAATACTACCATATTTCATAGGGGCCGCCTTGATCCAGTTTTGAGATCACGGCTAACAAACAAGTCTCAATTTCACTTTGAATGAGTTTGCTAAGCTTGCCTACCAGCCACTTCCCTTATAGACTTAAACTCCTGGGTTACAACACACATACCCAGCTGCCATAAATCCCAGATACCAAACATCTAGGGACAGTTACTTCTTTGTTAGGCCCATGGAAATAAGCAGAACACCCAATCTGTAGGAAGCCAGCTTGTTACACATAAATCACCTCTTATAAAATTCCAGCCTGCTGTTAGCCCTTTTTTCAGAGCAAAACCCATATGGCCCAGTGTGGCAGCCTTCCCTCCTCCAAAGCTGTAAATAATAATAATTTTTTTTATCAATCCTAGAATCACTGTGTTATGTTTTGTCATCTTCAGAATCTAACTAACATTGAATAGAGGCATAGTCCCTGTCGTGTGTGTGTGTGTGTGTGTGTGTGTGTGTGTGTGTGTGTGTCTGTAGATAGATAGAGTTTAGGAGGTATATAGATCCCCTATGTATTTCTATGCATACATATATCTCCTTTAAAATGCTCATCCTCTATAAGGTAAAAGGTGTTTGCCCCCTACATGCCTTGGTGTTATGAAAAGGGTCAGAGAGAGATACTCAACTGGTTCATTTAGGTCACTTTGTGTTTGGGGAAAGAAGAGAATAGGTTGAGAACGTGGTGCCTTTCATCTGGAGCAGGCTTTGCTAAAATGTCCTGATGGAGTTGCCTGCCCTTGATTTAATCAGACAGATAGAATTTATCATTCTAAAGATACCTATGTAATTTAAATAACACCAATTCCCCATGCCCCTTCTCAGTCAGGAAGACATTAGATTCTGCTTAGCTTCGAAGTAATAACTCAACTCTTCTCTTTGGCCAAGGATCCACGCAGGTCATTCCCACTTTGTCTCAGAATAGTCGAGGCAACATTAATGCTTACTTATGTTTCTTAAAAACTCTCCTACTCTGTGATTTTGTGTAAAGGTTCTTCATCCAAGAAAAAAACACAAAAACTACTCACGGATCTAGACTCTTCTTTTGGACTAGAGAATTCATCTATAATAACTATTTCCTTCCATTCTAATATACAGTTCCACATATTCTACTGAAATCGGGAATTCATCCTACATTCAGTTTTGCATTCCTATGTAATCAAATATTTTGTGAACTTTTTTCCATGTTAATAAATATTTCTCAAAAACAAAATTTCCGTGGCACCACAACATGTCCTCATTTATTTAATAAACCCTGTATTAATTAATTATTCTTGGATTTTCATAATTATTGTTTTATATATAGTGATACCCTATGATTATATTTCATTTACCCTAGGATTGTTTTCATTAAGATGGTATTTCTAGAAGTAGATACACTGTGACAGTTAATATATTTTAAAGCTTTTAACATGTATTTTTTTTCCAGTTAGAGCCCACCAGTGTATACTCCCATGAACAGATTATAATGAGAGTATCCTGAAGGTCCATTTTCATTTCTAACAATTTTTTTATTCTAAAATAACTGTTTGTGAAACTGAATGATAAAAACCTCTGTTAAAATAATAAGATAAAATAGTGATTTTAGTACTAGAAAGAGAAAAGGATTTGATAAATAAGTACAAAAAGATATGCTACCTATGTGTCAGTAGGTGAGAAAATATGAGATAATTGTTTATGGAAACGATACTGACTTTATCTGGTCAGATCTCAAATGGTTCTATCATTATTACTCAGACTTGTGTAACCTTGAATGAGTTGCCTAACTTTTCTATACTTCAAGGTCTCATTTGTAAAACTTATTATTCTAATCAATGTCATTAAATAATTGTCAGGATTAAACGAGAAAAGTTAGTGGCCCAGAGTAAACCTTAAATATATGGTGGCTCTCCTCCATGTTGCCACTGTGAATTATTCAAAAGCAATACAAAAAGCAATCTATAAAATTTATCAACTTCTTTTGTGCAGAAAAAAAAAAATCAACCACGACTGATCTTTAAACATTTCACTTGGTCGCTATAGAATGATGAAAATGTGTATTTGTAACTCTGTGAATCCTTTTTCTTTTCTTTTTAAACACAGCCTGGGCTAGGAGGAGGGATGGTGAAGGGTGGGCAGGAGTAGAGCTACAAATGCTTTGAACATTATGACAGAAATCTTGCTTTCCTTTTCCCTTTTTTGACTCTCGGTAACTATGTTCAAAATCATTTCTAAAGCCATTGCATTTGGAACATATGAATAGACTTTGATTCAATGAACAATCACTCAGTCTGAATAATTATCCTGTGAAGGAGAATTGCATGTAGTTTAGGCACCATTTAAAAATCAATGTTGTGTATAGATTTCAGGGTTGCTAATCTTTATCTCACTTGTCTCTGCTAATACCTATTCAATTGTGTCTCACAAGTGTGACTTTATTAAAAGTGTGACGTGCTAAAATTTCTATTGGAAGTGAAAATAATAGATATAGCTATTTTTACTATCTGCTAAACATTAGTCATTGTTATATAATGTGGTTATTTGGGACGTTGTGAGATTTGTTTTTCATGCTATTGACAACAATGATCAATCTTTTATTAAATAAAAACTTATTGAGGTGTTATACTGAGAACAGAGCGCTATACAAAATAATGCAATTTCCCTCATGAATTTGTCAATGTGTTCTTAAGAAACACACAATAAAAATGAAAACACAAAACTAAAACGATAATTTCAAATTTTGATAAAGGTCACGAATGAAATGAACAGCTGGATGTGATAGAAAATAACCCATGGGTTGGCCAAAAGTATGTTCTCTATGGCAGTAACACTTGAGTAGAGAAAAAACTAGCTCATTGATGGTCATGGGGTACAAAGTGCCAAGATCATGAAGTAGGAATGAATTTGGTTTGATCTAGAAAGAGAAATAAATTAGTGTGGTTGAAAAATAGTGAACAGGGAGGGAAGAGTAGGATGTGAAATCTGAAAAGTAAAAAGACTGAAATCATGCAGGAATTTGGTAGCGAAGTAAAAGTTCGTATTTTATTCTAATTTCAAAGGAAAAGCTCTATGACAAATGGTGGTGGAAAAATTGGACATCCACTTGCAAAAAAAGTGAAACCAGACATAGACTTGATGCTTTTCACAAAACAGCAACTCAAAAGGATCACAGACCTAAATATGAAATGCAAGCCTATACAACTCTTAGAAAATAACAGAGGAGAAAATCTAGATTACCTTGGATATGATGATGACTTTTAGAGGCATGATCCATTAAAGAAATAATTGCTAATCTGAACTTCACTAAAATTGGAAATTTCTACTATGCAAAGACAAATCAAGAGCATTAGAAGATAAGCCACAGCTGGGGAGAAAATCTTGCAAAAGACACAGCTGAGAAAGGACTATTACCCAAACGATGAAAATATGCTCCATGTGATATGCCATCAGGAAAATGCAAACTGAAACAATAAGATACCACTATATACATGAGATTGACCAAAATCTGAAATATGGACAACACCAAATGCTGGCAAGACTATGGAGCAATAGGAATTCTTGTATAATGGTGGTGCAAAGGCAGAAATGGGATAGCCACCTCAGAAGACAATTAGGCTGTTTCTCACAAGGGTAAACAAGATATGATCTACCAGTTGTGCTCCTTGGTATTTACCTAAATGAAAGGGAAACTTATGTTCACATAAAAACCTGAACAAGGATATTTACAGCAGCTTTATTCATAATCTCCAAACCATGGAAAGCACCAAGATGTGCTTTGGTATGGTGAACAGATAAATATACCACAGTACATTCAGACAATGGAATATTTTTCAGTGCTTAAAAAAACAAAAACTAAAACAAAAAACGCATTGTTGAGTTATGAAAAGACAAAGAGAAAATGGAAAGGCTTAAGTGAAAGAACACGGTCTGAAAAGGTACACGCTGTACGATTCCAATGACATGACATTCCAGAAAAAAGCAAACTATGGAAACAATAAAGAGATCAGTGTTTGCTATGGGTATGGGTTTGGGAGATGGATAGGCAGAATACAGAAGATTTTAGGACACCGAAAATACTCTGCATGAATTAAAATAATGGATGTTTATCATTATATTTTTGTCCAAATCCACAGAATATAAAACACTGAGAGTAAGCCCTAAGGTAAACTATGGACTATGGAATACTTCTGATGTGACAATGCAAGTTCATTTTTAGTAAAAAAAAAAAAAAATACATACATATATATATATATTTATATAATTCTGGTGAATGATGTTGATAATGGAGAAAACTATGCACATAAGAACAGGGGGTATATAAGAAAATCTGTACTTTCCTCTTAATTTTATTGTAAACCTAAAAGTGTTCTAAAAATCACATTTAAAAAAATTGGCATAGGAATTAATAACATAGGAAAAATAATTGAAGCAGAATTTATTAAAGGTTAGATAGATCTTATCAAACTATTACTGAAACTTACATTTTTAAAATTTTTAAAAACTTATTCATTTGAGAGAGAGAGAGAGACAGAGAGAGCACAAGCAGGGGGAGCAGAGGGAGAAGGAGAAGCAGACTCCCAGCTGAGCTGGGAGCCTGACATGGGGCTCCATCCCAGGACCTGGAGATCATGACCTGAGCTGAAGGCAGAAGTCAGGTGAGCCACCCAGGTGCTCTTACCAAAGCTTTTCTCATATCCATTGAAGAAAGAAGCAAAGATAGGGCTTAAACCTATAGTTAAAAGCCTTACATCCAATGATCTCTTCCTATGTTGGATTAGTCCTGGTTGTACTCCTGTCTTGCCAGGAAAGAAACCAAATAGAGGAGAATACATTTTTTTTTTCCAAGACCTTAGGGCCATCAACAAAATCATTCTCTCCTGCTCACTGGCAGTACCTAAACCAAATACCATCCTGACAACAATTATGCCTGAAGCTACTGCTTCACTATTGAATTTTTCTTGACTTTGCCAGTATGTCTCTAGAAGAAGACAATCACTACCCTTTGCCATTACTTGGGGAGGACAGCAATGCACTTGGACAGTCACGACTATAGGGTTCACTGAAATATCCTCTTATTTTACCTAGGACTCCTATCAAATATCAAACCATCTAAATTTCCCTTGTGAGGCATTTCTGATACAAGATGTAGATGATTTCTAGTTTGTTCAGAAAACAAGGTAGTCTTAAAAAGCTTTCCATTAACTTTGCTTTCAGCCTTAGCAGAAAAGGGGCATGAAACTTTCAAAAACAAATTATAATTTAGCCAAAACATAGTCTACTTTTTAGTGTGTGACATATCTAAGGAGGGAAAAGCATTCTCTCAACAGACTAAAGCCTGTCCAAATGTATCCTAGATCCCTCATAAAATACTAGTTAGTAAGATTTATGGGTTTAACTGTAAATTGCAAACAATGAGTGGCAAATTTTTCCAAGATGGTAATGCCACTTTATGAATCAACTAGTCTTCAGTTAGACAACTTTTCCTCTGATAAGCAAAACAAGATCAGCACTTCTAATACCCAAAGAAAACTCGTGAATAGCCTCCTTCCTTAGCCATCATAAACAATGGAAAGCCCTTTAGTCATTTGCGTTTTAGAAATCTGGTAAGCCCTTGGAGTTTCAACTCAACTTTAATTAAACCATCAAATACCCATCACTTACCGTAGCCTCACCGTTGACCTGATTGCAAAGGCTTACCTCCTTTTCCTTGGGCAATAGTTGCCATTGTATAAGACTTGCTGGTACTTCTGCTGAACTAGTTCTAGGCTCCCCACTTCATCTCATGGTTCCTCATTCAATACAGACATTATTACTGACTGAGAACCCACAACACTTTTTTAGCCAGCCAACAGAATCTTAGAAGATTCTGTTACTTTTTCTGTCTCTCATTATTATTCACCACCACAACACCCTGAATGCTGACACTAGTTTTCCTCTAAATCAGAAGTTGGAGAAATGTATGATTGACCTCAGGAAACTTTTTGCACCAAATCCAGTTTTATTACAGACTCTCATTAAGAACCCTGATCTAGTATTATTTATTTACAGATCCTACCTCAAAACTGAAACTGGAGGTAATCAAGCAGAATATGCTCACTTAAACTCTCATTTACAATACAATCCTCCACCTGAGGTAAGGGCAACCTACACAGAAGAATTCACAGCACTTACCAGAGACTGTCAACTATCTAAACAATAGAGAGTAAACAGACACCCAGGGTTGTGAACTGAGATGTAGCCAACCTCCCCAAATTCATGTTTTGAAAACCTTAACTCTCAATGTGACTTCATTTGGAGATAACTTCCAAGTCAGGACTAATCAGAGAAAACTATATAGCCCCTTAAAACTAATCACATAAGATGCCCCATTTCTAGTTAACCCATCTTTGGCCACCCCTTGCTAATAACCTCTAATCAGAATATATCTGAAGCCATTCCCTTTTTTAATTTTTTCACTATAAACTATTCCACTCTCCTGCTTGCCTTTGAGTCTCTGCCAAATGCAAGCAATAGTGGTTGTGGCTCACTACCTCACTATAGCAAACTGAATAAACAGGTTTGTTTTTTTTTTTTTTTTTCTCAGCTCAGCTATCTTTATTTATTTCCACAACCCATATACATGCAACTAATTTTGACATGGCCCCATTGATAGCTGAAGCCAAGTGTGAGTTTTAAAAACCAAGTTAGAAGTATACATTCTGTATGAATACCAAAAAAAATAATAATATTTTTATAAACACTGATGTTTTATTATTTATTTTTCTGTGGTCACCAAAATTTGTGTTTGGTTTAGTTTCATTTGTTAGTTTTTTGGTTTTTTTTTAAGATTTTATTTATTTATTTGACAGACAGAGATCACAGGTAAGCAGAGAGGCAGGCAGAGAGAGAGGAAGGAAAGCAGGCTCCCCGTGGAGCAGAGAGCCCGATGTGGGGCTCGATCCCAGGACCCTGGGATCATGACCTGAACTGAAGGCAGAGGCTTTAACCCACTGAGCCACCCAGGCGCCCCTCATTTGTTTTTTTTTTTTTTTCTTTTCTTTTTCTTTCTTTTCATTTTTTCTTCTTCTTTTTTTTTTTTTTTTTGGCATTGCTTAATTTTTATTAGTGTGTATTGAGATTTTTCTTCTTGCAGGAAAAAAATGAAGGTTCTGGTTGTAAGATACATGATTACTGGACAAATTGGAAAGCATATTTGAGAATACAGAGTAAAATAAATACCACTCAAAATCACAGGTAGGGCTATTAATTTTTGTGTACTTTTTACAGACATTTCTTCCAACACAAACTGTCATTGCATCAAATCATTATTGTCATCTTACTTTTTAAAATTACTGAAATATTAGTAGCATGTTTCCTGTTGTTAAGTATTCTGTTAAATGTGGGTTTTATTTTTTATATTCTATTATCTTGATGCATCATAACTTTTTTTTTTAATGGGAAATCATGGTTTGTGGGCAGTGTTTTGAAAATATCACTGGCACCAAATTCAATAGTCTCCATAAGGAAAATGTCTTGCAATAAGGGAAGGCTTTTGGAATTGAGATCACTAGAAGCTTGGGTATCACTAATGGTGGATCAGGTTCTAAATGGTTAAAAAATATAGCACCCACGTGTATCCATATTTATTTCCTCATAGTATTTTTTTTTTAAGATTTTATTTATTTATTTGACAGAGAGATCACAAGTAGTCAGAGAGGCAGGCAGAGAGAGAGGAGAAAGCAGGCTCTCTGCAGAGCAGAGCACGATGTGGGACTCGATCCCAGGACTCTGAGATCATGACCTGAGTCGAAGGCAGAGGCTTAACCCACTGAGCCACCCAGGCGCCCTCCTTATAGTATTTTTAATTACCATTTTTTTCTTACTGCCAGAATTCCTTCCTAATTTTGGTATCTCTGTATAGTCACTATACTATAAAAGAAAGAGATGGTAGGATTATAAACCACTAATTAAGCTTAGTACCATAAATATAATGTAATAAATGCGAATATAAATAATATTATTTATGAGAACCAATTTTGTGAACATTCAGGATGGAGAAATTAATCATTGGATAAAGTAAAAACTATTAAGAAGAGCTATTAGAACAACTTTGCTGTGCTATGAATCCAAAGTATTCCAAGATGGATGTTTATTGTTTCACTTTTATATCATGTTGATCTGATCAGTAAAATAAAGGAAAGGCAAAGTGGCAAATTCTTAAATTTATGTACAAAAGGACTAGCATGCCTTAAATAATTATTCTTAAGGAGCTGAGGGTGGGGGGTACAGGAGTTAGAAAGAATGCCAGGCAGGAGAGAATTAAAATAGTTTTTAGAAAAAGATGGAACTTGTAAGGGAAATTTGGAAAGAGGAAATATATTTATGGTGGACTTTTATAAAAGGTATACAATCCAATTCCTTCATCTACCGTCATCATGGGATGTACTGATTAATGAACAATCTCAATTTTTTTAGAATATTGTGGATTTGGGTTTGGATGTGGGACACAGAGGCAGAAGAATAATTATTAAATTTCCTTACCTACTGACAAGCCCTTAAAACAGGCAGAGTGACCTCCACCTTTGCTAAGGGCAAAAGACAATCCTAGCCTGATCAACCCCCTACTCCCAACCAGGATCTTGTAAGTCTATTTTAACAATTCCTTTAGGAAAATTTATTTCTAAACCTCCAAGATAGTGTCAACAATCATTCCCAAGCATATGGCCCATTGATATACATCTAAAGGGTCTCACGAGAAGGTTTTATTACTGGTAATGAATAACCTTTTCCCCAGACAATAACTAGCCCCTCAAGGTCCTAGAAACCTTGCTTCCAAAATTCTCTAGAGACTTAGGCCATCCCTAACCCCCTCCCTAACTTACAGGTATATAATAGACCACTCCTCACAACCCCCAGGCACCTTCCTGCCCCCCCCCCCCATCCCCGTGCTTTAATTAACCACCATTTTGTACCAAAGATGTCTCAAGAATTTTTTCTTGGTCATCAGCTCCGGACCTCACCCCACCGAACCTCATCTATATTTCCTCTTGTAGAATGTTATCAACTCAACAAAATAAAAACACTGACTTGTGGTTAATCTTGTCATTACGCCTGAGTTTGTAAATGTTTTTCTCTGTGATTACATTTCAAAGGGATGACTTCAGGCTAATGAGAAAGACAAGGGATTTTGAACTGACAAGGGTCTAGGAGAAGGTTTCTATCTTAGAAGCACAAAGAAAGAATTTACTGTTCAAAGTTTTCTCAAGTAAGTGCTTTAAAGAAAAGGAAGATCAGGGGCCTGTGGTCTGGAAGAAGATTGTCTAAAATTTAATCAAGCTGAGGGGAACTTTAAGGCTGTCTCTGTCAGTTGCCAGGGGAACATTCTGTATTCTGACTTTGTTAACACATTTGAAGTTCAAATTGATAAGTTCAGGCAATAACTAAGGTGATTTACACATACCAAACTGCTTCCTTATGTTGCATTTTTATAGAGGTGTTTTTCAATTTCTATGCTTTCATACTTTTCATTACTGTTTGCTTCATGATTTCCGAACCTTCACATTTCTCCCAGAAACTAGGTACGAGGCAGAGTTTTCCCACACAGTGGAGGGAGATGAAAGTTTCCTGCAAAATCTGAAATGGGTCAAAATCCACAAGACTTTCATTTGACTTTTTTGGTAACAGTTTTGTAGTCCTAATTATGCTTAAATTTAGATAACATTTGTTTGATTTCCTTGAACATAACACAGCTACCTGAATAATCTTGGCAATTTTGAAATTGACCCTGAGTAAAGGAAATTCATTCCCAATTTTTGCACTAAAAACAAATACCTCAGTGATGTGTAGGTGATAATTATATAGCATATTTCTAAGGCATTGATAAACCACAAGCAAAAAATAATAGATGACCACAGAGACAAATATATATAAATACTACACTGCTGTACCATGCAACACCTTGACTTTTTCAACTGCTGACTCCCTAAAAGTTGACAAGAATAACTTGCTGATCAAGAAAAACTGAGTTTATTTCCTACCATAAGGAGGAACATCAACTTGACAGAGTGTTACAATGACTCAGAAGAGAAACATCCGCAGGATACATTCTAGGGTTTTACTGTTCTGCATGATGGCAGCTGTAGTTAGGTATTTTCATGCTGAGATGCAGTTGTGATTTGAATAAAGTTTGCTACAGATTTTAGGACTAATGGACACAGGGTTGTGACTCTTGTTTGAATAAACTGTTTTTGATAAGTCAATGGTTTGCCCACTTAAGTGATCTGTTGTTCTGAGAAGTATGCTATTTGTGCACACCATCAACCTTTTGCCCTGAGAATGTTGCTATTTGAACAGTCAGATAAATTGATTTTTAGGAAATTCCCAAAGTGAGCAATGAACTTGTTTACTGGTTTATAGTCTAATCCTCCTGGACAAGAATCTTTTGGAAAAAAAATACTAGCATCATGTTCCATAGACAGCTTAAATTCTCAGCATAATAAAAATTATAGAGAGAATTTTCCCCGGTGAATTAATATTATTAAAGAATTCTAGACACATCTGAAGTCATAGCTAAATAATTTATAATGATTAGTTAATTCTAGAAATCTCAGTACTCCTTTTATGTACTCAGTGCTTCCCCCATTATCATACTTAATTAAAAACAAAATAAAATACTTTATTAATATAATGGTTTTGCTTTTTTATGCAAGTACCCTTCCTTCATCTCTTTTCTCTTTCTGTCTCGCCTTCTATAATATTGACTATCTACAAACTATCTCACATTGACATACATATAATTTAACTGTTGACTCTGCAAAGTACCACAAGACAATATAACCTTAAATCCCTTGAAACAGTTGTGAAACCTTTTTCTTTAAAACAGATGTTATTTTCCCCTGAATACAGAGTTCAGATGTTTATGAGATTCCTCAGTTCACATTTGCAAGTAAATGGTGGACATGCATATAAATGAGACCATTTTACTAAAATTGCCCAAAGTCATAAGCAAATGCAAAGTGTGTACAAACACAAAATCAATACTACTAAAACGTTAATAAAGTTGATTTTGAATAGTGCCTTTAATTTCCAAGGATATTGAAAATATGTTTTGTTATTGTCACACATTTTTTAAAATGATCTAACGGTCCTTAAATTTTGACTTTTGAAAGTTGCTTTATTACTCTCAAGGTGTGAAGATAGAAACAAAATTTGTTTTGCAAACAGCTCTTTTCTTTCTTCCTATATTTATGACATATCCAATGCTTCCAGGAATATTAAATTCAAAACCACAAGTGCTCTACATAGATATCATCCAGATGATGTCTCTTTATGGTTTTAAAACTTTTAGCCAGAGTGAAAAACAAACAAACAAAAAATAATGTGGATGTTCTATTTTTTAAAACTTAGCCTTGAGATATTTTTTTCCCATAAAAATCTTACAAATTAAAGTAGAGCTTGTTTGATAATGTTTTGATTTGTTTTAGGAGAAAGTATGATTCGAGTGTTCAATACAAAGTGCTTTGCTATCTAGTGAAAACACTTCGAAAGATACTGACAAATAAGCCAAATATCTGAACAAGGCAACATGTGATGATTACTGGGTAGTATATACAGCCAAACTTGAAGAAAAGAAAGTAAGAAAAAACTGAAATACATTTGTTTCCATTTGGACTACACATCTGAATTTGTGATGTCATTAAAGGAAGCCATTCGGGGGCACCTGAGTGGCTCAGTGGGTTAAGTGTCTGCCTTCAGCTCAGGTCATGATCCCAGGGTCCTGGGATTGAGCCCCAAGTTTCTCCCTCTTCCCAACCCTGATCATGCTCTCTCTCACTTTCTCTCTTAAATAAATAAATAAAATCTTTAAAAAAAATGAGAAGAAATCTATTCGTATATTCTCCTTTTTCTTCATTATTTGATATTTTGCACATTTCATTTCCTCTCCATATCACTTATATATGGTTCTTCAGTGTCCTATCCTATATATATTTTTCTATTTACAGTCCTTTCCTAGATAGTTATGTATATTCTCAAGTTATACACATCACATAGGTATCCTCCATTTGCCACTCCAGATGCACTCTTTACCTGACTCCTCTTTTCTCGATGCCCTAAGGAGCTAAATTTTCCAGTCAGTGTCATGTAGCCCATTTGTCAGCAGATATGCAGCTGGATTCACCTCACTGGAAGCGTAGGCAGGGTATAAAAAGCACGAAAGCAGTCCTATCAGGTTTTTATCTTCTGGGCTCTTAAAATGTTGGGTTGTTTTGGAATGACTGATCTTTTCAGGCATTCCTCTCTAGAGTTACTCTTCAAATAACTCTAAGTTACCCTTACTGAAAGTAATCTCCCCTACCTTTTACATCTTGAAACACAGTATTTCAAACTTGGCATTATGGACACTTGGGAATACATAATTCTTTGCTCTGGGAGAAGGCTGTTCTATGCATTGCAGCATGTTCAGCAGCATACCTGACCTCTACACATTACATACCAAGAGCAACCCCCCAGCTGTATGATCAAAAGTATCTCCAGATGCCACATGTCCCCTGGTGGCAAAATCTTTCCCTTCCAAGAACCACTGTTTTAGGTCTATGACTGTGTATTATGGTTTGAGAGAAACAAAATCAAGAGTAGATAGATAGATGGATGATAGGTAAGTAAAGAGATAGAAGACAGAGATAGATATAAGTAGCTATGTATGTATATATCAGTTTCATATGTATGTATATATCAGTTTCATATATATAAGATTTATTATAAGAATTGGCTCACACAATCTGGAGGTTAAGGAATCCTACTGTCTGCGATCTGTAAGCTGAGAAGCGAGTGGTATAACTCAGTCCAAGTCCAAAGACCCAAGAACCAGGGGAGTTGATAATACAAGTCCCAATCTAAGTCCAAATCCCAGTCTAAGTTCAAAGGCTCAAGAACCAGAAGTACTGATGTCTGAGAGCAGAGATTGATGCCTCAGCTTAAGCAGGGAACAAACCTGCCCTTCTTCCACACTTTTGTTCTACTCAGACCCTGGGCACATTGGATGATGCCTACTTGCATTGGTGAGTATAATCTTTATACAAATGCTAATTTCTTTCACAAATGCCATAACAGACACACCAAGAAATCATGTTTTACCAGCTGTCTTGGCATCCTTTTAGCTTCATCAAACTGACACTTAAGAGTAACCATCATAGGCTGGTAATCGTTCTTCTCAGATAATGGCACTGGTGTTCCAAAATGCTTTTGGTTTCCTTAAGCCATCCACAGATGTGTAAACTATCTATTTCTTAAACTCTCTACAAATGTTCCATTTGAGTGTACGTTTCTAACACTCTTGACATCCTGTGTAGAGGATGGAGTCTGAATGCTCCAGATGAAATTTTTGGAATAAATCTATTATAAGCAAATAGCTCAACTACCTTTTTCCCACAATTGGTGGGCCCCCTATGACATTCCTTTGACCAAGATATTAAAACTTAACTAGTCATAGGAACACTGGCACACTTCCAAAGCTCTGCAAGGGCCATCCTTCTATAGTAGAGAAGATAGTAGTGATGCTACAATGGAATTATTCTCTGATTTCAGTGGGAAGAATTGGATTTTTAGGTCATATTGGAAATGTAACTGTCAGAGATAAGATAGGGATCTCTAGCCTCTTTATTATTTCAGTTGGTGATAGGACCATTCACCCAATGACATGAACTAGAATCACAATTGACAGCTACCTTCCTTATCACCACTTTCAATTTATTTACATTTTTCAAATGTGTTCCCTCTCCTCATCTTTAATATCCTCGCCCTAGGTGATGGCTTTTTGCTTGTCAATTAGCTAAACTGAACTTTGTTTCCCAAAATTCTCTTCACCGAATGTTTACAAGTAATTTTTACCCTCAAGCGAAATTTCTGTGAGATTTGGAAATCAGAAACAGAAAAACATCTATTTTTATGCACCGAAGGCCAGTGTTATGCCAAGTGCTTGTGACTTACACAGTATTACTGATCTGCTAGTTCTTCTTGTTGGTGTGGGTCAGTGCCTGGTGTGCACGTTTTCCAGAAATGGCCAGATCTTCTCCATCAGCCCCTCTATTCCTGAACTAAGCATGTGTGAAGCTCCATAATGAAGAGTAACAGCTTCTCCCCTCGTGGACAAGGGTTTGGGCAGTGCATCTGGTTGTTCATTTTGCCTAGAAGAAGAGATGGCCAGAGGTATAGGTCTAATAGTTTGGCAGGAAATTGGTAGAAACTTGGTAACAAGGAATTCTGGCAGAGAACATAGCCCTTTCAGAAGGGGCAGAAACTATAAAGATATTTGTGTTACAGGTAAGTGATCAAGAAGGATTAAAAATTAAACAAAATAAATCACCCTGTGGATGACAATCAGATTTTCTCCAGCTATCCTTTTTCTTTGCCTAATAGACTCACATAGAAAATGGCTGGTGAAGCAAGGATGGATGTTACATAAGGACTGAGCAAAATGACTTCTAATCACCAAGGTCTACTCAGCTACAACCACAGCCTCATGATCAACTAGCCAATATCAGAAAAGAATAATGAGTTCCCATACTCTAATGTTCCCGGTAGAATCAGCCAGCTTCGTGGTGGCAGGTTGATAACAATGGTTTTATCATGGAAGAGACAGAGCATCGTTCTCCCTGAAAGAGGCACTTACTCTGGTTACAGATTTGCATTCTCTTACTTATTCCTTCTGATGAAATCAAAATCTGTGGACTTACAAAATACCATATTCACTGTCTTAGTATTACACACAGTATGACTTCTGACCAAGAAAATAATCTCCCAGCAAGTGAAGCATGGCAATGGGGTTGATAACTCTGGAGTTCACTGGTCTTATTATGTTCCCATTACCATAAAGTAGCTATCCTGATAAAATAATCAAACAGCTTTTCTCATACATACAGCTGGGGGCCAAAAACCTAACTAGCATGAAGTAAGATCCTCTAGGGTGTTGTAAAAAATCAGCACTAACATATGTGATGTTTTTCTTAGAGCCAGAATTCAGATGACCATGAGTCAAGAAGTAGAAATTAGAGCATATCTTTTCACCACTCTTTAAATGGATCTTTTCATTTTAAGTCTGTTGGTCTAAAGATCTTAGTTTCCCAAATGATTCCATCAGGAGATTCAGCAAGAGTTCCATTAAACTTGAAGACAAGATATATTCTGACCACACTCCCTTCCCAATAGGCAAAATGTTGACCACTGTACTAGACAGAGCAACTTATTTAACTGAAAAGAAGCTGAGTTGCTACTACACACTGAAGATGAGAGGGATGTTTGGAATGCAGATGATCCACAGGGTGTCTCTAAATAATACTATGCCCTGTGGTTAGAGAAAATGGAAAGTGCAACAACCCACTACAAGGAGTGCAGATAATGGCCCAGACGCTTTAGGAAAGGAATTTTGGATCAGTCCACTAAGCAAGTATTTATGACCACTGAGTTACTTGCTGAGGGCAAAGGAACATATATTGAGTAGTAAAAAAAGAATGTAATAAATATCAGCTATGACCCTGTGCCCAGTTGCAGAAATGACTGTAATTGTTATGAACATTTCTCCATATTCTGATCAGAACATATATTATACATATGTATACTTATATTCTAAACCTATTTTTATTTTCTTTCCTTCTACTAAGTCACTTAGAATTGTAAATTTTAGGTAATTTTATATCCAGCATTTAATTTATAGGCTATTAATAGAGAATATAACTCAGCAGAGGAATGGACATCTGAATATCCCTTAGAGAGAAGAACAAAGATTTGTATCTTCTTGAGGAGTGGATTACTGCATCTTTGGTAGATGTAGCCAAGCTGTGTCATGTTAGTGGAAGTATAATTTTCCTATTTCCTGATTCAAACATTAAGGTATGGCTAAAAGTGCTGGGTATTGGTGCCAGATTGACAAGGATGTTAGTGGGTTTGAACATCGTCCAGTTAGCTAAGCTAAAATTGCATTTCCCAGAATGCCCTTCCTCACATGTCCCTATGTTAGAATTGGTCCAGTAGAAACTGGTGTGAGGTTTGGAATGTGAAAGGGAAGTAGCATCTTTTCACATTCTGAAGATTGGTGAGGCCAGACCCTATTGCAGTTCCATACAGTGTCACTCATCTGCTGACTCAACTATTGGTAACAGCCATATTCACCAATCAGTAGCTCCCACCAGATTTGGCTTCTTTAAAATTGTGGGGCAAGCACATGGGCAGCTCAGTGGGAAGGGTACCAGTTTATGCATTACTTGTACCACAATAGTTGAAATAGTGAGAGACAGATGCATATTCCAATGTATTCTTTTGTTTCCAGATTGTCATTGTGAGTTTCACGGTATCCTTACTCTTACAGTTTTTATGTCCTCCTTCCCTTTTCAACTTTTGGCTCTGCTTGGTTCAAGTCCAACACAAGATACAGAAAAAACATTCTTACATAGATACTTAAACAGTATCCACAATTATATAAGGCATTGCATGTGCAATACATTCTTTATTCTCTATTGTTCTAAGTCGTTCTGATTCTCTCTGATCAAATACTAATATCCCTAGTTTGAAACTCTTATCAGTTTTCTATAGCATCAGCTCTTAATTATATAGCTGTGCCTTTGGGTAGAGAAGGATAGGAAACATACAGATTGATTCTGCTCTAGTTTTTATGGAAAGAATGAGTCTTTATCATTCTACAGTGAGTCTATATTATTCTGTACTCATGGGTATTATAATATTACTATTAAAGTGATATGGAACATCCCCTTGGCTGTAGCATCCTGAGTTTTACTACTTTGCCATTCTATATCCCTTGTTATTTAGGCAATCCTTAAAATATGACCTCCAAATATGATTACCATTGACCATACCAATGACTATATTTCAAATGAAAACAATCATGATAAGATCCAGGGAATTTTTGTAATGCCTTTAGTTAGTTTAATTTGCTGAAATCTATTTTCAATAAACATAGTTTTAACTCCTTAATTTTGATATCACAAAACATACTTCAACATATTTTGCCATTAGAAATATGTTTAATCAGAATGTAGCTACAGGTTATTTAAAACCTGGGCTTGTACTAAATGTTTATTTTCACACTATTCAATGCTAACCTCTCCAGCACAAAATTTCTTAAACTTAACATAAAACAAACAAACAAAACAAAACAAAAAAACCACTCAGGAACCTTAAGAAACATATACTCCTAAGAATTTGTTTCAGTAGATCCTAAGGATCCCAGGATTCTGTATTAGAGCAAACATCCAGGTGACACAAATATACACATTCTGTAAAGATTGCTAAATCAAATAGATTAAACTGAGGAAAGTTCATTAAATTTCTGCTCAATTTTCTCTACTGCAATTTGCAAAAGTTCTATAAGCACTGCACATGAAACAGAAAATAAAAGAGCCATAGATTTTTTTCCCCCAAATTTGCTCTCAATCCAATGCACATTTTCAATGACGAATACAAATCAGAGGTAGTAAGAATACAATTGGAATTAATTACTTTCCAAGATGAAGGGGAAAATAATAAAGGCTGAAAAATGTCCTTCCTTTAATACCCATAACAATGCCTTATATTTTCACAATGCTGTACAGTTTTCAAAGCACTTTTAGATACCATTTCATTTGATTCTCACAATTGAATAAAGTTAGGAATGGGATTTGTATTGTTCTTTCCATGCCACATGAGTGAAAAAGTGAAGTAACAACACAAATGTATTTCATGTCACCTTTTGGTTAGGGACTGAGCGCATGAAATGCTGCAGGGGACCTCTAGGGACATATGTACAGAAATAGAGAGATGTAAATTTTTTTTTTTTCACCAGATAGAAAACTTTGAAAGTCAAAAGAAGTCATTTAGAATGTAACCTCTTTTAGAGAAAGGTACTGAAAACAGTAAAATAATTCACTATTATGGAGAGCTAAACAGAATTCATGTTTTAACACAAAAGTAATAACTAGAACAGAATTCCTTTTGATTCCAGTTTTTAAATATCAGTAATTATGTTACTAAAGACAAATTAAAGATTGACAAAAATATATTATTTTCAAGAGTTGGTGATTTTAGATATAGTTCTAGTTAATATTTTTTGTGTGTCTACATATTTTGAGACTATATAGATGACTGTGCCTATGCCTACTTAATCATCAATATTAATGACTTCATCTAAAGTGTACCAGGAAAATAACTGCACAAATTTGAATGAAAAGGAGTGAAATATACATAATTGAAGTGCTAATTTGTTGTATTCTATGCAAAAGATAATTTTTCAATGTAACCAATATTTTTGAATAAAATATGGATTTCATAGGCTGAAAATAAAAGGCAGAGAGGCACCTGCGTGGCTCAGTGGGTTAAGCCTCTGCCTTTGGCTCAGGTCATGATCTCAGGGTCCTGGGATCACGCCCCACACCAGGCTTTCTGTCCAGCAAGAAGCCTGCTTCCCTCTCTCTCTCTCTTTCTGCCTGCCTCTCTGCCTACTTGTGATGTCTCTGAGTTAAATAAATAAACAAAATCTTTAAAAAATAATAAATAAAATAAAATAGAAGGTAGACAGAATTTTAATACAAAATGACTTCCTACAATGGATTTCTAAGACATAAATTTGAAATATAAAATTAATTGAAGGGAGCCTGGGTGGCTCAGTGGGTTAAGCCGCTGCCTTTGGCTCAGGTCATGATCTCAGGGTCCTGGGATCGAGTCCCACATCGGGCTCTCTGCTCGGCAGGGAGCCTGCTTCCCTCTCTCTCTCTCTCTGCCTGCCTCTCTATCTACTTGCGATCTCTCTCTGTCAAATAAATAAATAAAATCTTAAAAAAAAAATAAAAAAATAAAATTAATTGAAGAACATTAGACTCCAATTATGTTATATAATCTTACCGGATATAAGATTTTTAAAATTCTATTTGTGTTAATATTTGAGCTCTTAGAAAACAAATAATATTCTGGCATGATATTATGGTCTTGGACATAAAGATAAATGTGCTTTTTCAAGTATTAATTAGTATTAAAATTCATAAAGCCATCCTAAAATTTAATTCCAGAGCTAAAATTTTGAACTGTCATGAAAATAGCTCTATTGATTTTCTTATACTAATTTATAACTACAGAGATTAAAAATGAGGCCCTGTAAAATCTCCAAAACCATAAATGAAAGGACACACATTTCTGAATGGTACTTACTATGCCCTCAGGGAGCCTGTGAATGGGTTAAATATAACTAGTTTGTGTAAAGTCTGACTTTATTAACTACAGAGCCCTAAAATTCCAACTGTTGATTAAATAAAACAGAAATTCTTTTTGGAGCTTTTAACCTCTGATTTTAATAAAACAAATAAAATTCTTCTTGGATCTGATTTAAATAAAACAGAAATTCTTCTTGGACATCTTGACCTCTCAGTCACTTGGCTGAGTTCATTTAACTAACAAATAAACAAGCTATGATTTGAATTGTGGATTTGTAAATCCCTGTTCAGTGTGCTTTCAAGGACACTCCCATCCTTAACAGAGAGCTGGTGATTCTATATTTAGAGTAGTACAAGGTTTTACTCAGTTTCAGGACCAAAAATCAGGATGTATTTTACCACCTCCTTATTCCTCTAGTTACGCTGCCATTCTAACTGCAATATTGTTGTTGTAATGGTAGTTGTCACACAAAGTGCCAATACATTGTTAATGAATCATTTTTGCCTACTAAATCCTGTTTCTTTGTGGTAAGTTGGGTTTTCTCTACCTTTGTATTCTTGGATTGTACTGCTCCTTCTCGAATATAATAGAAGATCAATACATGCTTGTGGAATTAGGAAGTGAGTAGAAGTACAGTGTATTTGGGAGAGGGATTACAAACTTGACAATCCACATGATTTAATTATCAGGAAAACTGGATTGTCTGCTTGTCAAAGACACCTGTCCAACTCTACCTCTGTGACTTTAATCACATGATTCCAAACACCAGAATGCCTTTTCCTCTACTCCCTACCCCAGTCATTGGTTGTCAAAATCAAATCAAAAGTATCAGTCTCAAATTATTTTTTTGTTATGAATCCTCTTCTGAATTTATCTACAACTTGCTGTACTTTTATGTACATATGGTATTTATCACCAGAAGAACCTATTAATGAATATACTATATGCCTGTGAGTTCCTCATGTGCATGCCGGTATACTTACACACTCACACAAACAAACACTATAGTTTTTTAAAACTCCTTATAAGCTATCGTCTTATTCATTTCCATATACTTTGCACATCTAGCATCTTACCTGGGCATACATTATCAGGTACTTAACAAATAATTATAATAAAATTATAATAAAGAATCATAAAAGGAGTTTTGCATGAGACTAAACATTTTTAAATGCTTACTTTTATTTTAAAAAGATAGTTTTTATTTTAAAATAAGTTTTAAAAATCTCAAAATCTATATGGATTTTTTCTTTTTTTTTTTTTAAATGTTTTATTTATTTGACAGAGAGAAATCACAACTAGGCAGAGAGGCAGGCAGAGAGAAGAGGAAGCAGGCTCCCTGCAGAGCAGAGAGCCCGATGCGGGGCTTGATCCCAGGACCCTGAGATCATGACCTGAGCCGAAGGCAGAGGCTTTAACCCACTGAGCCACCCAGGCGCCCCTATATGGATTTTTTCAAGGAAAAATAATTACTATTAATTACATATGATGATATGGCCAAACATGATAATTCAGTATATTTTATAAACAGCATTATCCTGAGATCATGACCTGAGCCAAAATCAAAAGTCTGACGTTTAACCAACCGAGCCACCCTGGTGCCCCAGTTTTTTGTATATTTATAAACATTTTCTAAATACCACTGTCATCTTATGCAATGCCTGTATTCTTTTAGGAGCTATTTATTCCCTCAAATTTTTCTTACAATCTTTACACAACTTCCAATGATTAAACTGTAGTTATGTATATTTAAGATCACAAAATTAATTTTGGTTTCTTTTATTCCTCTATTTATAACATGAATGCTGATTAAAACAACTTTAATTATGAGATACTTGTTTTGAGGAGATATAAAGACATTTTCTTTGTGACTTATACTCATTTTCCCTTATTTATCTTCTCATTCCTCAAAGCTAACATTATAAAACTCTTACATTAGCCTACAGTTGGGCAAAAGCATCTAACACAAAGCCTGTTTTATAACATCTTGATATCTCCAGTAATTTATTGAAGACTCTACTGAAAGTGAACAACAGAATGCTTGTCCTAGTACAGAATGGTTGTAAGAGCATTGATTGTTTATCCTCGTGGTCACAGGGATGACTAGGACCTCTGGCTCTCTGTCTCTGCCCAGCATCAGGAGAGAAGATGGTATTGTATATCACTACTCCAGGAAAAGATAAAAATTTGAAATTTGAAATATGGTTTCTACTGAATATCTATCATTTTGCACCATTATAAAGTCAAAAAACTGTAAGCCAAAATATCATAAATCATGGACTATTTGTATAATATTGAACAAAGCTTAATTAATGCAGAATTTAGGTAGGTGTTGAATACTTTGTAAAATTGACTTTTTAGTCACCTCATTCACTGGATCCTGGATCCCATCTACTCTTGAGCACACAGGGATTACAAATCAACAATGATCCCCTTTTGTCACTAATCTTGTAATTTTCCCTCTTTACTGAGTCACTGGCATACAAATAGGCTATATTAACTAAAGCAGATTGAAAACAAGGTCTCCTGGTATCTCTAGATCCCCCTTCAGACAATTCACCATTTTTCTCCTTACTGTTAGAGCAAAATGGTTCCCTCATCCTTTCATTGAACTTTAAATGTTATCTTATGGCGGATGTGTCCTTAGACTTTTTTCTTTGTCTATGTTGTGAGTGAACAGTCTCCTGGCATTAAATACCATAAATACCTACAACTGTCAAAGTTCCAATTTCAAACACTAATGCTGACACCACTTCTGAACTTTGGACTTATACATCCAATTTCTTACTTGGCATCTTCTCTTGGATAAATAATAAGAGTCTTTGATTTAATAGGCTTCTAAATAAACAAACTTCTTAAAAACTAAAACAAAAACAAAAACAAACTTCTCATCTGCTCCTACCCTAAAATATGTTTTAAACACCTTCTCTTCTCACATTCTTCCTTTTTATAAGAAATTGCAATTGTATGCTATAAGAAAACTGGCTGATCTCCCTCATAAACATAACCTGAAACAGTTCATAAATCAAGCATTATGCAGGAAGGAAGATACCTTACATAACCAAATGACGTTTATGCTAAGGAAGCATATTTGTTTTAGCATTTTATAATCATAAAATATAATTCATCACATTAAGAGATTGAAACAGAAAAAAATGTGATCTTATCAATATAATAAGTATTTGAAAAGCTCAATGCTCATTTAGAAGAGAATGGAACTTAATTACTTAAGAGTTTCTGCCAATCTCTACAGAATTGTGAAATATTGAAATTGGAAACAAGAAAGGTCACTACCACCATTTCCATTCATCATTGTACTGCAGGATCTAGCTCACAAAATTAGTCTGGAATAAGAAATAAAATGATTAATGACTAGAAAAAAGAAAGATCATTATTTTCAGTTGAAATGATTTTGTATACAGAAAATATAAAGAAACCTACAGGAAAGTTATTACAATAAGTACATTTAATAAGTTTATGAATACATGTACAATATAGAAAATTATATTTTAGCATCACACAGCTAGAAAGTATCTTAAAAGTACAATGTCAAGTATGATAACATAAAAAGTACCCATTATGTGTGAGTAAATATTTTAAAAGATGTGCAGGAATCTAACAAAGAATGTAAAAAGAAACCATATCTCCATAAGTTAGGACTTATTTATAAAGTTTTCTTAATGAGCACATTGTCATACTGCCAGAAGGACAAAAATATAAAAGCAGGAAAGCATGTAAGAGCTAAAACTACAAGACTTATAAGAACGAGCATCTCCTAGTAAACCTGGCCAGGAAAAAGCTTTTATATGTCATACCAAAAGCATATGCAACCAAAGACAAAATATTTTTTTAAATCTTTTTTTTTAAGATTTTATTTATTTATTTGACAGAGAGAGAGAGATCACAAGTAGGCAGAGAGGCAGGCAGAGAGAGAGAAAGGAGGAAGCAGGCTGCCCGCTGAGCAGAAAGCCTGATGCGGGACCAGATCCCAGACCCTGAGATCACGACCTGAGCCAAAGGCAGAGACTTAACCCACCGAGCCGCCCAGGTGCCCTTATATTGTTTTTCTTTAAAAGTTTTTTCTTCAAATGACACCATCAGTCAGACCCATCCATTGAGGACGGAAAGGGAGACCGATCACCTCACATTAGTCAGGGATACCCAGAGAAGGGGGTGTCCAACCGGATTGAATCTGAAGAGTGCCTGACTGTGTGAATCTGTCTGTCCGGCTCCACTGCTTCAGCTACAGAGTGGGCTGCACCCTGAGTCTTGTGGAGCATCATATGGCATAACGGTCATCTACTCCATGGAGTAGCCCGGTCTGGGCCTTATTCGGATAGACCTTAGCTAAGACATTCCTAAGTTCCCAAGAGGGACACGAGCAGGACAGCACCTGAAAGAATCCCCTCCCTTTGCTGTGACATCATTCATGATGGGAGGGAAAGCCGGTAAACCCACTGCCTTAGACTGCATGCTTAAGAACTTTAAAAAGGGCTTCATCAGTGACTACGGGGTTCATATGACCCCGGGAAAACTCAGGACCCTCTGTGAGCTAGAATGGCCTAGTTTTGATGTTGGATGGTCCTCAGAAGGAACCTTAGATTTGCCCACCATCAGACGTGTTTATTGTGTGGTCACGGGAAACCCAGGGCACCCAGATCAGTTTCCATATATTGACTTCTGATTAGAAATAGCCAGAACTCTTTCCCCATGGGTACGGTTCTGTGTTTATAGTAAGGGACGGTGTAGGATCCTCATCACTCAACCAACCAGAAATACTCAGAATAAAGCCATACATCAGGGGGACTCAGAGGAAGAGTTCCCACCTCCATACCTCCGTATGTTCCTTTGGCCCCTGACTGCTTCTGAAGTGGGTTCTAGCACCCTGCCACCTTCAATCTCTCCGCTGCCTCTGGCTCCACCCCTCCTCCCCCAGTTCTAGCGCCAACTGCAGCCTCTCTGACACCTGATTCCTCCAAAAGCCGCAGTCTCCCTGCCGCTTCCGGTTCCCCAACAGTCAATGGTTTCACTACCAGCCTCTGCACCGCCACCAGCTACTCATGATGGGGACTCCTCCCCAGAACCTGAACCCCAAAACACCACACGCCGTCTCTGAACATGGGAGATCTCAACTTACCAAATGCCCTTCCATGAGACTTGAGGTCCTGATACGACTGGTGCAGATGGCACCCCCCCAATCAGGTTGGCCCATCAGCTATTATCAGCCTTTCACCACTACCAACCTCCTAAACTGGAAACATCATACTCCCACTTATTCAGAGAAACCACAGGCAATGACTGACCTCATGGAATCCATCTTCCAAACCCACTGACCAACATGGGAAGATTGTCAACAGCTCTTTTGCACCCTGTTCGACACCAAGGAGAGAAGAATCCTTCAGGAGACGTGTAAGTGGCTAGAGGAGGTAGCTCCAGCAGGTGTTATGAATACCGAGGGATGGGCTGAGGAGTCTGTACCAGATAATCAGCTTGACTGGGACTTCAGCACAGAAGAAGGCCATAATGCTATCAAGCATTACCAGGAAGCCATCCTGTGAGGTCTCCAACAAGGTGCCAAGAAACCTACCAACATGTCAAAGACAGCTGATGTGACTTAGGACAGGGAAGAAACTCCTGGTAATTACTGAGAGCAGCTTTGTGAGGCTTTCTATATATATATTCCATTTGATCCAGAAGCATCCGAGAACCAACGGGTGGTAAAGGCAGCCTTCATGGTACAGTCAGCTCCTGAAATGCATCACAAGCTCCAAAAACTTGAGGGTTTTGCCAGGATGAACATCATCCAGCTACTAAAAATAGCCAATAAGGTCTATCAAAACCGAGAGACTGTAGCAAAACACAAGGCTGAAAAGAAGATGAAATAAAAAGACGCCCTGCTGGCCGCAGCCCTTCAACAAAACTCTTAACTACAAGGACTGGCAGAACAGTTAAGAGAACAGCCTCAACAATGCAGAACCCTCAAAAAGGGCCAACGAGCATACTGCAAGGAAACGGGGCACTGGAAGAATGAATGTCCAAATCGAAGGCCAAAACCATTCACATCCTCCACCCGACCTGAAACCCAGGCAGACCGGGATCCAGACTTTATCAGACTAGCCAACATAGACTCGGACTGATGGGGACTGGGCTCATTAATGTTAGGCCCCGGGAGCGCATGGTTAATGTAAATGTGGGTGGTCAGAAGATCACTTTCATAGTGGACACCGGGGCAGAACACTCGGTAGTAACTACACCAGTGATACCCCTTACAGGACGAACCATAACCATCATGGGTGTCACAGGGGATCAAGCCACAAGCCAACCCTTTTGCCAATCCCGAACTTGTAAGCGAGGTGGACACATTGTGTCCCATGAATTTCTATATGTTCCAGACTGCTCACTCCCTTTACTGGGAAGAGATTTACTTTCAAAATTAGGAACACAAATCTCTTTCGAATCTTCTGGACAGGCCACCATGAGTCTAAACCCTGCCGGACCTCAACTCATCTTGTCCCTCAACACACCCCAGGATGAAGAATGGAGACTGTTCGAACAGAACACCCTGAGACAAACCCCGAGGGCTACTGGACTGCAGTCCCCAATGTATAGGCGGAAGATAACCCTCCTGGACTTGCCATCTGGTGAGCTCTAGTCATAGAACTAAAGGCTGGAACACAGCTGCAACGGCAAAGGCAGTATCCGATCTCATGGAAAGCCCAAATAGGCATACAGGCCCACTCAGAGAAACTAAAAGAAACAGGCATTCTAGTCAAATGCCAATCTCCCTGGAACACTCCACTGCTCCCAGTGAAAAAGCCCAATGGCGACTACCGAACCATCCAGGACTTGCATGTCATAAACTGGGTTGCTCAGACTCTACACCCAGTGGTGCCAAACCCCTATTCCCTCTTAAGCGAGATCCCACTGGATGCTGCCTGGTTTACATGCCTTGATATAAAGGACACCTTTTTCTGTATTTGCCTAGCCCCCATAAATCAACCTCTCTTTGCCTTTGAATGGACTGATGTCAGTTCGGGATGCCAGATGCAACTCACCTGGACCAGACTTCTGCAGGGGTTTAAAAACTCACCAACAATATTTAGTGAAGCCCTGTCCTCTGACTTGGCTGACTTCCCCAGGGAACGAAGTGGCTGCATGGTACTCCAGTATGTTGATGACCTTCTTGTCGCCAGCCCAACTAAGGAAACCTGCCACCGAGCAACACTCGACTTCCTACATCACTTAGCAAAAAGAGGATATTGAGTATCCTTGAAAAAGGCTAAATTATGTAGACAAGAGGTCAAATACTTAGGATTCATGCTAACTCAAGGAAGATGGGCCCTCAGCACCAAACAAAAAGCCGTGGTAACTAACCTCCCATGGCCCACCACCAAACAAGTTTTGTGTGAGTTCCTGGGGGCTGCAGGATTCTGTAGAATCTGGATACCGGGTTCTCAGTGGTAGCCAGGCCCCTATATGATTCACTAATGGGACTGGATAATCAGCCTCTTCAATGGGAAGACAGAAAAGAGAAGGCTTTCAAGGAACTCAAGGACTTACTTGGAAGGGCCCCAGCCCTAGGCCTACCCAATACCAGGAAACCCTCTGCCTGTATGTTCATGAAAAAAACAAAATTGCCTTAGTACTTCTAACCCAACCAATAGGCCCTTGGGAAAAGCCGATTGCATATCTGTCAAAGAAATTAGACCCTGTCTCCTCCAGATGGCCCCCTTGCCTATGGGCCGTGGCAGCTGCCACACTTCTCACTCTAGTATAGAGCTGACAAGCTCACTCTAGGATAACAGCTCACAATAAATGTTCCCCACTCAGTGATCACTCTTCTGAACAGTCAGGGTCAGAAATGGATATCAAACACCAGGCTCACTCAATATCAAGGGCTACTTCTAAAAAATCCTCGCATAAACCTACAGACTGTGTAGGCCCTCATCCCGGCCACATACCCCCCAACGGTGGAAGGGGAACCAGAACATAACTGTTTGGAAATCATAACTGAATACTATACCACCCAGCCGGGCCTCCAGGACTCCTCTCTGACGAGTGCTGACCTTACCTTATGCACTGATGGTAGCAGCTTCCTAAGCAATGGCCCAAGAAAAGCGGGTTATGCTGTTACCATGGCTACAGAAGTCCTAGAAGCTAAAGCACTCCCTCCAGGATGGTCAGTTCAGAGAGCTGAACTGTGGGCCCTCATCTGCGCACTCTTACTGTCTAAGGACAAAAAGGTCAACATATATACTGACTCAAGATATGCCTTCACTACTCTACGTATACATGGGGCAATCTACAAAGGAAGAGGACTCCACACATCCGATGGAAAAACCATAAAAAACAAAAACGAAATCCTCCAGTTGTTAGAAGCAGTATGGGCACCCCGGAGCTTAGCCGTCATCCACTGTCAGGGACACCAAAAAAGAGATGCTGAGCCAGTTATAGGGAACTGCTTAGCTGACCAGGCAGCCAGGGAAGCTGTCCAAGATGGACAACCTGCCATTATAGCAGCCATTACCCGCTCCTTATGAAATCCCACTTATACAGCAGCTGAAAATGACTGGGTCAAAACTGAGGGAGCCATTCACCATCCCCAAGGGTGGTGGATCCTCCCAGATGGGCACTTACTCATTCCAGCAAACCTCGACCCTTATGCTGTCACTGAACAACATTCAACTTCACACTTGGGAAAAACAGGGCTTGGAAAACTACTAGCAAAACATTTCTACATCATCAGACTCGCAACCTTATGCAAGTTGGTCACAGATCAGTATGCCACTTGTGTTAGACACAATCTAAAAACCGGAACTTCTCCGCCCCCAGAGTGCAGTGCACAGGGACAGCTCCCTTTGAAGACCTGGAAGTGGACTTCACAGAGATGACTCCTTACCAAGGTATAAAATATCTGCTAGTTCTGGTCTGTACCTTCTCAGGATGGGTAGAGGCATATATAACCTGGAACAAGAAGGCCAGAGAAGTCACCAGAGTACTCTTCTGGGAGATAGTGCCTTGGTACGGGATCCTGCTTACCATACATAGTGACAATAGTCTGGCTTTTATCTCTGAAGTTCTCCGAGAGCTAACTTCAGCCCTCAACATATCCTGGAAACTCCACACAGCCTACCGGCCTCAGAGCTCAGGGAAAGTAGAATGTATGAACCATACACTCAAGGAAACCCTATCCAAATTACATGCTGAGACCTCCTCAGGGTGGACAGATCTACTTCACTTAGCAGGTCTCCGCTCCCACTGTACCCCTCAGAAAAATGGATTCTCCCCATTTGAAATACTCTATAGCAGGCAACCTCCACTGTTGTCTTCTTTTCTTAATGTCTTAGGAGACACACACCTCCAGGACCAACTGTTATCCCTAGGAAAAACCCTCACAGAATTACACATCCACATATTAGAGAGGGTCCCTATATCCCTAGGAACCCCTGTCCATTCCTTCCACCCTGGAGATGAGGTCTGGGTAAAAGATTGGAAACATGAACCCTTTTGCCCAATCTGGACTGGCCCACATACAGTAATTCTCATAACTCCCACTGCCTTCAAGGTTACCAACATCACCATGGATCCACCATTCATCAATGAAAAGGCAAACCCAGACCAGGCTACCTGGATCCCACATCCATCACCATCAAACCCTCTGAAGATCACTCTAAAGAAGGGCCCCTAAACTTTAAAATACATCTTCTCCTTTCTCAACCCAGTTGGAACCTCATGTTATGGCTACTAAGTTTCCTCTGCCTCTTCCCGCCAGGGACCCCTGGTAACTCAACAACATACGACTGGAAATTAACCCAGACTTTGGAAGACCAGGACAAAGTCCTTCGTAACCAGACCACTGGCAAGTGTTCCACCTTCCAGATATCCCTATGTCAACTCCTGGCTCCATACAAGGAGCAAGTGCTTGAAGGGAGGCTAGGTAAAGAACAGGGACACCTGTTCTTTGCCCAGACCAGGGGTTAGAGGAATGCAGGGAAAACGTTTGTGACTGATGGGGTTGTGAGACCATAGCCCTACGGGTGACATCAGGCAACCTTCAGCTCTCCCCAGTTTACATGTCCCAGGCCAACCAAACACTCACAATTACCCCACAGAACTGCAGAGGCTCCTACTGGGACTAGCCGCAATGCTGGGGACTGCGTTGGTATGTTTCTGGAAGGGACCCTGGAATGACATTCACTCTCCACTGTGACAGACCCCCTCCATGGCCAAGGTTCTCTTCTATAAACCCCACTCCCCCAGGGCCAACCATTCAAAACTATACTCGTCAGCTCTTAAACACCTCCTACCACTTATGGCTCAACTCAACTCTTCCCCAACTGGTTCTGCCTGCTGGGTCTGTCTCCCCTTGGCTCAGTCGGCTTTCTTTGGTATCCCTGTCCCTCCTAACTGGCCATTGCCCAATAATACAAGCCCTATGAGTTTGGGCCCTGTATAAAACTCAGTCCTGCCGCTTCCAGCTAACAATCTAACCTGCTTTCTTCCCCCCCAGCTTCACCAAGGCCCCAGACCCAGGCTGCCAGAACTTCACAGCTCCTCTACCTTACTTACTTACTTACTGCATTCCCCATCCCCACTCCCGCTCCGGCCCTGGCATCTTCCTCTCCTGCAAAAACAACCTTCTCTTTAGGTGCCGCAACAAAAGTAATGCCCCTTCTGTTTGCATACTTCTGTTTTTGTCCCCCTCTGTCTCACTATATTCAGACTTCCAGTTCCAGTCCCGGGTCTCACTTCACCAGAGAAGTCGACAGGCAGTAGTAGTCTTACTGTTCCTCCTGGGGGCCAGAGTCTTCGCCAGCATACCTACTGGTGCATCAGGCCTTGGGACTTCCCTTAACTTTTACTTCAGGCTTTCACAGGCTTTCCGATGACATGGAACGCATCACAGATTCATTGACATCCCTCCAGACACAACTCTCCAGTCTGGTGGCAATAGTTCTCCAGAATCGGTGAGCACTAGATCTCTTCACTGCTGAAAAGGGAGGAACCTGTCTTTTCCTACAGGAAGAAGGCTGCTACCATATCAACCAGTCCGGGATTGTCAATTCCAACCTTCGTGAGCTCCGGGAATGCATCCAGCATCATCGATAAGAACTCACACCGGGGTTTCAACCCACAATCATGGACATCTTAGCTATTACCCCTAGCAGGCCCTTTATTGTCCCTACTCCTCCTAGTTACCCTCATTCCTTGCCTCCTCAACAGCCTCATCCATTTCATCAGAAATATCGTCTCTTAACACATGACAGCCTGTATCCTCGCCCTCCGAGGATACAGTCCGTTAAGTCTAGATAATGATGATCTCTAGGGTACCCCTGCCAATCATCAAGAGGGGGGGACATGAGGCAGATAGAGACCCCCAGGCCCCAGCCCCTTCCTGTCTGCTGCTCTCCATTAGGCAGAAGAAAAGACCAAATGGCCGTCCTGTTTGGTTAAGAAAAGAAAAAACAAAAAAAACAAGTTCCCTGGGATGATTTAGCACTCCCCTGAAATGCCCTGCCCCTGCATAGATTATACTTCCACACAAAGGGGGCCAATTGGGCCTGAGAGACAGCGAAAACAGCCCGTTACCATCCCCCATCACCCATAACCATAAAAACTCACCCCTACCCTGTCAGGTGCTCAGTCTTTGGGAAAGGACCCCGCTAAGCCTGCCGGTGATAATAAAGCTAAGTTCTCCCTGATTTCCGTGTGCCGCTTGAGTTTCCTCGGTTGCTTCAGATTTTCCACAACACCTAAACTTAAAAAAATAATCTATCTTGCTGACATATCTCCTGCATGGCTTGTGTTTGGGTGACAAAGGTTAGGGTAGGTGCTGTTTCAAGTCTGTTTCTTATGATTCTTCTTCTTAAACAAGTGGCCTACCCAGATCCTTTATTGTCATGCCAAGAGCGGCACAAGAGAAAGTTCACCAAACAAACATGCATGTGTCTTAATATCTCTGTGGATAAAGCAAGTTACATGAGTGGGCTCAGATCAGGGGGTGAGAAGTCAATCCAGTTTCTAGTGGAAGGAACACAGATCACATCACATGGTATGAGACATGGAAACAGAAAGAAGTAAATTAGGACAATACTACCAGCACCAACCACTGCAATCTCTCTTTCTCTCTCTCACACACACACACAATTTGCTGTTTAAAAAAGTAAAGTAAATAACAAGCACCAAAGAAGTAAATAATAATATTTAAATGATTGAAAGAAAGTTTGGGCTTTTAAAAACGTAGCCTCATATATTCTTTAGTATTGGTGATAAATGCAGTACTTTACACAACTATCAGCAGATTCCCCCGCAAAACGACTTTCAGTTGCCATGTGTTAAAAGCCCTCTGGACTGGGGGCGCCTGGGTGGCTCAGTGGATTAAGCCGCTGCCTTCGGCTCAGGTCATGATCTCAGGGTCTTATTTGCCTATTGTCAGAAAGACAAAATTATCTCCACTTCCTGTTTTTGAATGGCTATGAGAATTGTTAATCTCTGCTTTTGATT
The DNA here is from genome assembly GCF_922984935.1 of Meles meles. NCBI lineage: Eukaryota > Metazoa > Chordata > Mammalia > Carnivora > Mustelidae > Meles > Meles meles. The sequence goes on along the minus strand of NC_060082.1, from coordinate 22,939,650 downwards.
TTCTTTCTCAATCGCAAAATATGTCTTCATTACTACTGTTCCAAAGATTTCATATTAATAAATAATATTTAGCAAAAAAGTCTAAAAACTGTTAATGAATTAAATCATTAGACATGTATAAATGTATATTTATAAATTAGTAGCTAGCAAACTTTTAAGATCCTTCTAACATTAACATATAATTTTAATTACTTTTACTTACTTAGTCCTTAAATAATCATTTGAAATACTAGATTTATGTTGTAGGACAAATGTCACTAAGTATCAGCTTGTTTATATTTAATGCCCATTGAACCTGGTGGTTTGTTATAATTAGTTGTATAAAAAACATTATTATGTGCAACGTATAAGTCTATGAACTGTGTTTCCAATACCTTAACAACTACCACTTGTGCAGTTTGCCTTATTATCACAAGTAAAACCATACTTTATTATAAGTTAAGATTGAAGGAAGGAACTATTTGGCATTCTAGCCAAAATCACTGTCACAGAAATAGCTTTCTCTTATGCCATTTCCCTTTGCTGTCAAAAAGGTTCTTGTTATTGGAATATGATATTTAAATGCCGCCTGTAAGGGAAAATTATAGTGACACCACATGACCTGTTAAGTGTTATGTTCTGTGACCCTCTGGTCATTTTGATGGCTCTTGGTTTGCAAAGGCTCTTATTTATTGGGAGCAGTTAAAAAAAAAAAAAGCCTCCAGACAAAATGACATATATATGTAACATGAGGTAGAAAAGAATGCTCATGAGTTTCACAGGTGATTCACTGAACCTAATACTGGTACATAAATACAGAATGTCACACACACACACACACACCCATACACCCAAGTATATGTACTATATTAAGCTCTCTCTTTTTGTATGTATATATCAAAATTAATATAACACAGGACTATCTACATTAGTAAAGTCATCACATGCCATGGGAAAATTTTAACACAAATAGAGATTTTTGATGTAAAAGTCTGATTTGTTTTATATGCATTTGTAATATATATCATTTAAATGTATCCGTATTATGAAATATACACATTTTATAAGTGCAAAGTCACACCATCTTGAATACATGAGAGCTATCATATTCTCTTTACTCCTATTAAAAAGTCTAGCTGCTGCCATTCCAAACCAAATATGATTTTGTTGATTGTTGAAAATCTGTTCCTAAATGTTCAAATTCTAGGTCCCAATTCATCTAATTTAAGTGAATCTCTTCTTTGTATTCTCCTAGTAATTTTTTCATTTCTGTATTTGAATCTTTTAAATTCTATTGCTTTATCTTAGAGGGCATGGAGGTCAGCTTATATATTCATATACTTCCAGTACTTAGCAAAGTGCCTTATAGAAAATGCTAGTGGCTTGCTAGTTTGATCAATTTGAATTATCTGCACACTTTTGAAATAAGGATAATGGCTTAGAATACTATTTTTTTTTGGTGGAGGGGAAGGATATTACACTGATACAGGTCAGAAATGTGAACCTTGCCGAAACATGGAACAGCACCGGACCCCATAGACTTCTTGATAAAGAAGTCTACATATCCTTTTTTTTAGCACATGAAGTGTAAATCTTCAGATTGGTATAGTGTCTATATAAGAATTTCTGTTGAAGACTATATACTCGATCTTTCCTGTGGGTACACTGAGTTCATGTTCCTGATTATTTTTCTTGTCAAGTGGACTGTAAATCCTAATGAAATTCTCAGTAGAAAGAGTCTAAAATCTTCTTTTCATTAGCAAATGAGGCTTCTGTTACCCACAGTGATCCCTGAAGTCCATGTAATGGGTGACACTGTCAAAGAGAGGGATTCTTCATTGGGAATGAATGAGGAAAACAGTAATGGGTTCTAGTTAATCAGACAGCATCCAGGTAAATTCTGGCCCCCAACTCCCAGTGGCAGCTTATCCTGCTGGTAGATGAGCTGCTACCCAAGAGGAATGACAAACCTGGTAACTAAAAGACAGTTATAATTTCACACTAAGCTTCCTGTGCACATACAAGCCAATTCTGTTCCTGAGCCGAGCAATATAAAAAATCACTTGAGGAAAATATAGAGGAAGTTATGAGTATTACCCTAATTATGACAAATTTTACTTGAGTGAAAACAAAAAAAAAAATTGTTTGAATGTCATCAACTACCTTTTCTTTAAACAGTATGTACTGCCTTTTGTATGGTACTAAAGCAATATTTAATAATATTAATTCTTCTCATCAACTGAGGATCTACAGTGTGCTATCTATATCATGTTAATATGGTACTGAATTAATACTCTTTCCAGGACACATCAATATCCCCATTTTATAAATGAGTAGATTGTTCTCAAAAATTTATAGCAACTGACTAAGGACACAAATCAAGTGACAGAGCTAATGTTTGTTAGCAGAGCTCTCAGAATCTAAGACCATGTACTTTCACTGATTAAGCTATAGTGCTTTTAGAGTGTTATTTCAGTAAAAGATCAGATCTTCACTGGTATATACGTGGTTATATCACACACACACACACACACACACACACACTTATATATACTTAGGATAGTAGAAAGTTATTCTCTATTGCAAACAAAAATCTTTTTTTCATCTTTACTCAAAATAATCTTTTGTTTCACCATTGATCTTCACCATTGTTTATATAACTTTATAAAAATATGGATTGAGACACATTGCGCATAGAAGTAAAGTACATAGTCCCCGCTGCAATTTGTAAACATACAGCAGTTACACAGAAGATCTCATAATGACATGGGAAAGAAAAGAATGCTATCTCTGACTTTCGACCTACCATTAATCACGGATTCATTTAAGACTTTTAAAAAACTTCCTTAAGTATGTTTATGAAAATAGGGGAAAGATATATTTAAATTTAAACTCTTCTGAAAAATGAGTTTGTATGATCCTCAAACTCAAAAGTGGCTTCCTTGTTTGTCTCATGGAAGGAGAAAACTCAAGACAAAGAGACACAGGTTTGAACTAAGGTCATTTGAAGTTTATAGGTATCGCATTTTAAAAGACATCTCGGCTAAATATCACATTTCATTATTAAACAATAAAGTTTCCATTAAGGTTCTGTTAAAAATATCCATTCTTTATGATCCTACCATAATCTCACTTATTCTAAAAGGACCACCCTTGTCTTGTTAATCTTCATTAATTGCTCACTGAGGATTGCTCTTTCGAAGAAGCTCTTTTATCTTTGTTGAAATATGTCCTCTTTTATACTTTCTTTCTTCTGATTTACCAATTACAGCTGCTATTCATTCTAATCCTGATCAAGGCTGGCAGGGGATCTCGTGCTAATATGCATTAAGGTGACAGTAAACAACAAATGAATGCAGAAGCTTGTTTGTTTTGAAAACAAATTTTCATTTAAGAAAGTTTTGAGAAGAATAGAGAACTTCTTGGGTTGAGAATGTTCTGTGTTTAGAGACTTGTGTCAGAAATGACAGATTCTCTGGGACTTCCCCTTCCACGGAGGGCTGGGCTTGTGATGTTGAATATCTTTTCATGTGCCTACTGGCCATTTAGATGTTTTCTTTAGAAAAATGTCTATTCAGACCCTCTGCCCATGTTTTAACTGAGGGTTTTTTGTTGTTGTTGTTGTTTGGTGTTCTTGAATAGTGTGAATTCTTTACATATTTGGATAGTAATTCCTCATCAATGTATGATTTGCAAATCTTATCTTCCATTCAGTATGTTGCCTTTTCACTTTGATGATGGTTTTCTTTGCAGTAGAAAAGCCTTTTAGTTTTTTTAAATTAAATTAAATTAAATTAAATTAAATTTAGTTTATTTTTTTTCAGTGCTCCAAAATTCATTGTTTATGCTCCATACCTGGTGCTCCATGCAATATGTGCCCTCCTGAATACCCACCACCAGGCTCACCCAACCCCCCAACCCCTTCCCCTCCAAAACCCTCAGTTTGTTTCTCAGAGTCCACAGTCTCTCATGGTTTGTCTCCCCCTCCGATTTCCCCCAACTCCCTTCTCTCAATGTCCTCCGAGTTATTCCTTATGCTCAGCAAGTAAGTGAAACCATATGATAATTGACTCTCTTTGTTTGACTTATTTCAGTCAGCATAATCTCTTTAAGTCCCATTCATATTGACAAAAGTTCAGTATTCATCTTTCCTGATGGAGGCATAATACTCCATTGTATATATGGACCATATCTTCTTTATCCATTCGTCCATTGAAGGGCACCTTGGTTCTTTCCACAGTTTGGCAACTGTGGTCATTGCTGCTATGAACATTCAGGTACAGATGACCCTGTATACATCTGTATCTTTGGGGTAAATACCCAGTAGTGCAATTGCAGGGTCATAGAGTAGCTCTATTTTTAATTTCTTAAGGAATCTCTACACTGTTTTCCGAAGTGGCTGAACCAACTTGCATTCCCACCAACAGTGTAGAAGGGTTCCCCTTTCTCCACATTCTCTCCAACACTTATTGTTTACTGTCTTGTTAATTTTGGCCATTCTAACTGGTGTAATGTGGTATCTCAATGTGGTTTCGATTTGAATCTCCCTGGTGGCTAGTAATGATGATGAACACTTTTTCATGCGTCTGTTAGCCATTTGTGTCTTCTTTGGAGAAGTGTCTGTTACTGTCTTCTGCCCATTTTTTGATGTGATTATCTGTTTTTTGAATGTTGAGTTTGAGGAGTTCTTTATAGATCTTGGATATCAGACCTTTGTCTGTATTGTCAGTTGCGAATATCTTCTCCCATTCCATGGATTGCCTCTGTTTTGTTGACTGTTTCCTTTGCTGTGCAGAAGCTTTTGATCTTGATGAAGTCCCAAAAGTTTATTTTCACTTTAATTTCCTTTGCCTTTGGAGATATGTCTTGAAAGAAGTTGCTGTGGCCAATGCTGAAGAGGATCCTGCCTATGTTCTCCTCTAGGATTTTGATAGATTCCTGCCTTATGTTGAGATCTTTTATCCATTACGAGTTTATCTTCGTTGTCGTGCCCGCACGACAAACAGCAAGGGGAAAAGAAAGGGGAAAAAGAGGGAGAGTCCCGGGGGAAAGGGAATGCGAAGAACACGCGAGGGACACCAGGCCGATTGACACAAGTGACAGAGTTCTTTATTAAGCACATACTCTTATAATCTGTTTCATAAGTGATTACCATAGCATATTTCTGTTTCATAAGTGATTACCACAGCATTTTTGCGCAAAGACGAGACATGTCTCATGTACAGGATGTGTCAGTCATAATTATAGAAAATGCAACTGCAGGGTAGACCACAAGGTCTGCTTTCGGAATGACAGCAGAACATGGGAGAATAATCTTAAGGCAAACAACAGGGCCTTAACGAGCCCAGGGGATTAGCCATGAGTGCCCTCCGACCGAGGACCAGGGAGCCTTTGCTACCACCTGCTCAACTCGCTCTAGGAGAGCCGCTCACAACACTTTGTGTATGGTGTAAGAGAATGATCAAGTTTCATTCTTCTATACATAGCTGTCCAATTTTCCCAGCACCATTTATTGAAGAGACTATCTTTTTTCCACTGTATATTTTATCCTGCTTTGTCGAAGATTATTTGACCATAGAGTTGAAGGTCCATATCTGGGCTCTCTACTCTGTTCCGCTGGCCTGTGTGTCTGTTTTTGTGCCAGTACCATGCTGTCTTGGTGATCACAGCTTTGTAGTAAAGCTTGAAATCAAGCAATGTGATGCCCCCAGTTTTGTTTTTCTTTTTAACATTTCCTTAGAAATGCAAGGTCTCTTCTGGTTCCATTCAAATTTCAGAACTGTTTGTTCCACCTCTTTGAAAAATGCTGGTGGAATTTTGATTGGGATGGCATTGAAAGTATAGATGGCTCTAAGCAGTATAGACATTTTAACAATGTTTATTCTTCTGATCCATGAGCATGGGATGCTCTTCCATCTTTTTGTGTCTTTTCAATTTCTTTCATGAGTGTTCTGTAGTTCCTCAAGTACAGATCCTTTACCTCTTTGGTTAGGTTTATTCCCAGGATCTTATGGTTCTTGGTGCTATAGTAAATGGAATTGATTCTCCAATTTCCTTTTCTATATTTTCATTGTTAGTGTATGAGAAAGCAACTGATTTCTGTACATTGATTTTGTATCCTGCCACATTACTGAATTGCTATATGAGATAGAAACTAGAGATACAGTAGAACACATCAATGAAACTATGGTTTCATGATTTTTTTTAATGGTTTTTTGAAAGAATCAATAAGATTGATAAACCATTGGCCAAACTAATCCAAAGAAAGAGAGAGGAACCAAATTAATAAGATTATGAATGAAAAGGGAGAGATCATGACTAAGGAAATAGAAATAATCATCAGAAATTATTATCAACAGTCATATACCAATAAATTAAGCAACTTAGATGAAATTCCTAGAAACCTATAAACTTCCAAAACTGAATCAGGAAGAAATTGACAACCTGAATAGATCAATATTTAGTAATGAGATTGAAGCAGTGGTCAAAAACCTCCCAGAAAACAAGAGCCCAGGTCCTGATGGATTCTCTGGATAATTCTACCAAACATTCAAAGAAGAAACACATCTATTCTCCTGAAGCTGTTTCAAAAAATAGAAATAGAAGGAAAACTTCCAGGCTCTTTTTATGAAGCCATTATTTCCCTGATCCCAAAACTAGGCAAAGGCCCCACCAAAAAGGAGAATTTCAGACCTATATCCCTGATGAATATGGAAGCCAAGATTCTCAACAAGATCTTAGCTGATAGTATCCAACAGTACATTAAAAAGATTATCTGTCATGACCAGGTGGGATTTATCCATGGGATGAAAGTGGTTCAACATTCCCAAATCAATGTGATAGAACAAATCAATAAGAGAAGAACCACATGGTCCTCTCAATTGATGCAGAAAAAGCATTTGACAAGATACAGCATCTGTTCCTGATTAAAACGCTTCAAAGTATAGGGATAGAAGGAACATTCCTCAACTTCATAAAATCTATCTATGAAAAACCCATAGCGAATATTATCCTCAATGGGGAAAAATTGACAGCCTTCCCTTTGAGATCAGGAACACGACAAGGATGTCCACTCTCACCATTGTTGTTCAACATACTACTAGAATTCCTAGCAACAGCATTCAGACAACAAAAAGAAATAAAATGTATTTGAATTGGCAAAGAAGAAATCAAACTCTTTCCCTACACAGATGACATGATACTTTATATGGAAAACCCAAAATACTCCACCCCCAAACTACTAGAACTTATAAAGCCTTTTAGTTTGATGTAGTCCCATTTGCTTATTTTTGCTTTTTTTCTCCTGCCTTTAGGTCTACAAATACAATGGAATCCAATGTAGTTTTGCTAATAGAAATTACTATATATTTATATATATATATATATATACACACACACACATATATATATACACTATATATATATATACACACATATATATATATATAAAACTTTAAAAGTATGTGAATATTTTGCTATAATTCAAAATTTTAAAACATTTTCATGTGAATTTATTTAGATAAAGTCAAAAGTGATTAGAAATGTGTTTTAACATTTTTTTCTTGATGAACTAGGATTTGGTTAGAAATTTTTTGGACTAATTCTTGGTTAAGAAGCCCTATTGGTATATTTCTTAGATCCTACTGTTTAATCATAAGAATAAGGCTTAATTAATTTTAGCAAATAATTAACATTCAGTTATTAATTTAACAATATGGTAAAAAATGAAAGGCATTAATGCAAATGTTCAGATGACATGTAGAGATCCTATTATGTGTGTTCTATTTTCTTTCATTGACCTTATAACATTGATTTTGAGATGTTTGACACCATTATGCTGTATGGAAACACAATATAACACAGCAAGTGAACTATAAAATCTTTTTGCTACAGATGGACTCTGATGCTTAAATACCTTAGCCAATTTACTTAATGTCTATACTTTTGAGAAGAAAGAGTACTGATTTCATAAAATTGAGAGTATAATAGGTTCTCAACAAATGTTGGCTATTTTCACTACAGAAAAAAAGTATTGCTTCTCCATGTATGTGTATGATTTTGAAAACTATAATGTGTGTACCATTCAGTAATTGATCATCAGTGCAAAATACACTATACACTATGCAAGATTGCTTATTGTTGCTGCCCATTCATTTGTTTTAATTTTTTACCAGTTTGTCAAGCCTCTTTTCAGCAGATCCTTTAAAAGTACTCAAAAGCTTTGTTATTTCATTTAAAAGTCCTGATTTTGTGCTCCGTTGCTCCGCCGCTTGCCGGGAGCCGGCCTCTCCCCCCGCGGTCTATCTTCCCATCGTTTTAGTTTCACTTCTCCGCCAGTCCTACCTTTCAGAAAGTTAACAATCTTTAAATATATGAAGGGGAGGTTGTTCTCATTTTCTTATGTTCTCAAAATTTATTCAGGACTCTGTGTGGGAAGGTTGAACAGAGTGCAAATTTAGTCATAGAGTTTGAGTAAAAAAAAAAAAAAAATATATATATATATACACACAAATACACACACACACACATATATATATATATACACATATATATGTATACTTCTAGTGTGCTAGTAGGCAAATGACTCATTTTTTAATATATTATGAACCAGAAAAATTTCATACAAATATTGAATATTTAACACTAGGTACTTTGCATTACTACAGATTAGCTACATCCAAAAGAACAACAAAAATGTCAAGTTAACTCAGTATAGAGCACATTTGACTGTCACTCTGGAAGACAAATATCAAATACAGAAGGACTTTTAGTTTTTATTCAATTTACTCCCTCCCAAAAGTGCAACAGTTGTTGAAATTATGCTCACACATTGGTTTGTTCACTATGCTCACTATGTAGACTGACGTTTGCAATATCCAATAAACTTCCTTGTTCCTTAAATTTGGTATTTAAGAGTTAATGTTTATTAACTGCTACTAATTATTAACTCTAGTAACTCTAGTATTTATCTGTATTACTATTTTTAAAGAAGATTAAGCTATTTAGTTAGGAAAGATAAAACAAGGAGAAATCTCTTAAAATTATTAAAATTACTTATTTTCTAAATTTAACAAATGTCATGTTCATTAAAATATAGGTTACAGATGATACTATATAACTTTTTAAGAAGAAAGCATAAGAAAATAAAAATTAGTATTTAGTCTAATTGCGATTTTTTTATTTTAACCTTTTGATCACTTAAAAAATAACTCACAACACCCAGTGCTCCATGCAAAACGTGCCCTCCCCATTACCCACCACCTGTATAATTCTAGCAATAATTTTTTTTTGTATATGCCCTTTATCCAAATGAGAAATTTGATTTCTATTCCTACTTTATTGAGAGTTGTTAACATGAATATTTGTTATTTACAAATTCCTTTCTGTGAATTTATTGAGATGATCATCTTTGGTTTCTTTATTCTGTTAATGTGGTGTATTAAAGTAATCAATTTTAAGATATTAAAAAAAAAAATAACTCACTTCATAAGAAGCAATCTTGCCTGAGATAATACCAAAGAGATGCGTTTTGTACTGATTTTTTGTTTTTCTATGAAACTCTTGTAAGGTTTTTGATCTTACATTATGTCATTCTTGCATGGCATCATGAAAATACAGCTATATCCTACTTTCCTTACCATACCACTCCTTAATTAATTGCATTAATGAAGTAGTCATAGTTTACAGCTTTCATAATTTCTAAGCAAGTGTAGAGAAGATGCAAAAGATCAAGATGCACTACTTTTCCACTAAAGAACTTAAACAAGGTGCGTAAAAGGACCAGCTACTTTTACATCTGAAGTATTCAGTGATGGTTTTCATGTAGGTGTCTAAGCAAACAAAATGTCTAAAGGTCATTGCTAGCCCAAGAAAATTTTGTGAAAATTAAAAAGAAATACAATTTTAAAGGAAAAGAAAATAACAAAAAACAAGAGAAACAATAATTCCTCAAGATATTTTATTCGTATCATTTGGAAAATTATCATTATAAATAAAATAATCATTGATGTGAATGATACCTGCTGAAAGTGGTGCCTTTGTGTAGTGCAATATAACTCCACAATTTTAATTCTGTCCCAGTATATCTTCATACTACCAGTTCAGGCAAAAGTTGTAAACCTATTATATATTATTACACAATCATGAAGTTTCATATTTTTGATGGTAAGGAAGGTATCTTTAAAACTGTTAATGATAATGCCCTTGATGTCTAATTCCATAATGTCACAGAAGAGTCCAAGGAATATTAAACAAGAACAAATGCATAAAAACATAATTATTTAGAGATAGTAACTATACAACTAGATATTTATGTAGACAGGGAGGTGGATGGATAGATGAGTGATAATAGATAGATCATAGACAGATGAAATACATCTATACATACATATGACTTGTCAATAATTCTTATGTATTTAAATGGGGTTATTGAGATAAATCTCTATTTTGTATGCTTTTTACTTTTTCCAATGTGTTTCATATACTATATCCTATTTAAAAACAATTAGTAGTTTTATAAAGTATAATAAAGCAATTTTATTGATTTTAATCACAATTTAAATGATGAAATTATTTAACTTGTTCTTCTAAGGTTAAAATATTCTTTAGAATATAAAGTTAAGAAAGAATAATAAACCAAAGATAATAAATCATGAAATTTAGATTAAATGTGTTTTAACCTTTTACTTTTTTCTCATCATATCCTTTTTGCTTGTTTCCTCTGCTACACCCACTCACAGATTCATCAACAAATGTTCTGATTAAAACGATGTTGATTAAAAGTGATTTAATGAAAGTTATAATACACCATGTACAAACTACAGCTTATATGAGAAAGAACTTATTAATCACATTTAAAAACCGTCCTTTAAAAATATGGCCATTTTCAATGAAGCATTTTTCATTGCTCGGTCTCTTCAAATTTTATATTCTATATGGGTTAAAATCAATGTAGAGAGGAGTCTACATTCTTATATATTATTTTTATATATAATCAAAGAAAGAACAAATAATGGCAAGAAAACCAGAGAATGCTAGAAATAAAAATTAGTCTAACACATACAATTATCTACCTCATCAATGGATAGATTGTACATATGCTACCCAGAAGACGTTGCTCTATTATCCTTATGGATCATGGTTTTCATTTCTCTAGTTAAATAGTGTTTCCTTAGCTTATACTTCTACTGAAATATAGAATATCCCTGCTTGGTTCAGAAGGATTCTGATTCCTGGTGTATCCCAGACATTATTGATGAAGTTTCTTTGGAAAAGTCTTTGAGAAATTGAAAATTAGGGAATTTTTAGAAAAGTTGCTAATAAGGACTGAAAATGGTCTATATTGTAAAAATTTTATGGTGTACATGCTGAGTGAACATTCTAGTGTACATTTATTGTGTAAGGTGTTGAAATTTAGTCAATACCTTTATTGGACTTTACCAAAGATGGAAATACAGTACCTTTACACCATAAAACTTAGGATAGGAAGGGGTCAGCCACTCTCACATCAGAAATAGGTGTGTGGTGATTCTGATGCAGGAATCCAACCACCTAATATGTCTGAGGGATAAACAAGAGGGAAAATCAAAGAAAAACCAAAATGGAAGTATAGACTTGGTTGCAAATGAGGAAGCAAGGGGTCATCCACAGTACTTTAAGACAGTGAGTTCCAGGCACAGAAGAATGAGTTTAACACCTACCCACATATACTAGCCAATCAAATAGGATTTAGTGAGAACTCTGCAAAGTAGATTGGCTTTGGGGGAAGTAGTAACAATAGGAGCAGTTGGCAAGATTCTCCTGTCAAATCATTCATCTAGTATGTAGTCTTCTATTAGCACATTCTTTCATAAGTCACTCAAATATAATTCAGAGATTGTTATGCATTGTTATTGCAACTATATTGGCAACTAAAAGATCCACATCTTACCAAGTTTTTGTACCCCGTATTTACTCCCCAAGCATTTAGCAAGTTGCTATATATGTGGATTATGAGACATATTCAATTAACTAGTAGTAAATAATAGCCTACTATGAGTCAAAACATAGTATTCACCAAATATGTTTTTCTTATCATTTCTCTATTTTTTAAATTGATACAATATTCACATACATGAAATGTTGAGATTTTATTTTTTTTAATGTTGAGATTTTAAAATGTATTGTTCTATTATGTACTATTTGATCCTTACACCCCTGACCCATTTGTGAAGGCTCTTAAAACAACCCAAAAGATTCTCAGTTTATCATCCCCCTGAGATTCAGATTTGACAAAGCTGGTACAAAACTCTAAAGGAAATTTTATATTACTTTGGAAGATGTTATATTTCTATTCTTTATTATACCAAATAAATACCTATGTTAATTCTTTAAATGAAACATTTCACCTTTAAAAACAATGTTTTTGTTACACTTTCAAGTTTTCTCTATAAACTAGAGTATTAAATTCATTTTTTAAAACATCTGCATGGCAATAATTTCTTTTTTTAAGTAAAAATAAGCCAACATCATTAGTAGTAAAATCGTGTGTGTGTGTGTGTGTGTCTCTGTGTATGTGTTGTTATTCTTTCTGCAACCTATTTCTTAGAGGAAAACAGGGCTTTTGCTGGAAATATTGGAAGTTTTATGTAATAAAGGAAATTTATTAATACGTAGGATGATGGTGGTTCCCAAATATCTGACCAACCATTGACTCCATTAGGCAACTTTATCTTGGCACTTATCAAGGAAAAATAAAGGCAGTTTGCCCTTAGATTAGTAGTCTTTTTAAAAAAAGTTTTCATTTTTCTTCATGTCATACCTCACTCTTACAGTTTCTTTTTCAGTATAATAAAAGGACTCAATCCTATGGAGAGGGAAATTTATTTCCTTAAGCATATGGGTATCTTGGGAATAACTGTATAAAATGTACAACTGCAAGCATTTTTCCAGTACCCATTTTAGCATGATAAATTAAATATAATTGAAACCTTAATATCCTGTTACTCTTGATCTTCTTTCCTATATACCTAACATAGATTTTTTAAATTACTGTTTTTTCCTTGCAATTTTATATTTTTACATCCAATTTGACATTTTTTGTGATTATGCTTATAAATGAGTCACTACATTATTTTCCAGTAAAAACAAATCATCCTTTAATTCTGGTTGATGCTTTGATGTCTACACAACTATGTGTACATTGATTTAATCACTGTCTTGGGTGCCATCCCAGATGACAAAATTTCTACAAAGTAGTCTGTCAGAGATCAAAAACGTATTCTCAAAGTCTACTCATGCAAAGATGATTATGTGCTGAACTAAACGTTGTGAGCAAATTGTCTAATATGCCAGAAAATAATGGTGTTATGGGGGAAGAAAATGAAAAAATAAGATAAAGAGAATAAGGAATATTTTGGCGGAGCAATAGGCAAATATTTGAGATTTTTAAATAGGCCGATGATTGAAAAGTTAAGATTTGAACAAAAACTTTGAGAGATAACCAAGAAGTAGATGTAGATTACAAGTAGATGAAATAAAAACCCTAAGCAGAAATGTGCCCAGAGTATCTGAGAAACAACAAGAAGACCATACTGACTGAAGTGGAGCAAACCAAGGAAAAAGTAAAAAGAGAAACATTCAGACAGGGGGTGTGAAGCCAGCTCATGTGGGGATTTAGCCATCATTTAGATTTTTGACATTTACACTAAGTTATGCAAGATTACAGAAATGGAATGTCATCATGTTGCTTCTATTTAAAAGAATGACTCCATCCTCAGTATAAAGTGCAAACTTTAGGTATGAAAGCAGGATCTGCTTATTCCAGCCATCCAAGTTAGAGATTATTAGTATAGAGCATGGTGTTGGCAGCAGAGGCAATGCCAAGTGCTCAGATACTGCATATATTATAAAGGTAGAACCAACATTTTTTCTATGGTGGATTGAGTGTGGGGTTTAAAGATAAGGTACGAATGGAGATGAAGAGCCCTATCGGAATCCAATGTTTTTGACCTAATGAAGTTACCAGTAGGGAAAGGAAAAGATGAGGTTGGGAAGAGACTAAGAGAAAATCAGGAATTTAATCTTGAATATATTACATTTGATATCTTAATTATTCAGTTTGAGTTTGGAGTTTGGGAAAGAGAAGAGTAGAGACATACATTTCAGATTTTTTTTTTCTCTTTTGCATGCAGTAATTAAAAACACTTGGTCAGGGGCACCAGGGTGGCTCAGTCAGTTAAGCACCCAACTCGATTCTAGTGTAGGTCATGATCTCAGGGTCCTGAGATCAAGTCCCATGTTGGGCTCTGTGCTCAGTGGGGAGTCTGCTGGATATTCTTTCCTTCTTCCTCTTCATCTGCTCCTCTCCCCCCATCCCACTCACCCCTTGCTTGCACATACACACACTCTCTCTCCCAAATAAATACATAAATCTTAAAACAAACCAAACCAAACAAACAAAAAACCCCTCTTATTCAGAAAGAGATGACCAAAAGAGTATAGATAAAGAAGAGGGAAAATAAGAACTCAATTCTGATGCACTTCAACATTAACATTCATGGATAAAAGCAGGAAGCAGCAAAGAGCTAGCAGTGAGACAGGAGGAAGTGAGATCCAAAACACCCAGCAAAGGGAATATATCAGAAAGGAGTAATATGTTGTTTCAAATGCTAAGAAACATTTACATTAACCAGGATTTGGATCAAGATGTCTCCTGTCACCTTAGTAACCTAAATAGATGGTGTCTGTGTACAGAAAGAAAATCTAATATATGGAGAAGATGCAGAGAATGCATGTCAATTTCTCCATCTCAGCCTCTTCATATTCTCTAAAACTGTACTTCAGTTGAATCTTTACAGTCTAAACAGAGATTCTAAATTATTGCTGCTTTTCTTCTGTGACAGATATCTACTAGGCTTAGTTTGAAACTGTGGATTTTAAAATAGGACAAAGAGAGAGAATGACAGACGAACAGAGACAGAGAAAGAAAAATTGTTCTTGCATTGAAAATGTTATTTAATATTATCAATATATTACCAAATATATAAATATTATCAAGTATAGATAATTGAACCACTCATAAACCATTCGGTTAGTTCAACAACCACTGTCTGTTGGAATAAGAATTATCTTAGGTGCTGATGGTAAATGGTTAAGCAAAATTAAGAATAACTGACCTCAGGGAGTATACTAACAGAGGAGGTAGATATTAAGCAAATAATGATGTAAAGATGCTTTAAATATGTAATAGTTTATAGACATTTGAAAAGATTTGAGTACAGAACAAGATGGGGTTGAAATTTTCCTGACACCAACATAATCTATCCTAAAATACTGACTGTAAAACAGTAAACTTCAAGATCAGGGATAATTAGCCTTGAGATTATGGACAGGCTTCAAATGATTTAAGTCTCTGAAATTGCATGCAAAATCTTCTGAGTATGTGAATAAGCAATTTCCCCCCAGTGATTAGGCTGATGGCTATCATCTATTGCCAAACAGTCCTTTGACCCCAAAAGTTTATGAACAATACTCCAGATGAATGCTAAAATGCTATTTCAAACATCCTGCAGTTTCTAAATAGCCAGATGTTTGGAAGCATGAGGATACATATATGGATGATTGACTAAATTTCAGTTTCATATAGATGTTTTGACAGCAAGTACACTGTGTAAAAAATGCAAATTAGCTCATTAGTTTGGGGATAAAGCAATTAATGCTGGAATATGACCAGGCATTAAGATTCAGAGGATGAAATGAGGATTAAAATCTTCCTTACTTGAAGGTTGATAGGTTTTGCTTAACATTTTGTAAGGGATATAAGCCAAGAGAATAAAAACTTTAGTAGGATTTAATTAATTACATACTTCCCTTAAACTTTATGTTAAATCTTAAAATATTGATAGCCATAATTTATTTTTAGCTACAGAAGTTGTATTTTAGAGTATAAGAGTATAGAGAAGAAAAAACTTTCAGATTCCATTTAATTCTGCTTCCCACCCTACCCTTATTTTACTAGTGGAGAAGCAGAGTCTCCATTAATTTACTTATCCACAAGTATTTATTATTTGTCTGATATATATATGTCAGTATGCTAGAAGAAGGAATAAAAGCCAGGAGAAACAAGGCATAGCTTCAAGTTCCCTTCCAATTTTAGTAGACAGAGCTCCCCCCGCCATGATTAATTTTGAATGTTATTTTTTTGAGAAGGGGGACAGAAAATATCTTAAGTCTGTTCAGTGTGCCTTCTTGATTGAGCATCTCGGGGACATTTCTTAAACCTCAGAGTCTCCCATTCCTTCCTCAAGGATATAAATATATTTCCCCTAAATAAAATGTTATAATATTTCCACTCTTTATGAAAACTTAACCTTTAAAAATTTCTGAAGGAGTTTTTTCATATAGCTCTTTGATCTTCTTTGTCATTTGGAGTCTTCAGGTCATTATGGTTCAGAATGACTCACAGCTTGGGGATTGTTGCAAAAGTTGGTTCAACAGAATTAATGGACCTGGATATTAGTATCTTAACAGAAGCGTTGGCCTATAAATTCTCCAAAATCACTGATTTATTTTATAAAAAGGACTGATTCTTCATTAGCTAATAAATGATGACCTTTACTCATAATGTAAAAGTAAAACACAACTAGAGGCTCATGGAACAATGGGTTAAAAGGTACAAGGGAGTAGCTCTCTGTTATCCTTTTCCAATCCTGACATAGGACCTGACTTATGTCTCAGGATTCTCAAGATCACTTTCTATAACAACTTCCATAGAGCAACCAGTTAAACCTCATAATTCAATTAAAAATAAACTTCGAAAATTGTAAAAATCTCTGAGAAAAATCAATTGATTTTATTTTCTATTTTTTACGGAGAAGACCACTTGATAACATGGGTAATTTGCAAGGGCAACAAGCTGTTACTGAGTAAGAATGTGCTTAGCATAGACTGCCTACTACTCTAATGTTGTTCTTGTGTTTTAATATCCAAAGATCTAATCTTTGCAATCAGTTCAGGCAAAAAAAAAACTCATATATTAATATTTTTCCACATAAAACAGACCAAAATAGCAAACATTAACAGGTCTGTATCAGGTGGAATCTATTTTATTTTCAGTTATCTGAAAGAAAAATACATTTTTAAACATTTTCAGACAGAACCATAATCTAATAAAATGTTAAATATTGTGTGTCTTAAATATTATACTCACAAGCAATTTAATCATTTTGTCAATGTATTAATAACAATTATACTGTAACTATAACTGTGTTTAATATCTTAAGAATAACTTAGATCCTGAAAGCCTGTTTATGTATCACTGAGAGTTCCAGAAATTCACACATAAACTCATCAGGGAAACAGATGAGTGCATACAGGTCAAGAAACTGATTTTCTAAAAGATTCATAGTGAAAAGCTTGGTCACTGGGCTTCTATATTCTCCTTGATATTAAATCTCCAAAAATTCTTGAAATGGGAGTCAGTTTGATGAATAAAGAACGTGACTAGTTCTTTAATTATGAGTGATGCGAAAGAAACATTTCAAAAATGTAAAGATAATTTTCCATATTTTAGTAAATGACAGAGAGACATATATTTCATTTTTTGTGTATTCTATTTTGCAAGAACAAATCCTTCCATTCTGTAGTAAGTTACTTGGAGTAGCATATTCGTAACATGCAGAACATTGTGCAGATCTCTGTTATAGAGTAAAGCTTGTGAAGAATTATCAGTACTGAGAACTCTTAGCTCTCTCCATGATACTTTAAATTTATAAACTATCTTATTCACATGATATCATTAATCTATTTTAGTTGTTTCTGGAGATTTTATTTGGCCACCATATTCTAGAAAGAAAAACTCATATGTATTTTTCCACTAGCCAAATTGAAGCCTAAAAGTATAATATATGTGAAAGGTTTTTCAAAATGTAGATTACCAAACATAAAAATACCTTAATTTTTTTAAGGTTTTATTTATTTTTCGACAGAGACACAGTGAGAGAGGGAACACAATCAGGGGAAGTGGGAGTGGGAGAAGCAGGCTTCCAGCTGAGTAGGGAGCCTGATGTAGGGGTCAATCCCAGGACCCTGGGATCGGATTATGACCTGAGCTGAAGAGAAATGCTTAATGACTGAGCCACCTAGATGCCGCAATAACTTAGTTTTCAATTATTAATTGTTGGTGGGAATGCAAGTAGGTGCAGCCACTTTGGATAACAGTGTGGAAGACCCTCAAAAAATTAAAAATAGAGCTACTAAAAAAAAAAAAATAGAGCTACTCCATGACCAGCAATTGCACTATGCGTATCTATGCCAAAGATACAGATGTAGTGAGAAGGACATATGTACCCCAATGTTCATAGTAGCAATATCCATAATAGCCAAACTGTGGAAAGGAAGGAGATGCCATTCAACAGAAAAATGGGTAAAGAAGATGTGGTCCAAATACACAATGGAATATCAGAAAGGATGAATACTCAACTTTTGCATCAACGTGGATGGGACTGAAAGAGATTATGCTAAGTGAAATAAGTCAAGCAGAGAAAGTCAATTATCATATGGTTTCACTTATTTGTGGAACATAAGTGGAATAACTATTTGTGGAACATAGCATGGAGGACATTGGGAAAAGGAAAGGAAAAATGAAGAGGGTAATTGGAGGCGGAGATGAGCCGTGAGAGACTATGGACCCTGGGAAACAAGCAGAGGGTTTTAGAAGGGAGGGGGATGGGGGAATGGGTTAACCTGGTGGTGGGTATTAAGGAGAGCATAGATTGCATGGAGCACTGGGTGTTATATGAAAACAATGAATCATGTAACGCTACATCAAAAATCAATGATGTACTGTATGGTGACAAACATAACATAATAAAAATAAATAATTAACTGATAACAGGGTCTATCAATAATCAAGGCTTTTTGGAGTGAAATGCTAACCTCTTTGAGAAAAAAAAACAAATACAGTAATATATGTAAGTTTGTACTGTCAACATGTTAAGTTATGATGGTTTACTCATTTAATTTTCAAGTGTTATTATGTGTTATTATGGAAGGAAAAATTAGTAGGAGTTATAGAAAGTATAACAAATTGTGTTTTTTAAGGTCAAGCAAGAAAATCAGTCATAATTGTGCCTCAATGTGAAGGTGGTAAAGTTTATCGCTACTTTTAAAAGATTTGTAGATCCTCTTCTCAATTCCTTATGACTGGAAATTCAGGACATACAAAAAAAATGATACTGAATATAAACTTAATACAATGAAAAAATTTTCCTTTTGTGTGTATATTTTATTTTTATTCTTTTTTTTTTTTTTTGGTAGAAATTTTCTTAAAGACTCAGCCTGAACATCTGGGTAGCTTTATATTTAGTAAGAGGAGATGGCACAAATAGTAAAATAAGTTTTAAAGATTAGTTGGAATAACTCTACCCCTTGACTCTTATGTGATTCAATGTTTGTATGTGTGTATATGTGTTTTTTGTTTTGTTTTTTTCAATTCGTGGAAAAGAAACATTTTACCTTGGGCCTGAGACATGGAGGAAGGATAGCTTAGTGGTTTACAGTAGTCCTCCTTTATCTGCTGCTGCCCTTTCTGTGATTTCAGTGACCTGCCTTCAGTGATGGGGGAAGAAGATGATCTTTTGACAAACAGTCAGAAGGTCCATAGTAGCTTAACACTACATCCCAATGCCTATATCATTCACCTTACTAGATCTCACTGTGTAGGCCTTTTATCATCTTCCATTGTCACAAGAAAGATGAGCACAGTACAGTGAGAGATTTTGGGGGAGAGAGAGAGAGAAGTATGACTTTTGTTGTAGGATATTGTTATAATTGTTCTATATTATTATTATTGTTTTCAATCTCTTACTGTACCTAATTTGTAAAGTTACAAATAGGTACAAAATAGGTACATACATATAAGAAAAAAAAAACATAATGTATATATACATTTTGGTGCTACTTACAGTTTCAGGCATCCACTTGACATCTTGGAACACACACCCCCTTTACAAAAGGGGGACTACTTTATTTCCTTTCTAGAATGTAATCTTTTTTTTTTCTCAATAACAGCAAAGTGTAAAAAATAAAGGTCTCTTTGGAAGCATGAAAATAAAATCCAGGGAGAAATTCCATGTTAAGAATAGTAAGCATTTCATTTCCAAATATTTGAAAATAAATGCTATCTAAATAATAATTAGCTGACTTTTTTCTAACTTTCATTAAAATATTTATTATTATGCAACTATAGTTTTATAGTTTCAGAGAATGAACAGCATTGTACCTGAAT
Source organism: Meles meles (assembly GCF_922984935.1). NCBI lineage: Eukaryota > Metazoa > Chordata > Mammalia > Carnivora > Mustelidae > Meles > Meles meles. The sequence continues at coordinate 22,919,405 of NC_060082.1, read as the reverse complement.
CTCTGATTTTTTTTTGATCTATCTTATCAAAATGAAAAATGTTACTTTAAGTTAGGCATTCTCACTTAAGTTTTTAAGTTGAGGAAACTGCAGTGAAAGAAATATAGATTTTTTAAAATTTTCATGAGCAATTAATTCTCTTTATTGGAAGAAAATTGAATTCTAATTACTAAAAGAACAAAACAAAACAACAACAACAACACAAATAAAATGTAACATTTTTTTCCTGTAAACTCTAAATCAGAGACTAATCAATTATCAGATTTAAAGGAAAACAAAATGTGTAGTATTCACATTGAGTTTCATTCAGTTCTAAAGTTTATATGATGACAGCTGCTTTAGTATATTTGGAAAATCATGTAACAGATTGGTATTATCTTTTATGGTTGTATATCTTCTTTTAAATTTTTGTTATATAATAAGTTTATATTAATTTAATTTAGAATTGTAAAACTGTTCATGACTTAACGATGAAACAGAAATTAAAAAGAGGCCATGAGAAAGCGCCTTATAGCTGGAGGAATTACATTTTTGTCACTCAAGATCTAGTTTTAATTTTAGAAAGGAAATATTCTTTAAGTCCTATAGATCCTTCCCTGTGATGGTGATTGGAGAATGATAAGTAGCTTTCTAGGAATATCTTACATAGAGTTTTATTACTTTTACATAGAGTTTAATTCAGTGCCTTTTCCTCAGTACCATGAATTTCTAAAGCAATGTAAGTGATCTCTGAACATTATATTCTAGACTCTCAGCAGTTCTAATATTCTTTCCTAAAAAGAACACTTGTTATGATCATGGGGTGTTGTATGTAAGTGACAAATCACTAAATTCTACTCCTGAAACCAATATTACAATGTTAACTAACTAGAATTTAAACAAAAACTTGAACCAATAAATAAATAAATTAGGATGCAATTTTTTATAAAATTTTTAGAGATGACAGAAATAGTACATAACAGTATCCTAATGGTAAAACAAACCCTTATTTTCTAATTGGAGGAATTAAGTCTAGGAAATTGAGTGTATTGCATGAGAAAGACTAATCATATTTTTAGAATTGGATAGAGGATTAATCCTAAATTTTCCTGTCTCTCATCCCTATGCTCTTTCCAGTACATTGTGTTGGATTCTTCTATTCAATGTTGAATTAAAGTAATTATTATTTTAAATAGAAGATACTTAGGATAGAAGTAAGTATCAGATAAAGAAACAAGTAGTGACTATGTAATTCTTATTGTGACACTGTGAAATAAGAAAAATAAACAGGAATGGGATCCTGATTTTTCCATTCATTAGTTCACCAAGAAATACACTACAAAATGTTTAATCTTATTTAGAACGCTAGGTTGAAAGGTTGGGTTGAAAATAGCTCAGTTTTGGGGCGCCTGGGTGGCTCAGTGGGTTAAAGCCTCTGCCTTCGGCTCAGATCATGATCCCAGGATCCTGGGATCTAGCCCCACATCTGGCTCTCTGCTCAGCAGGGAGCCTGCTTCTTCCTCTCTCTCTACCTGCCTCTCTTCCTAGTTGTGATTTGTAATAAATTAAAAAAAAATAAAATTAAAAAAAAAAAAAAGAAAATAGCTCAGTTTTATGGACTTGACAATGAATAACTGGAGAGCTCCTAAGTAAAGTTTTAATGGTCCTGTGAGGCAATATCTTTTCTTTTTATTTAAATATTGGTATTTCCACCCAGTTCAATTACAAGAATTTCAAAATATCAAAAAGTCCAAGCTTAGTCCTGAGTTGACTCTTAATATTTTTAAGGTTATTCTCAAGTAATAAACCTAAGGGATTGTACTCAACTTCTATATACCCATATAAAATATGCACAAACACTATATAAATATATACACATACTTGCACATACACATACACAAACACACACACAAACATTACTGAATCAATAGAGAAGAGTATTATTCTACCCAATTTGTATATGTTTTTCACTATCCCTATAATCTGCCACCTCCCCTGGGTATAGAGCTATCTAGATGTATAGAATCAGATTTTAAGGCTAAGAAAATTTTAATAGTAATCAGTTTGCATTGTCATTTTCATTACTGATATATTCCTACCAGGTTTTCAGTTGTAATTTATCAATGGAGGGTTTTTTGTTTGGTTGGCTGCTTATTTTCAGATTCTACAAATTACTTTCAACATAAAATATATTTTCAGGGAGATAGCTAAGTCTGCTGTTAGTGATTAGGGATTCTTATAAGGCTGACTTAAGCAGATGTTCCATTTCTATTTGTTATTTATTAATATGGCAAGGATATGCAAGAAAAAATACACCCTCAAGGAAAATTCAGTACATTAAGACAAATAATAGTATATGTTAAAACCAAACAGGAATCAACCTGAAACTTCGTTCAAAATGCATACACTTAAGTATAAAATTGACACAAGAATATGTTAAGACCTTAAATATTTAATTAGAGCTGCTATTTTATTTAAAATAATTAACATAGGTCTAAAGTCATTATATATAACTCGTTAAGCTGCTTCCAACTCACCTACATAATTATTTAGAACTTTTTCTCTTTTTTTGTATTTTGCTTTAAATTAAGTTTTAATGGGTAGAAGAGATGTGTATTTTTCTCTTTCAATCAGTTCTTTTGGTGTTTTTTTCTTTAAATGTGAGCCACACATATATTAAACTGAGAAATCCTACAAGCAGTAAAATCATATTTTTGGTTTACTTTTCATAGATTCATATTACCATTTAAAGTAGCAACAGTACTTTCTTTGAGTACTAATTGACAGTTATTAATTATATAGAAGATATCATGACAAAATGTCTTGCTTGGATGACATCAGCATCATGGTGGCATAAGATGTTCCCCTTTACCTCCCCTCTTAACAACTAAAATTTGGCATCCACAAATGAGCAGCGTGTCTTTGTGAAAGTGGTGAAATCTAGTGCCATCTGCTAAGGGACCTGGAAGGAGTCTTGCCCACCTGTGCATCAGGTGGTATACAATCCTCAGTATGGGCTGTGGAACCAGCAAGAGCCTGTGAACTAGCCTCTCCTCTCTTTGCCATGGTTGGGGAATTATAGGATATCGCTGACTTGAGGAGACACCCACAGATGAAATAGCATTTGTAGAAGTCCTGGCTTCCTTGGGGAGACGTTCCAACGTCCATGAGAGAAAAAAGAAACAAATGAGTTTGGCCACAATGGATAGGGTAAGAGGAACTCTGTAAGTGCTGCCTCTCTCCCAAGATGGTACAGCATAAAGCTGAATTAGCCAGCTGTGACCACTCCCATGAAGAAAAGGGAAGCAAGTATCTCTATCTGCAGATGATATTATATTATATATAGAAAACCCTGAAGATACCACCAAAAAACCGTCAGAACTAATAAATAAGTTCAGTAGAGTTATGAAATCAATATATGAAATCAAATCAATATATGAAATCAATATATGAAATCATTTTTGCCTCTATACAATAATAACAAAACTATCAAAAAGTGAAATTAAGAAAGTAATCCTGTTTAAAATTGCATCCAAAAAATATCTAGTAATAAATTTAACCAAGAAGTTGAAAGGCCTGTACAATGAAAACTACATTGATGGAAGAAATTGGAGATGACACAAATCAATGGAAAAATATTCTATACTCATGGATTAGAAGAATTAAAATTGCTAAAATGTCCATACGACTTAAAGAGCCTACAGATTCAAAGAAATTTCCATCAATATTCCCAAGATACTTTACACAGAAATAGAAAAAAAATCTTAAAATTTGTATGGAATCACAAAAGACCCCTAATAGCCAAAGCAATCTTGAGAAAGAAAAAAGCAAGAGACAACACACTTGCTGATTTCAAACTATATTACGAACCTATAATAATTAAAGTGGTTTGGTACTGGTATAAAAGCAAAGGCATAGATCAATGCAACAGAATGGAGACCCTAGAAATAAACCCATGGTCGGGGCACCTGGGTGGCTCAGTGGGTTAAAGCCTCTGCCTTCGGCCCAGGTCATGATCTCAGAGTCCTGGGATCGAGCCCCGCATCGGGCTCTCTGCTCGGCGGGGAGCCTGCTTCCCCCTCTCTCTCTGTCTGCCTCTCTGCCTACTTGTGTTCTCTGTCTGTCAAATAAATAAATAAAAAATCTTTAAAAAAAAAAAAAAGAAATAAACCCATGGTCAATTATTTATGAAAGGAGCTAAGAATAGACCATGAGGAACAATAGTCTCTTCAGTAAATAGTGCTGGAGAGTGGGATAAACAGGCAGAAAAATGATACCAGACTCCTATCTCACACCATTAACAAAAATTAATTCAAGATGGTTTAAAGACTTAACTATAAGACTTGAAACTGGAAAACTCCTGGAAGAAAACACAGGGGAAAAGCTCGTTGACATTGGTGTTGGCAATGACTTTTTTGGATGTGACACCAAAAGAGCAAATATCAAAAAGTGGGCCTACATCAAACTAAAATCTTCTCATAGCAAAAAAACAAACAAACAAACAAACAAAAAACAAACAAACAAAAAACAAACAAACAAAAAAAAAATGAAAAGACAATATACAGAATGGAGAAAGTATTTGTAAACTATATATCAGATGAGGGTTTAATATCCAAAATGTTTAAAGAACTCATGCAACCTAATATCAAAAAACAAAACAAATCAAAATAAAACAAACAATTTAATTTAAAAATGAGCAGAGGAAAAAAAAATGAGCAGAGGAACTGAGAAGACATTTTTCCAGAAAAGATATCTAAATTGCTAACAGGTACATGGAGATATGCCCAACACCACTAATCATCAGGGAATTGCAAATAAAAACCACAATGATATATCACCTCACACCTGTTAGAATGGCTATTGTCAAGCAGACAAGAGATGTAGAGAGAAATAAACCCTTACCCACTATTGGTGGAAATAAAAATTCAGCCAGTATGGGAAACAGTATGGAGGTTTCTCAGAAAAGTAAAAATAAAATTACCATATAATTCAGTGATCCCACTTCTGGGTATATATTGAAAGGAATATGAAAACAGGATATCAAAAAGTTATCTGCACTCTCATGTTTACTGCATAACTATTTACATTGGCCAAGATATGGAAAAAAAACTAAGTGTCTGGGGCGCCTGGGTGGCTCAGTGGGTTAAGCCGCTGCCTTCGGCTCAGGTCATGATCTCAGGGTCCTGGGATTGAGTCCCGCATCGGGCTCTCTGCTCAGCGGGGAGCCTGCTTCCCTCTCTCTCTCTCTGCCTGCCTCTCTGTCTACTTGTGATCTCTCTCTGTCAAATAAATAAATAAAATCTTAAAAAAAAAAAAAAACTAAGTGTCAAGATATGGAAAAAAAATTAGTGGATGAATGGATCAAGATCTCTCTCTCACTCATTCTCTCTCTCTCTCTCTCTCTCTCTATATATATATATATATAAATATATATATATATATATATATTTTCCTATTCTCTCTCTCTCTATATATATATAGAGAGAGAGAGAGAGAATAGGAAAATATTCAGCCATAAAAATGGAGGCAATCGGGGCGCCTGGGGGGCTCAGTGGGTTAAGCCTCTGCCTTCGGCTCAGGTCATGATCTCAGGGTCCTGGGATCAAGCCCCGCATCAGGCTCCCTGCATAGCAGGGAGCCTGCATTCTCCTCTCTCTCTGCCTGCCTCTCTGCCTACTTGTGATCTCTCTGTCAAATAAATAAATAAAATCTTTAAAAAAAAAAAATTAAAAGAAAAAAAAATGCAGGCAATCCTTCCATTTGTGACAACATGGAAGAACCTTGAGGCCATTATGCTATGTGAGATACATCAGAGAACTACAAATGCTATATTTTATCATCTATAGCAGCTTCTGAAAAAGCCAGACTCCTAGTGACAGAGTAGAATGCTGGTTTTCAGGAGCTGCAGTGTGGGGGAACTGGGAAGATACAGTCCAAGGGGTACAAACTGGTAAATAAGAACATGTGTAAGTTCTGGAGATCCAATGTGCAGCATTGTGATTATAGTCAGAGATACTATACTATATACTTGAAAGTTGTGAAAAGACTAGATAATAAATTTTCCCACAAGAAAAAGAAATTATAATTATAGGAAATGGTAGAGTTGTTAGCTAATGCTACAGTGCCAATCTAACTGCAATATATACATGTATCAAATCAACAAGTTGTGTATCTTAAACTTACACAATGTAATATATGATTTATATAATAGAAAATTAAATAAAATAAAAAACTCTTTTTCCCCCACAAAAGAAATGTACTAACTACACATAAGGACAGCCAATAATTTCCACCATGTTGAAATGTGGGGGGAAATTACAGAAATTTAAAGTAGAATACACTGGTGTGAGCATAAAATGCAGAAGCCACGTTTATGTCTAGCCACCGACCTATTTTCACTGACTTTCTCTTGCTTCATTATTTTCCTCTGGAAATTTAAGGTTAATGTCTACAATAGCAGCACACCTATAAATTACTAGAAAATTGAAGCAACTACGTGAGACAAATACCAGTCCTAGGAAAGGCTATAAAACTATAAAAATGTTGTTTCTGCTGTCCTTCCTCCTCCCTCTTTGCCACTTCAGATTTCTATTCCACATCTAACCCCTCCACTCCTCAAAAACCAAATAAAATAAAAACAAAATGAAATAAAACCAAACAAAACCAAAATGTCCTCTTGTTTACAACTTCAATAACTGAATAGCAGGCAGGGTCATTTTTGCTTCTCATTACTGAATATCTGTGTTAGAAATCTACTGTTTTATATTAATAAAAATATATAATGTGGGACACCTATTAACATTACCTAGAATGAGCACTCAGGACTGAGACCTAAGAGAAACTTTAATTGAACTTTCTCCTGATTTCCAAACCCTTCTGTCTAATATGGGTGAGGTATTTTATTGTTGTAAATGCAAATGGTTGTTCTGTATTGTACCTGAAAGGTCAAAGCAATTTTATATCTGCTTCTACAAAATATTTTACTTCAAAGAAATCCCATGATTAATATTTTATTGGAAGAGATTTATTTCCTAAATTTTATTTTTTGGAACATTGCCCTTTCCAGTTTAACTGGCTCTGAGAAATTGCATTCTTTGACTCTCCTGAAATAGGAAAATGTCACAGGAAGGAGGTGGTTGTCAACATGATCATAAAACCTAAGGAGAGTGCTGGTACATCTCAGATAAGCATCCAGACTTACATGTGCTTATCAGTTTTGAATTACACATCCAATGTTTCATCAGTTCTTAGCATAAACCCATTCTGTTGTGCTTTGCTCTATTTGGGTATCTATTATATATTATATATGCTCTTAAATTTTTTTAAAAAGATTTTATTTATTTATTTGACAGAGAAAGATCACAAGTAGGCAGTGAGGCAGGCAGAGAGAGAGGAGGAAGCAGGCTCCCCGCTGAGCCACCCAGGTGCCCCATGCTCTTAAATTTTATTTTATTATTATTATTTTAAAAAATATTTATTTATCTGAGAGACAGAGAGCACAAGCAGGGGGAACAGGAGGCAGAGGGAGAGGGAGAAACAGGCCCCCTGCTAAGCAGGGAGCCCAACCAATGTGGGGCTGATCCTAGGACCCTGGAATCATGACCTGAGCCAAAGCCAGATGCTTAACCAAATGAGTCACCCAGGTATCCCTCTTAAATTTTAAGGAAGTAATAAATAATTTGATTTTGAATGAGCATACTTGACATGGTAAATTTTTAATAAAATGCAGTAATTTTTAATATACATGTGCAATTAGTCTAAAAAATTTCTAAGTAAGCAGTTATAATGGTTCTGCTCCCATGTGAGGTGCTGAATGCTCAGAAATGAAATACATCAATAGCTCAAGGAGATGAGTACCATAATCAGAAACAGGGTAAAAAAGGATGATCAGTGACATTCACTAAATTTCCACTATAGTTGCATCACTATTCCTGTTTTACAAATCAGTAAGTTGAGACTTCTGCAGGGTATTTCCAAATCTTTGTTAAAGTTTGTATGTGATAATGATTATTAACACAGTGATCACTATCATCATCATCATGAAAATGGTGATAACAATGCTAGCTACTCTTTACTGAGAGTTAGTGTATCTGAGAAAAGTGTTGAGAGATTTATGTGCATTATGTCATACTCCTTCAACACACCATGGAAGTAGATATAGATCAGGAAAATGTTCAAATAGAGTGTGGTTCAACTTATGTATATGAAAAAATGGCTGGGTAGCAGCTCTAAAGCTTTTTTTTCTTTTTAAGCTTATTTTTGCAACAAAGACAACGTGCAGAATGCATAAAACACAAAAGGAATAACTTAAAATATAGCTCAAAGATAGAGAATAGATTGGTGGTTGCCAGAGATCAGGATAATGGGGTGGGCAAAATGGGTTAAGGAGGTCAAAAGTCACAAAATTTCAGTTACAAAATGAAGTTACATGCACATAATATACAGCATGGTGACTGTAGTTAATCATACTGTATTACATATGTGAAAGTTGCTAAGAAAGTAAATCTTAAAAGTCACCATCACACACACAAAATTTTTTGTAACTATATGTGTTAAAGGATGTTAACTAGACTTACTGTGGTGATCATTTTTGCAGCATATACTCATACTGAATCCCTGTGTTGTACACCTGAAACTAATATTATATGTCAATTTACCTCAACAGAAACAAACAAAAGACAATAGAAATCAACCAAACAGACCATGATATGTTAAGATGTCAGGTAAAAGACAAGTGCAGTGAAATGAGCCCTAACCTCAGACCCGTATTTTCACTTCTGTGTCAGAGGCTTAGAGGACTGATACAAAGCTGCAACTTAAAGCCTATGACTCTGTTACAGAACTATTCAATCCTCTGCAGGGAAAGCCACAGACTGTACAAGCTACCATACATGATGACTGGCATTTCATCAAAAATTACCTAAAATTTTTAGTTATGAATTTTGGCTAGCAAAGAGTACCAAATAGCATAAAACCAAATTGGAAAGCAGATAATATAAACTTACTACCATGGAAGGAAAAAATCATGATTAATATATTAAGGATAGTAGATAAACATTGAGAATCTTACCAGAGAACTTGAATCTCCTAAAAAAAAAAAAAAAAAAAAAGACATCATAGAACTTAAAGATACTAAGGTTAAGTATTACATACATGGGATTAAAGAAAAGAATAGACACAACAGAAAAGAGGATTAGTGAAGTGGAAGTTATAGCAGTACAAAATAACCAGATTAAAGAATTAAATTAAAAACAAAGATTGTAAATGCAGGAATACCACTATCGAACAAAATAGAAAAGTACAGCATATATACATAATTTGAATTACAGAAGAAAAGACCTAGGCAGAGAATTTTTAAAAACCGTTGAAATAGATCAGACTACATATTTAAACAGCTCTATAAAACCCAAGCATTTTAAATGCAAAGAAAATCATGTTGAGCACAACCTAGTAAACTGCTGAAAATCAAAGACAAAAAATACTAAAACTGCTATATGGGAAGAAACACACCTTCTTTTTAAAGAAGACTTCATTTCTCGAAAGAAACCATGCAAGCCAAGAAACAAAAGAATGTTACCTTTTAGTGCTGAAATAAAATAAATGTTATCCTAGAATTCTGCCATCAACAAAAATATTTTTTAAAATTCAGCAAATATTCATACAACCTTTGGGGCACTTGGGTGGCTCAGTGGGTTAAAGCCTCTGCCTTTGGCTTAGGTCATGATCCCAGGGTCCTGGGATGGAGCCCAGCATTGGGCTCTCTGCTCAGCAGGGAGCCTGCTTCCTCCTCTCTCTCTCTGCCTATCTCTCTGCCTACTGTGATCTCTGTCTGTCAAATAAATAATAAAATCTTTAAAAAAAATAAAAAATAAATAAAATAAAATTCAGCAAATAGGGGCGCCTGGGTGGCTCAGTGGGTTAAAGCCTCTGCCTTTGGCTCAGGTCATGATCCCAGGGTCCTGGGATCAAGCCCCACAATCAGGCTCTCTGCTCAGCAGTGAGCCTGCTTCCCCACCCCCTTACTCTGCCGCCTCTCTGCCTACTTGTGATCTCTCTCTGTCAAATAAATAAATTAAATCTTTAAAAATAAATAAATAAAATAAAATTCAGCAAATAGAAACAGATATTTTCTGGCAGAGGTCTGGACTAAGGATACTAAAGTAAACCAAGGTATATGATATTAAATGAGTTACACCAGTATAAGAAAAAATAAAAAGCACCAGACAACATTGTGTCAGTAAATATTAAGGGCTATACAATTTTTAAAACCATAACCTTTTGAGATTTAAATGTATGAAAAATTAAAATTTATCAAAACAATGGAGAAAATATGGAATACAGTAAATAGAGGTTAAATTATGCAGGGACCTTGCATTTTCTTAGAAGTAGTAAAAGTACATATTTAAAACAAAATTAAAAACTAAAAAATGTGTTAAGAAACTAACTGAAAATGACAGATGCACATAATATATTGTATAATGTAATAATAAATTAGCTGAATAATATACTATGATTAAAATATATAATATATATATAATGCATAATATGCAATATATAGTATATCATGATTTAGGTCATATAGGATCTATATTATTGATTTATTTATAATATGGTTTATAATAACATATAATACATAATATACATATTTATAATTTATAATGATTTATAGAATAGACCTACATTTGGATGGCAAAATAAGGCATTTAAAAGATAAACACTAGGTATGCCTGGGTGGCTCAGTTGTTTAAGTGTGTGCCTTTGGCTCAGGTCATTATGTCAGGGTCCTGGGATTGAGTCTCACATTGGGCTCCTTGCTCAACAGGAAGCCTGTTTCTCCCTCTGCCTGCCATTGTCTCTCTCTCTCTCTCTTCCTCCATCTCTTACAAATAAATAAATAAAATCTTAAAAATAAATAAAAGATAAACACTAGAAAATCTTTAAATATATTCTATGTATCATTATACATATGCATAACTTATAATATATATCATATATTGTCATACAGCATATCACATATTGCACATTATGTATAATATGTACAATATGTTATATAGAATATAATATTCAATGTATTTAAAATATCTTAGTGTTTATCTTTTAAAAAGCTAATCTTGCCAGTTACAACCAGTTTATGATTCACTGGAATTAATTTTTGTTTATGGCGTGTGATAGATGTCAAGAATCATTGATCACACTAGGGAGGAAATGATTTCCTAAACTGGACACAAAGTACTAACCAAAATGAAATAAAGATTGATGAATCAGACCTCATTATAATTAAGAATATATATATATATATATATATATATATATATTCATCAAAGTACAGAGAACATAGTCTCAAAATAGAAGTATTTGGTGTTTATATGATATATATGATATATAAATATATATTATTATACTTTATATGTTACATATATGGTATGTAGTAAATGTTACATTGTAAATACTATATTAATACATATTATATACTTGATATATAAAATATATATGATACATAAGATTATATATATATAAAAGTTTGTAGAGAACATAGGGATCAATTTTAAAAGCCAGAAACTCAATTTAGTGTTTGAATAGAGAATGAAAAAAAATCCAGATAACAAATAAATTTATGGAAAATTTCTCAACATCATTAGTTTTCTGAAACCAGCCATCTGCCCAACAAAAATAAAAACCATGAAAAGTAATAAGTAAATAAGTAAAATTGCAGCAACATCATCACTAACAGCAAACTAATAAGGCCATATTTGACAAACATTTAAAATAACTAAAAATTATTAGATATTGCTGATTGAAGTATAAATAGCTATATCTACCTGGGTTCATAATTGTTTACTAAAGCAGAACACATTTCTACTCTGTGACTCAGTTATTACTCCCCTAATCATATGAATATTGCACCAAAAAAATGAACAAAATATTCAAAGCAACATCTATGAAGCATTTTACAATATCTCAAAATGAGAAAAAATCGAATGCCTATGAACAATTAGAATAGACATAATGTATAATATATTACTATAGAACAATCAAAAGAACTATTATTATGACATGCAACATCACTGATGAATCTCACAAAAGATCTGGAGAAATACAAGGAATCCAGATATAAAAGAGTACATCAAGAAGAATTTCAATTTTATAAAGTTTTAAAACAAGAAACTAATTTATGATGTCGGAGGTTAATTTTTTTGAAGTAATAATTACTGCAGTAAAGCATGAGAGAGGTTTTTGGAAAATTGTTACTACTCCCACATCCCCTTCACCAAGACTGTAATTTCATGGGGGTATTTGGGTTGTAAAAATTCATCACATCAAAAATTCATCATCACTTCTTCAGTTAATCAAAAATTCATTACTGTGCACTTCGGTATAGAATTATTTAATCTAAAAAGGTAAAACCAGAAAAATGGTGTGTGTAATATATATTTATATTTGAATTATGGCTAAAGTTTGGCAAGGAAACAAAGATTGAGTGGATTATTTCAGGTGAATAAATCTATGAAGGAAAGAAAATAAAATTAGGCACCATATAGCTATATGTAGTTTATTTTTATTCATTTACCAATTCCTTCATTCATTCACTTAACAAATATGTCATATCTAGTCCTCTAAGCACTGGGATATATCAGTGAAAAAGTGATTTTCTTATGGGTAGGACCATTTTTATGAGGAAAGATACACATCTTAAAACTATGTATGATATAGCATATTAAAGTGAAAGTAATGGGGAAAAGTTATAACAAATAAATCGGGGCACCTGGGTGGCTCAGTGAGTTAAGCCTCTGCCTTCGGCTCAGGTCATGGCCTCAGGGTCCTGGGATCGAGCCCTACATTGGGCTCTCTGCTCAGCAGGGAGCCTGCTTCCCCCTCTCTCTTTGCCTACTTGTGATCTCTCTCTCTCTCTGTCAAATAAATAAATAAAATTCTTAAAAAAAACAACAAATAAAGTTACAGCACATATTTCCATATAGTGAAGAATATCAGGATAATAATTTAAATTGGGATGGCCAAGGTGGTTGTTGACTAAAAAGTGACGTATCAGCAACACTTGAAGGAATGAACGAGTAAGCCATCTGGTTATCTACAGAGGAACACTCAAGGCAGAGGGAGAATTTGGTAACATAGACCAGGGATGGAGGAATGTCTAGTATGTATAAGACTCAGAGAACACCCTGGCATGACCACAGAGGAATGAAAGGAAAAAATATCATGGGTTTAAAGCCAAGAGTATATACCATGTCGGGCCTTGAGGTCATCAGAAGTTCTTTAAAAGAAACGAGGTAGTTTGAGCAAAGAAAGAAGTGAAAGAGTTTGAGCAAAGTACTGGCAAGTTTTCAGAAGCTACAGGCAGCAAGATTTGTGTGTAATAACTGAATGAGAATTGAGAGAAAAACAGACTCAAAGAAGACTTGGAGGTGTTCAAACAGAACAAATTAAAGAGTGGAGTCTTCAACTGAAAGTAAGGAATAAGGAAATAGAGCAAGTTTCAGCTAAAGATCAGATCAGTTGAGTGCAATATTTATTAAAGATATAAGAAGACATATCTGATAGGCATTTGGATATACACTTGGAGTTCTGAGAAGAGGCTAGTGTCTGAGATACAAGTTTGGGAGTGATCAGTATCTACATGAATTTTAAAGCCATAGGAGCTTGTCATAGAGATGACTACAGATGGAAAATAAAAGAGATCTAAAAACTGAGAGGTCTGGGGTCCACCGAAGTTAAAAGTTTAGGGATATGTCCAAAGGAAGCAAAGATGAGAGAAAAACCAGTAAGGAAAAAAGAAAGGGCCACCCTAGAAGTCAAGTGGGAAAAGCTTGTTAACGAGGAAGAAATGTTCCACCATGTCAAAAACTGGCCATAGATGATGTCAGATGTGTTGAGAAAATTACTGAATATAGTAGTGAGGTAGCTATGTCCAGGAATATTGGAAGGTGGGCAATGATTCTAGTCAGATTACACAATTCTTAACCGAAGTCTGGTCTCTGTTCTCAGTAATTATATTTTTTTGAGTTGAAACATTCATGGAGAATTCTATTGTAGCAAATATGCTTCATAAGGATCAGAATGAAACCCCACAATCTTAAAAAAAAAATTCTTAGATTAAATGAAATACAGTTAAAGACCACATCAAACAAGAAGGGGAAAAAAGAAAAATAGTAAGTACCCTGACAGGCATCTTTGTGTTTGTTGGCATTGCACATGAGTCCCATGGGCTTCACAGATGTCTGAAAGAGGCAACTCAAGTTTTGGCTGAAGTTCGTCAACAATTCAATGCATAACAGAGAAATGACCCCCATCCTCTGTCCAGAATGTGGCTCCACTGGAACGCTAACAAAAGTCCTTACAACAATAGGGCCCAATATTTCTCTTCCAAGAAAGATTTGACACATAGTATCCATATAAATAGCCTCCTTCCTTACATGAGATGTTACTTCTACCAGGATACTCATCCCTGATGATCATGCATGGTTTAAAGGACAGACTTTTGAGACCACTCTCTTCAGGATTGCTATAGAATGATTTAGAAATGTTTCGTTTGAGTACCAAATCACACATAGAACAAAATCCTTCTTAACTTCTTTTGGGTTAATGAATCAAGAATCAATTAACCAATCAGCCAACAAAAACATAAATAATAAAACAAACAAAGAAAACACAAGGATGGCCAGTAAGAGAGACTAAAGCTTTATATATTTAACTGATGAGTTTGTTTCAGTGGGACTGGAAAAACAAAGTGTGGGATAATTTCTAAATTAGAATATGAGTACATGACTCTGCCTCAGTGTGGTTCACTCTGCTGACTTTTAGACAGCTCTTTTCCTCTGGGTGTCATGTTGTTGGTGATAAAAGATTTGAAATTTAATTTTAACAGCTATGTTTCTATTATTAGTATCTTTAAATCTGTCATAAGTTTCTTTGACACCTGTCAGGATAACTTGCATAATCATAGTTAAACATCCATAATTTTATGTATAATTATAATACTTTCTTTTCCATTAAGATGTCTTACAAATGAATAGAAATCTAGTTCAAGTGTAAATGAATGTTTCCTTCCATTCCTTCACTAAATCCAACTGAAACAATTGAAGGAATATAAATTAAGAGTGCTTATATCATGTAATGCAGATCAGGGCATTTGTTATTAATGGAACAAAACAGTGAGAAATTAAAACACAAAGCAGGTGAAATCAAATTAATATAAAAGAATAAAAGTGTTGAACATCTTTCAAAGACGTATAGGTGAGAATCAGGATGACAGAAAATCCAGATTCCACAGCAGAATACTTGAGCATGTGATGTAATGAGCACTGAGTGTTATATACAACTGATGAATAACTGAACTCTACCTCTGAAACTAATAATACACTATGTGTTAACTAATCGAATTTAAATAAAATAAGTTATAAAAAAAGAAGTACAAACCAGTTATAAACAATCGACTCATGAAGATGAAAAGTACAGCATAGGAAATATTGTCAACATTGTAATAATGCTGTATGGTGATAGAAGGTGACTTATTGCGGTGGGCACTGTGTAATGTATAGAACTGTTGAATCACTATGTTGTGCACCTGAAACTAACAATGCATGAGGAGTATACTTTAATAATATAAATAAAAATAAAAAAGGGGCACCTGGGTGGCTCAGTGAGTTAAGCCTCTGCCTTCAGCTCAGGTCATGATTTCAGGGTCCTAGGATCAAGCCCCACATCAAGCTTGTGATCTCTGCCTCCTTGTGATCTCTCTGTGTGTCAAATACATAAATAAAATCTTAAAAAAAAGGGGGGGAGGGGAACACCTGGGTGGCTCAGTTGTTAAGCATCTGCCTTCGGCTCAGGTCATGATCCCAGGGTCCTGGGATTGAGACCTACATCAGGCTCTCCACTCAGCGGGAAGACTTCTCTCTCTCCCACTCACCCTGCTTGTATTCCCTCTCTCGCTGCCTCTTTCTCTCTCTCTCTCTCTGTGTCAAATAAATAAATAAAATCTTTAAAAAAATAAAATTAAAACTTTCTAAAATAATAAACCAGAATGACCACAAAGCTAACGCACACAATTTTTTTTCATATAATAGCTTTCTTACAGAAGATTTCAAAGCTAAAATTATAAACTGAAATATTTGTATTTAAAAACCTAGGGATGCCAACTGGCTCAAAGTGGTATTTATGCAAAATAAGAAAAGGTGTTTACTCCCCAAGGTAATGTTTTTTTATGGTATGATAGTCCAGACAATATTATATTACTGAACTGGGAAAAGCAAAACTGAAGGGGTCTCCCCATTTCAGCGTTAGATGACCCAGCAGTGTTAGATGACCCTGAACAGTGTCATCCTGAAAAGGAAAGAAGAAAAAAAAAATGAGTAGGGAAAGTATAAGAAAAGCTCTGGTAGTGGAATTGAATCACCAACACACTGCTATTTTAAATTTTTCTTAAAGATTTTATTTATTTTTCAGAGAGAGAGAGAGATCAGGAACAGACGGGAGGGGTTGAAGGAAAAGCAGGCTTCCCACTGAGCAGCGAACCAGATGAGGGACTCAATCTTAGGACCCTGAGATCATTACCTGAGCTGAAAGCAGATGCTTAATTGACTGAGCCACTCAGGTGCCTGCCATTATTTTCATTTCATAAAAATAATACGTAATGTAAACTTTGAAATTCAGTAGCCTAAGCCCTAGTTATGACTCTGGGGAAATTGCTATTACAGCACACCCATCTGCTTGATGGGTTTCGGCCACAGAGAACCAATAGTGAGAATCCAGTCCTGTAAGAAAGAAGGATCCCCTGGAGAAAAGAGATCTCAAGAGGGGTGCCTGGGTGGCTCAGTGGGTTAAGCCTCTGCCTTCGGCTCAGGTCATGATCCCAGGGTCATGGGATCTAGCCCCACATAGGGCTCTCTGCTCAGTGGGGAGCCTGCTTCCCCCTCTCACTGCCTGCCTCTCAGCCTTATAAATGAATAAAATCTTAAAAAAAAAAATCTCAAGAGATCCCCAGAGAGCATTCAAGAGGATCTCGGAAAACACCAAGGACAACATGTGGCCACAGGTAGGTCTTTGTGGCCATTATCAGCTATCTGTGCTAATATAGGTTGACTTAGAAAGGGGCTTGCCTCTTCTGCTCCAAGACTTTACTGGAAGACCAAAGACTGTATTTCCTCACAAGCTGTCACAGAAGTTAACGTCTGAGATGTGACTAGCATGCACCCAGGTGGTATGTTACTGCGCAGAGACCAAGAAACTTGAACAACCAAAGGCACCCTGTCACAATTAATGGGTGGGTTCAAAGCAATGCTGGGAGAATTTAAAGCTGTAAATACACACACACACACACACACACACACATATGCGTGTGTGTGTGTGTGTGCAAGCATGTCTAAGAATTAATTAATTTGATTTCCAACTCAAGAAGCTAGAATATTAACTTTCAAAGAAAGTGAACAGAAAAAATTAAGAAAACCACAGTAGTTAAATGAAAAACAAAAGCCTATAGATGATTAAAAGGAAGACTGTGTTCAAGTCTAACATGATCAGGGCATATACTAAAAGATAATTGAGCCTAAATATTAAACAGTAGAAATTAAAAAGAGTACACTGACAGATTCAGAGGTGATTAAACATAAGCAAATTTTATACATAACATAAACTTTTATCAACAAATTTGAAAGAAACTGAAAGAAGGATGTAAATTTTAAAGAAAAAATTGCTAATGTCACAAGAATTATTTAACATGAATGAATAGCCTTTAAATGAAAAGAAGTTTAGAACATATTTTAAAAAGAAAAAAGTTCTGGGGCACCTGGGTGGCTCAGATGGTTAAGCACATTCCTTCAGCTTAGATCATGACCCTGAGATTGAGTCCTGCACTCTCCTTGCTCGGCAGAGAGCCTGTTTCTCTCTCTCGAAAATAAATAAATAAAATCTTATAGAAAAGAATAGAAAAAGAGTTCTAGGTGTTCCAAAACAGAGAAAAATAGAAAATATTTTATAATTCTTTTTATGTAGCATAAAATTTACAACTCTATCAGACATCATTGCTCCCTCAAAGAACACATTCATTTCATTTATGCAAATGAATTTATGCAAAAGGGATTCATTTCATTTATGCAAATATAGACACACAGTTACTTAATAAGATACTAAGTAGACAAATACAGTGACAAAATAGAAAACAGTATAATAATGGTTGTGTCATTGAAGCAAGATGTGGGTGTTTTACTCTTAGGAAAACTAGTAACATAATAAAAATGACTAAAAGAAGGAAGATCATTTACATATTTCAAAAGATACTAAAATGCATTTGATAGTGTCTAATAAGCATTGTGATTAAATTCTTGAAAAGGAGGCAAACATATCATGATTTTATTGATAACGTACATTCCTCAATATCAATACTTAACATAATAAAGTGATAAAAGAATCACTACTGTGAAGAAAAAAATTGTGAAGTCTTTCATTACTGCTATTTTTTTGTATTGTTCTGCAGGAACTCAGTTCTTCTTCTTCTTCTTCTTCTTTTTTTTTTTTTTAAGATTCTATTTATTTATTTAACAGAGAGAGAGAGATCACAAGTAGGCAGAGAGGCAGGCAGAGACAGAGGGAGAAACAGGCTCCCTGCGGAGCAGAGCCAGATGTGGGCCTCGATTCCAGGATCCTGAGATCATGACCTGAGCCAAAGGCAGAGGCTTAACCCACTGAGCCACCAGGTGCCCACAGAAACTAACTTCTTAAGACAATAAAAAAGAGGTAGAGATACAGAAGAGACATAATCAATATCCACAGATGGAAACAAGAGAATCTACTTAACTAAACAAATATTCAAATCAGTCTAAGAGGCTAGTACCTCTTCTGGGGTTTTCACTCATTTTAGAAATAACCACAAAGGTAAAGTGAATGCACAGTGTTCTACTCCTGCTTACAAATCACCATAATTATAGGGCATGAAACAACATTCACTTAGGATTTCACAGTTCTGTACGTCAGATCTCGGGTGGCATGGCTGGCTGGCTTCTTTGTTCAACATATCATGATGAGTAGGCAAAGGCTGCAGTTCTCATCTGGGACTTGGGATTCTTCCAAGCTTACCAGTTGCTGGCACAATCCATGTTTTGTAACAGGAAGCTAAAAGTCCCTGCTTCCTTCCTGTCAGCCGGGCCACTCTGCCCCTAAAGGATGCCTACATTCTTTCTCACCTGCCTCCTCCTCTCACAGCATCAAACTAACATCTGTATGTGAATTAGTTTTAAGCTTCGGATCTCTTTGACTTTTTCTTCTGCTGCCAGCCAGAGAAAATTCTGCTGTTAAAGAGACTCCTTGATTAGATGTAGTCTCCCTGGATAATCTCTCTTAAAGTCGACAGCAATGCAAGATTTCTTTTGCAATTAGAACAATTTAATTAAAACTTAAAAATAAAGGTACAGTGTCATAACACATACATGTACATATTTTTGTGCACCTTTAAGATTTTATGTTATATATGTGTCCTTCACACTCATTTTTAATTTTATTTCTTCAGTTTTTGTAATACATATGTATATATCAGCTTTATAGAGAGACACATAATCTTGTATAGAGAAAAAATAGTGTAGCTGTTATGAATATAAAGTTTGAAGAGAAACTTCATGGTTCAGATCGCAGAATCAATCTATTCTAAGAGAGAAATTATTTAACTTTCACGTGCCCCAATGTTCTCATGTATAACACAAGGAGAAAAAACAGTAACTTGTTTCACAGGGTTGTTCTGAGTAGTTAAAAAACTAACAAATGTACTTAAAACAGCACATAGCTTCATATTGATTTTAAAACAGTAAAATTTCATTTGAAATAAAAGTGTAAACTTTTGGACAACAGGTAGAGATTTTGAAGGTTTTTGAGTAATTAAGTATAAAGGAAGAGTCAGCAGCCTTTTGAGAAGAAAAAAAAATCTGTACTTCTATTAGCAAAATATACTAAAAATCACCAAAGGATGTAAGTTGTCCTTGAACAGAAATAAACATATTCAATCATTCTTCATTCATTTGTTCATTAATCCATTAAATCTATAACAGTCATTTTCATTGGCACTGCAGAGAGATAAAGCAGTAACAGAACAGATAAAAATTCCTGAATGGAACGGACATTTAGAATGGAAAAATTTAAGAGGGCAGTGAGTTTGGCTATAATAATCGCTATTTTATATGCAAAGTAGCCCGCTAGTCACTTGAGAGCATGGTTTGGTGGTGTGAATTCCTAGATGTGCCCATTGCTGATCAAAATGGAGCTTGAGTTTTTTGAGGATAGGAGTTGATTTACTCAACTTTTTATCTCCTATGGCATTTAACAAAGTAACAGAGTAGAAACCCCTTATATTATGAGTTCCTTAATGAAAGAATATGTGAAATAATAACTTTCAAGAAATCTTTCAAAAGCTATGAAGAAATAGGTTTTTTTAATGTATTTGCCCTTTTGTTTTTAATCCATATTCATTCAACAAAGAAAGCAGAACCAATTTTATTTAAATTGCAGTTAAAAGATACAAAACAAAAACTCTCTGCCTGCAAAAATAACAGAGATAATAAGTGAAATAAAAGTTCAGACTAGAAAATAAATTGAATTAGCAACAATCATATATCCAAATATTCACAATGAATAACTGTTTAAAAGCAGGCAAATTCATATTGTCAGTTTTTAATGTAAAATTTCTAGAGCTTGCTTAATTATATTTTTATAACTAATAACTAAAGATTATTTTTATGGGATAAAAATAGATATCTGAAAGAGACATATCTGCCCTTAGATTGACACTATATTAGCAGCTTCAAATTCATTTTCTCCTTTCAACTCCACAGTACTTTTGAAGAAACAGATGAAGGAATTACAGTTCATGGAGGTCATGTAATTAGCCTAGCACTACACATTTATGAAGTTTTTGAGTTGATATTCAATGCAAACTTATATTTCTCTAAACTCAATGCTTCTTAGCATGTATTTTCCATAACTGGAAAAGAGCAAGAGAGAGAGGGAGGGTGGGAAATAAGCACAATTATTAAAAAGTTTTAATTGAATTGGAGCTAAGTTATGTATTTAATGGTATATACACATCTGTTTTTTATATCATAGGTATCTTTTTAAAGGGATGGTGAGGTATTACACATATAATGGCTTATTCAAATAGTTTTATATACCATGGATTTTATTTACAACCTGTTAAATTCTCAGGTTTGTGTTTGTGAGGTTCATCTTGTTGATGTCCGGCTTGGTTCTGTTAATTTCATCAAAGACTTAGGTTGTTTTAAGGTTTTTGCTTGTTTGTTTTTAAAGATTTTAAGGGCACTAGGTGGCTCAGTTGGTTAAACCTTCCGCTCAGGTCATGATCCCAGGCCCCTGGGACTGGTCCCCTGCATGGGGCTTCCTATTCAGCAGGAAGCCTGCTTCTCTCTCTGCCCCTGCTCATGCTTGCTCTCTCTCTCAAATAAATAAAACATAATAATAATAAAAAAAACATTTATTTGAAAGAGCAAGTGAGCATGAGCAGGGGAGGAGCAGAGGGAGAGGACGAGGGAGAGAGAAGCAGACTCCCCACTGAATGTGGATCCCTTGGTGGGGTCGTGCTCAATCCCTCAGGACCCTGGGATCATGAACTGAACTGAAATCAAGAGTCCGATGTTCAACCAACTGAGCTACTTAGGTGCTCCTTTTAAAGTGTGGGTATTAAAAAGCATGGCTGGACCAAACATTGCCCTGTGTCTCAAAAGACATAGCGTGAGCTTCTCCAGGGTAAATACTCAGGATAGAATTGCTGGCAAGTAGGTTATATGCATCTTTAATTTTGTGAGATATCGCCAAATTGACATTAAAATTATTTTGGCAGATTTGCACTCCCATCAGCAGGCAGACATTTCCACATTTTCAGCATCAATTGGTATTATCAGACTTACTTTTTCTGATATAAAACCACATAGATTTTTTGGACATGTATTGATTTTTTCCTGTTGCCATTTCTACAGAACTCTTCACACTCACCTAAAAGAAAGCATACTATTTGGAGAAGCAAAGAGAAACAATTTTAAAGATATGAAAGAATTAGATGAAAGGTTAAAAAGAATGAACCTATAACTTTACTACAGGCAATCCTCTATAGGAAGCTTATTTTAAAAATTGACAAAAAAAAAAAAACCAACTAAAAAAATATTCAGGTATCTAAGTATTATTAACTAGTACCCTGGGAACAGCACCAGGTTGCTATCAATTAACTTCATATACAAATTCCTGTTGATTTTCATCTGGTCTACCCCTAATAAGAATAAATTAGAAATTTCATTTTTGTATAACTGGAAATCTCTCTATTTTTTTTCCTATCATAAAAAAAAAAAACCTTTATGTTTGTTCTCAGTGCTGCTTGATCCACTTCTTTCCTCCAAAGAGAAGGTACAGTAAATCTCAGCCACTGAATATAGAGGGCACACCTGCTACAGGCAAGTGAATTACTCATGATTTCAGTAGTTTGTATTGTCATCATTTAAGTCATGTTTACTATTTTTCTAAGAGATTATTAAACCATCAACAATACCCATCATATGCAGAAAAACATTTGATAAATTTCAACATCTTCTTATGTTAAAAACCCTCAACAGTGGATATAGAAAAGACATAACTCAACATAATAAAGGTCATATATAACAAACCCATAGGTAACATCATACTCAATGTTGAAAAGCTAAAAGCTTTTACTCTAATATCAGGAACAAGACGAGGATGCCCACTCTTGCCACCTTTACTCAACATAGAATTAGATGTGCTAAGCCACAGAAATCTGACAAGAAGAAAGAAATAATGGGGCTCTAAATTGCAAAAGGAAAAGTAAAGTAAATTGTCACTGTGCAGACAACATGATATTACACACAGAAAACCCTTAAGACTTAACCTAAAAACTAACAGAAGCAGTAAATACATTCAGTGAATTTGTATAATGCAAAATTAATATACATATATCTGTTGCATTTCTATACACTAATAATGAACTATCAGAAAGAGGAGTTAAGAAAACAATTCCCTTTACCATTGCATCAAGAAGAATAAAATACCTATGAATTAATTTAACCAAGGAGGCAAAAGAACTGTACTCTAAAAACTGTAAGTCACTGATGAAAGAAATTGAAGATAACACAAAATAAATGGAAAGATATACAGTGCTCATGGATTGGAAGAAACCTAATTGTTAAAATGTCCATACTATCCAAAGCAATCAATATATTCAATGCAATCCCTACCAAAACACCAATGGTATTTTTTTTTACAAAACAAGAACAAACAATTCTAAAATTTGTATGAAACCACAAAATACCTCAAATAGCCAAAGCAATCTTAAAAAGAACAATGCTTGAGATAACATGTTCCCTAATTTCAAACTATACTAGAAAGCTATAGTAATCAAAACAGTATAATAGTGACATAAAAACAGACATATAAATCAATGTAACAGAATAGAGATTCCAAAAATAAATCCACACATATATGGTCAATTAATCTTTGATGAAGGAAGCAAGAATATGCAATGGGGAAAGACACTCTTCTCAATATGGTATTGGGAAAACTAGATAGCTACGTGCGAAAGAATGAAACTGGACCATTACCTACACCAGATACGAGAATAAAGTCAAAATGGATTAAAAACGGAAGTATAATGCTGGAAACCACAAAACTCCTAGAAGAAAACATAAGTAGTAAGCTCTTTAACATAAAATAAGAACAAAATCTTGCCATTTGTGACAATATGGATGGATCACTGGGTTATATGCAAAGTGAAAATCAATTAGATGGAAAAAAACAAATACTGTATGATTTCACTTTATGTGGAATCTTCAATAAAAAATAAATGAACAAATAAAACAGGAAGAGACTCATAGATACAAAAACAATAAGGTAGTTGCCAGAGGGGAGGTGGGTGGAGAAAGTGGAAAAAAGGAAGAAATGGGAGGAGATTAAAATATAGAAGTTTTCATGCATAAAATTAGAACTAGGGATTTAATGAACAGCATAGGGAATACAGTGAATAATAATATAACAACTTTGTATGGTGACGGATGGTAGCTAGATTATCATGGTGATCATACTGTAATGCATATAAATGAACTAATGTAATAACATATATAAACTACACTTTAATACATTAAAAAACCTCATCATCATCTAGAAATATATTTTCTTGTAATGGATATTTGATATAAATTTGATTCTCCTTTGTACATTACAATCAATTAAGGATTATTTTTGATGGATATGCCAAAATATTTTAAATAATTTTTGTCCTAAAAATAAAAAAAACCAAAACATTACCTTAAGGAGTAATTAAAAATGTCTTCACAGGGGCGCCTGGGTGGCTCAGTGGGTTAAGCCGCTGCCTTCAGCTCAGGTCAGGATCTCAGGGTCCTGGGATAGAGTCCCGCATCGGGCTCTCTGCTCAGCAGGGAGCCTGCTTCCCTCTCTCTCTCTCTGCCTGCCTCTCTATCTACTTGTGATCTCTCTCTGTCAAATAAATAAATAAAATATTTAAAAAAAATGTCTTTCTCCGATTGACTTATTTCACTAAGCATGATACGCTCTAGTTCCATCCACGTCGTCGCAAATGGCAAGATTTCATTTCAAATATGATCTCCCTGATATGAGGACATGGAGAAGCAACATGGGGGGGGAGGGGGATAGAAGAAGAATAAATGAAACAAGATGGGATTGGGAGGGAGACAAACCATAAATGACTCTTAATCTCACAAAACAAACTGGGGGTTGCTGGGGGGAGGTGGGATTGGGAGAGGGGGAGCGGGCTATGGACATTGGGGAGGGGAGGCGAACCATAAGAGACTATGGACTCTGAAAAACAACCTGAGGGTTTTGAAGGGTCAGGGGTGGGAGGTTGGGGGAACAGGTGGTGGGTGATGGGGAGGGCACGTTTTGCATGGAGCACTGGGTGTTGTGCAAAAAGAATGAATACTGTTACGCTGAAAAAATTAATAAAAGGGGGAAAAAAAAAAAAAAATGTCTTCACAGGTGCCTGGATGACTCAGTCAATTAAGCTTCCCACACTTCATTTTGGCTCAGATCATGATCTCAAGGCTAAGCAGTGGAGCCTGCTTACAATTCTCTCTCTCCTTCTCCCTCTGCCCCTCCCCAAATAAATAAATAAATAAATAAAATGTCTTTATTAAAAATATAAAAACATAAGAAACATTAAAGTAATATTTAAACCCAACCATGATATGTAAAATTCACTTGTAATCTCAAATAGTGTCCACTCTAATACACACAAATTTAAAAATTTTACCATCTACAACCACACATTTAATCAATTTTCCCAAAAGACATAACAAATTCTTGAAAAGTAACTTCTCTGATATTAGCTTCTTTTCCTTTCTCTGTCTATAAGCAGTTTTATTATTCCTTTTTTATTTAAATTCAATTAGCCAAGGTTTATTATTCCTTTTAAGGGGATGAAATAACTGCCAGGTTATATCCCTATAGCATAGAGTGGGTCAACTACTGACTTAAATATTTTAGATTATACTATTAGATATTTTTTAGCTGAAGTGATAAGACCTAATGATTTAAGATATCCCAAATTTAAAATATTGAACCTCCTTAAAAAGCAATATTAGAATATAAGGTAAAGGTTAAGTATATGTAAGGTGATTAGCAGTTGTAAAGAAAAACATATTAGGAATTGAGGAATTCCTGAGTAGAAGTAACTATAGTGCATCATCTCGAGAGAAACAATTTAAGAGTGGAGAGTTTTTCTTGAAGTATGTCAGATTCAAGAAAGCCCAGGTGACTGTCAAATAAAACAACACAGCAAAAATAACCTTCTCGAGGTAAGTAACCTATTGACAATCTTGGAGCAACTAAATATGATGCTCAAAAGCTCTCAAAGCTTACTTAAATCTTCACTTTGATCATAAAAGCGATCATTGTATCACTGCTGATAGAATTATTCTGAGAGAATTGCATGTGCCCCTTTCAAACATGAAATGTCTCAATCACTGAATGTTACTGACATTTACTTGTCAGTGGCTGGGTATTTCATTTGTGACTATGAAAAATAAGAAATGGAGACTACTTTCCATCCAAAGAGCAAATGCTGTGACCAATCAGATCACTTTAAGCTGTGAATCAAGTTAGCATTGTTTTTGTTCTAAAATATTTGTTTCATGGGGCACCTGGGTGGCTCAGTCGCTGGGCATCTGTCTGGCTCAGGTCATGATCCCTGGGTCCTGGGATCCAGCCCTGCATCCAGCTCCCTGCTCAGAGGGAAGCCTGCTTCTCCCTCTCCCACTCGCCCTGCTTGTGTTCCCTCTCTCGTTGTGTTTCTCTCTGTCAAATAAATAATAAAATCTTAAATAAAATAATAAAATAAATTTGTTTCAGGGAGACAGGCTTTCCAGTGGTTGGTCTGTATATGAGGAATGCATCTGGGGTTTTATGAAATATTAATTTTCATAAATTGGGAGATTGGATTTTTTCATGATTTTCTTTTTGTTTTTGGTTTTCTGCAGTTTGAATATAAAATTCCCAAGTGAACTAGCCTAAACTCCACTGGTGGCGTTGTGTATTATTTCATGCTATTTCTATAATACTATATGATATGCCTCTTGACATCAGGATCATATGATGCAGGAGAATGCTCAAGGGGTTATGAACCAAGAGCTCTAGCTTATAGCCCCAGATATGCCATTATTAATTGTGTGAGCTTACACAAATTTTTTAAATTCTACTCTTTTTTATGCCTGTTTAAAATCAATAGATTGGTTTTTGATATATCAGATTATTTCCAAATCTAAAATTATATAACTATGAATGTCTCCTTGAGCGCTTCTAATTAGGAACTCTTCACTATATTTGTGCCAATATAACATTCTGTTCTATTTTTTCCAGCATCACAGACAAGTTTCAGCTATATTTTAACTACATATAGATATTTCCCAGCATATGGCAATCCGACAACTGAATGTCATTATCAAGTAATGTTTAAATCAGGGAATGGATTTAATATATGCTCTTCATCAAATAAGATTAAAAAAAATTGTGTGTGGTCCTACCTCTGGTCCTGGCCTAGTCCCTACCTAACTATAAAAACTTCCTATGAAGAGTCTGGCTCCTGACTATACACCTTTATGTGATTTTTCAGGCCGGATTCAGGCAATTACAAAGACCTTACCTAACAGCTGTCCTCCCCACATCAGATTTACTGCACAGTCAGTGCACTGCAGTCTCTGAAGGGAGTTTCATTCAAGGACTCAGGACCCTCTAGTCCTTATGCTTTCCAGATATTTGCATTTCTAGGTCCTTACCCAAGCTTGGGCAGGTGTCTTCTTCTGGCTCCCCTGCCAATCCCTCCAACCCTAAGCCTCCTTATACAGGATGGTGAGGAAAGGGACACCATGAAGACATTTTTTCCCACACTGACTCAGTATCCAGTACTTTTCTACTCCTAACTCCATCCCCTCCTTTTGACCCCTGGGTCCATAAAACGGCTGAAGCCTTTGTTGGGGTTTCCTCAATAGTGAGATAACCCCAGGACTGCACTGACCCACCTAACTCTGAATGGAGTATGCGGGGAGTGGAACAGAAGTTAGTGCTTTCCCCTATTTAGAACGTGCATATTTCATCACAGTGAATGATTAAAGACTTCTTTTCTTTTGGGATTACTGCTTTAATTGTCTGCTCCAGCACCTGGCAGGTCAGCATTCTCTGTTTCTCTGCCCTTTCTCAGTAGCTCCACTGAGCTTTGACAACTTGGGGAGATTGCATGAGTCCATGGTATATCCAACCTGCATTTTCTATTTAAGCAAGTGTGTGCAGGAAGTCTTGCTATGCTTTAAAAAAATCTCTTGAGATTTGTTTCCTCACAGACTGAACATACTCTATTCCTTAGTGTCTAGTGTTTAACGTCGGAATACCATTGAAACAGTGAAAAGGGATAGAAGTGAGGTCAAGGTCTCTTCATCGTGGCCCCTGGGTGGCTCAGTGGATTAAGTGTCTGCCTCCGGCTTGGGTCATGATCCCAGGGTTATGATCCCAGGGTCCTGGGATTGAGTCCCACATTGGGCTCCTCGGTCAGTAGGGAGCCTGCTTCTCCCTCTCCTTCTGCCTGCCACTCTCCCTGCTTGTGCTTACTCTTTTTCTGTGTTTGACATGAGCATGAAATCTTTTAAATAAAATCTTAAAAAAAAAAAAATCTCTTCTCTCATTTGTTCTAATACCATGGAATACTTTTAACTTTAAGAGAAAGAAAGATCTTGAGAACACACATAATAAATCTATAATGACTGAAAACCAACGGAGGAAACAAATATTTAAAGTAACGTGATTTCATATACTTTCATGGCACAGTAGTTATCAAATGTTGAATTTATTTAATATAACCACAAAATAAGTGACACAACTGTTTTCTTTCATCCTGAGTTAATGGTCATTTTCTCTGCTGAAAATGAATACTGTCATTCTTAGATGCTTTTCTTTTATTCAAAT
The DNA here is from genome assembly GCF_922984935.1 of Meles meles. Taxonomy (NCBI): domain Eukaryota; kingdom Metazoa; phylum Chordata; class Mammalia; order Carnivora; family Mustelidae; genus Meles; species Meles meles. The sequence continues at coordinate 22,890,929 of NC_060082.1, read as the reverse complement.
ATTTGCCTTAATGCAACATCTATATTTCAAATTGTATTTCTTATGCCTCTGAAACTAGTACAGTGAATATATATGTGGTCATTAAGGAAGACTTTCACAGATATTTCATGTGGTCCTCATTTTTTCCAACTTAACCAGGACCAGGATCATCAGTATTTTCTAAGATCAGGACTGCTACTGTAGATTCTGACATACAGCCAGCATTGCAGGCTCGTATAGATACTGGAATTCACTACAGATCATGTAACCATGTAGCAATATCATTTTTAATCTTTGGTAATGTTTCATGTCAGACAATGACCTTTTCTGATATAGTATAAAAATGAACATTGAATTCCCTTGATCTGTAAATTTGGCTGGGCTAGAGTTTCCTTCTATTTTTTTTTTTTAAAGATTTTATTTATTTTTTTATTTATTTGACACAGAGAGAGATCACAAGTAGGCAGAGAGGCAGGCAGAGAGAGAGAGAGAGGAGGAAGCAGGCTCCCAGCCAAGCAGAGAGCCCGATGCGGGGCTCGATCCCAGGACCCTGAGATCATGACCTGAGCCGAAGGCAGCGGCTTAATCCACTGAGCCACCCAGGCGTCCCTCCTTCTATTTTTCAATAATGACTTTTTTTTTCTTTAAAAAGTTGTAAAACAGGGGCACCTGGGTGGCTCAGCGGGTTAAAGCCTCTGCCTTCAGCTCAGGTCATGATCCCAGGGTCCTGGGATCAAGCCCCGCATCGGGCTCTCTGCTTGGCTGGGAGCCTGCTTCCTCCTCTCTCTCTCTCTCTCTGCCTGCCTCTCTGCCTACTTGTGATCTCTGTCTGTCAAATAAATAAATCTTAAAAAAAAAAAAATTGTAAAACATTTTTTTAAATATACAAAGAATATATATAACTTATTTGGTTTTGAAATAGACAATAACATGATGTATAGAGCTAGATCTAGAGATATAGATATGTATTTTTTTATTTCCCTGATGAAGGATGTTTTATGAGTGTTTTATATATGTGTGTGTGTATTAAACATGTTTTTCAATTCATCTGTGTACTTTTAAATATCTGCTTCCTGCCTCCTACCCCAGATAGCTTGAATCTTGAACTAAAAAAAAAAAAAAAGAACCCCTACATTTCCTAAAAGTTTATCACTTATTTATAGAGACCAGTTTAATAGATTACTAGTTTTTGTACTAATATAGGATCTTATAATAATTAATTGTCTGAAACTCACTTTTTTTTGCTCAACATTATACACAGGAGGTAAATCTATGCTGATACATGAAGCTGAAGTTTATGCAGTTTCAGTGTTTTTTAATATTCCATTGTGTGAATACTGTCTAAATTATTTTCCCATTACTCTGTTTAGATTTTGGGATTATTTTCATTTACCTCTTAACAAGGCAATAGTGAGATTTTTATACATGTTTACGGTTTGAAATGGTCAAGACTTTCTCTAAGATATAAACCTACTAGAGTAAATGCTGGGTCTTATGCACAGAATTCATGCTTGCTTGTTTTAATAGACTAATACCCATTTTTTTCTAACTACACAGTGTAATTTATTACAGACTTTCCACATTGTGAGATCCAATGAGCCAAATCCTTGTCAACACTTGTTATTAAAAGACTTTAAATTGTTTTTTTTCTTTTGTTGTGTGTGTAACAGATTTCATTATTGTGATTTTAATATTCTGATTAACAATGATGTTCAGCAATTTTTCATGATTATTGGTCATTTGTATTTCTCTTATGTTTTATTTTCTTTCTCTTGAATTGTCCCTTTTTCAGGATTGTGAGTTTTTCATATAATCAGAGCCCTTCTTTCCCAATTATATATGTAATAAATGTCTTCTTCAGTTCAAGGATTTTTGTGATTTAATGATACAAAGTTCATAAGTTTAATATAATAACATTATATAGCAGTCCTTTTGCTTCCTTTTAATGAAAACATTTGCCTTTAATGTGGTTAGAATATTATACTCCTCTATTTTTCAAATACGTTAAAGTTTTGTTGTTTAAATTATAGTTCTTAATGCACCTGGAGTTATTTTTTCTTTGTGTGGTAGGCATCCAATTAAATGTGAATATACATCACCAATTAATTACTTAATTCTTGAAAACACATTCAAATTAAAACATTTAGACATTGTTTCTGGCATAGGATTTTGCTTTGCCACAAATGGTTTTGAAATGTTCTTTATGATGCTCAGATATTTGACAAACTTTAAAGTTGACTTACTTTTTTTTAGTATTTATTACTTTTTTATTATGTTGGCAGCCAACATATAGTACATCATTAGTTTTTGATATAGTGTTCAATGATTCTTTAGTTGTGGATAACACAGGCACATCACAACACATGCCCTCCTTAACACCCATCACTCCATTACCCCTTCTCATCAACCCCCTCCCTTCTGTAATCCTCTGTTTCCTAGAGTCCAGAGTCTCTCATGACTTGTCTCCCTCTTAGATTTCTTCCCATTTAGTTTTCCCTCCCTTCCCTTATGGTCCTCTATGTACTCCTTATGTTGATTAACTTTCCAAAGAGATAGTAATTTAATGTTAATAATTTAAGTTGGCATATATGTTTAGAAATAATGTCTGTCACATGTAATATACTACATAAATAACTGAAACATGATTAATCAAATATAGATTCAGAATTGGAAAAATACTAGATATAGCTTCCATATTCATTTTTTTTAAGATTTTATTTATTTATTTGACAGGCAGAGATTACAAGTAGGCAGAAAGGCAGGCAGAGATAGAGAGGAGGAAGCAGGTTTCCTGCTGAGCAGAGAGCCCGACACGGGGCTCCATCCTAGGACCCTGGGATCATGACCGGAGCCAAAGGCAGAGGCTTTAACCCACTGAGCCACCCAGGCTCCCCCCATATTCATTTTTTAGATAAATGATTTTATATGTATATCGGTATGTATTTGAGTCAGTGAGTCTCTCTTCCTCTCTCTCTCTCATGTATACATATTCACTCCACCCCTCCCCCCCCCCACACACATACGCTTAGAAGAACAAATCCCACTTTTGGTAGATCAATGTTCCCTTTTTTAAAATCATGAATGCTATCATCATTCTTTCACTTAGGAACTGTATAATAAAGTTTGACTCAGTATTTCTCAAATTTATTTAATATGGGAGCTTTATTTTTGTTTGTTTGGTTTAGTTTTGGTGGTATACAGCTGTTAATACTCTGTGGAATATTTCTCTCTCTCTCTTTTTAAGGAATATTAGTTTAGGGCATAGTCTTTTAAATCTGCATTATTATCTTGGCTTTTCTGGAAGATAACTAACCCTAACCAAAGCTGCAAAGAAAAAAAACAACAAGAAATTGTTATCAAATAGTATAAGGTCATAAAGACTGTTAACCTAAGCAAACATTCCTCTCAGGATTAAAAAAAAAAAAATCAGGAAGAAATTGGGCCAATGAATTTTCATCATAAATTCAGTTGCCAAAGTGTTCACAGTTTTGGCAGACCTAGCTATGCCTGAGCTTCAAAACTATTCCTCTTTTGAAAGCTGGTGGTACAGCCTGTGACTTCACTCATTTCTGACACCATGCCATTTGAATCTACATAGTGCATAGCACTCAATGCTGCACACAGTAAAACTTAAAAATATATATTCTCATAAAATCAATTTTTAAAGATACAAAATTATTCCATGTGAAATATATTCGGCCAATATTATTTATATATTATAGAAAGAAGATCTTTTTACTAGTCAAACAATATTAGATGCTACTAGGTACAAATATTATTTTTTCTTTTAAACAGATTTGCAACAAGGAAACATTTGGTCCCAGAGACAAATCATAACAGATTGCAAAGCTTGAGTAAATGTCATAAATATTAATATATTACTTTGAATATCTCTAAAATAAAACATCACACCCTTGCTGACAGTAATATTCTAAGCAACCCTGATCTCTATCTTAATTGTTTCCATATTATATAATTCACAATTTATCACATGCATTTTAAAAACCATAATAACAACAGGCATGTATGCTTAAAGAAGTAGGAGAGTTCTCTGAAGGCAAGCAGAAAAGACTCTAGTTTACCACAAAGGAAACAGAAAAGACCTGATAATATAACAGAATCAAGCGTGTTTTGTTTTGTTTATTTTTTCCTGTGTTTTAAAGGGTGATTTGAAAACAATGGCTGGTTTATTGCATGTGAAAGAAACATTGAAGTTTTCTGATTTTATCTAAAAGAGACATAAACCAGGACTTTGAAAGCAATTAAAAAGAGCAAAGATACAACATTTAACTTCAGTGGCTACAAGAAGATAACCATTCAATTTTATTCAACAAATGCATAATTAGCTCTTACTTTATAATCTTATAAAAGCAGTGTATACTCTTCCAATTGTATAATCTGGTGTGTATGACATTAAAAAAAAAAAGCACCTTCCAAAGAGATTCATAGATTAATACTTGAGAAAGTGCAGAATTTTGTTATAGCACATGGAAATAATGTATAGTTGAAATGAAAGGGAAATGGGAGATGCCTATCTCTTGATGAAATGATACATATTCTGGCACTTTCTTTTAAATAATTATCAAGTGAGTAATATAATAGGGAAACCTTAGTTTAGCAAAGATTAAAATATGTACTTCATTAATGAAAGTTTCACTGGAAACAGATATGGAATTTTATATTGGTTGCATTATTTGCTTGTATACTTGTTTAAAATGAATTAAGAAATTTGGTCAAATTTTGCATATCCATCCAAGCTGTATCCAAAATCTTTAGTTCTTAGTTCTTTACTCTTACTTTACTATTTTCATATTTTTTTAAAAAGATTTTATTTATTTATTTGTCAGAGAGGGAGCAGGGGAGCAGCAGGCAGAGGAAGAGGGAGAAGCAGGCTCCCCACTGAGCAAGGAGCCCAATGCTGGACGCAATCCTAGGACCCGGGGATCATGACCTGAGCCGAAGTTAGATGCTTAACTGACTGAGCCACCCAAGCATCCCACGATTTTCATATTTTATATCTCTTTCATTATTGCGACCAATAGGAGCCCATGCATTTGAATAAAAGCCAATAAAGTTTGGTATTGACATGTCTTACTTCTCTCAGGTTCTGCAGAACAAATGTCTAGAATCATCCTTTCTAATATGATAGCTACTAGCTACATGTGGCTATTGAAATTTAAATAATTTTAAATTAAATGAAAAAAATTAAATCAGTTTTTAATCACACTACTCATATTTTAAATGCTCAATAACCACATATAGTTCCATATTGGACAGTGTGGATTATAGAACATTTCTTCAATAGATAGAGCTGGGCAGTCTGGGTGGAAAGTATACTGGCGAACCCAAAAATTTGCCTGTCAGGAGAGTAGTCGAATTCAAATAGTGTCATGTGTTCTCCTCTCACACATAAATTAGTTGTTTTATCAATTGCTCCTAAAATAAAAATCATTTAGTTACATCAGTGACTTATACTTTAGACTTCAAATTTAATCATCTAATGAAATGTTTCCCAGTAATAAAATAAATTTAATGCATCATCAAGTATAAAGATTTGGAACAAATGAACTACATAGTGATTTTTCAGTGATAACTCAATAAGGAAGCATGTAGAAACTCTGAAGAAAGCAATTCAATCAGAATCTCTTAGGGCGGAACCCAGATATCACTAATTTTAAAAACTTCCACAGATAATTAAAATGTGTAGCTTTGTTTGAGAAGAAAGAGAATCTTGAACATAGATAATCTTGTGTAGTCACTATAGAAGCTTTAGATGAAATCTAAAAATAATCTTGATTCCCCAAAATTTTGGAAGTCACTCATGGCCATTACTCTACTCTTTATATTCATATTCTATATGTGTGTGTGTGTGTACGTATCTATATACAAATATATGTGTGTGTATACACTTACAAACATGCATGCATATATATTTTATATATTTACATATAGTATATATTTACATCTATATAGACATGCACATGTATATAATGTATACTATGTTAGCATAATTTTTTAAAAAATTATTTACATATTTTAAAATTTTTTGTTTTGAGGTAATTTTGAATTCATAGAAAAGTAGAAAGAGGGACACCTGGGTGGCTCAGTGGGCTAAAGCCTCTGCCTTCAGCTCAGGTCATGATCCCAGAGTCCTGGGATCGAGCCCCGCATTGGGCTCTCTGCTCAGCAGAGAGCCTGCTTCCTCCTCTCTCTCTGCCTGCCTGTCTACTTGTGACCTCTCTCTCTGTCAAATAAATAAATAAAATATTTAAAAAAGAAAGAAAAGTAGAAAGAGAGTATCAACAATTCCTAGACAGCCAGCCCTGATTTCCTTTTTCCTAACCTCCCACATTTCCTGTGGTACATTTGTCATGATTAATGAACCTCTTTGATAGATTATTATTAACTAAACTCTGTACTCTATTAGCATTTTATTAGTTTCTCCCTAATGTCCTCTTGCTGTTTCAGAATTCCATCCAGAATATCTTACCACATTTATTTATCAAGTATCTCTAGGTTTCTCTGATCTGCAACAGTTGCTCAATTTTTTTCTTGTTTTTCATGATCTTGACAGTTTTGAGAAGCTCTGGTCAGATATTTTATAGAATGTTCCTCAACATGTCTGATGTCTTTTCTAATGGTTAGACTGGATTTGTAGGTTTGGGATGGGAGAGCACAGAGGTGAAGTACCATTTTTAATACAATGTATCAAGAGTACATGCTATCATTTTGACTTAATCACTGATAATGTGAACCTTGATCATGTGGCCATTATGAATCAAGTTTCTCAACTATAAAATTGTTCTTTTATCATCCTTTTCTACACTGTACTCCTTGAAAGTTATTATTTATAAACTACACATAAGGAATAGGGTGATATGCTCATCCCCCTTCAGGGAGGAATATCTCCATAAATTATTTGAAATGTGTCTGCATAAGAGATTTATTTATTTTTCAATTATTTATTTCTATTGTTTAGGATGATGACTGTTCACTTCATATATTGAATTATAATCCATTAGTAATTTAGTTTCTTGCTCAAACGGTTCCATCCTTGGCCACTGGGAACTCTCAGTTGGCCCTGTGTCCCTCTAAAGCATCCCAATGTTTGAGGATTTTCATTTGCTTGTTTTTTGATGACTTCCGTACTTTCTGGTCTACAAGAAGTTATAGGCTTATTTTGTCTATTTCTCCCCATAGTCCAGAATCAACTATTTTTTTTAAACAAGTGCAAGTTACTTTTATTGGAGAATGGTATAGATCTGGGCACTAGTTCTGCTCATTGCTACTGAAGTTCCTTTGTTTTTAGGCCTTCTCAGCTGACAGAGCAAGAAAAGATATGTGTGTATGCTAACTTGTGAATATAATCATATATGTAAATACTTCTTTGTGTAACGATCTGCCTTCATATTAAGCTAAACATGAGTTCATACAGATGTCTCCAACTCTAACCTATCACCAGATGGATCATTCTAGTCTCCTCCCCTTGATTATCTGGTCAAATGGCCAGAAACCAGGCTCTGACCATTCAACATCCATTTACTTAATTATTCAATCCCATTAGATAAGTACAGTGTTATCAGAATTGTTAACTGATACCCCTGTGGGAAACAACTTTGCCAACAAAATATAGTGCTTATGAACAGTTTCTTTTGATTTTTGCCTTACAGACTCCATCCATTTCCAAAATTACTCAGGTCAGCAACTTTTCTCCCATTCCCTTCATTAGTGTCTCCTACATTTGTAATACAGTTAGATTCTTTTTGTCACATTCTGTATTTCAGCCTGCATTCCCTAGGCTCCTGAGCCATTTTTAACACTTTACATTAAAGTTTGCTCTTTTGCTATAAAGTCTACGAATTTTGACAAATATTTGATATTTTACCTTTCTCATTAGAGTACTACATACAATAGCTTCATCCCTCTAAACCCTGCACTGAAAAAAATAAAATAAAAATAAAAAATAAACCCCGCACTGTACCTATCCAACCTTCCCCTTTTCATCTGAACCCCTAGCAACAACTGCTTTGTTTCTTCCATTTTTATTTCTTTTCAGGAAGTTTCTATTGACCTGTCTTCAAGTTCACTGATTTCCCCCCCACCCCCATCTTATTGAGTCTACTGGTAAGTCAATGAAAAAGTACTCATTTCTGGGGCGCCAGGGTGGCTCAGTGGATTAAGCCGCTGCCTTCGGCTCAGGTCATGATCTCAGGATCCTGGAATCAAGCCCCGCATCGGGCTCTCTGCTCCACAGGGAGCCTGCTTCCTCCTCTCTCTCTGCCTGCTTCTCTGCCTACTTGTGATCTTCTCTCTGTCAAATAAATAAATAAAATCTTTAAAAAAAAAAAAGTACTCATTTCTGTCTTTGTTTTTGATATCTAGGATCCCCCCCCTTCCCTTTTCTTATAGCTTTAATCTCTCTATTGATATGACCTATTTGGACTTGCCTGTTGCCAGCCTTTCCCATTAGAAATATTAATGTACTAATCATAGTAATTTTAAATTCTCTGATGGTTCCAACATCTGTATCATACCTGAATTTGGCTATGAGGATTGTTTTGTCTCTTCAGACATATTTGTTCTTGCCTTTTGACATGGCTTGTAATTTTTTGTCTCAAACCAGACATATTGTATGGAGTAATATTTACCGAGATAAATAGACCTTTAGAGTCTGTGTTTTTATTAATCTTTCTAGAGTTGGGCTGTTTCCTGCTTCATATAATTATAGGCACCAGAGGCTTCAAAGTGCTCTAGTAAGCTTGTTGTTGTTGTTGTTGTTTTCCCCTCACCTTTTGGCATTGGAGTTTCTTTTTATGCTGGTCCTCAGAGAAAGTCTGCATCTTCTAGCCATAACCCACTGTTATTATTGCTCAGTGCTTCTTAAAGTGAAGGTAGGTTGTGAGAGCATGAGGTGTTACGTGATCTCTAATTTTCAGTCTTTTAGGAGTCCTGTGTGGGTGAGTGTGCCATTCAGAAATACTCCTCCCCTTCTCCAGAAGGAGACCCCTAGTCCCTTCCCTTGTGATAGTGTTTCCAGACTCTTTCCTAATTGCTCTCTCCTCTATAGATTATGTCATTCATTCATTCATCATTTATTCATTATTTTTCTTCATCTATTTATTTACATGTGTATATAAATGAATTTTATTTCTCTATTTGTGGCTGGCTGGCTGGTTGGCTGGATGGATGGATGTGCCAAGAAGGCAAGAGCTAGTGTGTTCCACTCCTTGACATGGGGAAGATTTCTGAGTTGTACTCTGGCCAATTCCCTTCCCCAGTGGTCAAGAATTTGTTGGGAGCATGAGTCTGAACCGTCTCCCAATGGCTACTTTGCCCCTTTTCCCTGACCTTACACCTGGAGAGCCGTCTCCAATCCTCTTTTTGAGAACCTGCTGAGGTACCTGGAGGAAAAGCCTGCAAAACTATGGAAAACTCCCTACCAATGTAACACCTCAGGAACTTTCCAGTCTCGTGATAGTCTGCACTTCATTCCCAGCACTATGTCAAATATATGGTTTAAATATTTCTGCCAACTTATGGCACCTGGCAGCTTCTGCTCCACGTAAGCAGATCTCAGCTGTGCCTATCCGGATATAACCAACTCTCCAGATTTGGGACTGGTGGTTTGCCAGCAATTTCAGTTCTCTGATGTATCCAAGAAAGTGTGCTGATATTTAACTTGTAAGGTTGGCCACAAATAATATCAGGGGGAATTTTGAAGTTCGGTCTTTTTCTTACTGTAAGGGTGGGAATAAAAACTAAGCACTTTGCAAAAGCTGAAACCAGAAGGCAGCATGCCCTGTTTATCCAAATATATATTGAATTCCCGAATTTTTTTCTGTACTTACAATCAATCTCCTGGCCAAATAAACATCTCTCACCAAGACCAGTTCAGCTTCTAATAGGTATCTTTATCCTCTCCAATCTATTCTCCATACAACAACTACACTAGTATCTTAAGTCATGTCATTGCACTGTTAGCACTCTATTTCTCACTGAATTTAGAATATGATCTAATATCTCTTGCATTAATAGACGGCCCTATCTGATCATTGTGTAGTTCTCTTATATCATATACCCCCTTGATGAATTCTTCCCACCCCAGGTTATAAACTTCTGCTCTCATCCCTCTTGATATTGTTGTTTTATTCTTTCTACACAAATCTCAGCTGGGATATTATCTCTCAGACAGCCTTCCTTGACTACTTAAAGAACCCCTGCATCCTACAGATCAAACTCTGTATAGCCTGCCTCACTATTTGCTTGCTTACTTATCTTTTAATCTTGTTCCAGAAAAAGAGTGCAATGAGACAAAGGGACCTTTTCTGACCTGATCATTGCCATATTCCGAAGCTTAAAACAGCAGCAAACAGAGAGTAGGTGTTGATTAAATAATTGTATAATCAAAGAATAACTTGCACATTTGGAACCTTTTTTCAACTTTATATTTTAATATGTTCTTACTAATATTCTTGATTTCATCCACATTAGCCTTATTTTATCCTAGAATTTATTTTATCCAAAGATTCTAAAATTAATACAGTCCCTTAAAAGAAAAAAGTTCTATTTCTGAAAATAGTATTTAATGTGCCTTACCAACAGTTAACTTAAATGGTCATATAAAAGCTGATTTTTATTGTGCATTTATTATTTGTCACTCCATTGCCTATAAATATGTAGAGATAAATATGTTTAAAATGAAGCCATTTTAGGGCACCTGTGTGGCTCAGTGGGTTAAGCCTCTGCCTTCAGCTCAGGTCGTGATCTCCGGGTCCTGGGATCGAACCCCACACTGGGCTCTCTGCGCAGCAGGGAGGCTTTTCCCCCTTCTCTCTCTGCCTGCCTCTCTGCCTACTTGTGATCTCTCTGTCAAATAAATAACATCTTAAAAAAAATAAAAATAAAAATAAAATGAAGCCATTTTAGTCACTGACATGTTATGTATTCCTAAGGTCAAGTAGAATTCTAGTTTAAATTGTTGCACTTTGGGGGCACCTGGCTGGCTCAGTTGATTAGGCTGCCAACTCTTGATTTCGGCTCAGGCCATGATCTTGGGGTCCTGGGATTGAAACCCACACTGGGCTCTGCGCTCAGCAGGGAGTCTGCTTCTGGATTCTCTCTGTCCCTCTGCTCCTCCCCTCACTCACTTCCTCTGTCTCTAAAATAAATAAATAAATCTAAAAAAATTGTTGCACTTCCATTTCATACAAAAAATTAATTATATTAGTTTCTCAGCTATATGAGTACAAGCATCTTTGTGTATTTTGTTCATTCATATATATCAAATCCCTAGAGCATGTGGAACATTTGAGTGTAAGCTGCGAAAGTATGGGGGTTGGGTGGACACTGGGTTTTATACATCATCTATTTCCTATGTACTAGGCAATTTAACAAGCAGTCTCTATGTATTATCATATTTAATGCACATGACTTAAAAATATATTTTACAAATATATTTGTAAATATACAAATATTTATACAAATCTGAAGAATCCAAAGTGCCTCATTTCACGGACACACATATTTTAACATTAATACAAGTGACACATACAAATACAAAATAAATCTTATTAATAAACTTTAAATTAATAAACTTTTTATACCAGTCAGTTTAAAAACATGGGATAAAATGTTAAAAATAACATGGTATTTACCATCAAGGAATATATGGACAACATTCTGTTAAGAAAAAAAATACGGTTGTCATCACTACTAGTCAACACTACTTTGAAGGTATGTAAAACTACAAAAACAAAAATACATTACAAATCTATATTAAATGAACAAATATTTATAAAACATCCAAGCTTGGGTATGTAATTTCTACGTAAGAGATTTCAAGTGGTATTATGATTTATTGATGTCAAAAGGCACTATCTGGGAAAACTCCAAAGAATCTTTTGAGTGATGATATTTTGTCATGAGCAGTTTCATAAGGTATGTGATTAGAAGATGAAAGTCAGTAACTTTTTACATAATCGTAGAAATCCAGCACACAAATAGCTCTGCTCTTGTGTAATTTACATTCTAATGTGTGAATTGGGGGGTGCAAAAGACATCAGTATAGAATAAATGAGAGTATTAGATTGTATATTTTTTTTAAAGATTTTACTTACTTATTTGAAAGACAGAGATCACAAGTAGGCAGAGAGGCAGGCGGGAGGGTGGGGTGTGGGGCGGGGGTCGGAGCAGGCTGCCTGCTGAGCAGAGAGCCCGATGCAGGGCTCGATCCCAGGGCCCTGGGACCATGACCTGAGATGAAGGCAGAGGCTTTAAGCCACTGAGCCACCCAGGCACCCCAAGACTGTGTTTTTTTAAAGATTTATTTATTCATGAGAGAAAGAGAGAGAGGGGAGGAGCAGAGGAGAGAGGCAGAGGGAGAAGCAGACTCCCTGCTGAACAAGGAGCCAGAAGTGGGGCTCCATACTAGGATGTGTAGATCATGACCTGATTCAAAGGCAGATGCCTAACTGACTGAGCCAGACAGGCGCACGTGTACGTGCATGAACACACACATACACACACACAAGTGGAGCGGGAGAGACTCTTCAAGCTGACTCCCTGCTGAGTACCAACCTGAGGACTGAGGCCGGTTGGATCTCACAACCCATGAGATCATGATCTAAGCTAAAACCAAGAGTCATTCATTCAACTGATTGAGACATCCAGGTCCCCACTGGGTTGTATTTTCTGAAGACAGCTTAACAATATCTATATGCTTTTTTTTTTTTTTTTTTTGGTAATGTGAATTTTATACTTTTCTGATCAAAAGTGGGGACCATGACATCTTTGCTTGACTCTGGGGAAAATTACAATGCTACTTTATAGTATTATCACATCAGAAAGATGAGATGCTATATATTTCCCAAAGGCTAGATCAGAAGAATGTAAAAAGGTTTCTGGATTCTTTGCAAAAACACTTCACCCTGGAGCCCTGAACTGTAAGAAATTCAACTGTCCTTAGTTCTCCACATTGTAAGAAAGAGCAAACAAGCCCTGGTTGAAAATTTAAGACTCTATGAAGAACGAAATTCCTAGCCAGCCTTCAGACACTGCAGCTCCAGTAATTAATCTGCAATCACTGAATCCCTGAGGCAGTACCACCCTATGCAAGCTCTTCCTAAAGTTCTGATCCACGAAAGTCATAAATGATAGTAAAAATGTTTCTTTTTTAAACCACTGAATTTTGGGTTCATTTTTCATGCAACAATCCAAAAATGGAACATTAAGTAAATGACCTTGTTAAAAACAGCAATAAATTATAAGGGAAACAACAACAATAATGTAGCAGGAAAATAGATAACAAAAATATGAGGTCAGTTTTCAGTCTTTACTATGATGGTCATGGTAGGCACACTAAATAACATAATGATGCAAGTGAATATGCAGTAGGCACCTGGTGATCCAGGAGAGCCAATAGCATAGTTCTATGCCCAAGGTCTGCATGCTTGAGACCCAGGGAAGAGCCAATGTTTCAGTCAAGTCTGAAGGCAAGAAAAAAACAATGAAACAGATAGAAGACATTAAGCAGGAGGAATCATCCTCCTGCTCCTCTTACTCACCTTTTTGTTCCGCAGTTGGACGGGGCCCACCCACATTAGGGAGGGGAATCTGTTTTACTGGATCTACTGACACAAATGTTAATCTCATCCAGAATCACCGGCATATATACACTCCAGATAATGTTTAATCAAATGCCTGGGCACCCATTGCCCATTCAAGCTGACGCATAAAACTAACCATCACACAAAGGACAGTGATAAGCATATACTTCTACTGTATTTGCAATTTGTAATTGTATGGTACATGAATATGAAAAAACTTTGCATTTTTAATTCATTTTACCAAGAGTTTGAAAAATAAATTTGTCTGCAATTCTTCCTCCCCTTACTTTGTTGGTATCAGTAAGTATGTGTGCTCTTGTTGGACTCTGTTAGAAAAAAGAATGACTATATAGCCTTAAGTAAACAATGCCATCACTCCTAAAATGACCATGTGATCTGTTGGAACCTATTCTTCACTGGCCCCCAGGCTTTCTTTGGTATCATCATTTCCAGGCTCTGGTCTAGTTGGGCTTGCATTAGTTTTCTTTTTCTCTGCTACTCTTTCCCTAACAGCCTCTCTTGTCCTTGGAGAGCATTTTCTTCCTCTAAAGCAAGCTAGAGCTCTTATTAGTCCTTGAATAATGCACACAGACACCAGGCGTCCTTCTTTAAATGCAGCTTTAGTCATCTTTCACTCAGTCAGGGGGTAGTGAAAAGAGCATGAACTTTAGACTAGACAGGTCTAGGAACCATTCCCTGCTTTATAATTACTAGTGTATGATCTTTTGAGAAGAAGTTAACTCTTTCAGACTTTTATCATTTGTAAAATTGAGACAAAAATTCTGCTTCATAGCTTTATAATGAGAATTGAGGAAAAATATGCAGAGGAAACACGGCACCAGGCATGCAGAAAGATAATTTATCCACTTCCCTTTGTTCCAGGATCTCCTGAACATCTACGATGTCTGAGTCACAATGGCTGTCACTAGGGACACCGTATTAAAAGACATGGCCTCTGCCATAAAGAACCCACAGACTAGTGAGATAACATAAAAATAAATAACTGCAAATATCTATAAAATAAGTAAACTGTTGTAATGTTGTTACTCAGAAGATATGTGACAATAATGGTCTGAAAAGGATCAGGGATGGTTTCTTGAAATGTAAAAAATAAGCAAAGATTTGGATTTTGCAGAGATTTCCAATAGCAAGGGGTGAGAGGGGGTGGGGGAGTTCAATATGTGTAACATATGACAACTGAAAAGAGGTGGTGGATACAGACAAGATCTTGGGACTGAAGTTTATTTTATTCAGAATGGTCTGAGGAGTCCAAAGAAAGCTGTAGAATTAAGAGAGGGCCTGAGAGAGCAAGGTCTCAGCACAATAACTGCATTTGTGTGTTTACACTCTTTAAAATGGATAGTTTCATTACTACCATTTTAAAGATGAAATAAAAACAAATTAGCATTCTCCAAATCATAAAACATTTAAGTTGCTGAGCCAAGGTTCAGACCTTGAGAATCTAGTTCCGTATCCTGGGCTTTAAAACTATCTAGATTGTTCCTTTCTATGCGGTTAATGCACTAAAGCACCCAGGCTCCTCCAGTCTTTTTTCCCTTTTTCCTATTAAGGTCAGTCAAATATGATGTCCTTATACCATGTTCCTAATCCAAGTGATTAGTCCCCGCATCATTGTATTACTGTTCTGCTTGAGCTTGTAAAACATATTTAGGATGCAACACCAATGACATCAGAACTAAATAGTTCTCCAAGGTGGACAGATTTCATATCACCATACAAAACCTACGCCTTTCTACATTGCAGAAGTTTGAAATTACCAGGGACGATTAGCTGAGTGAGTTCAAACATCATTACATCATTGGAGATAAAATAGTCTGCTTACATTTAGCATCATTTATTAATGATTCAGGTAATGTGAAACCAAAAGAGTTTCAAGGAATCAATGGGGAGTCAGGGATTACAGTTCACAGATAATGACATGTTCTTTTTAAATATAGAATAATTAGAAATGGCTGGAGATGGACAGCTTTGTAATTGTATACTTTTGCATGTCAATTTGATTTTTAATTGTATGATTTCTCAAATATATAGTTGTTATTGTTAATTGGTTTTGTTAATTGGTTTTTTTATAAGGGAGTTATGTGTACTAAGATTATTCTCTAAAAAAAGCCAGCTTTGGGTTAAGAGCACAGACTCTGAAGCCAAGCCACTTAGGTTGAAAACATGGCCCTAGTATTTGTCAACATTCATGAACCTTAATCAAGTTAATGAATTTCTTTGTGAATACTTCATAATCCTTATTATGGGATTAATTATGAGTATCTATCTCATAAAGTTGTCATGAAGTTTAAATAGTTAACTGTGTCCCAAGTCTCCTTGGTATCTTCCCTATAAATTTAAGTGGTTTGGCAAAATTTTAATCATGAGGATACTCTAAAGATGTATTGGTGATTGCCACAGAAGTCACATACCTCTCATTTCCTTACTATATACACTTACCTGCTGAGTTGTTATTTTGATTTAAAATTCATGTCTTTTACTTTTAAAATAGATTTGTGCTATATATTTTGATGTAATAATAATAATGTATAACTATTTTAATAATAATATTTTAATGTTTCATAGAGTAAACATAAATAGTAATTTTTATTGCTGATACTTGATGTTGAGATATTTGAAGACACTTTTGAGTGGTTTGATTATTTACATTGATATTAAAAACCATAACATTTGATGAAAGCCTATGAAATGTTCAGCATCCTACTAGATGTAATTACCTTTACTACTTAAATGACTATAATTCAAACCAAGCCTTTCCAGTGTCTGACTCTCTGCCCGAGAGGAAATTAGTCAGATGAATTAAATTTAATTGTGTAAAATGCTACCATACAGGAAAGCTATGCCTTCAATCTCAGTAGGCTTGTAGCTGCAAATGTGCAGTGAGTTGGCATGCCTTATTCTCACATTCAAACACACCACACCTTTCCAACTAGATATATTTATTACTGATTTATTCCAAGCACCCAAGTTACTTAAATTAATTAATCTGTGCCTTCTATATGTGCTAGATAAACTTCTATGATACCTCACAATGACCACCGCCAGCCACCTAGTACTGATGGGACTGTACAATTTTGTTCCCCTAAATGGTAATGAACTGATAGAACATGGCAAAGTTATAGGTCACTTCCATGATTAGGTTATAAAAGTTTATAACTTACGTCTTTCAAGCTCTACTTCTCAGTGTACAGCTTTAATGAAGTAAATTGTCACATTTGAGAGAGAATGTTACAAGAAACTCTGGACAGCCACCGGCCAACAACTGACAAGGATCTGAAAGCTGTCAACAATAACTAGGTGGTTTAGAAGGAGATCTTTCCCTATTTGAGCCTTTGGATGAGACTACAGATCCTAGACTGACACAGATTACAACTTTGTGAGAAATGGGAAGCAGAAGACCCAGCTAAATCATGCCCAGATTCCTGAACCACAGGAACTTTGAGATAATAAATGTGTGTTATTTTAAGCCATTAAATCTTGGAATAGCAATAAATAAAAATACACTATGCCAAGTTAGAATAATATAGCTCATGGTGTTATAAGTCAAAGTCTTTACTTACTATTGGATGTTATCTGTGGATTTCATCTCTACAAATTCAATTGCAATCATAAAACATTAGTATTGATGATAAAATATATATGAAACTAAACACAAATCTTCTATACATTATAAGTTATATATAAGTTAAATATACAGCACCGACCATTTTTACATTTGGGGGATTTTTTTTTTTTTTTCACAGAATGGCTTAGATTAGGCTTCTTAAAGCAATGAGTCAAAAGAAATTTTACTTAAGACACATTGTAATTTTCCTGTTATTTTACATTTCGTACGCATAGACAATTATCTTGTCCCAAGGACTTTCCCAGTTACACTTCTCAAATGTAATTATATAATCAAAATCACATGTGAATACTATTAAGCATAATAATTCAGCCACGACCTAGTCACCCTAATTAAAAGCCAGAACAGCAGTGTTACTCTGAAGTTTTCTGACTGCTCCTTCTTATTGTATCACTGCCTCTTCCACAGAGGTAACTTCTATTTTAAATTTTATGGTTATCAGTTTCTTACTTTAAAGAGAGTTTGCTACATAGTTCTATATCCCTCAAATATATTTTCTTTGTTGAATATGAATAAAATAACAAAATGAGAGTCTATATGACTGGCCCACGTGATGAAAAATTAATGAAATACATTCTTCACACATCACCAGTTAAATAAACATCTAACTATATAGTATTTATCAAAATTTCAACATAGATGTAATTTAATCTTCTCTGTCTGAGGAAAATAAAGGCAACTGTTTGTTCTTATTATATTGAATTTCTGACTAATGTCCCCTGATATTATGACTACAGTATAAGCATGGGAGGATACAACTAGAAAATCATTTAGAAATATTTATTAAACATCTTTTTTTAATTTTTTAATTTTTTATTTTTTTATAAACATATAATGTATTTTTATCCCCAGGGGTACAGGTCTGTGAATTGCCAGGTTTACACACTTCACCGTACTCACCATAGCACACACCCTCCCCAATGTCCATAACCCTACTCCCCCTCTCCCACCCCCCCCAGCAACCCTCAGTTTGTTTTTTGAGATTAAGAGTCACTTATGGTTTGTCTTCCCTCCCGATCCCATCTTGTTTCATTTATTCTTCTCTTACCCCCTAACCTCCCATGTTGCATATTTATTAAACATCTTAATGTATAGTATAAGATCAAAAGATATCAACACTTGCGTTCCTTTGGATACATCATATTTTACCTAGTGCCTATTGTATTGGAGAACTCAGTGTGGAGACTAGAATAATCTGGAGAAAAAGTTGTTTACAAGTTGTATCAGGTCATATAAGGATAAAATGAAACAGAGCTTCACTGAAATTTGAGTAGGATTATTTTAGTGTCATCTGGGTTGTGTAGTTTTTAACATACTATCAGCTTATAGGAGCAGCAACTCTTAGGTAACAGTAGACAATTTAAGAGACGCAAGCTTCACGAGAAGCTTCAACCAATATAAGTTTACTTAGTTATCAGAAAGTAAACAGGGCAGGAAATAAAATAGCAAACACAGCAACAGCATCACACAAATCTACTGGATTCCAGGCAGAATTTTGATGGCCTGAAAACATGCACAGTCATGAGAGGCTTAATGTGCATGGATAATCTCAGACCATGAAAGCCATCTGTATTGGTTCTTCCCACTTTGATATCTTGTAAATCACATAGCCCTCAGGCACAGCAGCCTGGGGCTATTCGCTAGATTAGCTGTCTCTCATAAATGCTGGATACCTATTACTGGATCTTCATAATAGATAAAGGTAGTTAATCCTATAGGTAGTCTTTGGCCCAAATCTTACAACTTGGACCTGAAAATTCCTAACAAGTTTTTTAGTTAATGTTGTCACAGAGATTGACTAAGAGTCCTGTCCAAAGATGGTTCAGAGGAATGACCTAAGAACCTCTTGTTCACCTTTCCTCTTCACATGTATTTTAGAGTTACTCTGTTATAAAACAAAACCAAAAATGGTTATTTTCCTTGTAACATGATTGAGGAATTTAGTGACAGACGCTACTAGTTTCTAGCTCCAGCTCTTAGTTCTTACTGTGTATCTTTGGGTCATTATTTGATTTTCTTTAAAGAAGAGGATAAAGGATGTGATAAAACCAAGTTGTAAAGGAACTGTTAAAAGGAAGGTAGATTGTTCAAATACTTCAAAGTAGCCCTGTTATGTGGGAGTGCAATGAATGAAGGGGGTTCCGGATGAAGTTAGAGACGTAGGCAGTGGACAGTGAAGGGCCCCGTGAACAGGAATATGAGAATATTTTCCTGCTACAAAAAGCCATTGAAGAGTATAAATGACATAATCAAAAAATCAGATCAGTGAAATTGTGGCTGGACTACAATAATTATTCAAGGAAAACGATAAATCAAAGATAACAAAGAATGAAGAGGTTATTAGCCAGGGAGGAAAGTCACTGGATATGTCAATTATTCTGCTTATTTATAACATACATATAATCAACTTATTTATAATTATAATCACAGAATAATATACTTATTAAAATGATACATATAATAATAAAAATAATGTTTAACTTTAACAGATTTGTAGGAAAACGGCAAAGTACGTAGAAAAAATGATCTGGTAAATATCATTTTATTAGTTGAGAGACAGAATGCTTCTAGAAACACTAAGGAATCCATTAAAACAATATTTGGTTGATGCTTTACTGTGCTGTAAAGTGCACTAACTGTATGCTGCTGGTATTTGAGTTTTTTTAAATCGATCTCATCAAGACACAAGAGGAATTAAAACTCTTAATATTGTAACTTTCCTTATTTTTAAGAATGCTTTTTGAATTAAACTCTATGTTATCTGATATTTTTGTTTTTATAACAAGTCATATTTTTTTAAAGATTTAATTTATTTATTGGTCAGAGAGAGAGAGAGAGAGAACACAAGCAGGGGAAAGCAAGCAGAGGGAGAGGGAAAAGCAGGACCCTGGGATGATGACCTGAGCCAAAGACAGACACTAAACCAACTGAGCCAACCAGCATCCTTATAACAAGTCATATTATTTGTAGCTTTATAGGGAGTTTCGTATTTATAGTGATTATTGATAGCTCATGATATATTTTAAAATATATCTTATTTTATACACTCCATTCATCCCATTTGTTTATTCACATTCTCCCTCATTCGCATGAAGGTTTTCCTCATTCTGTTTGTTCTGTTATCAGTTTGAAAATCACATCCTCTGTTTAATTTTACCATATTATATTAGTGGAATCTAAGAAATTACAAATTAATTCATTATCTGACCCTATCCTCCAAAAACCAGAGCCCTTGAATGCTCTAATTCTTCTCTCTGAATTTCTATACCAATAAAATAGTTTGTTTTTCTCCAAACTTTATTTAAATATATTGTTCAATATTTTATAGGAGAGTTTGTGATGTATGAAGTTTAATTTTACAAACGTGTTCTGTCATGATCAAATTAAATAATAAAAGTTAATAGTTTTCTTCAACATGCTTCCAAGACATTTTTTTTTCACTTTTATTCCTGACTTTCTAAGATTTCTTAAATCAAAAGAAAGCCACATCTGCCAAACAGAACTACAGCCAAAAGGTTTGAATTGGCTCTTCATTAGAGAAGAAAAATGCCCAACTTATAAGAAAGTAGCTTAAAGATACCATATCCAAAGTATATTTTTAATGGAGAGTTCCAAATATTGGGTCTGGAAGTTTATACTTAAGTTACAACCTGAAGATCTTCCTACAGAGAAAGTCATTAAGAATTTAAGAAAGTGCTTCACAAATCAGGCAGTACACATGGGTCTATAACTTGAGTACTAAATGTTTTGACAAGGATGTGATTGCTTCAGTTATATATCCCAGGATATTAGACACTTGGGGAATATGTATCTTCTGCAGTATCAGAAAATAAAATGCTAGCAAAGCTAAGGCTTTGATTTGTTGTACTTGAATTTCAACCCTGAAAATTAGCCTCAAAATAGTATTTCATTACACATATTATAGCCTTTGGTTGGCAACCATAACAAGTGAGGAAAATTAGGACTTTACATGTATTTTCGGGACATTTAGCACAAAATCTGTTATTTTCAAGAAATAAAGAGAAACTATACCCAATGTCACTATGCCTTTAATTTTCTTTTATCAAATTAACTTTCTCTGGAAAATGGAAAATAGTTATCTTTGGCCATCAAAAATGTCCATTTAAGTTTGAGAATATATTTATTCTTTTTTATATATACTATACTTTTTGATACTTAAATTAACTTACTGTAATAAAATTCCATAAATTTACAGAAGTTACATATGTTGAATATTAGCAGTTTGCTAAGAAGAAGTGACATAAATTTAATCTTTATAGGCAAGGGACTTTTATTTCCAATTTCATTTGCTATAGGATACTCACTGAAGTGCAATTCAAACTGGGTAGGCTCAGTGACATGATAAATTCACAAATATCTTGGCCCAATTTTAAGTGTTGATATATATAGTCAATAGGGAGAAAATATGCTAGGTTCCTAAAGATGAGGACAAGCAAGATATGGACAACATTGATTTCGGGTACTTACCCAAATAAAATGAAAAGACTAAATCAGAAGGACATAGGCATCCCTATGTTTAGTGCATTATTCACAATAGCCAAGATATGGGATGATAGATGAATGAATAAAGAAGACATGGTACGTATATAAAATGGAATATTAGCCATAAAAAAAGAATGAAATCTTGCCATTACAACAACATGGATGGACCTAGAGGGTATAATGCTAAATAAAATGTCAGTCAGAGAGAGACAAATACCATGATCTCACTCACATGTGGAACTTAATAAATAATACAAAGGAGCAAACAAGTTAAAAAGAGACAAACAAAAAACCAAGCTCTTACATACAGAGAACAAACTGGTGGTTGTCATAGGGGAGGTAGGTGGGAAGATGGGTAAAAGAGATAAAGAAGAGTAAGAGTATACTTATCTTGTTGTGTACTGAGTGATATAGAGAATTACTGAATTATTATATTGTATACCTGAAACTAATATAACACTGTATGTTAATTATAGTTGAATGAAAAAAATAATTAAAAAGATTGTCAGTGTTGCTTTTCAATATTATTTTAAGGTATATAAAACAGTGCAATGAGACAAGAAAAATAAACTACAAATCTATATTACATGAACTAATATTTATAAAATTTTTGAAAGAGTGTCTAGCATGTGGTAAGTGCAACTTAGATTTTAAGTGCCATCATTATTTATAGATGATATGATTCATTATCTGGAAAACCACAAAGAATTAATTGAAACATGATTTTATGTTAAAAGGGATTCAGTTAGGTGTCTGATTAGTATATAAAAGTCAATAACATTTTATGTAATTATGTGAACTAATTAATATAGTCTTGAAAAATACCACTTTCAACATAAAAACATGATTTGTTTGCCATATGCAAAGACAATGTAAAATTGTAACCTTATGTAAAATATAAGATGTAAAATATAACCTTAAAGAACTAAAAAAATTGAGAATTATATTTTTTCTGAGAGAAAATATAAAAATATACAAACATATCAGAGATTTCAATCCTTCTACATGAACTTAGATCTTCAAGTTAACGTTAATGTAAAAATGTTTTTGGTAACATGATAAATTAAATCTGAAGTTTATCAGGAAGATTAAATGAACAAAGAGTAATAAAGACAATTGTATTACAAAAACAGTAAGGTAAAGAGTTTGTCATAATATTTTTCAGATTTATTTTAAAACAAAGTATATTATAAAAAATAAGTTAATAGAGTAAAGTTCAAAAATGGTCCTGCATATATTGAAAATTTATTTATAATGCAAGTAACATTTTTAACAGACTTGTAAAGGACTGTTTTAATAAAATAAAATAAATATTTTTATTTTATGTTTTTTGTTTTTATGTTTATGTTTTTATGTTTAATAAAATAAATATTAAAATCACCATTGATTCTCCACTGAAATAAAATATATATAACATATGAAAAATTATTTAAAAATGCAAACATTAGAACAGAATTGTGTTAAAGAGTTATCTTACTTTCAAGGTCCTTTCTAAGAGAATCTGAAACTAATAATAAAAAAGAAAAATACTGGCTGGTTGAACCATAACTGTGGTCCATAATAAGAGATAAACACATATTTTTAAAAAGGACAAATCACCTGTATTTAGAAAAAATACTAATCAAAACTAAAATATGAACCTTGATACAGTGCTATTACTACTAAAGTACATCAAGCATTTGGACTCTAGAAGATATCTCTCTAGTAAATTCTTTTTCTGCTCCAGAATCCTATCTGGGATCCTTCACTACATCTAATTCAAATATCTCCTTGGTACCCTCCAATACGGGGCAATTGATCAGTCTTTCCTTATCTCTTAGGACTCTGGAAAATTTAAAGAGTCTGGTCAGATATTTTGTGGAATGTCCCATAATTGTCTTAATTGGCTATAAATTTTAAAATTTAAAGTTTTAAAAGAGCTAGCATAAGTAAGTGCCATGTACTTGTGGCTAACTTATAAGTAAAAGTGCCATGTACTTGTGGCTAACTTATCACAATACACTAATGCTACCATAACGTGAACGGTCAAGCCAGAACTGAGTCTGAGGTTCAGGTCTGTGTCACCGACTCTTGCATGATATTCACTCCATTTGACCCTTCATTGTCACTCCACAAAGTCCTTCATATGAAGCCCCTTCATAACCAAGTATCTTGGCATACAGGATCTCATTTATTGTCTCCATTTCTGATTCCCATTTCTCTATTATTGCCTATAGTGAGTTGACTTCTGCCTTATCACTCCATTGAAATCCTGAGAGGAGCAATTTCCGTCTCATCTGGCAGACTATATGCTCTGCAAAAAGATGATCACTATGAACAGTTTTGTGAAAATCTTCATCCTGGTACTTCTCGATAACTGGTGATCTAGTCCAGTAGTTATCAGCTGGATACAGTTTTAAATCCTTCAACCCAAAAGGGGACTTTGGAAAATATACTGACATTTTTAGTTTTCACTGAGAATGCCATTGGCATCTAGGGAGTAGAAGACAATGATATTATTGTCTTACAATGCACAGGAAAATCCCTGACAATAAAGACTTATCTGGTTCAAAATTTAAATAGTGCCGAGGTTGAAAAACCTGGTGAAATCATGTACTCATCTTTGATGATCTTTGATAATCATCAAAACAAAACATTTCCACTCATCCCTAATGCCTGAGAAATATACCAGTCTCATTGTGTTGGAAAGTCTAGTGCAATTCCTTCACATAGTAGAACTCATTAAATGTCTTACGAATAAACAAATGTTATATATACTCTTCCAAGAAGGAGATCTTTTTTTTTTTTTTTAAACATTTATTTGACAGAGACAGATCACAAGTAGATAGAGAGGCAGGCAGAGAGAGAGAGAGGGGGAAGCAGGCTCCCTGCTGAGCAGAGAGCCCCATGTGGGACTTGATCCCAGGACCCCGAGATCATGACCTGAGCCGAAGGCAGCGGCTTAACCCACTGAGCCACCCAGGCGCCCCCTCTCTTTTTTTTTTTTTAATTTTATTTATTTATTTGACATAGAGAGAGAGAGAGAGAGATCACAAGTAGGCAGGGAGGCAGGCAGAGGGGGAGGGGGAATGTGGGGCTCGATCCCAGGACCCTGAGATCATGATCTGAGCCGAAGGCAGAGGCTTAACCCACTGAGCACCCAGGCGCCCCCAAGAAGGATATCTCTTTAACACTCAATGAATGCTACTAGATGTTTTGAAGCAAATGCCAGAAGACCATTATCTTTTGTACTATCAAATTGTCCTTTTAATATTGGACTTAATCATTCTCCCTTTGCATGAAAATGTCAACATACACCTCAGAAAAGGAAATGCAAAGCTAAGCTTTATAAGTGTGGCCAATTAGGTTCCACAGGATAACTGTTCACATAGGTCACTGCTGTTTCTTCAGATTATAGCTTCAAAAGGGCAGCCTCCTGGACTAAACGTTAGAATGAGAGGCATGCTCATGGAAGAAAAATACACAAAATAATATAACAGAGTAAGCATATGTTAAGGAAGTAAGTCAATGAGATTGCGTCTAAATTGCACTTAACTCATATCTAAATTGTGTCTTATGTCACTTATTGTACCTCTTTGTTGTTTTCCCTTCTGTATTTTCTATTTCATATTAATTTGTTTCACAAGAAATATAACAATACTGAAATAAAAATAACTATGATTCTTTGGAATCTTGATGGTGCATAATCTAGTTAATGTTAAGCCTTATAATAATTATTTTTTATTTCTGTAGAATATCTTGTATACTTCATTTTGAAACAGAAAATCAAACTTTTGTGATTTTTAGTAATATATTTCTTGACCTAGCTTAAATCTAAGTACAATAAATTTATGATGCAAAAAAAACTGCCATGGAAAATATTAAAAATTATAAATAAGATCAGTCAGTATTTAAAAGTAGCAAGAAACCAAACATTTAAAATAATCATACTGTCAATAAGAAAAAATCAGAAAAGAGCACACTTCTATTAAATTTAGAAATTTTCCTGGGCTGCTTGCTATAAAATAAGTTAATAAAAAATCCAGTTACTTACAAGTATATGTCTAAAATATGTAATAGCTTCTCTGCAAAAAAATGAAAATTTCCAATATATGATAACACATACATTTATTGGTATATATTTTTGAAAACATAGTGGAAAAGCCCTATCAGCTGCTTATCATCACTACGTACCAATTAATCTAAGAAAAGTCACTCTACATCAGTTCTAATAGATACTTCTGAAATGATGGAAATGTTTTATTATTGCACTGTTCAATATGGTAGTTCTTAGCTACATGTAACTCCTCAGCACTTGAAATGTGACCAGTGGATAGAAAAACTCAATTCTTATTTTTATTAAATTTAGATAAATGTTAATTGAAATAGCAATGTGTCTAGAGTTTGCTTTATTGGACAGCATGGCATAACATTAGCTTAATGTAATATTAGCTTAATTAATAAAGATAGTTCACAAATTAGGAAAATAATTAATGATTTTGTTTTTGTCAATTTTTATGGAAACTGATTTCTGTGAATGCCATTCCTAAGCATTTCATGGCTAAGTTTATTCTGAATCAGATAAAAGAAACTCAGGCTCTAAGCAAGTAAAAACAAACAAACAAACAAATAATTTTTAAAAAGCCTCTATTAGTTTAGTCTTAAATCCTCTTTTAAATGGACAACCCCCCCCCCCCAAAAAAAATGGACAACCACTCTTTAAATGCATGGGAGTTTCCTCTGTGTAAGGACTCCAAAATAAGTGCTTTTAAATTGAATCTGTTGAATAACTTTGTGAGCAATTCCCACATGAAGAGCATCAAAAAGTATAATGTTATTGCTTATTTATTTTATGAATCTTTCTTCCCTATTAGGGAACCTTTAATTACCTTCCCTGAAACTCAAAAGTATAAATCTTTACTGCCTTCTCTGGTAATGAGACACGTTAAGTGCTTACAAAATTCACCGGAAATTTTGCTGATGACAATGCATTTGAAATATAATTTGATGCATGTTCATACAAAAAATCCCATTGTGTTCATCCATCCTTAACATGTAAAATGACACATACTCCCCTCATTTTCCTGACAACACAGAGTCCACAATTAGGGACTCAATAACTTTGGATAAAACCCAGAGCTAGTTGCACATCCTGTGATTCTTGGTGCACTTGATAAATGTTAAAAGACACAACTGGAATTTAAACAAAAGATTCAATAATATTTTTGAAGTGACATCATTGGGAATAAATAAGATTTCTGTTGGAAAATCAGAAATCTGTATATTATTATGGCATGGAAAATGAAACCTTTTTAAAAATCTTTGTAACCTGGTCATAGATTATTTTGGTTTTCTCATTTAAACAACTTAAAAATTAATTTAAAAAAGAATTTGGGGAAAAATTTTTCCTAAAAAATTTTTACCCATTAAAAAATGGGTAGCTGTATTTTTTCACTGCAGTGCAGACTTTTTGATCTGGGCTAACATGACAGTACTAACAATAAAATGAAAAAAAAATCTCACTTTACTTTGCATTTAATACCTACCTACCCACCAATAATTTATACTTGTTAGTGGTCTTGGAAAGCTGACTAGAATTTTGCTTAAATTGTCTAGATATTTGGTTTTGTCAGCATTCTTTGAATATGATTGCATATGCTGTTTGAAACCTCTTTAGCCACTACGCTTTAACACATAAATATTAGATTCCAAATCTAAAATTTTCTCTAAAAAAAATCTCTAAATTCTGTTCTTTTAATTCACAGGAGAATTGTTGATGTGATAACTCAAGTTGTTGACTTATTATGCTTTATAGTTTAATTGACCAAACATTGTACTTCTGGAGAGATTTTTCTATATAATATGAGCCTGGGAGATTGGGAACTTTGTTTCAATTAGATTTCATTGCTCCACACCTTCAAATGTTTTGAGGAGGAATCAGAACATTTCCTTCAGAAAAGTTTGGAACCTGCATTTTTGCATGATCCCCAAGATCTCTGTGCTTTTTTTTAGCTAAGTCCTCAGCTTATCTTATTCTCTCTTTCTCTGTCTTTCTCTGTCTCTCCTATAGCTCAGCTGCAGCCTTTGGTCACAGAGGAGTTTTCCTGGTTCCCTAAACACCTTCTCAGCTTTCGGTGCCTTTAGAGATCTTTATCCATCCTGTGACTTTCCCTTTGTCTTTGAAAATGAAATGCTCTACATTCAGTAAAGGCCGGGAATGCCTCCCATATATATTTCGAGCACTCTTATTTCACCTTCAGCTGAAGCGATTGAGTTTTTGTATGTCACAAATGGATTTCTGGGATCCCTCCTGCTCTCTTTGGAAAACAGCTGAAAGCCCAAATCACCTGGAATCACTCTCATCTCTCTTCTGCACCCACCATCACATATTTAATTTGGGAAAATGCAGTGCACCTATGTCGGAAGAGAAGTATGTATAAGAATTATTTTATAATCTTTTGACAATCTCAGAAAGTCTCAGAGAATCTAGAAACAGTTAAATTCTCTAGGGAATAAATTATTTCCACTCTGCCTCTGTCTCTACTCAATCAGCAATGCTTTCCCCTGTGTCTAGCAGCAGTGGTAAACATTCTGTCCATTAGCCTGCATGAAATGCAAAGACAAAGCTTGTTCCTCTGAGATCATAGATCACCTCTGTATTATTACCCACCAAAAGAGCACCTTGTATAGGGATTACACCTCGGAATTAGTGCTCTTCATAGTGTAGCGCATCAACACCAGCTAGGCACTTGTTATGCATGAAAATCCTCAATCCCCATTCTGACCTACTAAATCAGAAACTCTGGGACTACCTGGAAATCTGTTCTTTACTAACCTGATGATTCTGATACCCAGTGAAGCTGAAAAAACATGGCTATCACTGTGATTAAACATGCTAATGTGACTAAAAACAGTATCTAGGGGTGTGTGTGTGTGTGTGTGTAGGATTCAAAGATGAACATGTCAATTTCTACCAAATATTTTAGTATTTTATTTATTAGCTGAAGTATATTTTAGTGAACCTCTCCTTTTTAAATCCAATCTGGTTTGTAATACTGCTACTTAAAGTTCCTAGTGCTTCAGATTTCTAAGGCTCAGTATTCTCATCTGTAATAATAATAATAATAGCTAAGTCTTAAGATTGTAATGAATATAACTAAGAAAATGTAATCATGTAAAATACTTAGAGCCCATGGATATTATAAGTATGACCATCACTTTTCCCTATAAGGGCTATAACAGATAGAACTGCTTTATTTAATTCCTTATTTGTTTTGCACAACATAGATGAAAATTTGTTCCCTTATACATATTTTTTCCTTTTTGTTTTCTTTTAATGTAAGTTTTATGCTCAATATTGGGCTTGAACTCATAACCCTAAAATCAAAAGTCACATGCTCTACGGACTAAGCCAGCCAGGTGCCCCTCCTCCCTTATATTCAATGTTAAGGATGTCACATTCCTGCTTTATACTTCTTTGAACATCTCTCTCACCACCTAATATGACTTTTCCTTGCTTTCTGTGTGTTTTAAAAACATTAGTTAAAGTTGAAGCCCTATTGCTAGAAAATGCAATACCTAATTAAAATTCTTTGAAAGACATAACTATAAGGACAGTATAAGTGGCTTGGTATTTTTTTGAAGATGATGTGGACATTTAAAAAATTTAAAACAAAATCACATGGTAAACAAAATATAACATTTTATATAATAATGGTGAACAAATGCATTTATTTATCCATCTAACATGTATTTGAGTGCCTCGTGTACCAGGCACTTGAAAACATTTTATACCTCATGAAGTTACATTTGAGAAGAAATATCACAAATTAAATAACTTACCCAGTAACTAACTACATAGTTATGATTGTAAGAAACAAGTTGTATTTTTTGAGCATTAAAAATTAGTTATTTTTAGGGGCACCTGGGTGGCTCAGTGGGTTAAGCCTCTGTCTTCAGCTCAGGTCATGATCTCAGGTTCCTGGGATCCAGCCCCACATCAGGTTCTCTGCTCAGCAGGGAACCTGCTTCCCCCCTCTCTCTGCCTGTCTCTCTGCCTACTTGTGATACCTCTCTGTGTCAAATAAATAGATAAACTATTAAAAAAAAAAGAAAAGAAAAAAATTAGTTATTTTTAGAATGTCAGATTTATTAGACTTTCTTCCTCTCCCTGCTTTTTCCTCTATTTCTTCTTCTTCCTTTCTTATGTTCGTAAGAAATGGTATCAGGGGTTTGGTTCTTTTAGTTGGTGTATTTTTCAATACTTATTATAGTTGCAATTGGGAGAACAGGTAACTCTTGATTATAATGTTAATTTGAAATAATTTTCTGGAGAAAATTTGGCAATTGCTATAAAAAGAGGAAGAATTACCTCTACCTTTCCAGGTCTTTCTAGTTGGACTAAGAATCAAATTGACAGGAGACAGATTAACAGGAGAAAATAAAATTTAATAGCCTGTGGGTACTGGGGATCCACGCAGATATGGGAATTCCAAAGACAGTCACACAACATGATGTTTATATGAGCTAAGGAGAGGGTCTGAGAATACAAAGGGAAGAAAGACCATTAACAGGAAGGGGAAAGGAGATGTTTGGAAACCAAAGGTTGCCATATTATATAGGTAAGCTTGTTAGGTAAAGAGGAAACTGTTAATAGCTGTCTTCCTGGTACAAGTAGGTAATTGAGAGAGAGAGAGAAGTAAAGAGCTTTTACTGAATCTGCTCATTTTTGATTGTTTTTAACTCAAAATAATGTTCATGCCAACATGGGCCATCTTCGAGCTGCCTACCCTTGGTCCTTACAAAATCTTTAATACCTGGGTTAAAATTTTACTATGTCTTAAAATACCAATATCATTTTAATTCAAAGTCAAAGGAAAATGCTAGAGAATTCCTAATGGTATGGCAAAGATGAGTAAGTTATCTTCTCACTGATAAGGAAGGTAATAACTGGAAGCAGTCACAATTTTGCACAATAGATAATTATTACAGAATTTACACATAGATGAAATGAATAGCTCTTTCCATTTATTACTAGAATTTCCTAATTTATGTTGTAAAATAAAAGAAAAAATGCAATTTTATCAAGAGGTCTTAATTCAAAGTTAATGTATTTATAGCCAATATAACCACTGATAACATTACAGTTTTGTCATTGGAATGAAGAAGAAAATTTTGAATAGATTTTATAAATCAAACTAGTGGAGATATTGTATCATAAGATAATAACTTTGATAGTATGCTTAGTTATTTTAAAGCTAAAACTATTTTTATTTTATTCATATAAAATATTATATTAAAGAAAATATTGGTACATATATCATTCTAGTCTGGGAACTATAGCCTCAATAAAAGTGCATTACAAAGCTTAACAATTTTTGGATTCACCAAATGGTACTTTATCTACCTTGAAATGGGATCCATTTGAAATACTAGTATTTCTGATAACATATATAGGTTTCAAAGTGCCTTTGTTAAATTTTATGGTAGTGCTTGGCATTGGAAGATTTATAGAAGAATAAAGATGAAGACCTACAATATTACAAATAAAATGGCATTTTTTTCACTTTTGTAAACTTTTTAACTGTTTCAAACATTCAACACACATTCCTAGAAATAATCTTACTTGGAACCTGAAGGCCAACTAGTTAACACTGTATCAAATTAAATACTTATCCCATTTAAATGTTATATTTCCATATAAGATTGGAATATCTTATTTATATTTTCAAAATCCCTGAACTAACTTTCCATTGAAATAAAAACCTCAATTTTGTTAGTTCATCATTTTTATAACATATGTGGTTGATGATTGCCTGTTTCTTTAGAGATTTTTGATTAGTTTCAACAAAGTGGCATAATATTTTCAGTGATTTTGGAGAATTTTTTCCTCATTTACATTAATGCTTTCAAACATCAACTACTAAGATTCATTTCTGTCTGTTAGTAAACTGGGTTTTATATACTTGAATGTCATTAAATATATTGGCAAGGTATGTTGCACTGTAGAAACCACACTCCTTGAAAGCATTTTTATTTTAGAGTAGAAACTTTAAAGACAGACATAATATTAACAACATAAAGGGCACATCTGAAGTTGGGAAACAATAAAGTATTACAGCCACTTAAAAACACTATAGTTTGAAAACAGCTGGTGACAAGGAATTGCATGTTTTTCTATCTCCAGGTAACTTCATTTTAAATTCTGAAAGCAACTCTATTACTTAAATTGAGCTGTTAAGATGAGTTTATATTTGATTTCTTATCAGTTTTTCTTTAATCCACAAAGGGTGCTATAGAAATTATTTTTAGGTCAGTATACAAAACACACAAGTACCAAACTGAAAACAAACAAAAAATTTTCTCAGTCTTTGTAAAACTTAATATAAGCCATAAAAGATTTCAAATAACATATCTAAATATTGCATATAAATTAAATAGAATGACTACAAACACACTTGTACTCATTATTCAGATTAAGAAATAGAACATTTAAAATCTATTCAACTGTTTCATGCACCCCTAATGTTTTGGTTTTTGCTTTTCTTTTTAAATAGACTATTATTTAAGAGCAGTTTTTTCAGGAAATTCTTAGATACTGTCCACCTCCACGCACAGTCTCCCCATCATCAATATTATTCCCAAGAATGCAACAATTATTAGGATGAAGAGTCTATGTTGAAACTTCATAATCACCAAAACTCTATCATTACTTTATGGTTCACTCTCAGTTTTGTGCATTCCATGGGTTTGGACAAATGAGTAACAATATGTATCCACCATTGAGTATCATGGAGAATAGTGTCACTGCACTAAAAATTCTTTGTGCTCTTCCTATTCATCCCTAACTTCCCTCTACCCCCTGCTAACTATTGATCTTTTTACTGTCGCCATAGTGTTGCCTTTTTTATAATGTTACATAGTTGGAATCATACAGTATGTAGCCCTTTCAGATTAGCTTCTTTCCCTTAGTGAAACCCATTTAAGTTTCCTTCATATCTTTTGAGTGGAGCATCTTTTCATATGCTTATTTGCCATCCATATATCTTCTTTGGTTCCCCATGGTTTTAAAACCCCATGTCTGCAATTATGTGAAATGGGAATGTGTTCCTAAAGGGTAGGGACATAAAGAGGGCTTACTAAGTAAAACAATATGGAGATTGTAAGTAAACAAACAGCTGGATTTCCAAATATATTAATATGGTCTGTCAGGAAATAATAGATTTTTGGAATTGTTTGGACAACAAAGCTGCAATTTCCCTGTGAGATCTGTGAAACATAATTCTGCTATCATATGGCTATTTCTCAAAAGAAACTGTTTCTTCTCTACTGGATATAAACAGGCAGTTTGGCATCCAAATTTGTTTTAAAACATTGGGGGAAAAATGGTATTTAGGTGCAAACTTCTGAATATACTCAGACACTGAATATACAAAATTTTGCAAAATGAAGACCATATGATATATAAAGTTTTTAAGTGGTAAGATACATTTCTTTGGTATAATAAGGAATATAAAATAACACAAAGTTCCAAATACATTACCTTCCTTTTAATTAATACTTCATACACTACCTCCCCTAGATAGGCTGTCTCTTACCATAAATCAAAATAGTAAAATTAGTAACTATCCACAGTTTTATTCTCTTATTCTTCCTTCTATCTTCAGAGAACTTCTACACACACACACAAGCACAGTCACACTTTTATACAATCATACAAACATATGTTTATAATCAGGAAACTGGACAAAAGAGTTCTATACATTTTATTACACTCTTTTAGGAGACATATTTGGTTTGTTCTCATGAAATAATATGATCAACTAGGTTAGAACAATTGGAACATTTAAACAATAACTGTAGAACTACATGAAACATATTCAAATCACTGTTTAAAATAATGGCAGGAAAACAAACAAAAATCTTTTCATCAATGCTGAAAGTTGCTAGGCTTTGAATCATAACATGGACTGTAATCATAACCAAACAAAAATAGTCTCTCCTTATCTCTTCCCAAATTTTCTAATTATCATTCCCCAGAGAAAACACTCAAGTATTTTAGCTCCTTCTTATTCTACCCTGAATTTCCCAAAAAATATTACTATAATCTTTCAATTTTAAACAATTTTCTTAGCTTCTTCCTATGGCTTTCATACACTTGGCCTCCAATTTTCATATACACTTCTCTTTGACAACGTACTGTCACCAGCAAAACCCTGTACGGTTGACCCTAAGACCTGACTTTTACTGTCACCTGCATGTACCCCTGACCTTTGTCCCACATTTTCCTTAAGTTCTTCCTTCCAGTTGTCTTTTAACTCAGGTAAAAAGACCCAATGGGCAAAGCATCCAACGATGGAAACCCAAACTACCTCTTCAAGCAGTAACAGCTGCCTAGAGAGGAGCTCTGACCCCTCCAGACTCCCTAGACCAGTCTGAGCTCCACCACTGACTCCCATCACCACAGATGGACCCTGGACTGTTATCTCTTCCTCATTGTAATGCTGAAGTCTCCACCCAAAGAGCAGCACAAACCTCATTAACAATATATTAGTACAATAAATGGGCATGTTCCATAAGATGCAAA
Source organism: Meles meles (assembly GCF_922984935.1). Classification (NCBI taxonomy): domain Eukaryota; kingdom Metazoa; phylum Chordata; class Mammalia; order Carnivora; family Mustelidae; genus Meles; species Meles meles. Next base: position 22,856,632 of record NC_060082.1, on the reverse strand, counting down.
TACAGCCACCTACCTGCCTCTAAACAAAATGACAAAACTCCCTTTTCTAACTATTCACCCTGACCTTAAATAAAAGGAACCCAATCACCCTTGCTCTGAGAGTCACAGCTTTGGAAGTTAATTCCCTTCTTTCTTTATTTGCCTCAAATAAGGTTTCTTTTGAGTGACAACTCCACCTGGTCTGCTATTTGTAAGTCAGAAAGGAGTGAACTCAAGTTAGTTCTGTTACACTACCATTGTATTATTATTATTATTATTATTATTTATATGTGTATGTACATATCAAATTTAGTAATGGTACATATAGCATAGTATACTATAATTTCCTTATTATAATGCTTCTCTTTCTTTCTGGGGATATTAATTGCTTATATTGTCCCATTTTCTTATTTTGTGCACACTTCACTGGTTGAAATATAAATCTATTTACAACAGTATCAAATAATAACATTTGTTGGTTTCATTTTTTATTCTTCCTTGGAGATGGATCTCTAATTGTCCATTCTCCTGATTCTAGGTCTGCTACATTACTGTCTTTCTGGAATTTCTCTTGCCTCCATTTTGGAGTATTCCATTAATCTCCTATTTCTTCCCTTCTGGAGACCATGCATTCTACTTTTCTTAATTTATTACCTCATTTTGATGTCACAGATAGTTTTGTTTTTTTTAATTTTTCGAGGCAGAGCACCCAAATGAGAATAACTATGCATACTTGAGGCAAGGGTGGCTGGGAGGAGCAGAGGGAGTGGGAGAGAGAGAAATCCAAGCAGGCTCCATGCCCAGTGCAGAGCCTGGTGTGGGGCTGGTTCCTGGACCCTGGATCATGACCTGAGGCAAAATCAAGAGTTGGAGGCTTAATGGACTGAGCTATCTAGGCACCCCAAGACAGTTTTTCAGATTCTGAGAAGTGGTACTGGGGAACTACAATTTTGGGTCTTGTCTGAAAGACCTTTATTTTATCCTCACTTTTGAAATACAATTTGGCTGATTATACAAATCCTGTTTCTATATCACTTTCCCTCAAAAATATTAACATTATTTTGCATGATCTCTATGCTTCCAAGTGTTAAAAAAAACGCAATGGCTTGTGTGTGCTGATTGTTCTTTTTTGTTCTATTTACCCACATACATCCTAAACCCCATCAGATCTTCATTAAGCATATAGTTTTCTGAAATTCCTAATAATGTTGTTCATGGAGCTATTTTAGCATAGATTTGTCTAGGCACTTGGTGCGGGAGGACTTTTTTTTTTAATCAAAAGGATAGGTTATTCAGATATAGAAATTTTACTGATATTTATTTGTTAGTTTCCTATCAGTTTCTATATGCCCTTTTCTTAAAGTTCTGGATTTATATTATAATATTCTTAGATATTTTTCTTTCCCTATTTTCCATTTGTTTTTCTCTTTGTTTAATGCATGTATATATTTTATGTAAAATTAATGTATACAAAACATGGGCTTCTGAATTTTTTGTTTATTAGAGTTTCATGAAAAGAATAGACATATTCAACATATGTTGAATATATCAATATTCACATAATATATTATATAACATATATGAATTTGATTGCCATATTTAACCAAAATCCCTTGATGTTACTAATTTTTGAAAAAACAATATGCCTTAGCAGTTGAGATATTATGTAACAGTCAGAAAGTCTGCTCAACGTTCAAATTCCAACTGCAGGATTTATTGGCTGAGAGGCAGACCCAAGTATTATCCAAGTTATTAAACTTTCTAAGACTCAGGTACAACTCAATACCACAAGGGCAATGATATTTACCTTAGATTGATTGTGTAGTTTCTTTGACTTGATATTTATTAGTTGATTTCACAGAGATATCCATTACCATATCTCCTTCATTTCTTCTGATAGAATCTCCTTTGGCTTTATTCCCTTCACTATTCACCTTAAACACACAGGTTCTTTGTTAACTGAATTAATCTATAAAATAGAAAAACTAATCCAAATAATCTCTTTCTCACTTTGATCTGCTTTGGAGAACACTACTACAAGAAATACCAGAACTCTGAAGATAATAACATTACTTTAAGAAAATATATGATTTTTCTCACAAACCTGCTTCTCCCAAGACTTTTTGTTTAGCAACTGGCCACCACGTTGCTGCTGGTGCTCAGTCCATAAACCACTGAGTCATTTTTAATTCCTTTCACTCAATTCCTTTGTCAAATCTTGTCACTTTGATGTTTAATATTTGCCACTTTTATTCTCCCCACATTAGGATTAAAATTGGGCTCTGTTTCATTCAATACTTAGAACACTGTTAGCGGGGCGCCTGGGTGGCTCAGTGGATTAAGCCACTGCCTTCGGCTCAGGTCATGATCTCAGGGTCCTGGGATCGAGCCCCACATCGGGCTCTCTGCTCCGCAGGGAGCCTGCTTCCTCCTCTCTTTCTGCCTGCCTCTCTGCCTACTTGTGATCTCTCTGTCAAATAAATAAATAAAATCTTTAAAAAAAAAAAAAAAGAACACTGTTAGCAACAAAATAGTAAATAGTATTAAAACTAGATCAGGCCCTCAGCAATGTTCAAGAGTAAAAGCAATTTTGTTTCATCTAGTTGCTAATCCTGTTACCAATATTTTCTTTGGGTTACCTCTTAACATTTTGATTTCTCACACTCATTTTGTTGAACTTGTCTCCTTTCTTTTAGAGACTCTAGAAGCAATTAAATTATATAAATTATATATTATATATAATAATTATATATAATATAATATAATTATTATATATATAAATACATATATATTGAACTACCTCAAGCCGCAAACTGTCAATTTAGAGAACATGCTCCTTTACACTCTTGTGCAAAATCCTCAAGATATTATCTCCAATTCAATTATTAATTGTAATTTCAATAGGCCATTTTGTTATTCCAAAAATCCAAGTGTTTTTTTAAAGATGGGATATCTTATATGACCAGAAATTACATGGCTAATTGTCTATTAACATATTTATCTCATTGTAAAGTAAATTTCCTATTCATAACAATATTCTGTAGTATATCACAACAACTTATAAGTTATTAAGTGCTAAAAAAAGTATAATAGGCCAAGAATGCATATCCAAATTATGAATGTCTGTATAACTCAGTAAAAACAAATCATTGGCCGCCTCATAGTGAAATGAGCCCAATTTTGCCAATCTGCTTTCAGCAACTATCTGATTAACATGTTGAGAATCAAATGTTGTTGCTTCTTGAAAATTTGAAATTTTGCAAGGTGTAACTATGATTTGAGTTCATACCTAGCAGTCATCCTTGAGTCCTTCTGGTGTGCTCTGCATGACACAGACTTTTAAGTACATTTGCTTATCCCTACCTTAAACCTTATCTTCTTCCAGAGACCACAGATAATGAGAACAAATGAGACCAAAGCCATTCCTGATTATTTTATGCAAGATCTAGTAGCACTGAAGGGCTATCAGGATCTCTGCCAGCATGTCCTGTGGAGCCATTTTTAAAGGAGGTTTGAAATTTATCCTACTAAGTTTAATGGAGACACACACACACACACAATCCTTATAGACCCCAAGTGTTGGCAGAGTGAAAGATTGAAAGATGACTGTGAGTCAGGAGAGAATATGATGAAAGTTTGAATATTGTATCAGTTCCAGTTCTATATATAACTTGCTCCTCTGCCATTGGTTATGCATGTTTAGAATCAATTTTCACCTATTCTTTAGATTTAGATAGCCTACATAAATTGGAAAAGTCCTAAAAATCTTTATCATACTTCCCTCTTATGGTTTGATTCTTGACAGTCACTTCTTTTCTACCTTGCTTCTATGAGGTAACTCAACTCTGTTAAAAGACTTTTAAACATTGAGGAGTGATAGTCATAGGAAATGAGGACCATCTGTCCCCCTTTTCATAAAATTACCACTGACGAGCAACGTCATCAGCCTTATCAGTAAGTGAAGAAGAAAATGCAATCTGTATGGGAGATTTAGTGGGGGCTGTCCAACTGGGTACTCATGCTAACCTAAACCATTACAATTCTGAAGATTCTGATCTTATCCTATAGATGTTCTACTTTTCACATAGGATACCTGGCAGGACTGTAAATGTAACTGACATGGTAATTTGCAACCAGCAGGATCAACAGATCAATGTTTGATTTTGGATGTCAGGTATCTCAGTTTTGCAGCTTTGTGAGATAAAAGATTCTTTTACCACTGCTATAGAAAGTTTCTTGGTTTCTGCCAATGCCTTGAGCTAATATTTGAACTTTTATGCTCTTTTTAAAGTTTCCTGATTTTTGAGGCTGCACCCCACTTCACAATTCTTGATTCTTCATTTTTTCACACCATTGAGTAGCAATGATGATGTGGTCCTTAAAATGTCAGATCTCAGTGGGTTCTTTACTATATAGGAAGGGTATTAAGGATAACTAAGTTTAACAAGAATACTTCAATATTCTCCTTCTGCCATGGAGCAAGATTCACTATATTCCTATTGAGAATATTAACTGGGAAACTGGATTCCTAACTAGCTATATAATCAGTCCAAGATTACTTACATTTTCTTATGGATCTGTTCCCTGTAATGCTCACTGATAATTAGGCCTATACAGTAGTTGTTAGGGAGCCAGGAGAATAGATTTTCCAAGTTCCTTCTGTTTTTATAGTTGAAGGTGGGAACCTGTCTCTCATTAAGTCTTAGTTATTAGGGTATTCCTCCTAATTAAGAAGGACATTTGGATGTTGGACAAACAAAATAAGAAATATTTAGCCCACTACTTTTCATTTCACTTGGAAGCAAAATACCAACACTCCTTATTGACCTCATCCACCAAAATCTCCAACCTCATTCCAAATCACTCTTTCCATTATTCATGATGTTTCTCCCAAAGTGAACTTCTAGAAACTTCCTTTTCCCTGGAAGTTAAATGTATAAGCTGCCTCCCTCTGTTTGGAATAGTGATCCTTATTTTATTCATGGCTGGCTTCTTTTTATCTCACCAGGGTTGGTCCAAAGATCATATTACTAGAGAGAGCCTTCAATTTCCATAGGCAATGCAGGCCTTCACAAAGTTACCCTCTATTAAATTCCCCTGATTATGTCATTTCTACCATGAAATAACAAAATATTATTTAATTTTATACATTCTGAGTTCTTCCTATGAGACTATAAGGTCCTCCCAGACAGAGGCATGGCTTTTTTGGTCTCCTCTGCATCTTTTATTTCTTAACACTGCCTCCAGGCAGACAGATGGGTAGATTGGGTAGATGGACAGATAGACAGCTAGGCAATCATGAAGAATCGAAGCCTGTATTTTTCTCTTCTGCCCTCCAAGCATCTCAAAGCTTAAATTGTAAAGTGACATGAACTAAACAGATAATCCAGTTGTACAGTCACAGACTCTAATAAATAATAACTTGGAAAACAAAATAAGTAAATTTTCATTATCAAATAATTTCTTTAAGCTTACTGTGTTTCCTAAGTATTTTTTTTTTAAAGATTCATTTATTTGACAGATAGAGACCACAAGCAGGCAGAGAGGCAGGCAGAGAGAGAGAGAAAGAGAGAGAGAGAGGAGGAAGCAGGCTCCCCGCCAAGCAGAGAGCCCGATGCGGGGCTCGATCCCAGGACCCTGGGACCATGACCTGAGCTGAAGGCAGAGGCTTTAACCCGCTGAGCCACCCAGGCGCCCCCCTAAGTATTTTTTTTTCCCCCTAGGTATTTTTAAATGCTCTATTTACTGTAGAATTTTAAGTTTTTTCCACTTCACATTATAAAGATAACTCTAAAAACATTATATCCAGCACTGAATAGAGTTCTCTACATGTAGTTGGATAAATACTGTTTAAGTAGGTATTAGAGCTCCTCTCATTCTGGTCTTACACTGTATTAGGAAAGCTGAAGTTGACATAAAATTTTGTTTGAAAACTAACTCAAACAAGTGATAAACATTGAGATTGAGGTCAACTGAAATCTTTATGTATTTGCTCAACCTACCATTGCTTAATTTGACACCTCAACTATTTACATCTAGTCTATTTATACTGTATAGTCATAAAGGGCAAATATAATTTAAGTATTTAATTTGCTCTGCCATTATACCTGTTCAGAAATAAACTGTGGTGTATCTAGACAACGGAATATTATTCAGTAGTAAAAAGAAACGAATCATCTAACATGCAGAGACATGAATGGAACTTAAATGCATATTACTAAGTTATAGAAACCAATCTACATACTGGTGTAACTCCAACTAGATGACATTTTGGGAAGGGGCAAAACTATGGAGACAGTGAAAAGATCAGTGGTTGTCCAGGGACTGGTGGAGATGATGGAATTTTGACTATAGTGAAAATGTTCTGCATAGTAGATATATATCATTATACTTTGTCCCAAACTACAGAATGTGCAACACAAAGAGTACATCCTAAGGTGAACTGTGGAATTCCAGTGGTTATGATATGCCTATGTAAGTTAGGTAAAAAATGTACAATTTTGGTGAGTGATACTGATAATAGGAGAGGCTATGCGTGTGGAGTCTAAGGGGGTATATGGAAATCTCTGTACCTTTCAATATTGTTGTAAACTTAAAACTACTTTAAAAATAGTTTTTAGTTCAATGGGAAATAATATAAATAAAATTAGACCAAATAGATCATAATGATGATGCCTGGGGTATTACTCTAGAACTAATCTTCAACAATCCTTTTTGTATCCATATTTTAGAATTTTTCTCACATTGAAACTAAGCAAAATATATAAATCATGCATATGCCCGGGGAAATTAACAAACACACTCTTATTTTATTCTGGGTAATTGACTAAATTCTGTATTCATGACATTATGCTTCAATTCCAATCACTTTTAGCAAGTGTCATAAACATGTACAGGCTCGTAAGGAGTTTTTTACTGATGCAAAAGAAAGCAGAAAAAGTTTTGATTTGCATATATTTATGTCATATAAAGAACTATATTGTGCTTGTTACCCTGCTATATAAAGCCTATATACGATATAATATTACTTCATAACTAACATATTCTGATTTTGTGACAATGTAATCATTTTTCTCCCAAAAGTGCTCCCAAAAGACAAGATAGGTTCTGGTCAATGAGCCAAAAAATTAATAAGTTGGGTAAGACGTAATTAATTCAAACACCTTTCTCAAATAAGAATTATTCCAATTTTTGTATTAATTCTTTGAAAGACATACATTTTACTTAGGACATCAAGCCTTATTGCCTCTGACTATAAATGACCTGAATCAATTTATTTTGGATAATCATACTTAGGATCAATCACACCCAGCACACCTCAAGAGGCATCAGAAACCTATATCTAACATTAGCATATGCCATAAAAGCTAGTATTTGGATGGACCACAACATAACACCTTATTCCCAACATGCTTAATATAAATTGAATTTGGAAAATGTATATATATATATATATATATATATATACACACACACACACACACATACATATATATATAGAGAGAGAAGGGCTGATTTAAATAGAATTATAATTAAGTAATTGCTTTGACTAATACAGAGGAGAAAATTTAACTTTTTCTAATTTTCTCTTTAAGTAAGTATTAGTATTCTATGTAAATAAACATTTTAAAGGAGAAAATAAGTGCAACTATGTTAACTGATTTAAAAAATACATTATTAAAAATATGCAGATAATCCAGTTTTCGAAGGAACAGAAATATCTGGATTTCAACATCACCACTTATTGGGTATAATGCTAACAAATTTGCGGTTATCAACTCACTTTAACATCAAAGAACCCAAGAACATAAACATAACATTTGTTACCTTAAAGTAACTGAAGTCAAATCCTTTAGGTTCTAACTTCAAAATATAATGGGAAGATGGCAGGGGAGGTAAGATGGTGGAAGAGGAAGGGACCTCATTTCATCTGGTTCCTTGAATTTAGCTAGATAACTATCAAATCACTCTGAACACCTATGATTTCAACCTGAGATGTAGGAAATGAATTGTTGGAATTCTACAAATAGAAAATTGATCACTTTTTGAAAGGTAGGAGGTGCGATCTATATCATAAGATAAGTGGGAGAAAGGGACCTCTGTAAGCTGGCTACCAGAAAGTGATATAGCCCCAGGGCACAAAATCAGAACCTTTAGAAATCATCTTTAGTGAGAGATGACTGCCTGAAAGGTGGTCAGGTGGTGAAGGAGGCAGGATCCTATGGTCTCAGGATCCCTGAGGCCACAGAAACAACAGAGATGCTTGAGCCTGGAGAGTTCCCAAGCATTGGAGCAGGGAAACTGGTTATAGTCAGTGAGCCAGTGAGGGGAGGGGAATCTCAACTAGGTTCCTGAACTGTGGCTTGACTGGGTGACCACTCTCTATGTGGGGGCCCCGAAAAGGGCAGAAATGGTGCAACCATTTGTCTTCCCTCAGGAGGATCAGTGCAGTGGGCACTGCAGGAGTCTGCAGTTTGGCACATACAAAAGTGAAGGCCACTTATCCTTGAGGAATTACTGAAGAGAAGGGACCCCTATATTTCAGCTCCAGGACTGAAGATTGGGGCATGGCCATTTTTATTATCATCCTCTAAAGAGGTGTGGAAAGCCTTCAGAGAACAAAAGTGACATAGAGCAACCCAAAGCAGGTTATACTGAGCCTGGCCCTCTGGCAAAAGGTGGTGCAACTCCATCCAGGCAAAGACACCTGAAGATAAGTGCAGCAGGCCCCTTTCCCCAGAGGACCAGCTAAAATATCAGGAATACCAAATTTATGAAGGACACAGGACTGCAAAACTCCAATGCTAGGGGAAAATAGCACATAGAATTTGAAGGTCTTTTTTTTTAATCATGATTTGTGTATCTTTTGGTTTAAAATTTTCCTTTTTCTTTTCAACTAGTTTGTTATTTTATCAACTCTTTTTTTTTACATACACTAAGATCAATATTTATTTCAATTCACATGTGAATTTTAATTTTTTTTATTTTTTATTTTTTTATAAACATATAATGTATTTTTTTCCCCAAGGGTACAGGTCTGTGAATTGCCAGGTTTACACACTTCACAGCACTCACCATAGCACATACCCTCCCCAATGTCCATAATCCCACTCCCACTCTCCCCCCTCCCCCCAGCAACCCTCAGTTTGTTTTGTAAAATTAAGAGTCAATTATGGTTTGTCTCCCTCCCAATCCCATCTTCTTTCATTTATTCTTCTACTACCCCCCCAACCCCCCATGTTGCATCTCCACGTCCTCATATCAGGGAGATCATATGATAGTTGTCTTTCTCCAATTGACTTATTTCACTAAGCATGATACCCTCTAGTTCCATCCATGTCGTCGCAAATGGCAAGATTTCATTTCTTTTGATGGCTGCATAGTATTCCATTGTGTATATATACCACCTCTTCTTTATCCATTCATCTGTTGATGGACATCTAGGTTCTTTCCATAGTTTGGCTATTGTAGACATTGCTGCTATAAACATTTGGGTGCAGATGTCCCTTCGGATCACTACGCTTGTATCTTTAGGGTAAATACCCAGTAGTGCAATTGCTGGGTCATAGGGTAGTTCTATTTTCAACATTTTGAGGAACCTCCATGATGTTTTCCAGAGTGGTTGCACCAGCTTGCATTCCCACCAACAGTGTAGGAGGGTTCCCCTTTCTCCACATCCTCGCCAGCATCTGTCATTTCCTGACTTGTTAATTTTAGCCATTCTGACTGGTGTGAGGTGATATCTCATTATGGTTTTGACTTATATTTCTCTGATGCTGAGTGATGCAGAGCACTTTTTCATGTGTCTGTTGGTCATCTGGATGTCTTCTTTGCAGAAATGCCTGTTCATGTCTTCTGCCCATTTCTTGATTGGATTATTTGTTCGTTGGGTGTTGAGTTTGCTAAGTTCCTGATAGATTTTGGACACGAAGCCCTTTATCTGATATGTCATTTGCAAATATCTTCTCCCATTCTGTCAGTTGTCTTTTGGTTTTGTTAACTGTTTCCTTTGCTGTGCAAAAGTTTTTGATCTTGATGAAATCCCAATAGTTCATTTTTGCCCTTGCTTCCCTTGCCTCTGGCGATGTTCCTAGAAAGAAGTTGCTGTTGCTGAAGTCAAAGAGGTTGCTGCCTGTGGTCTCCTCAAGGATTTTGATGGATTCCTTTCTCACATTGAGGTTCTTCATCATTTTGAGTCTATTTTCGTGTGTGATGTAAGGAAATGGTCCAATTTCATTTTTCTGCATGTGGCCGTCCAATTTTCCCAACACCATTTATTGAAGAGGCTGTCTTTTTTTCCATTGGACATTCTTTCCTGCTTTGTCGAAGATTAGTCGACCATAGAGTTGAGGGTCTATTTCTGGGCTCTCTATTGTGTTCCATTGATCTATGTGTCTGTTTTTGTGCCAATACCATGCTGTCTTGATGATGACAGCTTTGTAATAGAGCTTGAAGTCCGGAATTGTGATGCCACCAACTTTGGCTTTCTTTTTCAATATTCCTTTGGCTATTCGAGGTCTTTTCTGGTTCTATATAAATTTTAGGATTATTTGTTCCATTTCTTTGAAAAAAAAGGGATGGTATTTTGATAGGATTTGATAGGGATTGCATTAAATGTGTAGATTGCTTTAGGTAGCATACACATTTTCACAATATTCTTCCAATCCAGGAGCATGGAACATTTTTCCATTTCTTTGTGTCTTCCTCAATTTCTTTCATGAGTACTTTATAGTTTTCTGCATATAGATTCTTAGCCTCTTTGGTTAGGTTTATTCCTAGGTATCTTATAGTTTTGGGTGCAATTGCAAATGGGATTGACTACTTAATTTCTCTTTCTTCTGTCTTGTTTTTGGTGTACAGAAATGCAACTGATTTCTGTGCATTGATTTTATATCCTGACATTTTACTGAATTCTTCTACAAGTTCTAGCAGTTTTGGAGTGGAGTCTTTTTGGTTTTCCACATATAGTATCATATCGTCTATGAAGAGTGATAGTTTGACTTCTTCTTTGCCAATTTGGATGCCTTTAATTTCTTTTTGTTGTCTGATTGCTGAGGCTAGGACTTCTAGTACTATGTTGAATAGCAGTGGTGATAATGAACATCCCTGCCATGTTCCTGACCTCAGCGGGAAAGCTTTCAGTTCTTCTCCATTGAGAATATTTGCGGTGGGTTTTTCATAGATGGCTTTGATGATATTGAGGTATGTGCCCTCTATCCCTACACTTTGAAGAGTTTTGATCAAGAAGGGATGCTATACTTTGTCAAATGCTTTTTCAGCATCTATTGAGAGTATCATATGGTTCTTGTTCTTTCTTTTATTAATGTGTTGTATCACATTGATTGATTTATGGATGTTGAACCAACCTTGCAGCCCTGGAATAAATCCCACTTGGTCGTGGTGAATAATCCTTTTAATGTACAGTTGAATCCTATTGGCTAGTATTTTGGTGAGAATTTTTGCATCTGTGTTCATCAAAGATATTGGTCTGTAGTTCTCTTTTTTGATGGGATCCTTGTCTTGTTTTGGGATCAAGGTGATGCTGGCCTCCTAAAATGAGTTTGGAAGTTTTCCTTTCATTTCTATTTTTTGGAAGAGTTTCAGGAGAATAGGAATGAGTTCTTCTTTAAATGTTTGATAAAATTCCCCTGGGAAGCAATCTGGCCCTGGGCTTTTGTTTGCTTGGTGATTTTTGATGACAGTTTCAATCTCCTTACTGGTTATGGGCCTGTTCAGGTTTTCTATTTCTTCCTGGTTCAGTTGTGGTAGTTTATATGTCTCTAGGAATGCATCCATTTCTTCCAGATTGTCCAATTTGTTGGCGTAGAGTTGCTCATAGTCTGTTCTTATAATTGTATGTATTTCTTTGGTGTTAGTTGTGATCTCTCCTCTTTCATTCATGATTTTATTTATTTGGGTCCTTTCCTTTTCTTTTTGATAAGTCTGGCCAGGGGTTTATCAATCTGATTGATTCTTTCAAAGAACCAGCTCCTAGTTTCCTTGATTTGTTCTATTGTTTTTTGGTTTCTATTTCATTGATTTCTACTCTGATCTTTATGATTTCTCTTCTCCTGCTGGGTTTAGGGTTTCTTTCTTGTTCTTTCTCCAGCTCCTTTTGGTGTAGGGTTAGGTTGTGTACTTCAGACCTTCGTGTTTCTTGAGATAGGCTTGTACCGCTATATATTTTCCTCTCAGGGCTGCCTTTCCTGTGTCCCACAGATTTTGAACCATTGTGTTTTCATTATTTGTTTCCATTATTTTTTTCAATTCTTCTTTAATTTCCTGGTTGACCCATTCATTCTTTAGAAGGATGCTGTTTAGTCTCCAAGTATTTGGACTCTTTCCAAATGTCCTTTTGTGATTGAGTTCTAGCTTCAGAGCATTGTGGTCTGAAAGTATGCAGGGAATGATCCCAATCTTTTGATACTGGTTGAGACCTGATTTATTACCCAGGATGTGATCTAATCTGGAGAATGTTCCATGTGCACTAGAGAAGAATGTGTATTCTGTTGCTTTGGGGTGAAATGTTCTGAATATATCTGTGATGTCCATCTGCTCCAGTGTGTCATTTAAGGCCTTTATTTCCTTGTTGATCTTTTGCTTGGATGATCTGTCCATTTCAGTGAGGGGAGTGTTAAAGTTCCCTACTATTATTGTGTTATTGTTGATGTGTTTCTTTGATTTTGTTATTAATTGGTTTATATAGTTGGCTGCTCCCACGTTAGGGGCATAGATATTTAAAATTGTTAGATCTTCTTGTTGGACAGACCCTTTGAGTATGACATAGTGTCCTTCCTCATCTCTTATAGTCTTTGGCTTAAAATCTAATTGATCTGATATAACGATTGCCACCCCAGCTTTCTTCTGATGCTCATTAGCATGGTAAATTGTTTTCCACCCCCTCACTTTAAATCTGGAGGTGTCTTTGCATCTAAAATGAGTTTCTTGTAGGCAACATATAGATGGGTTTTGTTTTTTTATCCATTCTGATACCCTGTGTCTTTTGACTGGGGAATTTAGCCCATTAACATTCAGGGTAACTATTGAGAGATATGAATTTAGTGCCATTGTATTGCCTGGAAGGTGACTGTTATGTATATTGTCGCTGTTCCTTTCTGATCTACTACTTTTAGGCTCTCTGTTTGCTTGGAGGAACCCTTTCAATATTTCCTGTAGAGCTGGTTTGGTGTTTGCAAATTCTTTCAGTTTTTGTTTGTCCTGGAAGCTTTTTATCTCTCCTTCTATTTTCAATGATAGCCTAGCTGGATAGAGTATTCTTGGCTGCATGTTTTTCTCGTTTAGTGCTCTGAATATATCATGCTAGCTCTTTCTGGCCTGCCAGGTCTCTGGGGATAAGTCTGCTGCCAATCTAATATTTTTACCATTGTATGTTACTGACTTCTTTTCCCGGCTGCTTTCAGGATTTTTTCTTTCTCACTAAAACTTGTAAATTTTACTATTAGGTGACGGGGTGTGGACCTATTCTTGTTGACTTTGAGGGGGGTTCTCTGCACCTCCTGGATTTTGATGCTTGTTCCCTTTGCCATATTAGGGAAGTTCCCTCCAATAATTCTCTCCAATAGACCTTCTGCTCCCCTTTCTCTTTCTTCTTTTTCTGGAATCCCAATTATTCTAATGTTGTTTCATCTTATGGTGTCACTTATCTCTCAAATTCTCCCCTCATGGTCCAGTAGCTGTTTGTCCCTCTTTTGCTCAGCTTCTTTATTCTCTTCATTTGGTCTTCTATATCATTAATTCTTTCTTCTGCCTCATTTATCCTAGCATTGAGAGCCTCCATTTTTTATTGAACCTGATTAATAGCTCTTTTGTTTTCAACTTGGTTAGCTTTTAGTTCTTTTATTTCTCCAGAAAGGGCTTTTATATCTCCAGAGAGGTTTTCTCAAGTATCTTCCATGCCTTTTTCAAGCCCACCTAGAACCTTGAGAATCGTCATTCTGAACTCTAGATCTGACATATTACCAATGTCTGTGTTTATTAGGTCCCTAGCCTTCGGTACTGCCTATTGTTCTTTTGTGTGTGTGTGTGTGTGTGTGTGTGTGTGTGTGTGGTGAATTTTTCTGCCTTGTCATTTTGTCCAGATAAAACAAAGACCCCAGGAAAATGCGCTTTAGCCAAATCAGAAGAGACCCCAAATCGTGGCGGGGAGAAAGGGGATAAAAAGAGGTTCAGAAAAACAAAGAAATAATTAAAAAAAGAAAACAAAGAAAATATATAAAAAAGAAAAATATATATATATATATTAGATAAACTAGTTAAAAATGTTAAAAAAGAAAAGGGTAAAAGTTTAAAAAAAATTAGGAGAAGTAGTAAAAAAAATTGAAAAAAAATTAACTGCAAGACTAAAGAAGCATGGGGAGAAAGCCATGAGTTCTGTACTTTGCTTTCTCCTCCTCTGGAATTCTGCTGCTGTCTTTGGTATTGAACCTGCTCTCCTGGTAGGTGAACTTGGTCCTGGCTGGATTTCTTGTTGATCTTCTGGGGGAGGGGCCTGTTGTAGTGATTCTCAAGTGTCTTTGTCCAAGGTGGAATTGCACCGCCCTTACCAAGGGGCAGGCTAAGTAATCCGCTCGGCTTCGCTTTTGGGAGCTTTTGTTCTCTGAATGCTTTCCTAGAGTTCTGGAGGATGGGAATGAAAATGGCGGCCTCCCAGTCTCTGGCCCAGAGTTGCCGAGAGCCCGGGGCCCCACTTCTCAGTGCGCCCCCAGAGAACAGCGCCCAATCACTCCCGTATCCCCAGCCGCCAGCCGTGCTCTGAGCTCACCCAGCCTGCGACTGGTTCAAGGTAACCCCGAGCTGAGAGCTCACTCCTTGGCTCTGTCTTTGTAGCCAGCTTCCCCGTTCTAATACCTGAAAGCTCTGTGACACTCCGACACCCCTGATCCTTCTGTGACCCTGTGGGACCTGGGGCCATGCTGAACCCTGCATGGGCTTCACCCCAGTTTAGCCTCTGGAGCAATGTCCTCAGTGGAACAGACTTTTTAAAGTCCTTATTTTGTGCTCCGTTGCTCTGCCACTTGCCGGGAGCCGGCCCCTCCTACCACGGTCTATCTTCACATTGCTTTGGATTCACTTCTCCGCCATTCCTACCTTTCAGAATGTGGTTGAGTTTCTGTTTCTAAAATTGCTGTTCTTCTTATCTTCGATCTCCCGTTGGATTTGTAGGTGTTTGCAATGTTTAGAAAAGCTATCTAGCTGATCTCCTGCTACCTGATATAGTCTCAGCCTGCTACTTCTCTGCCATCATGAGGCTTCCACCTCAACTCTTTTTTTAAGTCTTTTTTTAACTGTCATTTTTTACATTTACATTTTATGAATATATTCTTCATTTTTAGCTTCCTTTCACTGTATTGAATTTTATTTTTGTGTATATATATATATGTTTTATATATATACACACAAAAATTATACAAATATATATAATATATATATGTACAAAAATAAAATTCAATATAATATATATTATATATATTACATATATATATATAAAAGTTTTGCTTTCTTTACAATTTTGGGATCTAGTGTCTTCGAACAAACAGACCAAAATATACCCAGGACCAAGTGGATCATGCTGTCTTGTCCAGCTGGGATATTATATTCTCTCTCCCACCTTTATTTTTTTCTTTTTCTTTTCTTTTTAAGTTTATGACCACTTCGGATTTTTCTAGTGTGTATTTCATTGGGTCATGGTTGATCTTTTTTATTTTGTTCTCTCATTCATCCATTCTTCTCTGGTAAAAATGACTACAATGAGGAATTTCTAACAAAAGAAAGAACCAGAGATAATACTCTGCCACAGATTTAATTGAAATGGATGTAAGTAAAATGTCAGAGTTGGAATTCAGAATAACGATTATAAAGTTATTAGGTGAGCTTGAAAAAAAGCATAAAAGACAACAGAGAATCTCTTAGTGCAGAAATAAAAATCTAATCAGGCCAAAATTAAAAATGTTTTAACTGAAATTAAGTCTAAAATGGATGCCCTAATAGTAGGGGTAAATGATGTGGAAGAGAGTGTCGGTGACATGGAGGACAAAATGATGGAAGGGAAGGAAGCTGAGGAAAAGAGAGAAAAACAACTAATAGACCATGAGAGGAGACCAATAAATCAGTTATACCATTAAGTGAAACTATACTAGAATTATGGGTCCCAGAGGAAGAAGAGAGAGGACAGTAGGTATATTTGAGGAAATCATAGCCAAGAACTTCCTTAATCTGCAGAAGGAAACAGAATTTCAAATCTAAGAGATACAGATAACTATCCTCAAAAATCAATAAAAATAGATTAATACCCTGACACAAGAGCGAAGCCTTGTGGCAATTTCAGAGATAAAGCGAAAATCCTGAAAGTAGCTTGAGACAATTAACCTACAGGGGTAGAAACATTAGGTTGACAGTAGACCTATCTACAGAAGACCTGGCAGGCCAGAAAGGCTGGCATGATATATTCAGGGCACTAAATGAGAAAAACATGCTGCCAAGAATACTTTATCTAACAAGGCTGCGATTCAGAATGGAAGGAGAAATAAAGAGCTTCCAGGACAAAAATAAACTTAAAGAATTTGATACCATTAAACCCGCTCTGCAAGAAATATTAAAGGGGATCCTGTAAGCATAGAGAGAGCTCAAAAATAACACAGACCATAAAGAAACAGGGACAAAACACAGAAACAGAGATTTCACAGGTAATACAATGGCACTAAATTCTTATCTTCATATCTTTTAATAGTTACTCTGAATATAAATGGCTAATTGCTCTAATCAAAAGACACATGGGGGGCGCCTGGGTGGCTCAGTGGGTTAAAGCCTCTGCCTTCAGCTCAGGTCATGATCCCAGAGTCCTGGGATTGAGCCCCAAGTCAGGCTCTCTGCTCCGTGGGGAGTCTGCTTCCTTCTCTCTCTCCGCCTGCCTCTCTGCCTAGTTGTGATTTCTCTCTGTCAAATAAATAAAATATTTTTAAAAAGACACATGGTATCAGATTAAATAAAAAAAGCAAAACCCATCCATATGCTGTATACAAGAGACTCATTTTAGACTTAAAGACAATTCCAGATTGAAAGTGAGGGGGTGGAGAACAAATTTATCATGCTAATGGACATCAAAAGGAAGCTGGGGTAGGAATCCTCATATCAGACAAATTAGATTTTAAACCAAAGACTGTAGTAAGGTATGAGGAGGGACACTATATCATACTTGAAGGGGCTATCCACCAAGAAGACCCAACAATTATAAATATTTATGTTCCAAACTTGGGAATAGCCAATTATATAAACCAATTAATAACCAAATTAAAGAAACACACTGATAATAATGCAGTAATAGTCGGGGACTTCAACAACCCACTCACAACAATGGACAGATCATCTAAGCAGAAGATCAGCAAGGAAACAAAGGCTTTTAATGACACCCTGGACCAGATGGACTTCATAGATATATATAGAGAGAGGATTCTACCTTAAAGCGACAGAATACACATACTTTTCCAGTGCACATGGAACATTCTCTAGAGTAGATCACTTATTGGTTCACAAATCAGGTCTCAACCAATACCAAAAAAATGGGGTTATTCCCTGCATATGTTCATACCACAATGCTTTGAAACTGGAACTCAATCACAAGAGGAAATTTGGAACTCAAACACTTGGAGGTTAAAGAGCATCCTACTAAAGAATGAATGGATTAACCAGGAAATTAAAAAATAATTTTAAAAATTCTGGAAACAAATGAAAATGAAAACACAACTGTTCAAAATCTTTGGGATAGAGCAAAAGCAGTCCTAAGAGGGAAGTATGTAGCAATAAAAGCATTTCTCAAAAAATTAGAAAAGTCTCAAATACACAGGTTAACCTTAAACCTAAAGGAGCTGGAGAAAGAACAGCAAATGAAGCCTTAACCAAGCAGAAGAAGAGAAATAATAAAGATCAGAGCAGAATCAATGAAATAGAAACCAGAAGAACAGCAGGACAGATAAATGAAACTAGAAGTTGGTTATTTGAAAGAATTTATAAGATCAATAAACCTCTGGCAGACTTATCAAAAAGGAAAAAGAAAGGAAAAAGTTAATAAAATCATGAATGAAAGAGGACAGATCATGACCAACACCAAGGAAATACAAGAAATTTTAAGAACATATTATGAGCCACTACATGCTAACAAATTAGGCACTACATTCCAATAAATTTAGAAGAAATGGATGCATTCCTAGAAACATATAAACTACCAAAACTGAACCAGGAAGAAACAGGCAATCTGAACAGACCCAAAACTGGCAAGGAAATTGAAGGAGTAATCAAAAGTCTCCCAAAAAACAAGAGTCCAGGGCCAGATGGTTACCCAGGGGAATTCTACCAAACATTTAAAGAAGAAATAATACCTATTCTTCTGAAGCTGTTTCAAAAAAATGGAAATGGAAGGAAAACTTCCAAACTCATTCTACATGGCCAGCGATACTTTGATCCCAAAACCAGACAACAACCACATCAAAAAGGAGAATTACAGACCAATATTTCTGATGAACTTGGATGCCAAAATTCTCACCAAGATACTAGCCAATAAGATCCAACAGTGCATAAAATGGGTTATTCACCATGACCAAGTGGGATTTATTACTGAGCTGCAAGTGTCATTCAACATTTGCAAATCAATCAATGTGATACATCATGTTAATAAAAGAAAGGACAAAAACCATATGATCCTCATAACTGATGCAGGAAAAACATTTGAAAAAACACAGCATTCTTTCTTGATTAAAACTCTCCACAGTGTAAAAATATATATGCTGCTGAAGCGAGCACACCACAGTGTAAAAATAGAGGAAACATACCATAATATCACAAAAGCCATAATGAAAAGCCCACAGCAAATATCATTCTCATTGGGGAAAAACCGAGAGCTTTTCCCCTAACTCAGGAACACGACAGGGAAGCCCACTCTCACCACTGTTGTTCAACATAGTACTAGAAGTCCTAGCAACAGAAATTAGAAAACAAAAAGAAATAAAAGACATTCAAAGTGGCAAAGAAAAAGTTAAATTCTCTTCTTCACAGATGACATGATACTTTATGACTCCACCCCAAAATTTCTAGAACTCATACAAAAATTCAACAATGTGGCAGGATATAAAAATCAATGCACAGAAATCAGTTACATTTCTATATGTTAACAATGAAACCAAAGAAACAGAAATAAAAAAATTGATCCCATTTACAAATTGTTGAAAACAAAAATCAAAACTGGTGATATTACAATGCCAGACTTCAAGGTATATTACAAATCTGTGATGCTCAAAATAGTATGGTACTGGCACAAAAATAGATACATAGATCAATGGAACAGAATAGAGAACCCAGTAATGGACTCTCAACTCTATGGTAAACTAATCTTTGACAAAGCAGGAAAGAATATCCAATGGAATAAGGACAGTCCCTTCAATAAATGGTGTTAGAAAAATTCATTCTTTCATGTAGAAGAATGAAACTGGACCATTTTCTTACACCATACACAAAGATTAACTTTAAATGAATGAAACACCTCAATGTGGACAGGAATCTGTCAAAATCCTAGAGGAGAACATGTGCAGCAATCTCTTTGTTCTCATCCCCAACAACTTCTTGCTAGACATGTCTCCAAAGGCAAGGGAAACAAAAGCAAAAATGAACTATTGGGACTTCATCAAGATAAGAACCTCTGCACAACAAAGGAAACAGTCAACAAAACTAAAAGGTATCCCACTGAATGGGAGAAGATATTTGCAAATGATATATCAGATAACAGGCTAGTATCCAAGATTTATGAAGAACTTACCAAACTCAATACCCAAAAAACCCCCAAATAATCCAGTCCAAAAAATTATCAGAAGACATAAACTGATGTTTCTCCAAAGACATATAAATGGCCAACAAGCACATGAAAAAATGCTCCATATCACCTGGCATCAGGAAAACACAAATCAAAACCATAATGAGATACTACCTCACACCAGTCAGAATGACTAAAATTAACAAGACAGGAAACAACAAACGTTGGTGAGGATGCAGATAAAACAGAACTCTCTTACACTTTTGGTAGGAATGCAAGCTGGTACAGTCACTCTGGAAAATGGTATGGAAGTTTCTCAAGAATTTAAAAATAGAGCCACCCTGCAACCCAGCAATTGTACTACTAGGTATTTTCCCCAAAGATACAGATGTAGTGATCTGAAGGGGCACCTGCACACCAATGTTCATAATGGCAATGTCCATAAGAGCCAAACTGTGGAGAGAACCAAGATGTCCATCAGTAAGTGAATGGATAAAGGAGATGTGGTATATATATACAATGAAATATAACTCAGGCATCAGAAAGGATGAATATTTACCATTTACATTGATGTGGTGGAACTGGAGGGTTTTATGCTAAGTGAAATAAGTCAATCAGAGAAAGACAATTATATGGTTTCACTCATATGTGGAATATAATAGAAACAGCACAGAGGATCATAGCAGAAGGGAGGGAAAACTGGGAAGTCATCAGAGTGGGAGGAAAAACACGAAAGACTATTAACTATAGGAAATAAACTGTATTGGTGGAGAGGAGGGGAGTAGGGAGGTGGGGTAATTGGGTGATGGGCATTAAGGAGGGCACATGATGTGATAAGCACTGGGTGTTGTACACAACTGATAAATTACTGAACACTACTACGTATGAAACTTATGATGTACTATATGTTGGTTAACTGAATTTAAATTAAAAAAATAAAATAGAAAGATGCTTTCTACACAAAAAACATTATACTATATATTAACTAACTGGAATTTAAATAAAAACCTAACAATATAATGGGAAATGCCCATTTAGATGGGATATTCTCCTGTTTCCTTGCTTGTTATCCTCTCTTCTCCTGTATCTTCTCTGACAGGGCAGTCAGAGTCATCTTACAAGTTCAAATATGATCTGGGGCACATATAAAACTCAATTTATTGTCTCTAAGGTCAACATTAAAATTACTGGTATGAATTCAATTTAATCAGACTAATTGTTCACTTCCCATAAAATGTGTTTTCCTTCTTAAAATTTCACCATGTACTATGGAACCCTTGCTTATTTTGTTATTACTTAGGTCTATTCTTACTATATTAAACATTGGAACTAAATACTGCAAAATACCTAGCAGGGACTAGTTATAGGTGAAAATGAAAAGCATGCATTTTTTGTTGAATCATTATGTTTGGTTAACATTGTTAGCCTGTCCAACTATATTTATGTAAGCTTTCAAATCAGCTCTTCTGACAGTAAATAAAAAGGAAATCCTCCATATATGAAATAAAATAGCCAATTATGATTCCTTTCTTCCTTTGTACAATGGTATCAATCATTAAAAATCCAATCCCCAAACTACTGGCTCTATGCAAGGGAGAGAAAAAAACAAAAACAAGACCAATCAAACTAAAAATGTATCACACAATTTCTCCTCGATTATATATTAATATTTCTTGTGGGAATCTGTTCCTCAAGTTGAAATACCCATATGCTAAAATTCATATTTACATTAGTCTTGTCTGTGTTTTCTATTTTGTCTCTAAATTGTAATTTTCCCTTTTAACAGCACCCAATCCCATTCTCCACAGACACAGATTTCATCTGCCTTTTAGTATTATGTATGCTCTCAAAATAGGTAGTATTGTCACTGTGTGTATTCCTTTTAAAAATTTGTCTAATGGTATTATGTTAGTCTTTGATATTTCCACTTTTTAGAGTCTTCTGTCTTACTGTATATATGTATGAATGTATTTGTGTATCTATTTTTATGAATATAAGTATGTTATCTGTACATATGTATATTAACTATACCTATATATATAGTTGTCTCCACAAATCATATTGTAATTTGTACCCACCACATTTTAATTAATCTACTTCTCTAATTATGAGCATCTAATGTGTTTCCAATTATTGTCTAACACAAATTGCATTGAAAAAAATAGTCCTGTCCACATCTTCTTATGAATCTTTACACAATTAATCTTAAGCACATACTCAGAATTAAGATTTCTGGGGCATGAGGGGTACCTGGGTGGCTCAGTGGGTTAAAGCCTCTGCCTTTGACTCAGGTCATGATCTCAGGGTCCTGGGATCGAGCCCCGCATCGGGCTCTCTGCTCCGCAGGGAGCCTGCTTCCTCCTCTCTCTCTGCCTGCCTCTCTGCCTAGTTGTGATTTCTCTCTATCAAATAAATAAAATATTAAAAAAAAAGATTTCTGGGGAATGAGATACATGTATAGTCAATCTCATGGACACTGCATAGTTTCCCCATTTTCTCAAACCAAAACATTTGTCTTTATTATATACTCTATCCTTTACAATTTGGTGGGCATCTGCAATGGCATATCACATTGTGCCACAAACACAGGGAATACTGGAAGAGGCAATGTTAGAAGGTCACAATGGCTATGCGTGTTTCACAGTCAAAAAGGAGCCAGTACTGAGAGCTATTCAGGCGGGACAGATGGATCTTTAGGGGAAAAGGAGTTAGGATACACGTTAAGGAAGGCATTCTTGTTTTTAATGTGACTGGTCTAATTTTAATGTAATATTCTATAGAGATTATGAGAAATGCTTAGGTTAATATACCTGTATCCATTTCTATGTCTGTCTATAAATAATATATAGATAGATACAATAAAGACTTTTTTGTTTAATTAGGATAACAAAGAATTTGCCCATAGTACCAAGAAATACAAGTTCACATTTAAATTATTTATGGAAGATGAAGGAGACCTATATAATATATGATGAGTTGACTTTTGTGTTAATGTAAATTTATATTTAAAAACCTAGAACCTATGTATTAAAGATCTAGAAGTTTGGATTTTATTTTTCCAATAACTATAATTTCAAAAACATGTATAAAAGAAGTAAGTCATGTTTATCCTTATTTTTATGAACATATAAATCGACTGCTAAGAATAATTCTTAATAACTTGATCAGAAAGGTAGGTTCAGAGGAGAATTTTAGCACAAGGACTATAGCTTGGATTAGGACTTGGGAGAACACAGTTACCAAAAGAATTAACTTTCGGGTAACAACTAATATTGGGGTGAAAGGGTCAGGTGCGGTTTGAGAACATGCTCAAAGTAGCTTTTCATGCTACTTAATTACTATAAAGTCCGATGGACTTATCTTTCCAAAGAAGGTATGTTAAGAGGTTAGTTCTTGCTTGTTTTGCAAATTGTATTTCTACTGCTTAGTTTAGTATTTTCAGTTATCTAACAAAATGCTACCTGAGATATTATCAAGGCTTGTTCAACTAGAGAGCATGGCAATTTCAGCTCTCTGAGATTTAAAGAAATACTGGTCTTTCTCTCTATTGGAGGAAACTAGAATGTTTCACCCCAAATATGTCTATCTGACATAGAGTAATTTTAGGGTGAAGGAAATTAAGAAGCAAAAAATCCAGAAAAATCTTCCTTTTTTCAGCCTCAAGGCAGAATATCAAATCTGTTTTTGGAGACAAACTCTTATCAGGTCAGAGATGGTACCAGAGGAACTGCAATGAAATCTTATTCTATTAGTTCCTTCCCATATATTTATCTTCCCATAGTTTGCCTCCCTTGTAGACATAAAACTGCTTTCCTTTGTCCTGTCATTTCTCTACAAAGGTATTATTCTTTTTAAATTTTTTTTTTAATTTATTTGACAGAGAGAGAGATCACAAGTAGGCAGAGAGGCAGGCAGAGAGAGAGGAAGAAGCAGGCTCCCTGCGGAGCAGAGAGCCCGATGCGGGGCTCGATCCCAGGACCCTGAGATCATGACCTGAGCCGAAGGCAGCGGCTTAATCCACTGAGCCACCCAGGCGCCCCCAAAGGTATTATTCTTTGTTGAAGAAGCCATGCTAGCCAAAAATCTTAAACCACTGCTTTGAATTTTCTGATGATGTGCACTATGCACAACCAAAACATTCCCTTAAGCCAAAGCCTCATGCAGAGCAATGTCCTAATTCTCTTCAATTCTATGAAAGCTGAGAGCTGTAAAGAAAATGCAGAAGAAAAATTTAAAGCTAAGAAATGTTAGTCATAAGATTGAAGGAAAGAACTTGTCTCTATAACATAAAAGTACAAGGTGAATTAGCCAGTGCTGATGCAGAAGATGCCTAAGTTATCCAGAAGATCTAGCTAAGATCATTAAAGATGGTGGCTACACTAAACAATAGATTTTCAATGTAGACCAGTCTTCTACTAGAAGAAGATGCCCTTTAGGACTTTCCTAGCTAGAGAGAAGTCAATGCCTTCTTTAAAGTCAATGCCACTTCAAAGGATAAGTGGAATCTCTTGTTAGGGGGCCAGTGCAGCTGGTGACTTCAAGTCATAGCCCATGTTTATGTACTATTCTAAAAATCCTAAAGCCCATAGAAATTATGCTATATCTGCTCTGCCTGTGCTCTATAAATGGAGCAGCAAAGTCTGGATGATAGCACATCTCTTTAAATCATGGTTTACCGAATATTTTAAGCCCACCATTGAGACCTATTGCTCAGGGAGGAAAGGGTTCCTTTCCAGATATTACTTCTCATTGACAATGCACCTGGTCACCCAAGAGCTCTCATAGAGACGTATAAAGAGTGATATTATTTACATGCCTGCTAACACAACATCCATCCTGTAGTTCAGAGATACGAAGTAGTTTTGACTTTCAAGTTTTATTATTTAAGGAATACATTTCATAACGCTTAACTGCCATAGATAGGGATTTCTCTGATGGATCTGAGCAAAATAAATTGAAACCCTGCTGGGAAGGATTCATCAGTCTAGATGCCATCAAAAACATTTGTCATTCATGGTAGGAGGTCAAAATGTCAACATTAATAGGAGTTTGGAAGAAGTGAATTCTAATGTTCCTGGATGATTTTTAGAGGTTCAAGACTTCAGTGAAGGAAGTCACTGCTGATGTGATAGAAATAACAAAAGAACTAGAATTAGAAGGGAAGCCTGAAAATGTGACTGAATTGCTGCAATCTCATAATAATACTGTAAGAAAAGAATTGATTCTTGCAGATGACCAAGCAAAGTGGGTTCTTGAGATGGCCTCTACTCTTGGTGAAGCTGCTTTGAAGACCACTGAAATGACAACAGTAGATTTAGAATACTACATAAACTTAGTTGATAAAGTATTGGCAGGGTTTGAGAGGATTAACTCTAATTTTGAAAGAAGTTCTACTATTGGTAAAATGCTATGAAATAGCATTGCATGCTACAGAGAAATTCTTTGTGAAGGGAAGAGTCAATGACTGTGACAAACTTCATTGTTGGTTTATATTAAGAAATTGCCATGCCACCCCCATGATCAGCAACCACTACTCTGATCAGGCAGCAGTAATCAACACTGAGGCAAGACTTTCCACCAGCAAAAAGATTATAACATCCTGAAAGCTCAGATGATGTCTAACACTTTTCAGCAATAAATATTTTTTAATTAAAGTATATACAGTTTTTAGACATAATGGTATTTCACACTTAATGGACTATAGTGCAGTATAAACACAACTTCTATATGCACAGGGAAATCAAAAAATTCATTTGATCCACTTTATTGTAATATTCACTGTTATGGTGGTCTAGACTTGAACCTCCAGTATCACTGAGGTAAGCCTCTACTAGATATTGGAACTTTTAAAATAAAACTAGAGACAAGAAAAATCTGAATAAACATATTTTATGTTGTTAGTCTTTAGCATACACATCACTTTAATATCTTATGCCTCATTTTTCACTTATTGGCATAACCACAGAGTATTCAGTAAAATGAGACATTCCTATGAAGGAAATAGAAATGATTATTTAATAGTGAAAGACCAGAAAATGCTTAATATGAAGGAGAAAAAAAAGATGTAACAGCTAGGTAGTAAGTAGGACAAAAATAAAGTTAATTTGGGTCAGAGAAGTTGGGCAGCAATGACCTGAACCACTGGAAAATTCAGAGGTATTTACTGTCAGAAACAGTATCCTAGAATTTTGATATGTTCTTACTGAGAATAGAACTCTGAAAGGAAAATGGGAGGCAATTTGGGATAGTTATGTACTATAGTCTCATAATACAAGTAAGTAAAATAATTGGTAATGCCCTCTACATGATGTAAACAAAACTAAATAAAAAAAAAATATAACAGGCAGTAAAAGCTCATTGGAAAACAAAATCTTTCACAAGACTGTGCCAGTACTTAAAGGAAGCAAACCAATTTAAAGCAAATAACTTAAGGAGTATTATCAAAGGAAAAATAACAATCTCATATTTATGCATGCAGCATAATGAACTGAAAAACACAATAAGGCAAATACATTAGATTAGCATAATTTTATTTTACTATTCAAATTTATAAGTTGGAAATTGATTTTGTTTCAATTGCTGTATTCTCCCTGGATTTTACGTTCATGTTTATGTTCAAATTTGATACTGTTCATTCTTTTCCATGGTTATTTGCCATGTGATGTAGTATATGAGTAGACGCTGCCTGCTAAGTTTGCTGTTCCTGAAAATTACTCATAATTATATTCGGTCAAAGTAGACATTAATAGATGTAATTGATTTACTTTCTTTGCTTTTGAATTAAACTTAAGTTTTATTACATCAAAAATACTGTTTGTCTAAAATTCCAGCTTTTTGAAGAATCATTAATCTATATAATCTTAATGATAATATTTATAGCAGGCATTTATTATGGAGTTTCCTTTGATCAAAATTTTACTAGAAGACATAACTTTTAATATTATGGAGTATTCTTTGATCAAAATTCTACTAGAAGACATACCTTTTAATTTCTGAAATTAGACTTTTCCCCTATTCTCAGACTCAAGCAATAAATCTTCTCAAAGAAAGAAAGAAAAACAATTTCTTTTTTTTTCTCTGTAACATTTGGATGTTCAAAGAAAATTAGGTGTACCTATTCATAAAGAAAAATTCCCCCACAATGATAGCCATACAAATAACATTACATAGTTTGAAGTAGGCTTTTCATGAACCATAGTAATTCAAGCAAACTGAAGAACTAATATTGGGGCACTCCTTTTTCTCACAGTGAGCAAGTCATTACACCAACAATAGAGCTAGAAATTGTAGTACTTTTAAAGTACAATGTTCAATACTTATTTCTTTACTTCCTCCTAGCATAATGTCTTAGAAATAATAAATACTAAGTGAAGTGATTGAAAATATATTATTAAAGATAAATTCTAAGTAGTATCCTACAAATATCACAACATTAAATAATGAAAAATATCATGTTGAGATCCAGAACCATAATGCAGCAAA
The DNA here is from genome assembly GCF_922984935.1 of Meles meles. Lineage (NCBI taxonomy): Eukaryota > Metazoa > Chordata > Mammalia > Carnivora > Mustelidae > Meles > Meles meles. Next base: position 22,829,355 of record NC_060082.1, on the reverse strand, counting down.
GATGATATAAAAACTCTTTCTATGGGGCGCCTGGGTGGCTCAGTGGGTTAAGCCACTGCCTTCGGCTCAGGTCATGATCTCAGGGTCCTGGGATCGAGTCCCACATCAGGCTCTCTGCTTGGCAGGGAGCCTGCTTCCTCCTCTCTCTCTGCCTGCTTGTGATCTCTCTCTGTCAAATAAATAAAATCTAAAAAAAAAAAAACTCTTTCTATGAATTTTTTCACTTCATTTATTTTGCTCTATCCATTTTGATTCAGTGTGCCATATACAATGAAGTTTAAAGTACCCTACAACTAAAGTTACTAGACTTTATTTTTAAATTTCTATTTCTGTCCTTTTTAATTAGATGCTTAAGATGCAGATAAGAGGAGATATGGTTAGGTTGTTAGTTGTAATTACCTCTAATAAATGAGGCTTACTAGAAAAAAAATAACTAACTTCTATAATTATTAGGTACAGAGTCAGCTGGTGTTGGTGATAAAGCAATCATAAAAGTACCTTTATCAGTGGAATAACAGAAGAAATCTCCACTGTAATAGCTAATAATTGTTAACATTTATTAAATCCTTAATGTGTCAACCCCTTTGTTATTGAGCCTACAGGTTTAACTCATTTAATCATCACAAAATTCATAAGGTAAGTTCTATGATTATTTTCACTTTAGAGACAAGGAAACGGAGATAAAGAGAGTTTGGCTTATTTTTCTCAAGGTTCATACTTGCCAGTGGATGAATCCTAACTTGAACGCAGGCAGTCATGCTAAAATCCTCAGTTACAGTACCAATCTGTGTTACATGATGAAAAGCAAGGCAAAGAAGGAAATAACTACCCAGAAATACATAAGTGAATTTATGAGGATTGCATTAACTTCATATTTTTTTTCTTGAATGCAAATTAACCTATTTTGAAAGTTTTGCTAAATAGGAAATTGTGTGGAAGCAGTGGTTCTTCTCTTTTTGTTGTTCTTGTTAACGCTCTATCGCTAACTTCAGGAGGAAGAAAACACTATTTATCCTATGAATATATATGTAAGTAGGGAAAATCACACACACATATGTAAAAAGGCATGCATAGACATGTTCACTGTGTATAAACACTGTCAACAAAACTGCTTCAAAAGTTCAGGCATGTATTTCTAGTTTTCAATGAAAGATTAAAATGTGAAGAGAATTATCAATTTGTATCTCCGAGAGACATTTACTACTTTCTTTAATTATAATAATTTCCCTATGTTTAAATATTAGCCTCTGCAGTTTTATAGTTAATAATAGCATTAAAAATTGTTTCGTAAGATATGTTGTTTCACAATAACACATCAAAATAGTAACTATAAGCACTGTCAATAGGATTTCACCCAGCTTCATTATTTTCAGTTCTATCAATAATTAAATGACTTCCAAATTTGTAATTTTAATTCAGAAGTTTAACCTGAACTCCATACTCATATATACCGGAACCTATTTCATATCTTCACTTCTCAGCTCAGCAGGCTTTTCAACTTAATAGTGTTAAGCTCAGCACCTATGCTCTCCTTCAAATCTGCTCCTCCAAAAATCTTTCTCATCTCAATTAATGACGATTCTCTTCCTTAAGTAGTAGTTCAAGCCCCAAAACTTGTCATTTTCCTTAACACTGTTTCTCCCACATCCCAAATCCATTCCACCATCAAAGTTTTCTTAGTGCTCAAACACACAGAGAATCCATATGATTCCCCACATGGGCTCTGCTACAACCCTGAGCCAGGCTGCCATAATCACTCACTTGAAGTATTGGAATAGTTTTCATTATAGGTTTCCATTTTTTACACACGAAGAGACTAGTTTCCACAAGGGAGCTAAAATAAAGGTTTTAAAATCAAAGGTAGATAAATGTCACCCCATTAACACTTTATTGGGTTAGGATAGGGTAAAAGTCAAGACCCATGCAATAGCTTACAGACTTCCAGTGGTGTGCTAACTACTGCCTGTTTTACTTCAACTATTTCCTCTTTCCTCCAGCTCATTCTGCTCCAGTGACACTGAACCTCCTCCCCAACCCCTCTGCTGTTCTATGACCATCTCCAAATCATTCACCGCAGTATCTGCTTTAACTCTTCATTTTGCCTAGAATGTTCTTCCTCCATATAACAGTCTATCGCTTTCTAAAATCTTCTATTCAAACAATTTTATACACGTGGTCTTTCCTCAACACTCTGTAAAATCAAAACCCACTCCTATATCTGTGATCCTTTAATCTGTATTAATTCTTTCTAGATCACTTCTCATGACATTATATTTATATATTTATTTATTTACTTAATTATCAGCTATATATCCTTACTAGAATACAAACCCAAGAGAGTAATCTACATTTAGCTCACTCATGTACACATTTATTCTAGAATAGTACATGATAAGTACTACACAAATGGTTATTGACTACAAAATGAATAAACAGATATGTTAAACATAAATAATTAGAGTTGTCATAAGAATCCTTGGTGGTTTGAATTATATTGTTAAAGTTGTGAGTATAAATGTTCACTTAAATATTATTACATATTATACACTAATAACTTAATATTCTAACATGTTATTGTTCTAAATCTATTTTGAAATTGCTGAATTATATTTTAATAAATATTTTTAAACTCCCAAAACTTCAAATTAAACCTCTTAAGCCAAAATTTGAGATAGACATTATATGTTTGAGAAATTATTAGATTTTAGTTCAATATGAGGGATTTAAACATAAAACAAATTTAAGGCAAAGAGAAACAAATGTAAGGCAAATTAAGATCTTAAAGGAAATATTGTAGAAAAAAATATAATGTTTTAATCCTAGGTACCTGAAAGAATTTATTGACTTTTCATTTTTCTTTCCTTCTTTCTCTTTCTTTTCTCTCTCTTGCTCTCTTTTTTGGTTTGTTACCATAATTATATCTGCCTGATTTCTTATTGACATAATTTCCTGTTTACACTTTCAAAATATTTTATCTTCAGGTTCTTTTCTAAACTGATCCCCATGGTTCAGTTGTTCTCAGATAGATTTTCTCTGACCACAATAGTGAAGTCACTTCCCATGATCACTCTAGTATTTACTCCGTTTTTACTTCATAGTATCAAACACAGAAATAATGTGCTTATTTCTGGTCTTTTCCAGTACTATGTAGGCTACATGAGGAGTCCTTCTCTCCTATATGACTGCCTATATACGCTATCCCCAGGAATGCTGCATTAGATTTTCATCTTTATAGCTCTCTGTGGGTCAGCCCCCATGATTACTATTTCCTCATCTCTAATTACAATTGCATCCACCTGCCTTAACTCCCTGGAGTCCCATTGTCCTCATTGCTATCAGTTTGTACAGTTCTGTTTTGGCATTGCCACCAGCCAAGAGAAGAAAGAGAAGAAAGCCACCACTGATTTTATGCATGATGTTGGTAATCCTTTCACAAGACATTCTTTCCCATGCCCTCCTATAGAATACAATAATATTGTGGGTCTTCTGGTTTTAGATAATATATTCATTGTAGCATGATCACTTCTCTAAATCTTTTAATCTCACAACCCACTATCTATTATGGCAATTTCAGTCTTTCTACAACATTTAATGTGGACTTGCACTTTTTCCATGCTACTCAGAGCCATATTAGTAATGTGTTTGTACTGTCCTTTGGGGTCCTTTGGGAGAGTTCTATCCTGAATCCTATAAATGTGTTCTCAAATCAATCAACATTTTTTCATCCAAATTATGTTCTGCTAACTTGATGAAGCTCAATACATACTTTCTTGCTCCTGCCAGTACATGTTTGGCTAGATTCTGCAGGTATTTTGACATCTAATTTATTCAATGTTTTATTAAGCTGAGTACATCCACAAGGAAATTACATTGTGACTTAAGCCTAGCTAGTGACCTAGTGGCTGGGAGGGAAGGTGGGTAAAGTCTTACTTCATCCTACGAAGGGAAGCCTTTGTGTTGTCTTCAAGCAATACAGCCCTTAATAGTGAACTCTGATCCACTTCTCTAGGCCCAAAGATTCTGGGTTATCTGAAGAGCCAAGATTTTCAGGTACATAAACCCAGCCCTCATGCCATATATGAGGGTCCAATTCTTTCCCAGCTAATGGCCTCACTGAGCAGAGCAGATCTATCTCAACTAAGATTCTTGGGAATCTGCTACTTTTATTATTAGGTGAAGGGCCCAGGACTCAGATTTCTATTCTGATAAGAAAATCTTTAATTGTTACTAAGGAGGCCTCTGGCTTTCACCTTTGGTGATCAGTTGCTGATTAATCATTCTCAGCTTTTCCTTATCTTTTTTCAAATGCATCATCCATGTTCAGCAATAACCACACAATCCCACTATCCTATGGTTACTCTCCCCCCCCCCTTTTTTTACAGACGTCTGATACATTATACCTAATATTATAGCTAATTCCCTTCCACTGGAAATCCATCACACCTTAACATACAAAAAAATTCACAGTTGCAATGCTTTGTCATGCCAGGTACTATCCATATTCCCTGTCAGTGATGATGGTATCCTCATGGCCAGCAAGTTAATGTGTGATCTAACTCCAAACACCTGTTAGCATCTGTTTTTTTTTTTTTTTTTTTTTTTTTTTTTTTTTTCCAGCCTGTAGCAAGAAGAATTTGGATAAGATTGGGCAGAAGGAGAAATTGAACCTGATGTGGTCCCTGTCAAGGCTTTCTGCTGACCATCCACGGAGCTCTGAAGCTGAGCAAGCCTTTTAGAATGGCTCTATTTGAGTCAAGAGGCTGACATTCATACTCCTACGTCAAACAGTCAGTAGGTGTGGGGTTCCCAGGAAGAAAAAAATGGCATTTCATAAAATGTCTCTTTTCAGAGGAGGCATTTTCCAAGGAGAGCCAATAACTCAGTGGGGACTGCTAGCAATTTCCCCAGGTCATGGCAAAATAAACTCTCATTTGTGATGTTGGATGAAGTGGTGCATCCAATAATCCACCTCAGAGACAGTTAAAGGAAGTGTCTACAGGATACCTAGAGCAGAAGTAGAGGAAACTATTTTATGTTCTATTTTAGTGCCCTACTTTCAGAGCTCACAGAGTTAACCCTGAAAGTACATGTACTGTAGGGAGTTAGGTAGGATTCAGGATCTCAACAGAGAACTTTGGACTTGAGATAGCAGATTTTAGATTTATAAATTCAGTAGTTGTTATTGTGGTTTAGGTGACTTCAACCAGGAACAATCCAGACTCATAGTGCCCTCATGAGCACTATTGAGTAAGTACAAAGAAAGAAGTACACGGGGACACATGTGAGGTAGCAAGATAGTTACAAAAGAGCAGGATTTCCATTTTTAGGCTTACACAATCACCAGAACTTTGATATTTAAACAAGAGTTTTAATTCACTTTAATACTGACTTAGTAGAACTTTAGTGATGTTTTACTAAATTTGTTGAAATTAGAATAAATGAATAATAGATGCATTGCAATTTGAAATAAGAGTTCTTGAGTGTAGTACTTCAGAAAAATCTTTAATATTTTATTTTTAATAAATTTTTGTAAATCAAATTGACTCCATCATCCTTTGTTTCATAAGAAAAAAATGTGCTTTTCAGAGTCCATAGTCTCTTATAAACAACCTGAGAGTTTTGAAGGGTCAGGGGTGGGAGGTTGGGGCAACCTGAGGGTTTTGAAGGGTCAGGGGTGGGAGGTTGGGGGAACAGGTGGTGGGTAATGGAGAGGGCACGTTTTGCATGGAGCACTGGGTGTTGTGCAAAAAGAATGAATACTGTTAAGCTGAAAAAATAAATAAAATGAGAAAAAAAAATAAAAAAAATAAAAAATAAAATTTAAAAGTAAAATAATAAAAATCAATAAAAAAAAAAAAAATGTGCCAGTATATTTTTTAAAAGCTGTTGCCTGGGGGTGCTTGAGTGGCTCAGTAGGTTAAGTCTCAGCCTTAGGCTCAGGTCATGACCTCAGGGTCAGGGATCCAGCGGCATCAGGCTCTCTGCTCAGCAGGGAGCCTGCTTCCCACCCTTCTCTGCCTGCCTCTCTGCCTTCTTGTGATCTCATATGCCAAATAAATAAATAAATAATCTTAAAAAAAAGAAAGATGTTGCTTGTATTGTACAGGTCTTTTATTAAGCCTAAAGGGGGTTCTGAATGATCCAGTATATTGCTAATAAATGGAGGCAGTTGAGTGAAATAAGTACATATAAAACCTTTCATAGATTTTTATTACATTTTAGTTATAAGGGTGTCAATGCATAAATTGTTAATGTGTGATCTAACTCCAAACACCTGTTAGCATCTGTTTTTTTTTTCAGCCTGTAGCAAGAAGAGTTTGGATAAGATTGGGCAGAAGGAGAAATTGAACCTAGATGTGGTCCCCGTCAAGGCTCTCTGCTGACCATCCATGGTTATCTAATTGTTATCTAATTGTTTATTGGTATCACACTAATATAAAATAACTAAGCAAATAAATACTAATAACATCATTAAACTAATAAACATAAAAAGAAGATAAAAGTAAAATTACTTTCATCATCAACTCCTATAATTCCCCAGATTATACTGTTAAATTCTGGTTTAAATACACTAACCTATACACAGTTTCTCGTGATGACTAAAGAGGTAAGATAACATGAATTGATATTTTCATGTGTTTATTATCTCAACTCAAAATCTAAAGCACAGACTATCCAAATCATTAAATTAGGAACAAAATAATCTTTGGTGGGTAGGAAATATTTTTATTTCATTTAATTTTGTGCTTTGGAGTAGACATTTGTCAAATTCCATGTACTTACTTATATCTTCCTCTTCTACTCAAACTTTGATATTCACACTCATGTACAAGTTCATCCTAGTTTATGCTTTTCCCATATACCCATCCCCACCCATAGAGAAAGCTAACTGAACCAAGGGTGGCACATTACCATAGACATTCAAATCACTGGCCGATCAGATTCTTTATCACTTGATGATTTGAACTAAAAAGCATAGAACCTTTTATTAGAAATACTTGAATAGAAAGGTTTTTTAAAGGTAGGTTTAGAGAAGTATGTTTGGTAAAATGAGAGCAAGGCAAATACTTTAGAGAAATTGGTGACAAAAGGAAGTAAAACAACAGTCCATGGAGCCATCTGTTGAAGAAAATGTTCTTTGTCCATGATGTTCTAATGTTCAGTTAGCTGCTCTTTGTCCTGACCTTACCTTTTCCCCCTTTTCTTGCTTGGATTTTATTTAAGCAAGTGTTTATTTACATAACTATCTCCCTTAACTCAAAATAATTTGAGTGGTTTCTGTTCTTTGCAATAGCCATGCTTTATTTAGAACCTCTTAAAAGCTAAAATGTGAACAAAACTGCTCTTTTCTCAAAGAATTGCAGTTCATTTTATATAAAGCAGTTGGGGATGGGCTACAAGAAGTTCACACAAGACTTTACCAGAAGACCATATATGGCATATTTCTAAGCAAAGGGGCAGGGACACTTACTATTAAAGTAGAGGGAAAGAGATTAAACAAAAATCAAACAAACAAACAAACAAAAAACTAAATGAAAACATCGAAGTGAATTATAAGTTACACTAAAATGTGGATAAATGACTACGAAAGAGAGATGAGAATGTATAGGAGACTAAGGGTGAGTGTAAGCTAAGATTCCAATAAGAAGAAGGTCAAGGAATACGAAAATATTTTACAGAAGACTATATACATAGGTCACCAGAATGTGGTGATGCCACAATGTGGTGGCATGGGGACATTAATGTAAGAAAGTTGAATCTTACAGAATAGACGACTGAGCTACCATGGTATGACTTTCCCATTGCTACTGTAATAAATTGCCACAAACCTTGTGGTTTAAAACAAAAAAAATTATCATCTGAAGTTCTGGAAGTCAGAGTGAAACATCAGTGGCTAAAATCAGTGTCTGGAGGCCTGAATTCCTCCTAGAGCCACCAGAGGAAAATCGTGGCCTTTTAGCAGCTTTGTGCACCCACCTACATTATTTGGCTAGTGGCCTCTTGCCCCATCTTCAAAGCCTTCAGTGTAACATCTCTCTTTACTGACATCTGCCTCAGTGCTGACGCATTGTCTCTGACACCGATTCTCCTTGCCTCCCTTATGGTCCTAATGATTACATTAGACCCACTCAGATAAAACAAGATAATTCTTTCTCAAAATCCTTATCTTAATCACATACATAAAATCCCTTTTTAGGGGCGCCTGGGTGGCTCAGTGGGTTAAGCCGCTGCCTTCGGCTCAGGTCATGATCTCAGGGTCCTGGGATCGAGTCCCGCATCTGGCTCTCTGCTCAGCGGAGAGCCTGCTTCCCTTCCTCTCTCTCTGCCTGCCTCTCTTGTGATTTCTCTCCGTCAAATAAATAAATAAAATCTTTGAAAAAAAAAAATCCCTTTTTACCACAGAAGGTAACATATTCCTGTGCTATGGGGATTAGGCCATAAACATCGGGGCGGGGGGGGGCAATTATTCAGCCAACTACATAAAGATTGTGTCCATCTGAGGGAAACAGTAGAGAAAATATTTTAGATAGAGAAATTAAGAACATGCATCTTGACATAAGAGATCTAGAGTTCAGTGCCAATTCTGCTAATGCCTATCTTGGATAAAATGCCTTAGAATCACAGTTTCTTTAAATACATATTCAGAATAATTTTTCATTCATTTCTGGAATATTATAAGGCATGTGTGTGCATATGATATTTCATGGTACATATGCATAGGACAGATACATACATAAAATTAATCATCACATATGATTTCTGCCTGAAATTCCTAAATGATTTTTTTTAGACATAGACAAGGTTATACTAAATTGTTTTAATAGAATGGCTAAGGAAATAGAACAAGTGAAATGATTAAAAGAATAAAGTAAAAATTTAATACAAAGGAAATGTGAGAAATCACTTTATCTGATTTCATAACATTGTGCAGCTACAGTAAATAACACTCTGGCAATGTTAGAGGGAGAAACACATAGATGAAGGGAACTGAAAGGAGAACTCAGAAGTAAACCTACAAAAACATGCCCAAGGAAAGACACCCTTTCCAACAAAAGGTGGCAGAACAATTACACATCCATACACCAAAAAGAAAAGAAAAAGTAAAAAAAAAAAAAAAAAGAAGAATGAAAAAGAAAAAAAAGGAGCAAACCTCAACATAAACCTCACATCTTACACAATTAACCCATAATAGATTACAGAGCTTAATGTAAATTGTCAAACTATAAAACATTTTAGAAAAAAAATAAAGAAAATTTAGGAGTTGGTAAAGAGTTCTCAGACTTGATACCAAAAGTTCAATCCATCCAGGGAAAATCTGATAAATTAGATGTCATAAAGTGATTTTTTTCTCCCTCTGTGAAATGCCCTGTTAAAAGGATAAATAGACAAGCTACAGATTGAGAGAAAACATTAGCACACAGTGTATCCAGCACAGGCTAGTATATACATGATATAAAGAGCTCTCAAAATTCAAAGTAAATTTTAAAAAGCACACAATTCAATTATAACATCAACAAAGGACATGAAACAATATTTTACCATAGATATACATACAAGTAATTACATGAGAAGATATTCAACATCACTACCCATTTGAAAAATGCCAATTAAAATCACAATCAGATATCACTATACACTTAGCAGAATGGCTAAAAGAAGTGACAACACTAACTGCCGGTGAGTATCACTAACGCGTTATTGGTGGAAATATAAAATGGCCCACATATTTGGAAACCACTTTGGAAATTTCTGAAACTAAACAAAACAAAACAAAAACAAAAAACTGAACCTGCAGTCCTGGGTATTTATCATATAGAAGCAAAGACTTCAGTTCACACACAAACTTACACGAATAATTATAGCATCTTCATTTGGAATACCCCAAACTGGAAACAACCCAAATATTCTCATCTGGTAAATGAATCAAGCAACTTTGATACATACCTAGCATGGAACAGTACTCAGAAAGAAATTCTTCATACACACTTCAACCTGCATGAATCTCCAGAGAATTAAACTAAGTAAAATTATCTGGTCTCAAAAGACTATATATTCTATGATTCTATGTATATGATGTTCTTGAAACAACCTAATTATGAAATTGGGAGAACAAATTAGTAGTTGCTGGGGTTTAAGAGTGGGAGTGTTGGGTGGGAGGGAAGAGAGTGTGATTATAGAAGGACAACATGAGGGATCCTAGTGGTGATGGGAATGAGCTCTATCTTTACTGCATTAGTGTTAACATCTTGGTTGTGATATTGTGCTATAATTTTGCAGTAAGTTACTATTAGGGGAAACTGAGTAAAGAATACACAAGATTAGTTTCTACATTATTTTTTCCAACTGAATGTGAATCTATAATTATGTTAAAACACAAAGTTTAATTTAAAAATATCTGTGACAATAAAATTTTTTAAAAATCACCTCAAGTTAGTCAGCATGTTTCTCAAGAATCTCTCTGGGAGAAGTCTGGATATGTTGGACAATGGGGATATTTTTCCCCTAAAAACATAAACAAGTGTTTAAAGGTATTGTTATGTTAAATTCACTTAATCGTTTTTTTTTTTTTTTTTACCCTTTTTATTTATTTATTTTTTTTTTCAGCGTAACAGTATTCATTCTTTTTGCACAACACCCAGTGCTCCATGCAAAACGTGCCCTCCCCATCACCCACCACCTGTTCCCCCAACCTCCCACCCCTGACCCTTCAAAACCCTCAGGTTGTTTTTCAGAGTCCATAGTCTCGAACCATAAGAGACTCGTTTTTAAATATTTTAAATATTTACCTTATTAAAATGAACAGGTGTTTCTAAATTAAGTTTTTTATCTAGGATTTGCATATCTTTGAAATATATTTAGCAAATTGATCTTTTATGTAGCATCATGACTAGGGAAACACATGTATTATTCTGTACATTTATTAGAAACTTGAGAAAATCAAGTATTTCTTTTTTTTACTGAGATGTGACACATGGCATTATATAAGTTTCAGGCATACAACATAATGATTAATATTTGTACATGTTGAAATGATCACCACAGTAAGTCTGGTTGAATCCACATCAGTTTTCTAAATGTGTACTTTATATGCTTGATTAATAAAGCTTTTAGAATTGAGATGCAAGCTCACGATGTATTTTCCATGCCTGCATTTTCTCATTGCTTTTGGAAACTCCATTTGGTTTCTGTGATAAAATTTTTGGCAGATATACTCGATTTAACGTGCTAAATTCCTCTTTCTTTAAAAAAAAAAAGAGTCTCTTAGTCATCAGAATAGTTCATGTTCAATGCAGTTCAAACTATTTCTCTAGATTACTTTACTATCATTAAATGTTGATTCAATGCAACTAATCAAAAGATGTAACAAATGTACAAACATCAGCATTAACATAATATTAAAAATAAAGCTTCAGGACTTTGCTTACACAGAAATTTTTAAAAATAGATCTGAAAAGTCTCTTGGGATTTCTGGTACTTCTGACAAAAATAATAGAAAATATTATGTCTGAATGAAGTTTTGTTTAATTGCACAGCACTATGCATTTTAATTTCCTCTCTCTAATATTTTCACTCTTACCTGTCTTCACTATTTACTTGTCATTACCTGTAATTATTTTGATAAATGTGCATTTCATGGTTCATTACATATTTCTTATTTTTCTCCATAACTTATCAATAATACATTATGTTTACCATAGCTGTCTATTTTATAATTAATTAGTATTATTATGTTATTAAACAATCCTATTGATGCAATGTTATAGAATGCCAAAATTTGAGAAATAAATGTATAATTCATATTTTAAAGAAAAGCTGTAAATAGACTGTGTCTATAAGAACAATTCCTCAACTAAAAAACATGGAGTGGGGCGCCTGGGTGGCTCAGTGGGTTAAGCCGCTGCCTTTGGCTCAGGTCATGATCCCAGGGTCCTGGGATCAAGTCCCGCATCGGGCTCTCTGCTCAGCAGGGAGCCTGCTTCCCTCTCTCTCTCTCTCTCTCTGCCTGTCTCTCTATCTACTTGTGATCTCACTCTGTCAAATAAATAAATAATATCTTTAAAAAAAAAAAAAAAAAAAATGGAGTGTTAGTATTGGCCTTATCCTAGATTCAAATTTTTGTGCTTAGAAAGCACCAAGAAAAATTTCAGCAAATATACAAACAGTTCACCCTGTTGCTTTTTGTAGAGATCTTTCCTGACCACACGATCTAAAATTGCAACTTATCCTTAACAGTTTTTTACTTTCCAGCTGTTTTCTTCATATGCATTGCCATTATTTCACATAATACATTTTGCTGATTTCTATTTTCCACCTTTTGTACCAGAGTATAGGCTCCATGTGGCAGGAACTTTGTTCTTACTATTTAAAATTATTATTGAGTATCTTGATAACTTACCTAAAGAATTATTTTGAAAAGAAATTTGGTTTAAAACCTTTTGCAAGACATGGGGCAGGAGATCACATGAAAAATTCAAAGGAAAACAGGGCTATAAACAATCAAAGTAGATGAATGGAATTTAAAGACAAAAGCTGAAGTTTATTCTAGTATCTCAAATTGATGGCATATTTTCTATCAAAATATAAATTGCCAAGATGACTCATAAAGACATGGACAACCTGAACAGGCTGTTTCAATAAAAATAAATAGAAAAGATTTAAAAGGATTACCAGCCCAGACAGTTTTACAGACTATTTCTACCCCAAATTTAAGGTTGCTATTTTTTTTTTTTCCCTGATCAACATCCTTGCTTTTCCTGGAACACACCAGACAAGCTTCCCTCTCTGGGTCTTTGTACACACTATTCTGTCTCGCTAGAGGCTCTTCCCTTGAGCCTCATGGTTCAAATGTCACTTCTCATTAAGACCTGCCCCAAACACCCAAGTCAAAATTGCCATCCTCCACATCTACCGGGTACTCCCTATTTACCCTTCTTAATTCCTTTTTTCTTTTCTCTTTTCTTTTCTTTTTTCTTTTTTTAAAGATTTTATTTACTTGTCAGAGAGAGAGAGAGAGATGGCATGCAAGCAGGAGGACCAGCAGGCAGAGGGAGAAGCAGACTCCCTGCTGAGCAAGGAGCCAGATGAGGGACTGGATCCCAGGACCCTGGGATCATGACCTGAGCCAAACACTGACACGGTCAACCCACTGAGCCACCCAGGCATCCCCTTAATTCCTTTTTCCATACAACTAAATACCATCTATGGTGCCATATAATTTACTTGTTAAATACACTTATTATCCCTACACATGCAAATAAATACACAGTGGAATGAAAACAAAGTGAACACAAGTTTTGTCTCTTTTGTTCACCACTTATTTCTGCTGCCTTAATACATACCAACTGTGATTTCTCAAATGAATAAATAATACTTAGGAGCCAAGCATTTATCTCTTACACCACCTGAATTTCTTTTCACATAGAAAAAAGAACACTTACCTGTTCAGGATTATTTGAGGGAAAAACGCTTCTTCTTTCTTCTTCTCACTGGCTCCTCCCTTTGGGAAAAGAAGGACATTTGATTGGTGAGAAGAGAAAGAACACAAATGAGCATGAATAGTACAATTCCTTTGCTCTATTTTTCTACTTTATTCTCACTTTCACTCAGGAATGTCATAAATACACGGACTTCAAATCAATACAATTTGGGACTAGAAAATGGAAAAAAAAGAAAATGGTAAATCACTAAGGTATTGCCAATTAAATAAGTAACAATTTAGTATTACTGTTAAAATATTATTTTACAACTTTTTAATGACTATTCTAGCTAATGCAATATCCTCTCAAATAACACCAAGTTGTATTTCAAAAAACTTGTGGAGCAGCCAAAAATTTATAATTCTTTATAAAACTATAAAAGCCAAGAGTCTCAGAATATTTTAGAAATATATTACTTTTTAATGGATCAGTCATAACTATTGAAATGTGAATATATTTTAATAAAAATTTCAATGATAGGAAAAATAAAACAGAAAATCTGTAAGCTGAGTTTGTTAGTACCTGTATTTGTACGGAAAAGATAACACATATGGAATCATTTAAGTAAAATCAAGTATTAGAAACAGTAAGTTGTGGGAAGCCACGGTAAGGCTCGAGACGAGAGCCAAACCAGGCTCTGACTTATGCCTCCTCCAACGTCACACTGCCTGATTTAAGGCAAAGGATAATGGAGTTGAGTTTGCATTGAGAAAGAGCCCGTGCTATGCGCTGCTTGCTCGCCTACGTGACCTCTCACATGCTCCTCTAGAGAGTTGACCTTCAAGACAGCCCAGGTGCACTCGTTAGTCTTCTCGTGGTTCTTGCTGTCCCTGTAAAAGCTACTAGATAATCTTTTAAGTGTGTTTATATTGGAATGATGTTTACCATCCACCATCTGGCGTTGGTATGTCTGTAGCTAGTCATTACTGGAAGATATTATGGAGCTGGTATGTGAACCTTTAATCATGCAGCAACACTTAGATAAATCACCCTTTCATTGTAAGACTTCTATATATTCCCATGGTTTTACTAATAAAGCGGCATTGGTGGAAATCATCCCCTATGCTCCTCCTGCCCCCATCTCTTTGTCTCTTTAATTTCTTTCACCATCCTCTTACCCTCGCGCTTCCTGGTCGATTTGTCATGTGGGCCGTGACAATAAGTAAAATGTTATAAAATCAGTAAAGAAGGTTTATAAATATTCTTTTGGAAATTTGCCATGGTCATGCTGTGAAACGGTAAAAGCAATTTTCTAAAAATATTACTTATGACATGATTTTTTCCATATCAGCAAAACAAATATACCTCTATTAATTTTAAAAATTCTAATTAAATAACATTAAAACATTTTTAAAGTCAGAAGACATTTGGTGAAATCAAAGTTAGAATACCTGTCATTATGGGTCATTTAGCCTGGCCATTGAATAAACAAAATTTGCTGTGTTGGCAGAGTTTAATTTTACTGCCACGTGAAGTTGATGTCTCTACGCAAAATCCATTCAACCAAACAGGGCATTTTCTTATTGTACACATCATAAAAATGCATAATGAATACCCAGTTACATAGTGATGCTTGAACAGCAGTTAACACTTGGCTTGATTATAATAAGTTAACATTATCCTCAGTTTTGTTTAAATAATATAACAATTGCATTATTCCTAAGAGGTGGTTTTTTTTTAAGTGTGCAAACATAGATTAAATTTGAAAATGCCCTTTATTTAGCAGTTAACATTGCAAGTTAATAGAAGTTAACAGAAGAATTTTTCAACAATTCATAGTAAGGTTTTTGATATAGCTGTCCTTAATTTTACAGGGTATCCTCATATAATGAACTGTATCCCCATTTAATGAACTGTAATCTGAAAGTGTGTGCTATGGAATGGGCTAGCTCAGAGTCCTGATTCAAAGAAAAAAAAAAAGAATTTTTTTTTCTTATCTGGAGGATGCCCTAGTTTAGAGTACTTTTGCTCAGGAAAAGAGGGACTCAGCTTCCTGGTTTAACTTTATCCATCCTCAGAATCATAATTCTACTTGTTAGAATATATAGAAATGGTATAATGCAGGCTTAGTTGCAGACCACCTGGAGCTTAGTCAGTTTGCCTATCTTTCTGGTTGCCATGCTCTCCAGAATCTGTTTTCCTAGGTTGTTATTTTCTATTCTCCTTTCCTCCACAGTCACACTCAACAATCACCACCACAGCAGCAGTGAATGAAACAAAGTTCACAGTAATGAGAACCAACAACATGATCCTGTACCCAAAGCCAGAAAACTGTCAGCTGCTAAAGAAATCTATCAGCAACACAAACCTTTGGTTACCCTTTGTTTGTCTTCCATAACCCCTTTCTCCCAACTTCTGAAATCAATGACACTCATGTCACCCTCTTACTGCTCTATCCTACAAAAGCCAACTATCCTTTGATACCCTCCCCTGCACTCCATATTCTTTAGCCAAGTTCAGATCCTGAAAGAGGACACAGATCACAAAAGTAATCACACATTGCACTGGCGATAAAACGTCATAGAGATGAATATGCATTAGAAACAAAACTTTGTATGCAGCACTTTTGAGCACATAAAATTATGATTGGGTTTGATTTTAAATTTGGACCAAACGCTAATATTTCTATAATGTTGCTATGACAAGCATGTGACTCACTTCTAAATTCATTTTTAGGAGTGCCTGGGTGGCTCGGTTGATTAAGCAGCAGACTCTTCGTTTCAACTCAGGTCATGATTTTAGGGCTGTGGGATCAAGCCCGAAGTAACGCTCTGTACTCAGTGGGGAGTCTGCTTAAGATTCACTCTCTCTCTCCCTTCCTCTACCCCTTGCCCCCCCCCATTTTCTCTCTCTCTCTCTCAAATAAGAAATCTTTAAATTCATTTTTATATTTTGTTTAAATACTTTCCATGAACATGTTTTTTTAAAATGAACGATTGCATATAGTTTTTCTTTCCAAGGTAAAAATTATTTTTGCTACTATATGTTAAGAAGAAATACTGATGATAGTGAATAGAATTAAATATTTATGAAAAGTATCTTGATTCATGATGATTTTTAAACATTTTTCTCTGTTACTTGAATTCTTAAATAATAGCACTAAAAATTGACTACTGCCTGTTTTGAATAAATCAAGATATTGTAAGAAATATTTGGTAAGTAGATGGGGGTGGTGCTTGTACAACCTTGTGGATGGACTAAAATTCATGGAATTATTCACTTTAAAAGGGTGACTATATGCTATGTGAATTTTGTCCCAGTAAATTACTAAAAATATATATATTGTTCAACATTATATCTTTTATAAATGCCCCAGAGGATTATTTACAAAGTAAACCTTATTTAGTGAATTCATGGTTTTAAAAATATGCCAGCATGTTATGCAATTCAGAGAATACAGATGACTATTTAATATTTATTAGACTATATTCTTGCATTCCCAAATTTCCCTAATTTTTGATTAGTCTAATTAAAAGTTTTGTAATCAAGCTGTTACAAGCTGGAGAAGGGACAGTAAAGTATCCTCCAGACTGAGAAAACATTTGAGACCAAAAAAATGAAGCAAGGTACTGCATACCACTTACACAGAGTTTTATGCAGGGTAACTTACCGACAGGGGAATTAGGCAGAGACACAACCCATACACCATGCAACGATTCTCCACCAAGCCAGACCTTAACCCACAGCTTTTATAGAGCAAGGGGCATTGTGCTGAGGTCAAAGGGCCCTCTGTGCACCAGACGATCTCTACTAGTTCTCTAAAGTGGAGCTTCCCAGGTGCCCCTTTACGGAAGGTCAGAACAAGCCTACCCACATCCTGGTCAGGGCTTACATTATCCTGCGGTGGGCCTGGAACCTGTGGCCCAGAGGGAGGTCATTTTGAGGGCATGAACAAGAGGGAGGACTAACGATAGAGTCAATGTTGTCAGCACCCCCCACACAGGCAAAGCTTGAGATCAAGTAAAATTGAAAGTTTTTTCAGATTTTGTCCTTAGTATCCAACTAGCAATTTGTGACAATGAGTTAGAGAATATTGGTTGAGAAACAATTATAGCAGCACGATGACAAGAATGTATATTAAATAATGGGAGTATATTAATTCCTTTGTATTAATTATCTGGAAAACTCTTAGCAACACTACAAGGTAATTATTGTCATTCTATTCGTATATGAATAAACTGTGGTTTAGATTATTCACCCTAATGTTATTGACTATGAAATCTGAGCACTTTTATTTTCACCAGGATACTTGTATAAACCCATGAAAGGTATGTTTCTGAAAAATAACAGTCTATAACCATGTACTAAATCTATAACCAAAATTAGTTGCAGGAACCTTCCAATATATTCAATGAATGCCTCTGTCTATCTGCAAATTCTGGGAAAGTGCATTAAAGGGATGGAATCTGTATTTTGAACAAGGACAGTAAGTGGACATAATAAAAACACATTTTATATTTCTCTCCCACACTTCCTATTTAATATACACATGGCAAGGAAATTATTTTTCTTGTAACTATATGAAAACTGGGGGCGCCTGGGTGGCTCAGTGGGTTGAAGCTTCTGCCTTCGGCTCAGGTCATGATCCCAGGGTCCTGGGATCAAGCCCCATGTCGGGCTCTCTGCTCAGTGGGGAACCTGCTTCCTCCTCTCTCTCTGCCTGCCTCTCTGCCTACTTGTGATATCTGTCTATCAAATAAATAAATAAAATCTTAAAAAAAAAAAAAAAAAAAAACCTCTGGCAAAGCCCAAGGCTTCTTTCATTCATCAAGCCCAGCTTCCTTTGCTATATTAAGTAAGACTTACTCTTCACTCAGAAGTATCACCTTCCTCTTGATTCTTCCAGCTGGAATCTATCAATCAGTGGACTTGACACCTACAGGGAAGGTGGTCAACATGGTTGGCTTCTTTTTCCTACTCACTTCTTCTGCCCCTTCCTAGTCTTCTAGCTAACTGCCATTACCAGCATCTCTGGGATTGGAGCCAAAATTTCTTATTTGAACGGGACAATTGCAAGATAACACTCCCCCTTTTTTTTAGACCTGCCTGATATTTAAAACCATTTTTTCTCACTGGCTCATCACATGTTTCCTCTGGGGATCTGCTGACATTTATCAGATGAGATACCTGGGGCAATGTGATTCGTCTCTTTCAGCAGCCTCATCCACTCTCCATTTGGACTATTTTATTTTAGTCCACATTCTATTAGTATCCCATTATCTTCTGGTAAAAATTTCTTGTCTAGTATGTACACCCAAAGCAAATATTTCCCCCATGTGTTCCACATATTAATTCCTTTGTATTAATTATCTGGAAAACTCTTAGCAACCCTACAAGGTAATTATTGTCATTCTATTCGTATATGAATAAACTGTGGTTTAGATTATTCACCCTAATGTTATTGACTATGAAATCTGAGCACTTTTATTTTCCTGATTTACACATGATCAACTTTCTTGATCCTATGAGTTTTAAGAGTGGTCTAAGTGATTCCCATCTCCTTTAAATTTAATAAGCTCCCTTAACTTGCTGTTTGGAGTTCTAGAATTGCCCTTAAGCATTTAAAATCCACTGATTGCTGATACCTCAGGTGAATCCTTAATTAAATGTCTAGTTACAGGAAATAAAGAGGATACTGAATTCTAACCTATCCATTCACCTCAGAGTGTAGATGTGTGTGTGTGTGTGTGTGTGTGTGTGTGTGTGTGTGTATGCATATGCATACATATATATGGCTATTTTTGTGAAAACACTACAATTCACCAAAATGTATCTCACACCATAGGTACATTAGGATGAGAAGGTATCCTCCTTATTTACCATTTCAACTTTCACAGAATTTCCTATTCCTCTGATGCTAACGGTATTTGAATATGTGAACCTTTCCTCCATTTAATGGGCAATCGATAAGGGGGTTCTTGGTTGAAACTTCTCTATCTTACTCATTAAAACATTAGTTTTAGGATCTTGGTTTCGTGGCCCATGAGACCATGAGACCTTACCTTAATTATCTCCTGCCTTAATGATACGTAATGTCTACATCCACAAACAAACTGCTTTTCTTAAGTCAATACAAATGGTTATAAAGTAGAAATGAGTAATTATAAAATATTGCAAAGCTCCAAAATTACAGATATCTGTATTCTGTTTTTTAACAGACGAATACTCAAGTAACACACTACATTTTACAAACTTTATTATGATTTCTGACCAATTTGACAAATTATTTACATTGCATGTTAAGTCTTCTATGGATAAGTCTCACTATTATTATTTAGAATCTAGCATCCATCATAAAATTCATGCCTGGCAAACTTTTAAATCTACCTTTCCTTATTTAAAAAAAATAAAAGAAGAAAACACACAGATATATTTGAACACATATTTCCTAATTTTGTTGCTCTTCATACCTTAGTATAGATTGTATGTAATCTCCTGTAAGCCTGAAAATTATATTTAACATTTCCTTTAGGCCAGGTCTGCTGGCAAAGGATTGTCTCAGCTTTTCTTAATCAGGAAGCATCTCTGTTTTGCCTTTTTTGATGAATATTTGCATTAAATATAGGAATCTTTTTGACACTTTTCCCTTTCAGCAATTTAAGGATGTCATTTCAACGTTTTCCAAACTCTATTGTTTCTGATGACTAGTCAGATGTCATTGTGTCCTTCATCACCTGCCTATCTTGTGTCCCTTTTCCCTAGCTTCCTTTAACACTTCTTCTTTACCAGTGATTTTTAGTGATTTCACTATGATGAGCCTATATATCATTTCTCTTTCTTTTTTAGGCTAGGATTCTTTCGGTTTCTTGGATCTAAATGTTGACAGTTGAACCAAAGTTGCAGCCGTTTCTGTCACTATTTTTTCATTTTTTTTCTGCTCTACCGTCTCTTCTTTTTGGAACTCTGATTACATATACATTAGTGGTAGGGCAAGTCCAGCGGTGCTTACTGCATGATGACCAAAGATGGAAGCCATCATTTCAATCTGAAAACTGTCAATAATGCATATAATCAAGTGTAATATTGCCGTGTGCAGGTTCATACAGAAGAAAATCATTCAAATACACAAGTGGCTTTATGGAAAATAACCGAAATCTCATCACTGCAACAAACTTACTCTGCCTCTATAAATTGAAGATTCCTGTTTTCTCTCTTGAAACTGTTTACCCTCCTCCCCTTTCCTCAATTTGAGCTGCTATACTTTTCATAAATTTCAGTAAACTGTTTTGTTGCATCACCATCAAATCCACACCTTTACCATCATTTGTGTTCACAGCGTCTTTTCCCTTCACAAAGGAAGACGCCTGCTGCTCTTCAAATTTCAGTCTGTTCATATTTACTTTAAAATTTACTTTTACTCACCATTTTCAGTTATTTCCATTCCTTTCTGGATACTTCAGAGCAATATACAAATGAACCGATAAATATGCTCTGAGACTGTTACCAATGCGAGTCCTTAGACTCTCCAAGTAATAGAACCGACTGGAGCTAAACAGGAATTCCCAGTCAAGACTTTTACTGGGGCTCATGCTTCATCCCAAAGAAGACAGCAAAAGGAATGGGGCCTCCATGCTAGCTCTCAGAACAGGTCGGGGAAAGTTTTAAAGCACTAAGACAGGAAAGGAGTGACCTATAAGCACTAAGGTCAGGAGAGCTGCAGGAAGGTGGTCACTAAGTTACCTGGTGCAGTGGACAGAATATGTCCTGCATGTTTCATTCACATGTTAAATCCCCACCCCTGGGCTTGCTTCTTCTTATTATAATGAGGGGGAAAAGTCAGTGAAAGATCAACCTCTCCCATAGACTGGTTTGGTTTGGTCTTTGCTAGTCTTTAGAGTTGAGTCCCTCCTTTGGTTAAGTATCCTGCTTCTGCATTCCCCCAAAATGTGCTACAAAGGGTTTCAGCTATCAAGAAATGTTGGATTTTGTGGTCAGGGTTGAGGGGATCTGAGTCCAGTTCCTGCTCTGTCTCAAAACCACCCATCTGAATCAAAACCAAAACATGATCCAAGACATCTAAGGAGAAACAATCTTTCTCATGACATTATCCTGCCGTTACCAGCATTTTAATTTTACAGTAAAGATTCACGACAGATTTGTCTACATTCACTGATTTCACCTTCCATATGTCCTTTTTACTTTATTCCAATATCATTTGTAATAGCTTCCATGTCAATGAACTTACATGATCGATCAAGGAAAAAGAACATTGAGAAGAAGAAAGAAGACATGACTAAAAATAAACATATGGATTGAAAAGGTAATGTTTTTATGTTAACTGGGTAATTTTAAAATTGTAGAATAATACACTGACATCATTGTTTAAAGGATTTAAAACTTTAATGAACTATATTCTTATATAAACCTAAACTGTAGAAGCTGACTAATAAAAAATTATTTAAGTAACTTCAAGTGTAATTCAAGTATATTCCCTTTAAAAATCAACATAGTTCCTTTTGGCATATGCCAAAAAATCCTATCAAACATAATATAAATATTCTGAAATAAGAAAAAATAACTTTCATTAAGTGGTAAAGAAAGGAAAACTGTAAGTTGTTAATTTTTTAAAAAAATGCCTAAGTCCAAAATCTAATATTAACAAATTAAATTGTGCAATGCTAAAAAATG
Source organism: Meles meles (assembly GCF_922984935.1). NCBI lineage: Eukaryota > Metazoa > Chordata > Mammalia > Carnivora > Mustelidae > Meles > Meles meles. Next base: position 22,807,249 of record NC_060082.1, on the reverse strand, counting down.
TTATGCTATGATCTAACAATATGTTTTGCAGGAATGCAAAGAAGGCTTAAAATTTAAAAATTGACTACTATAATTCAAAACAATTTAAAGAAAAATATTACCTAAATATTATTAATCACCTATGCCTGGGCACATATATATATATATATATATATGTATCGGCATACTGATATGTGTCTATATACATGCATATATAAATATGTGTATATATTTATATTTATTAAATTTATTTACTTATAAATTTATTAAATTTATTATATAAATTTGGTATAGAAAATAAATGGCATTCTTTTAATCCAATATGGAAGTTATGGAGTTAATGCTATAGAAAAGTTAGATATCGAGTTCAAAAATGGAAAGATGCATTCCTATATGCCAATAAATTCCAACATGATGAAAATACATGGTGAAAATCTCAAGGTGGAAGAGATTTTTATATTCATTTTTTAACACCTGAAGTAAAAAAAAGAAAAAAAAAAGGTAACCTATAAAGGAAAATATAAGGATATGTTAACTATTTATATGGAAATATAAAAACTATGAAAAATAATATTATAACCAAAGTTAAAATTCCATACACAAAAAGATATTTCATGCATATAAATCTATATAAATGAATATACATACAAATTAATGTATATGAATAATATATACATGTAAGTATGTGGGTGTATAATACATATATAATTGCTAAATTAAAAAGACCATCCCATGAAAATGCGTGTAGGATATACGAACGGCCAATTCAGAAAAAGGATGCTTGAAAAACAAATAAATATTAAAAGTATTCTCATCTTCATAATTTGTCTGGTTAATTATACACATACGTGTATTTATATACTTTGTAGTGTCATTTTCAGCTATTGTATTAGAGAAATTAAAAGACCTGAAAAAAAAAATGTGTTAGTAAAGACATAGAACAATAAGTAATTTCATTCACTGATAGAATCCATACTATACAACCACTTTGGAGAAGATATTGGCAATCTGTAATAAATTTTCTATCAATTCTCTGGAATTACACTTGGTAAAATCTCTCACATGTATGCAAAGAGACATTTACAAGTATTGGTGTAATGATAAATTTTTGGCAAACAGCTCTCCCGGTGTGATACCGACATGAATTTTAGTTATTGTTTTTGTTTATATTAACAAGCATGAAAAAAGTGAAACAACTAAGATGTATAGCAGGCCTACCCTCATTTGTCAATCATGTGAGCAACTTCTTTGCTGAATCAGACAATAGTTTCTAATATTTAAAGTACATTTCTCCTCCTTGTGTGCCAATCACAGTATAAAGGCTACACATAACTTTATTTTAATCTACATTATTAACATTTTCCCTTTATTGTCTTAGATCTAAAGAGATTTATGAAATTATGACATGAAAACAGTAAGACAAGTCTTATGTGTAGTGTTTCCCAATCTCCATGGTATAAATATATTCACGATGTCCTAATTCAATGTAGCAATATAACACCATTGAACAGGGAGTTGGGAGAGATGTGTAGTAACAAGCCATTATATAGAATTTTTATTGTGCACATACCGTAAGTATGAAAAAAAACCCTGGATCACAGTTATTGGCTAAATATAATACAAAAAATAAGGAACTGATGAGCTTGGGGCATTTATTACCTCTCTTTCTAATATAACCATTTAATTGTAAGATTATATAATTCAATGTTTTAAATTGCTGTGTTTAATAATTGTTTGCAAAATTTCTGAAATGTCGAAAACTGACTTTTGTGAGTTGTTGGGGCCCATTCCAGTCTACCACTAGATGTAAGGTTAACACTACAAAGTTTTCTGTAAACGTGAGATATTAGAAATAAATTACTTAAAAATAATTGGAGATCAGATAACGATATGACAGATGCTATGAGGTAGTATAAATTATCTATCTTGAATAAATTCATCACGTCAGTGCTTAGTTGTTTTTTTTTTTAAGATTTTATTTATTTATTTGACAGACAGAGATCACAAGCAGGCAGAGGCAGGCAGAGAAAGAGAGGAGGAAGCAGGCTTCCCGTGGAGCAGAGAGCCCGAATCGGGGCTCCATCCCAGGACTCTGGGATCATAACCCAGGCTGAAGGCAGAGGCTTTAACCCACTGAGCCACCCAGACGTCCCCAGTGCTTAGTTTTTAGTATAGATGTGAATATTGCAACACCAGATGAGTACAAAGAACTCACTCACTGAGGCTGACTGTTTTTCAATTACTTTCTTAGAGTCAGATAAAGAAATTAATTGCTATTTTACTTAAGACAATTATTATATATGGTTTCACTCATATGTGGAACATAAGGAATAATGTGTAGGACCATAGGGGAAGGGAGGGAAAACTGAAAGGGAAGAAATCAGAGAAGGAAACAAACCATGAGAGACTCTGGACTCTGGGAAACAAACTGAGGGAAGAAGAGAGGGGGATGGGGGATAGGGTACCCAGTGTGATGAGCACTGAGTGTTATACACAACTAACAAATACTACACTTAACATTGAACACTACATCAAAAATTAATGATGTACTATATCTTTGCTAACCGAACATAATAATAATTTAAAAAAAAAAACACTTTCACAGTGGGCAACATGGGAACAAATACTTTACAGAATTCAGCCACTAGTAAATTAAACTCCATTCTACTATCTCAAATATTAGTAAACCCTAACTTCAGCTTCTACTTGTGTCAGAAATCTAGCAGTGATAAATAGATTTCAATTAGAAATCACTCCTTAAGTTATGGATCCAGGATTGATTCAAATGTTCAGAATTGTATGGCACAAGTACCAAATGGATTATGCCATTCCCAACAGTCTTTTATTATGAGGGTTTTCTACTAAAATGTAAAGCCAAACAAAAACATGAGAGCTGTAACGTAACCTTGTAATCTAACCTATGACTTAAGGTATGAATTACAGATTAATAATTGAAAACTAGAGCAAGCAGTAATTTTACTATTAATCTACCTTTATTTATTAATAGCATCTTCAACTAGTGATCACAATGTTTTCAGAATCTTTATATCTTGCAAGTTTGAGAATATCTTCTTTGGCGTTTTTTTTATTTCGTATGTAAGTTATTATTCCTCATCACCCACTTACCTAGGTTCTGTTTCCCAAAACTGATGCCAGTACCTAGTGGCTAAATATAATATTACATTATGTACATGCAGTGCAAACTTTTACGGTGGGATGTCCTAAGGAATATGGTTATGAAGATACCGTTATAGAATTCTTTTTTTTTTTTTAATTTATTTATTTGACAGAGAGAAACCACAAGTAGGCAGAGAGGCAGGCAGAGAGAGAGGAGGAAGCAGGCTCCCTGCCAAGCAGAGAGCCCGACACGGGACTCGATCCCAGGACTCTGAGTCATGACCTGGGCCGAAGGCAGAGGCCTTAACCCACTGAGCCACCCAGGCGCCCCCGTTATAGAATTCTTGAGCCATTAGCACATAGTGGGACTCGAGTGAGTCCCAGTCAAACTTTAACTAATTTGAGTTGATCAGTACCAAGTCGAAGAAATCATCATTGATTCTTCTCTTTCTTGCACAACCCACATTCCATCCATCAAGTCTTCTTTCATATACGCAAAGCATGTCCAAACTTAACCACTTCTTTGAAGTTATTAAATTGGTAATCATGCCCAGTACTATTCCAGCCATTATCATCTTTACTTTGCTTTTTTTCAAGAGCTTTCCTGGCTCCACTTTCTTTTTCTCTCACCACCATCATCCCCTACCTAGATCCCAGACACAATCACAATTATCCAAGGGTAGCCCATCATAAATATAATGAAATAATTATAGTTTCTCTCCACCTAACAGGCCATCTGTGATTGGCGGCTCAGCTGTCTATCTGCATACTACCTTTTATTTCTGCTCCTTCTCACCCAGTAGATCCAGCAAAACCGTTTGCTGCCCTTCAAATGCTCCCGTCTTTTCTCCCCTTATGCCTATTAGCTATTGCCTCTGAGTAAAATGATGACTTCCACAAAATATTTAAGAGTCTGCTGTCTTATCATTCATGTCTCAGCTTAATGTTTAATGTTTGCTTTATAAACGTACCCAGTTGGCTGTACAGATTCAACTTATGAATAACAATTGCTTAGTATACATTTTAGGATCCTTTTCTTTATACACTGTTCTGACAGAACTGGAGAGATGATTACAATCCAGAATGGGAGAGTCGTAATTACCTTTGAACTTGTAAAATTTAAATGGGAAAACACAGAAAATTACAATAAAAGAATAAGCATCAACAATTGTCTCTTTCCTCTTTAAACCCCTTCTCAGAGGCTGTACAGAAGATGAAATAATGTTGCTGTCATTAAATTCAGAAATGTATTTTCACCTTTATATATGAGGTTTGGAATGTGTCTGTGATAAAGAGGACTAAATGTTCAGACTTGCGATCGTATCAGCCAATTCTCCTTGCACTAGTCCTGAACTAAGGTGAAGAAAGGGTAAAACGGAAACATTTCTTAATTAAACTAGTGAAGACACCTGTGATCCTCTGAATGCATATTTATTAAGCACCTACTATGCTCCAGGCACCATTCTAGGTGAAAGAAATACCAAATACGGTATAAGTGGCATGATTACTGATTTAATAACTTCAAATTTTATATCTCAAGATCTCAGGATATATTCACAAAAGTGAAAAAAATCAAAGTATCATTCAGTGAGATTTTGGTTGTAAATGTACCATACAAAAACCATGAAACCTAAATAAAACAAAAGGGCTATGTCAGCCTGAAATCCATTAAAATGATCTAGTTTTATTAAAGGTGTGTCTCTTTATATGTAATAGAGGTTATCCTGGGTTGCACGCAGCATTTCTCTCTGTGAAATCACTATGGAAACTGCCACAGTAGATTATAAACTCCACGACCCTCTATTATAACACTTTTATTTTGTATGTAGAGTTTTTTCCTTCTTGCAAACCTTTCAATGCAACATTATCAGGACGTATTCACATACCCCTGTAAACCTATTAAAGAAATAATTAAAGTAAGTTCAATTTTAGAGGAAGAAAGCCTCTGAACTCTGTGGCTGATTAATTCTGGACAATTTTCTTTCCATTTTGAGTTTTAAAGACATGGGTTATTTTTCTTTGAAATTTTGCTCTTTTTAGAACAACCAATACAGTTTTTTCCTTGGCCAAAGGTGCCATTCATGAGTGAATGAGAGTAAGGAGTACACAGAACAAGGCAGCATATACATAAGCAATCAAGTTAGGTCATGACTTTGTAATGGAGGATTATTAATTAGCAATATAAATAAAGTTTTGTATATTATTTTCCATTAAAAATTTTAACACACCATCCAAATGGAGTTTAATTAGAGAATGATTGTCCGAACCACTTTCTCTAACTTGAAAATCAGATAAGTTCCAAAGCAGTATTTCTATTCCATGCATGCTTTATATTCTAAATTGTATGTATAATATAGTCTTCTTAAAATGTCAGTTGATTTTGAAGCCATTATTGCTCCATCTCACATTCTCCGCTTTATTCCCTTGTGTGCGTGTGCGTGTGTTAAATGGGATTTTTAAATAAAAATGTGGTATTTCTGTAGTTTAACATTTTTTTATGGTTTATATTCCATCACCCTAACTCTGACATGAATCACTATTTTAAGATTGTATGCTGATAAGCTTTCAAATGTAAATCTTTAAGTTGATAATTCAATGTCAGTAACTTGAGATATGTTACATATCTTTATGAGCCATGATAGATATGGGAAGATAATCTGATAAAGTGTAAAACCTGTTCTTTTAATTATGGTACATTACCATACTTTAGACAGATCATATATTCCACACTGAATTAAAATAAATATCTTCCCCCCTCCCCCATCGAAGGATACTTTTAATGGGAAAATAATGTTTGGATTGAGGATAGACATACCAATCAATCCCTCCATGTCCTTTCCTAGTAGATCCTAATGTCTGTATTTCAGGAAATGCATATAAATTAATATCCAATTTTATAATATTTTAAGATAGCATATGAACTTGGGAAAATATGGCTTAATTTTCAGTGAACACTATAGCTCTATTGGTGCTCCAACTGTAATAGCATTTATGTAACCCTAATCTACACAGGTTGTTCTTGTTAGAAGGAGGCCACATACTTTACCTCAGATAATCTCCTTTAAGCAGACTGCAACTATTTTCGTGATATTTAAAACTTTCTAAAGGACTAGTCCAACTGGGATTTTGTGAATTTTTCTGTATGTTTTTTTTAAAGACTTGTATTTTATAGGAAAAAATCAGTATTTATCATGCTTGTCAAAGTAAGGGCTAAATATAAAATGCAGAGTAAAATTTGAAGCAATATTCAAAAGAGTACATAAAATTTTATAACTCATTAAGTGGTGGCTTTGTTGGAAATGATTGTAAATTCAACCTAGCACATCACTGAAATATAGCTAATGTATTAAATGTGTTCTAATTTTCTCAATTAGAGTGGATTGTTTTCTTATTTTATGAATTCTGGAATTGGAACTAATGTGCTACGGGAGCACATTTGTAGTTATCTTGACAAATAGGAGGTGATGTGATTTAATTACAGCTCGTTTTTATTTTGATATTAGCAAACAAATATTTTATCTAAAAAATTGTTGATGTCAAGCAAAAAATAGCTGAATAATATACATACTTATGTCTTCTTTTGAAAATTCATAAATGAGTTTTAACAAGAAAAAGAAACCTACAATAGGCATAAACGAATGTGGCTGTATATGTTATAAGGACAGTTTTAAACTAACACTGTCTCTAATTAACAGGAGACCAACAGAAGAATAGTACCTCCCCTTCATATTTTAATTGATTTAACTTTTCAGCAAAATCTCCAATTTCTGCCTCTACTGATCCTTGCTTGTCTATTCATGCTTTTTTCTTATCGTATTATTACCATTGTGTGGCAAACAGTAGTCAATAAAAGTTTGCTGCCTAAATAAATACACTGAGCTCCATACCTGTTGCAAATAGTTAAACTCCTATCAAGGTTCTCCTACATGCTGCAATGAATAAGAACAAGGGACACTGTAACATTATTGACCATTGAAGGAAAGCATCATTCACATCATTCACATATCTTCAATGAAGGTAAATTGAAATTTTATGGAAAGAGATTTTAGAGATAGATCGCCCATATGTGCTTTCTATATGTGCCTCTGTGCTTTGGCCTTTCACTCGCAGAGCCAGATATGGCCTGCCCTGTGTTCCAGAAGACTCCGTCCAGAGTTGATTAGACTCAGGGGTGGAACCCGAACCAAAGCAGGCTGACTGGATTCCTGGAAATGAGATTTTGGAATTGGGATATAAAAAATTTAGTTGTTTGTGAGGAACCAGAAAAGTGGGTAGACCAAGGAGCTGAGGCTGCCACCTAGGGAAAGAAATAGGATTAATCATCTGATAGCAGAGGAGTGAGTGGAGCCTGCAGTCTTCAGAGAGAAGAAGATGAAACAAGGCAGAGAAGCAGAGCATCCAGCCCTTGTAGCCCCAGGCAGAAGAGAGACAGAAATAATGAGTTTTCAGTTCCCAGAAAGCCCCACCAGTACTTCTGCTTTTAAATTTGGTGAAATTCTAATACATTTTTTTGGATAATCTCCCTCTCTTTCGTGTTAATGCATGACTGTTTTTTTTTCTTTTAAATAAAGTGAACCAAATTAAATATGCACATGGAAAAAAATGCAATGTGAACAGATTTTTTCAATAAATCGTCCTGGTTAAGTTAGATTGTCTAATTCAAGGTAAGATCTGAATACTGTGAAAATAAAACTGTATCGAATTCTGCTGCATCAGACTTTTTCAAGGCAGCCCTGAACACCATGCTCTTTTACAATCTCGGCACATTTGGAATTGTTTAGAGCATAGCCAACTCTTGTTTGGCAAGAATACAAGACAAGGACTTCCTGGGGGAACTTACTCTTGGAATGTGCTGCATCCGTTGTCTAAAGATACTGAGATCAGGGCGCCTGGGTGGCTCAGTGGGTTAAAGCCTCTGCCTTCGGTTCAGGTCATGATCCCAGGGTCCTGGGATCGAGCCCCACGTCGGGCTCTCTGCTCCGCAGGGAGCCTGCTTCCTCCTCTCTCTCTGCCTGCCTCTCTGCCTAGTTGTGATTTCTTTCTGTCAAATAAATAAAATATTAAAAAAAAAAAGATACTGAGATCTGTGAGTGAAATGTCACCAACACTAGTTTTGTCCTAATTCCTATCTAACCTCCGAGAAGAGCCTTAACTCCTGCAACACTGGATATCCCTTGACCTCCAGTCATCACACAGAAGTCATATTAGAAATAAAATGTGTATTTTTTAAAATTTCTACTCATGTTCCCTCCCAAGCACTTTGCAAACTTAATACTGTAGGAAGCCAGAACCAAGGTTTTATATACAATATGATATGCTATTTGATGGAAGGAAACTATATTCTACTTTGTCATACTTAAAGTGGTTTTCACTTTCCAGCTGTTCGTAAGGCCTCCCTTTCAAGAGAGCTACTCCCCATCTTTGTTCCCTGAGTCTGTAGCAGATCCCTAAGAAGGTAAACCGTAACTCAGCTAACTATGCAGGAGGCTCCCACATCGTGCACAAACACAGGCTGAAATCAGGAATGTATGGGTTTCATTGTGACCATAAGTCTGAGGAAATTGTTTTAAATCTGTGTTTCCTGATTTGATTGCCCCAAATTTTACACTGCTGAGCACAAGTGTCTGGAGAACAATTGCATGCATTTATCATCTCCATTTAAAAACTATTAGGTATCTTAGAAACATCTGAACCCTTTCACTGAAAAATGCTATGCAAGGTATGGCCCAGGGCGATGATGTGCTAATACATAATTATTCTGCTGAAATTCATGCTGAAAAACAATACCCAGCTTTGAGGAACTGAGATTTATTCTTATTTCCAATCTCACAGTCTTTGCTTTTGTGTAAAACTTCATCAACTGAAGTGTGCAATTGCACAACACATTTTGAGCATTTTATAAATTCCAAACTGGGGGTTGGGGGTGGGGGGAAGCAACTTCACAGGACCAAGGTCAAAGCTTTAGTTAGGATAGAGCATAGACTTTTAAGTTAGCAGTTGCTAGAGAAGTCCGGGTCTGCAATGCTACCAATGTGGATTTGAAAAAGACCAGTGGAAGTCACTGAGAAATATTCAGAAAAATTTACTTTTCAATTATGCTTTCCTTTATAATTTTCATAAAATTGGATAATGATTAGGTTATCTTTCTGAATCCAAGTTTTCCTTGCTTCCGGTTTTTCTTTCTTCCAATTATTCAAAAGGAATGCATCTGTTTATTAAAACAAAAGCAATCTAACAACTATAACATCTTCCAGGCCATAACATACCTCCAAGAGAGGCAGATACGGGTTCTGAGAGGAGCCAGTTCAAATTCAAATCCCGGAATTTCTAGGCCCTGAAGTCCCTAAGGATCAGGGCAAAAGACTTTAAACCTTTTGAACTTTTTTGGAGGGCCCCAGAATACATAAGTATTGATTTCACCAAAGACCAAAACAGCCGGTGGTTTTGCAAAATCCAGGAAAAGATGGGCCAGTATCTGCAAGTAACAGGTGCATTTCCTTTGAATCTAATAAACAACAACAGCACTCCAGAAATCTCTACTATTGATACATGATGTGAATAAAACAAGGCCTTCTCTCTTTAAATGTGTGTGCATGTGTGTGTGTGTGTAGGTGGGTAGGTAGGTGAAAACCCAAATAAACATGGCGTATATATGTTAGGAGGTAATAAATTTTTCTTTGTAGAATTTCTTTATATATGTTAGGAGGTAATAAATTTTTCTTTGTAGGAATTCTTCATATAGAGGAACAAAGAAGGTAAAGGGATAGGTTGTGATGGGTGGTTTTTAGACAACACTGCTAGTGGAAACTTTAGGAGGGACTCTGGGCGGGAGTGAGCTGGAGTGAGCATGTGAGATGCGCACCATTTGGAGGAAGAGCGATCTAGGACAAAACCATTAAAATAAAGGGGAATCGTTCAAAAGAGGTTCTATGCAAATTATTGCAAGTGAACTGTTAGGAAATACTTTTTCCAGATCTAGAAAACAAAAACAAATTTGAGGTCCTGGGGCCCATCATCTGGCAGTGGAAATAGCATAGGAATAATTGTTTTTCCTTCAAAATGGAAAAAAAAACCAAAAACCACCCACAGTTATTTCAATCAATTTTATTACTTTTGGGATAGTATAAGCAATAAAAGAGAAGCTTGAGTTTGAAAAAAAGGGGCATTTGAGTGCAGTCTAATCTTGATCTTGTAATGATTTTTTATTGAGAAAACTTTTTTTAAATGTATCCGTTGTCCTTGAATACAATGCAAATGTTCTTAATTTATGTGTGGGAAAAGCCAGGTTTTTGTTTTTGTTTTTCTCATTTATTTGATCTGATATTCCATATGTATTTGTTTAGTGGAGTTGCCATAACTAAGTACCACATTCTGAGTGGTTTAAACAATAGAAATGCATTCACTTTAGTTCTGGAAGCCAGAAGTTCAAGGCCAAGGTATAGGTAAGGTTGGTTTTTCTAAGGATCTTTCTCCTTGGCTTATAGATGGTCATCTTTTCCCCACATCTCCTATGAGTTTCCCTCTGTGAGCGCCTGTGTCCTAATCTCTTCTTGTGAGGACTCCAGTCATATTGCTGTAGGGCCCACCCGAATGACCTCATTTAATCTTAATTATCTCTTTGAAGACCTAAATTCCAAATACAGTCATAATCTGAGGTATCCATGTTAAGATTTCATCCTATAAACTCAGCAGGAGGGGGGGCACAACTCAGCCAGTATTTTTTCCTGTATGTATTTTCATCTGCAAATTCAAAATTTGTTTAGGTCTAGAAAGTATTCTCAAATTATACAAGAATATCAACTTCAATATTTCTAATACACATTTTTGTATTATTATGCATATATTTGTGTATGCAATTCTTCCCTGTCTTTTGAAATCTAAACTATTCACAGGAATAGAAAACATCTTGTAATGGTTTCGTGTTGTTGATATTATTTAGCTCAGGACGGTGGCCCCTGTATGTTCTGTGTATATGGTATGTACACAAATACATACATGGGTTTTTAAGCATACACATATGTATATACATATGTGTTATAAATGCTTGTAAGCTGTACTAGACAACAAAAGGGCTAAAAAAAAATCGTATTTCATGAGCAGATTGCAAAGTATTGTTCTATTCTTGGTCCTGGTGTACTCTTCAAAATCTCATTCTCTCCCAGTATTGCAGACGGTATATTTGGAAAAAACTTCTGTATCAGCAAAATTAATTGTGTTCCACCATTCAAGAAGAAAACAAGCATTATTTCTTTTTAACCATCTTCTATTTAGACATTGATTCTCTTTACCTAGAAAACCTTCTTTCTAATTAAAACTTTAAAAGAAACCATAAGGGAAATCATAACCATGGTAGGAAACATGAAAAGAGAACTCTGCAGGTTGGGGTCAATTTTAACCACGTATCTCAGTAACTATTCCTTGTAGTCACAGATCTCTGTGTAAAACTGTCTCTCCCTCTCCCTCTGAAAATTTCACCCACCCCCGGATTTGAGCTTTGTCTACATTGTGTTTTGTATAGGTCAGATTATATGCTTTAAAATTATCTTACCAGCAAAAAACATTATGCGATAAAGTCTTTGAATTATTGCACGTCCCCTGGCTCAGTTATTTTGTTAAAATACTTACAGAATTGTTTTAGAAATAATTATCCAGATACCTTTAAGCTAAAATGGGAAAAAATGATTATTGGAAAAAAGTTGAAGAAATACAAGGAAAAGACAGCCGCTTGCAGGACAAGACATGGAGACAAATCTTTGGGATAAAGATAAAATATGGGCTATTTCATCTCCAGCCTTTGCCCCAGGCACTATCTGTCAAGGTAGGGAGAGGTTACGGCAATCGGCAAGAGAAAGTCCCCAATTCTCCTTTCTTTTTCTACTTCAGATTTCTTGAACATTAAGCCACGGACATACCAGAACCCTACAGTGACTGAATTTCAGAAACTTGGAATGCCTGTGAAGTCTTTTCTTATCAGGGGACAAATACAGGGTCAGCAGGTTCCTGCTGCAAATTTTCAAGGGAAAGAAACCCAAATATTTTATGCTATTAAAAATCTATCACTTTTTAACCTTTCACTTTTGGTGTAATTTGGTGAGACCACACGTAATTTGATTTGATTGTGACAGAGTGAAAAATTGCATTTTTTTTTTAAGATTTTATTTATTTATTTGACAGAGAGAGAGAGATCACAAGTAGGCAGAGAGGCAGGCAGAGAGAGAGGAGGAAGCAGGCTCCCTGCGGAGCAGAGAGCCCGATGCGGATGCGGGGCTCGATCTCAGGACCCTGAGATCATGACCTGAGCCGAAGGCAGCGGCTTAATCCACTGAGCCACCCAGGCACCCAGAAAAATTGTATTTTTTTATCTTCCTTTGTTGTTAAAGACATTGTTGCTTGTTTGAGGGAGATGGGAGCGAAGCTGAGGTAGGGAGGAAGGGCGGGGTTGAGGCATGGAGAGCTAAATTTGCCAGACTGAGAGCCCCGTACTCTGCTCCACAGCACTCTTACCCCCGTTTCACTTCTGTTGTCTGCACGAGAGATCTGTTGTGCAGTGACCGGAGGTTACACGACTAACCACTCATTAATTCACAACTCTCGTCCTCAAATTGTCTTTCATACTTTATCCTTCGCACATGGTCATTATTATTTCAAGAGCTAATGATGCTATAAAAAATATCTACGGCTTGCAAAGAGCACTATCTAAATGAAACAGTCACAAACAGCTGTGCAGTATTATAATGTCAGAGCAGGCTCAGCATTTGAGGAGGCGAGAAGAGACACTGCATGATTTTTGATGTTTTATTACATACGGACGCGTTCTTCTGAGGCTCCGTAGCAGTTATTTCCAAACCTAGTCTTTCCCCATGGTGAGATGAGAATCAGGCTGGGTGAGTGATTGTTTTGTTTGGGTTGTTACAGACCTTCTCTAAGTCAGAAAAATGGATGTGATGACCTCAGGAAATTCCTTCAGGTCTTATTGTCCTAGGAAATCAAATATATTGCAAGCAGCCAAACCCATAGCAAAATATCAGTGTTGTAAATATACACATTTTCTATACACACCGTGTTCACGTTGTTTTGTATAAGGAAATACCAGATTGTTAGCCAATCTAACTTTCTCAGAACATAAAATGTCCTATTTTGCTAGCGTGTACATCTTAGATTCATGCATTCGACAAGTGTGGAAATACCAATGATTTTTTTTTTTTCAAAATTAAAGAAGTCGTATACTCTTTTATATACAGCTAAATGCCATCCTCCATTTTTCCCCTAGAGGACAATAAACAGCGACACACTTACCTGATGCTGATCACACTGTTTACACACGGCAGATGCCAGCGTAGTTTTATAAACTGGAAGATAAGAATTAAAATGCGTCACCACATGTTAGAAACATTGCAAGGCCATCCTGCTAAAATAAAATCTAGTATTTTAACGAACCATATGCTACATTCGAGTAAAATAAAAGTATGCTTAAACAAAGAAAAGCATTTATTTGCTTTATTTCTTATTAAGGGGTTTAGGTAACTATTTTTTATAACCTTTGCCTGCTCACTGAGAGCAAAGAGATGAATCTAGAACTCTCAACACACATCTATAATGCTTCCCTCCTTGTCCAGTCTAAATCCTTTTTCCTGAGTTCTCTGCTTATTTTCCTTCATCTTTATGGCAGCATTCTCTCGCAAAGAGAAAAAAAGAGTTTCAAGAATCATTTTTCTTTTAACTTGGGATCAATGGGAAATTAGCCAACGTAGCAGACCTCCCTGTCTCTCTCTCTCTGTGTGCATGTGTATTTGTCTATCTTTCTCTCTTTCTCTCTCTCTTTCACCTAATAAGGGTCTAATGTCAAAGGGATTTCTCACCTACATTTTCCAAGATGTGTGACAATCTGCATACAGTATTTGAAATGCCTATAATGTGCACTATCAAAATATACGAAATGGGAATGCGTTTTCCAAATCCAGAAATACGTAGTAGAAGGAGCTCAGGAACTAATGATAACAATAAAAATTAAAATCCCTTTTGTAGTCTGAGGTCCGATTTGAGGCCTGCGATCTGCAGCAGGTGGGTGCATGGAGTGTACAGCCATGGTGTGGGAGATGGTTGGAGGAAACAGGGTTAAGCTTTCTGCTTGCTACCCCACTTTCGTTGGTCTGCCTGTAAGAAAAGACAGCAGCAACAGCTCAAACAACTCAGAGTTGGTAAATACCATTGCAGACAGACAGCAGCTGCCAGACCCTTTCTCTTCCACCTAGAGGTCCTCCAAATGTCGAGTCGTCAGCATTATCATTTACAAAAACGGTCTCCTCCACGTCTTTCCTGTCCCTAAGACACTAAGTTGGAACACCCTCTTATGAGGACTTCCCTTCTTCCTGGGATCTTCATTCCTTAAGTACTGTTTGAACTCAGTCTTTTTTATGTCTTAAAATGGTTTTTATTTTTTCAAAATAGAAATACTTTTTCAATTTATCTGTACCTCTCCCCCAGCCAGTTATTCTTGACTATCTATAGCAGGCTAAAAATGCCCCCCCGACCTGCCGCCACGCCAAAAGAAAATCCTCCACATCCAAATCCCCAAACCAGTGACTGTGTTACCTTATATGGCAAAAATTACTCTGCACGTATGATTATATTAAGGATCCTGAGATGTGGTGATTGCCATGGGTTATATGGGCAGACACTATAATTGCTATGATCTTCTAGGAGAAGGCAATGTGGTCACAGAAATAGTGACCGGAGTGATGTAGCCAAAAATGAATGCAGCCACCAGGAGCCAGAAGAGACAAGGAATGGAATCTTGCCTGCAGCCTTCAGAAGAAACAAACCTGACTGACCCCTTGACTTTCCCCAAATCAATGAATGACCTCTGCCCTCCAGAATCGTGAGAGAATCTACCTGTATTATTTTAAGCCACCAAGTCTCTGGCAAATTGTCACAGCAGCATTTTAAAATAATATGCTATCTTTGGAGGTCTGTATGATTTGGGGGAAAGAGCAAAACACTCACACCAACTCATAATGCCAATTACCCATCACATCAAATGACACATGGGATCCCCTTTGGTCGAGTGATAGGAGATAGGGGATGACGGCAGAGACCAACAATTATCAGCAAATACACATGTCAGAAAGGGTAGATGCCCATCCTTACTGACATCCTAAGCAAATAAGTCTGAACATGATCAGGGAATTCTGGAGAAATTCCCAGAGGTTCCAGTTGGGTTATATGCATACAAATTTAGTAGAAACTCAAAGACCAAATGGTACCATAATCATCAAGTCCTTAAGAGTGAAAAGAGATCTAGCAAACATATGCTCTCAGAAGGACAGGGGCTAAACTCTGAAGAAAAGATAATGCACATTTATTTGAGCGTTAGTTAAAGGAAAGAAAAGGACCTAATGCAAGGGTTGGGTGAAGATTTACGGGAAAATAGAATATGTGTCTAAGATTGGAAGGTAATAGAAATGGCTCAGTGAGAAGACAAAGCATAGCTCATTCCAGCCAGGCAAAACTAAACCTTTGATGCCAGAAAAAATAATCCATCTCTTTATGAATGGACACAAGTGAAGATTACTCTAAAATAATATACAGTTGTCATAAGAAATGAAAAGATGAAAATAAAGTGAATGAGGTTTAAAGGACAATAAAATGACCAAAAAAATTGAAAAGTTTAATCTAATACTGTATTTGAAACTTTAAAACAGACAAATAAAAAGACAGTGAGGAAAAAATTTCAAAAATAATATTTAGAAAAAAACACAATATGAAATAAGACGTAAGCCATTTTAGGAATTGTAAATATATATTAAATTTTAAAATATGTAAATATTATAAATAAAAATATATATAATGTATTATATATATGTGTATATATATCCACACACACATATATATATATATATATATAAAATTGGATTCCAAAAGAAAAAAAAAAGCAGAAGACACTTGACTAAAAATGATACTGTCCATCCCATCCTACCTCTGCCAACATGTTACTTTTTACGAATTTACTACCCCAACCCAAATTGTTTAGAAGTCCTTGCTAATTATAGCTTCTGTTTTTTTTTTCTTTCTATCAATTCCTCTCAGATTTATTGTCTCTTTGTCTAAAAAAATATAAAAGCTGCCTGACTTGATCATTTCTTCAGATCTCCATTCCATTATCGGGCCTTCATGCACATAATAAAAATGATTTTTTCTCCTGTTAATCCATCTCATGTAAATTTAATTCTTAGCCTACCTTGGGGTAAAGAAGAGCTTTTCCTCCCTTCAACAGCAACATTTATATACTCAACACTTTAAGATCATTAAGAGGGAAAACGTGAGTTAACCTTCATTCAGTTATATTAACTTCAAGTTAAGGCCACGGGAAAATAGTTATGGAGATGAACAGACTCAGGAATATTTTTTCCCTTGATATTTCCAAGAACACCTATCAGGGAATAAGTCCTGCTCACTAATATAATATACTAGTAAGCCAGTCCTCATAACCATATAAAGTTTTATGTATTATCATAAAGTTGTAATTTAATAGTATTGGAATGAAATAGAATGTGATTCCATGTTTGTAACTGCAGGGTTCTAGGCTTGTCTCTGAAAAGTAGCTCTGCAGCATGAACATAACAATTCGTTTTAGTTAACTCATTTCTATTTTCCCTTTTTTTGTAACACTAGAAAGGATGATAAACGAGGGGTGCCTCTAAGACAGCTGAAATAAATAATACAATTTAGAATCTGTAGTTGCTTTTGGCTTCATCCAACTTCCATTCCTGACCCTTACACCTTTTCTTTTTCTTTTTTAAAGATTTATTTATTTTAGAGAGATAGTGTGTGTACAGGAATGGGGGAAAGAGCAGGGGGAGAGAGAGTAGGGAAGCAGATCCCTGCTGAGATATAGGACTCGATCCCAAGACCTTGAGTTTGTGACCTGAGCCAAAACTAAGAGCTGGACACTTAACTGACCAAGCCACCCTGATGCCCAAATCCTTACACCTTTTCTATTTGCAGACAACCCTCTTCCTCTGGTTTCATCATTAGTACATTCATTAGTCCATGATCTATGAGGATATTTACATCACATTCCTACTTGATGTCCCCTTAGAGGTACTTTCCAACCAACTAAATTACTCCTAAACTGTAATGATAGGACAACATGTTTCAGTGTGTTTTATGAATCTAGACTTGAGTTGTCCAATAAAATAAGCTTTATCTGCAAGTAACTTCAAATTTTGATTAAAACTAAAGAACATGGGGTGCCTGGGTGGCTCAGTGGGTTAAAGCCTCTGACTTTGGCTCAGATCCTGATCCCAGGGTCCTGGGATCGAGCCCCACCTCGGGCTCTCCGCTTAGCAGGGAGCCTGCTTCTTCCTCTCTCTCTGCCTGCTTCTCTGCCTACTTGTGATCTCTGTCTATCAAATAAAATCTTTAAAAAAAAAAAAAAAACTAAAGAACATTAAAATTCAGTTGCTCAGTCATACCGGTTACATTTCAAATATTGAATAGCCACTTGTGATGAGTGGCTACCCTTTTGGGTCTTGGAAAACAGAGATAAGGAACACTTCAATCACTGGAGAAATATCTGTTAATGTTACTCTAGATTCACAATAGTCTCTTTGGAAGTAAGGTCCATTTAATAAAATATATTTGGAAGATGTGTATTTCATTATTCTATTAGAAACCTGTAAGATGTATTTTTAAAAATTTTTAGTCATTTTAAATCCTGTATTTCCCAGATTAAATGAATCAGAAATTCATTTTCACTTCCTGTGTAGACTCAGGGAAAATGGATGTTCCATGAAATACACGTTGAGGGAACATGATAGGGCAATTTGAGAAATGATTTAGGGGCACCTGTGTGGCTTAGTTGGTTAAATATCTGAACCTTGATTTTGGCTCAGGTCATGATCTCAGGGTGATAAGGCTTAGTCCCACATTGGGGCTCAGCTAGGGGTCTACTTGAGATTATCTCTCTCCTTCTCTGTCTGCCCCCCAAACCTCTGCTTGCACGTGTTCTTTCTCTCTCTCTCTCTTTCTCTCTCTCAATAAATAAGTGACTTGAATCATGTGTGATGAGTTTATTGTATATAAAGGGACTTGGCTTATAAACATAAATTTAATAATTTTTTAAACTTTTCCCAATATATGTTCTGCAGTACCTATGTAGATTAATGGAAACTCTGTGCTTAATTAAAAGCTAATTCAAAAATGCAAGTCCTCTCTTTTTTTGTTTTTCATGGGATAATTTTTTTTTAATTTTGCATTTTAATTTGTACATAAAAGTGAAGGCTTTTTGGTTATTAAAGTTACTAAAGTTAGTTTTGGTATGCATTGATATTAACTTTGGCTGAGGTTCTAGTAGTACAGTACTTTTAAAAGTGGTCTACAAACAAAGGAATTATTTAAAAGGGCACTTACGGGGCGCCTGGGTGGCTCAGTGGGTTAAGCCGCTGCCTTCGGCTCAGGTCATGATCTCAGGGTCCTGGGATCGAGCCCCGCATCGGGCTCTCTGCTCGGCAGGGAGCCTGCTTCCCTCTCTCTCTCTCTCTCTCTCTGCCTGCCTCTCTGTTTACTTGTGATCTCTCTCTGTCAAATAAATAAATAAAATATTAAAAAATAAAAATAAAAAAATAAAAAAAAATATGCACAGAGCGAATATGTTAAATTCCCATAATTTGGGTTGAATAGAAATTTATTATCCAATATATTATCACTGAAGCTTGGAGGTGGTTGGGGTTATGCTTTATTCCTCTTAAACATTAATATTTAATTAACATATTTGTAGGACTGCTTTTAGTTATTACATTGGCTGAGGATTTGGTTGTGAAAAACTGCTAATTGTTTTATCATTTTGATCAGTAATTTCTTCTCTCTCGGTTCTTCAATATGATCTCATTCTTGGGCCATCTTAAGCTGGCCACCATTAAAAGAGAGTTTTCAAACATGTATCTACAGTTACAGCATTAGTGAGTGATGGAATCAGGATGTAGGCATGCTTATTCTGAAATATATTCTATTGTTTGCTTTATTTATGTCTTAATACTGGATTTAAGATTATAATGATACTATGGCAAATGAATTTTATATATTAGAAAGAAAAGACACATAGAACATTTGTAAAAACAAGGGCAAGGGCAGAACCAAACGGAGCAAAGAGAAGTTTTCGTTCTGATGGAGAGAGGAAATGTCAACCCCTCCTTGTTGAGGTTAGCATTTCAGGAGACATAGTAAGACAGTCTGTAAATGCATATGCAAAACCAGTCCTTTTGTGGATAAACAAAGCCTGTCAGAAATCAGAAGACAGTAAATCATAGCTGAAGTTTGCCCTTTCTGGCTGATGTAAGAGTCCTTGTGAATAGCGAACAGTTTAAAAATAGAAGAAGAAATAAGAAATATACAGAATATTTTAACCTTTTTCACAGGAAAAAAGTTATCTATGATAAGAACTTCGCCTTCACTATCGATCTTCACCTATAGAAATGAAGATGGTGTAAAACTAAGTTAAATTGAACATATGCAGTGAATGCAACCAAGTATGAGACTATGTATAAAAGACACATGCACAAGAAAGAAAAATCCTGAGTGACAAAATAACATCATAGAAAGCATTTCTTCATTTATAGCATGAAAGCACTATATTGCATAGGAAATTCTTTCAAGCCACAATCTGAAAAGAGGTACTGACATCTCCTTTTATTTATTATTGTTACTTATTTTTGTTGCATTTAAAAATAATATTACTATTCTCTAAATAAAAGAAAGGCATGTGCATTGCTAAAATTAGGAAAAATAGAAATCAGTAGAGAAAAAAACAACATTTATCCATGTATTGCTTTTAAACTTGCCAAAACCCACAGATCCTTTATATTTTCTGGATTTTTTTTTCTTGACATCAAAATGGTAAAGTTGGAGATAACATTTCAAGTTTTCACTAATTCACTAATTTCACAATCACACAATTATTTATACACTGATTTATGTATGTGTCTGTATATGTGTGTATCTACGAGAATATGTTATATATTTGTATGTTTATTTGCTTGTCATTTTTTACCAAACATCTTGACTCTGTCTGGTATTCAAAGCAGTAAGTAGCATTATTTTTGTTGAATATTGGGCAAATCCTGTTACGTACTTATCTTCATTTGATGAAAGTAAATACCCTAATTACATAATATCAGCTGGGACGCCTGGGTGGCTCAGTTGGTTAATGGTCTGCCTTCAGCTCTGGTCATGATCCCTGGGTCCTGGGATCAAGTTCCACATCAGGTTCCTTGGTCAGTGGAGAACCTGCTTCTCCCTCTCCTGCTGCTCCCCCTGTCTGTGCTCTCTCTGTGACAAATAAATAAATAAATCTTCAAAAATAAATAAATAAGGGGCGCCTGGGTGGCTCAGTTGGTTGAGCATCCGCCTTCAGCTCAGCTCATGTCATGATCCTGGGGTCCTGGGATCAAGTCCTACATTCGGCTCCTTGCTCAGCAGGGAACCTGCTTCTCTCTCTGCTCCTCACTCTGCTCATGCTTTCTCTCGCTCAAATAAATAAATAAATATTTAAAAATAAATAAATAAATACATATCAGCTGCCCACCTAATGCTATTATTTTCCTTGAATCCAGATCTGCTCTATCTCAAAACCAAGTAGTACCTTACATTATTGACATTTAATTTATTATATATTGACACCTACTTCTACATTGCTTTGAAACTTTGTTTTTCCAATTACATATATCTCAGCTCTTCAACTAACCTATGAATTCTCAAATTAGTAGCGACAATTCCAATAATTTTTGAATGCTTAAAATACAAGTAAATATTTGGCAGTCTTTTTCATAATGAGTGCTTACTGAGAATCTATAAAATGTAAGTGATGTGAAGAGTATACAATATACTCTTGAATTAAAGAGAATTGATAGATACTTTTCAAAACCTGACTCAAATGTGTTGAAAAAAATGTTGCCGTAGAAAACAGCACTTACAATTCTTATTTGAACAACTCAAGACAGCAGGATCACAGGCTGTGTTAATAGTGAATGGTTTAGTGGGAGTTCCAGAACATCATTTTAGAGAAAACAATTTTTTTTTTAAAGATTTATTTATTTGACAGATAGAGATTACAAGCAGGCAGAGAGGCAGGCAGAGAGAGAGAGAGGAGGAAGCAGGCTCCCAACCAAGCAGAGAGCCCGACGCGGGGCTCGATCCCAGGACGCTGGGATCATGACCCGAGCCGAAGGCAGAGGCTTTAACCCGCTGAGCCACCCAGGCGCCCCGAGAAAACAATTTTTGAAGATTAAATTATAATTTCTGACTCTCATACATTTTTTTTTTTTTTACTTTTTTTTGGCTTGGATAACTTTTAACCTTTTCTTTTTTTTTCCCATGAAGACAGCAGTATTTTCAGCAATTGTAATAAATCTATGCTTTCTGCTTTCTTCACTCTGTTATGTTATAGACCTGAATAATGTGATTGCAGTAGACAACTTCAGAAATGGCTCCCCATAATCCCTTCTTTGTGGTAGTTATGCCATTGTAGCATCTCTCATGATGTTCACATGGCAAAGAACAGAGTCCAGATATCATCTAATAGGCAGCAAGGAACATAGATCTTTGGTCCAATAACCCAGAAGAGTAAGTCTGGAAGCAGATCCATCCCTAATTGAGGCATAAGATGACTGAAGTTCCAGGTGATAACATTGATTACAGATACTCTGAGTCAGAGGTACCAACTAGGCTGCCCCTGGATTCCTAACTCATAAAAATTGTGAGATAATGTTTATTGCTCTAAGTCACCAGATTTTAGGATAATTATTAGAAGCAATAGGTAACAAATGTAATAGTGGACATGGAGAATGCAAAGGAATATCCTCATATGCAAGCATGTAATAATGATAATGATAATGATAGTGATAATAATATATGCACTAACCTGTAATGGCTATGCTTGCTTTCCCCAGAAGACACAATGGAGAACGTATTTTTAAATCCTTACTCTGATGCTATTATTACCACTTCTAGAAAATCTGGCATTTGAAAGTATTTTGAAGACTAAAAGAAATTCTATACACTGCATATCCCAACGTTTAAAATAGTATGATGCCTTGATAAAGTCACAGATCTCATATTTTCCTTACTTATCTTTGGTCCTCAGTTCCTGTGGCTTCAATACAAGTTTCCATCTTATTTAAGAAACAAAACAAAACACATGTATAATCTCTTTTGTGCAGATTCATTTGCTTTTTAGCACCCACTGATTGGAAATTGTGGTGGTATTCAAAGACATGGTGGTAATTACCAAAAGTAAATTTCAAATTCCTGTTGATAACTTTTTTTTAATCCAGAATTTCTGTATGTGAGCCACATGCATCTTTAATGACCTTCAAGGATCCTAAAGTTGCGGACTCCCCCAAATGCGTTAACACACTTCCTGGACTATGGCCCTAGATCATTAAGGACTGAAAGCACTGTGAAGAATAATGTCCGAAAGCACAGTTGTCTTTCTCATTTATTACCATATCTAACTGCCTTAGATTCTGAAAGATGTTGCTTATAAACAGTTAACCTTCTTTTCAATGATTAATTGAAGGACATGTTTACTAGGCTCTACCATTTTAATTCCCTGCAGTAAGTTCTCATACAGTAGCTTTTTTTATCAGTCTCGTAATTCTGGCTAAGGTCAGGGTTTGTATTTCAAGTTGCATAAACATTTATTAATTCACATATCTTAAACCAATTTACAACTTAGCTCAAATATTAAAATATAAGCAATTCAAGTAGAGATCAGGAATCATCTACTGTTTATTTTCTAGAGTGGTACCAAATTTAGCCTATTGACAATGTGTGACTTCCAATGTACTGCTTGTATTCAACAGCACTATCATTTCCAAATCATCTTTTTAAAATAAACTCTAATGCTAAAATTCAGATATTTTTATTTCTTTTAACATTCCTGTGTGCTATTCATATAGCAAACTCAAGGGTATTTTGCTTATCATTATTTCAATTTGCTTTTCAATATTCACAAATAATTCCTCCTGAATGTGAAAAACATAAGATCAAGATAGAAATAATGGCTGGAAAACATTTCATTTAAAATGTAACACCTGATGTCAAGGTCAAAATAGTTTAATGTAATATTTCTTGATACATCCATTGTATTGAATATAATTATTATACAGTATATAGATACATTTAAAAGAAAAAATGATCAAATAAAATTTTGTAGCTCCAGATTTACATTTTACATTACTCTATTTGTTACCAGGAACTATCAGTCAAATAAACGTATTTTGAACTGTTAATCAAGTTATCATGAAAATATTCAAAACAACATCAAGTAGCCAAGGGTCAAGTGCAAATTTTATAGTTAAAGATATTTAGAAACAACTTTCTAGAGTGTGACATTTATTATAAATTTCCAAAAAGTGAATGAAATAAGAAGACATACTTAGTTCAAGTTGGGGTTTTTCACAAGAGGAAATGTAAGGCAATGTAAAGAAAAGGATAAAGTCTTAAATAGAGGGAGTCTTAAGAAAGAAGTTAAAGTCTTATACAGTCTCTCTAGATTGTAAGAAGGGAGAATAAACATTGAAAATCATTAATTGAGAATAAATGGGGGCAGAATGGGAAGGTAACGAATTCATCAGGGTAGGTAAATATGGGAATTAGTGAGAGCTAGAAGGGCTGTAGTTAGATATCTTGATGTTTAATTAATTCAGAGGTAAAGCTGTTCAAGATTTTGTTAGGCTGCAGGATATAGTTATGGGATGAGATAAACAGAGAAGAGGTGAAAATCACTGGGTTAGAGGAATCAGGGGATAAGTATGTAATCCCTTCTGTGAGAAATCTACTTATTTATTGAGTTTCTCAGATCACAAAGCTAACAAAGGTTGAGAACATGAACTGGTACCAGAAGAATGTGAAGATGTATGAGCTCCGAATGGACAATTTTTCTAAAAACAAAATGTCATGTGTAGAAAAGAAATAATTTTGAGTAAGACAAATCGTGTTGCATCACCATCTGCAACACTTCTCATAAGAAATAGCACAATACGAAATCGTCAAAAACAGCAAAGAACCTAATTACACAGCAGGGAGAGGTACGTCTGAGGTCGTTTAAGAGGCAAGAAGAAAATATTCTAGAATGAGGTGAGCTGGAAAGGACAATGAGTTTATAGGATATGGGGGAAGGATCAACAGCAGGATAGAAACCAGTCTGCTGACTTGGGGATGTATGCATAGCCATCATTCGTGGAGGTGCATGCAAAGACAGATGCCCAGTGGAATTTGTGTTTGGATGAATGTGATGGATGAGTAGATAAAACAGTATGGTGGAAATAACTGGATGCCATCTCTAAGTGGAACCCAGGTGTGAAAATACTTCAAAGCTGAAATAATTAAAGACAATGACTGGTTTCAGATTTAGATAATATTCTCTGTTTGCGATACAGTTATTAGCTTATAGTGATGTGGTTTGCAGTCATTAGTTTAAAACCAAAATAGAATTCTGCTGTGTCGGGTGTAGAAATTATCAGTAGATCATTTTTCCTCTTTAAAATATGAGATTAAGCCAAATGAACCACAAAATCATAGTATTTTTCAAAACCCGTCAAAGAGCTGGGGATGTAAAGATATGTAAATGAATTTCCAGAAAGTGGCTGGCCATTTTTTTAAAGAGAGTGAGAAAGAGTGATCAAGTGCTAGCGCCTAAACGCGCACACACACAATCTCTCTCTCTCTCTCTCTCTCTCTCTCACACACACACACACACACACACACACACACACACACACAGGCCTGGGTAGGGAGAGGGGCAGACGGTGAGGAGGAAGGAGAGAAGCAGACTCTCTGCTGAGTTGGGAGCCAGCCAGGGCTGGATCTCAGGACCTTAAAATCATAACCTGAGCCAAAATTTTAGGAGTCAGATGCTCAACTGACGGCACCACTCAGGTACCCCTACCCATTTTTAAGGGAGAAAATGCCATCAGAAAAAGAAAAGAAAAAAATAAAGCAGGTTGAGAAGGAAACTGCTAGTTTGAGAATTGTGGAGAACCCAGACAAATTTTTAACAAACGTTTGTCACTGGAAGGGCGTGATGGTTAGAATTAGGAGGAGTCCAAGTCCCAACTCCAGGGTGCACTCATGAGCCCTCTGTTTCCAAGGACTTCGCCATATGCAGGAAAGCTGGGCAGGGCAAAGATCCAAAAGAGACGTGCAAGATGCCTTTCTGATTGCAGGACATCAGCACAAGCTGATTGAAAACAAGGGCAAGGTGGGCAATGAGAGACGCCCTGGAGCTCCTGATGCCTTCCACATGCAAGGTAATGGTCTTGGCAGGGCAGAAAGAGGAACAGAACTGAGAAATCTTTCACAGGAATGAAGGATGCACCACAGTCACCCTCTACCACTTACTTCGGAAAGAGCAGAGTGGGAAACCAAGCTTTCACCTTTAATCTAAAAGTTATTTAACTATGTTATTTTGTTTTCAGACATACTGACCTTTTAGCCTACACTTCTATTCTTGACTTCTACATTTCTTACACTTATTGAAATAAAGAATTATTGCCTGTGTGAATTTTTTTTTTTTGGTAATAGATTGATAATGGTGGGTTCCATGGTAGACTAATACAAAAGGACATCGTGGTCCACTTTTCACATATACTATATAGGACTGTATTTATGGTTTTACTGTATACACTCAACATATAGTCTAAACTAGTTAATTACACAATTCAGGTCTTTATTTTTGTTTTTATTTGTCTCATGAATCTAGCAGCTTTCAAAAATGATGTGTGAATATTTCCAAGTGCTACTGTTGTTGAATTGGTTATTTGGTAATTAATTAATTAATTCATTTGACAGAGAGAGGGGGAGAGAGAGCATGCATATAAGCAGGGAGAGTGGCAGGCAGAGGGAGAGGGAGAAGCAGGCTTCCTGCTGAGCAGAGAGCCCACCGTGGGGCTTGATCCCAGGACTCTGGGATCATGACCTGAGCTAAAGCAAGATGCTTAACCAACTGAGCCACCCAGGCACCCCTGAATTGGTTATTTGTTGGTTTTATCTACTGGAATAAAAGCTGCATAACCACAGAAAGTTTAACCTCTTATTGACCAAGGTCTTCAAAGTGCCTAGAAGTAGGCTTGATACAAAGTAGCCTTCAATAAATGTTTGCTGATTTCAAATTGATATAATTTTACATTATGCATTTTGATTTGTTCATGTATATTCTCATGATCACTGCAAGGTTTTTGTTTTTTTGAGAAAGAGAGAGAGAGGAAGAGAAAGAACGTGAGTGGGGTGGGGCAGGTGGGAGGATGGAATGGGTGGAGGGGCAGAGGGAGGGGGAGAGAGAGACTCTTAGGCAGGCTCCCTAACAAGCACCAAGCCTGACTCGGGGCTGGATTTCACCATGCAGAGATCATGATCTGAGTCAAAATCAAGAGTTAGATGCTTAGACTGACTGACCCACCCAAGCGCCCTGATAATTACAATGTTTAATGAGTTGCTCTTTTGATCAATACACAACATTTCTCAATATAAATGATTAATTTATTGCTTAGAGTAGTATGTTGTTAGATTTTGAAATTGTGATTCCTGCTTGCTTTTTTGTTCAAAGTGGTGATATATTAAGGGAATGGGCCATGAGGATGGTCTGTTCTGAGTACAGACAATAGGAGACTACATCGTTTTAGAGATGTAACAATAATACACTGGTTGAAATTCAGTCTGCTTTCAATTACCATGATGAATTGGCACTTATGAACAATGACTGTGATAAAGTACTCCAGCTTGCCAGGGTACCTGGTTCTCATTGCCCGCATCCTTGAAGGCCTGATCTTCCAACACCTGCTTACTTTCAAAATGCCTCTGTTTATTCTGTCTTCTTTCAGGGAAAATGGATTGGACCTTTTTTTATGAATTAAGTACTTTGTTTATTCATAAAAATTTTCATAGTTCATAATAATACAGCTGGATGAACTGCGAAAAGTTTAATATACCTATGTAATTACAGCATAAAACAAGATAAAGAATACTAATAGCAACCCAGAAACTACCAAAAAAATGTCCATCACAGTTGATAATCATCACCCAGAAGAAAGTGCTGATTGGATTTCTATCACCAGGAACTAATTTTATCATCTTTTAATACTAATATGAGTGGACTCTTATTGTATACACTTTTATTGTCTCCTTTCAGATAATATTACATTTGTGAAATTTATAATTCATTCATTTCATTGATATATAGTATTAACTCCATAATGATAATGCACTTATCCATCATACCATAGTAAGGTAGGTTTGTTGTTTCCAATTTACATTCTTTTTTTTTTTTTTTTTTGAAGTAGGCTCCACGTCCAGCATGGAGCCCAATATAGGGCTTGAACTCATGACCCTGAGATGAAGATGATCTGACTAAGATCAAGAGTCAGAGGCTTAACTAACTGAGCCATCCGTACATCCCCAGTTTGCATTTTTATTAATAACACTGATCTGAACATTCTCGGGTATGTGTTTTGATATAAATATGTACACAATTTCCTTGGGCATATAATTGCTGAGTCACACTTCAGTTTTAGTAAATACTTCCAGACAGGTTTCAAACTGATTTTGTCACCAGCAAGACCCCAGGACCTGACTTTTATTGCCACCTGCATGTACTCCCTAACCTTTATCCCACATTTTCCTTAAGTTCTTCCTTCCAGTTTATCTTTTAACTCAGGCCAAAGACCAATGGGCAAAGCATCTGATGATGGAAACAGAAACTATTGCTTAAGCAGTAACAACTGTCCAAAAGAAGAGCTCTGACCTGTCCAGACCAGTGTGAACTCTACCACTGACTTCCATCACGACAGGTGGACCCTGGCCTGTGATATCTTCCTCCTTGTAATGCTAAATTACCAGAGGAGGAGTACAAACCTCATTAATATTACATACAATGTATGGGCCTGTTTCCTTAAGATGCAAACACAGCCTTCTACCTGCCTCTAAGCAAAATGACAAAACTTCCTTTTCTGACTATTCACCATAACCCTAAAATGAAACTATTCACCCTTGCTCAGAAAGTCACAGCTTTGGAAGTTAATCCCCTTGATTTCCTTATTTGCCTCAAATAAGATTTCTTTTGTGTGTCAGCTCCACCTGGTGTAGTCTGCACCTATAATTCAGCAAGGAGCAAATTCATGTTAATAAATTACATAATTAGGGGCGCCTGGGTGGCTCAATGGGTTAAAGCCTCTGCCTTCGGCTCAGGTCACGGTCTCAGGGTTCTGGGATTGAGCCCTGCATCAGGCTCTCTGCTCAGCAGGGAGCCTGCTTCTTCCTCTCTCTCTGCCTGACTCTCTGACTACTTGTGATCTCTGTCTGTCAAATAAATAAATAAAATATATTTTTAATTATATAATTAATAATATTGAAATTATCAATCTAATTAATATATTATATGATTAATAATTAAGTTATTAGTTTACTTAATCTACACTCCTACCAGCAATTTCTGACAAAGTTGTTTGCCTTACATTGCCATCATTATTCTCAATCTTTCTTTAGAATATTTGCTATATTGCTGATTGTATGTTAGCACTGTGGTTTTAATTTATGTTTCTTGGATGACTAATGATGTGCAAGACTCTTGGGCCTGAAATAAATATTAGTTATGCTGATTGATGGTCACATTTTTTTGACTACTCTTGAAATGTGAGTATTGGGTGAATTTTGTCAATGCTGAAGCTGGGTTTGGGTTCTGTTGTTATGGGGACATTCGATGAACCAAGAGCTTTCAGTTCCATCAGCCTTAACTAATACTGAGGGTATGGGCTGGTATGCTGGAGAGTTTTACTCCAGGTTCATCACCTGCCTTAAGTCATGGGGTTTCTTAGCTCCTGAGCCTGGAGGGAAGGAAACATTTTATGTACCATAAGGGCTGAGAACAAGAAACCTGGGATTATATTACTAGAGTTGGACTTCATAGAAAGTCTGGGGTAACACATAAACAGGCTTCACAGACTACAACACAAATGCAATTGTCCACAAAAGCTTTTCAGATCAGCCCTGCCATGCACCCTCAATCCTCCTCTGCCATTATGTCCAGGCTTTTACAATGCACACCAAACTGCCTCCTCTTCCACTGACATCCTCGTCCACGTCCTTGCTTCACTTTACTCAAAATTCCTGTGTAGCTCTTGTTTATATTTACTCATAAATTAGCATTTCACATTGCCCTCTAGAACCCTGAGGTTTTGGAATATTTCCATACGGTTTTTGAAATGTTTTTCTTCTACCAGCTGATTCAACGCTGCATTGTGTGTATTCAGTTCCACGTCCCCAAAGTGTCAAAGCAGGAGGGCCTATCAGTGATTATTGTGCTCATCCTATCATTCTACCAATCCAGAAAAAGAAATCATGGACTTATGATAAGCCATATACAACAGAAAAAAGAACAGAATAAAGAAAGCGGACAAAAATGGGGAACACTCAAGAAGCCTGAAAACCATAGAAATTTTAGTGAACTGTTGTGAATGTTTAGAATGCTAGAAGAAGTGGTCTGTCTCCACGTAGTGGAAACACAAAGCCAAAACCATAAATCAGGCAGAGGTCTATTTCCCACTAGATGGGGTTAAAAGTATATGGATAACATTCGGAAAGCATGGCCAAGAACCTAAAAAGTCAGAAAGATTAAAATCCCCATTAGAGGCAGTAATGACTTCAGCTCACCCCGATCTTCTCTCGCAGTGCATCATTCCAGTCCCAGTTGCTGCTGATCGTCCCCAAGATGAGAGTTTGTTTGACTCAGGTTATCTTTCTCAGGAGGCCTCACCATAAATTCAGGCCAGTGTGTGGATTAAATGCACTTCCCTCAGCCATTCACCCTCACTTTATTCACCATGGCCAGAGAGAGTGGATTTATGAGTCTAAAAACCACATCAATTGCTCTGTCTTCAGAGGAGTTTCCTGTGACTTTATTCTCTTAAAGATGGGCTGAGAGAAGACATTACATTAGCATTTGCAATAACATCACAAAGCATTATTCATGTAGTAGTTTGTTTATCTTGGAAATGCCTAGGAGTACAGGCCTCTTCAGATTCGAGAGGGAAAAAAATTGAGAACAAAAGAGTGAAAACATTTGCTTTCAATCATATTCTCCTTCGCAGAAATATTATAAATAAGCATCCTCTCACAGAGAAATGGCAATTTAGCCTCATTTTCTCCTGCTTTTCTTTATAAGTTTAATGAAAATTTATTATACACCTGACTGGATAAAAGATTTTGAACCATCATTGCTGAAAGGTTAAACATAGCAGAATCAAACCTGCTCATTAGATTTCAGTGTGATAACAGTATCATTAAAAACTATCCTCCTCAGATTATAATATTCAGTCCTTATGATTTATGTTCAACACATTGACAGACAAGAAATGACCAAGGAAAAAATTCCTTAGGAGTTGATAAGAAGACATATGTTTATCTGTCAACACATATGAGCCTTCGGTTCTATTTTGTATGTTTTTTTTGTTGTTGTTTTCTTTCTCCTTTTAAGAATTGTTCAAGATATCTCCCAATGGTCTATACCTATGGTTCATCAGTTTTTATTGCTCTGTATATTCTATTGTGGTTATACCACAATTTATTTACTTATTCTAATGTTGATGAACATTTGGGTCATGTCCAATTTCTGGCAATTCTAAATGATGATTCTATGTAGATTACCATGCATGTATTTTGGATTAGATGTGCACTTCTTTTTCTAGGGTTTATAGCTGGAAGTAGAATTGCTAAATTGTGGGATATGCATATGTGAACTTTTGTAGAAATTGCCAACTTGTTCTCCAAAACTTTTGTCTGATTCGCATGACATCCAGCAGTGTAGAAGTGTTCTCACAGATCTTCACCCTCACCAATACTGATACTGGCAGACTTTAACGTTAGCTAACCAATCTGTGATGTAGGAACATCACCGTATGGCTTTGATTTGCTTTTGCCTGGTTACTAAAGACATTGAGAGCCTTTTCACACATTCATTGTCCACTTGGAGTCCATCCTTTGTAAAGTTCCCATTTATTTACTTGCTTTTTAAAAATAATCTCATTAGTTCTTAATGTATTCTATATGGTCACCATTCTTTAGATTATCTTTTCACAACTTTTATGAGTTCCTAATTTCAATGCCTATACAATATCTCAATGTTTTCCTTGCATTAGTTCTTTTATGTTTTGTCTTAGAAATCATTCTCTTCCTCAAGGTCATGAAGATCATTGTCTATATTATCTTATAAAAGCTTTATATATTTAACTTTTACATTTTAGGTCTTCAAGCTACCTGGCATTGATTCCCTTTTAATTGTGTGATATAGAAGTCCAATTTCATTTCTTTTCCTTATATGGATTGACAAATTTCCTACCACTGATTATTAAAAATTCTTTCCTCCCACTACCTAGAAGACCACGATGTACATATCAAGTTTCTGCATAGGTGTAGGTCTATTCCTGGACTTTCTCTTCTGTCCCAATTGTCATTTTGTCAATTTCTACAATAATACCAATTTTTTTTTTCTTTATATCTCTTCCTTCAGTAGCATTTTGATATGGTCAGCAGTTGAACTTCTATTTAAATTTTAGAATCAGGAAATAAAATCTACTTGTAACTTTATTTTAAAATAAAATGTATATATGTGTATTAATGTATATTCGGCCATCCTATAAATCTCATGTTAATTCTAATAATTAGCAATTATTATTAATTTGATTACTTTGGATAGTTTTATGCATGAAATCATATAACCTGTGATTATTAACAGTCCTTGTTTCTTCTTTTTTGATTATGGCTATTTTTTCCTTCACTGAGATTTTTGGGGGCTTAATTATCACAAAATCTGGTTTTCTTAGCTGATAGAATACATGACTCTTATTAGATCTCTTTAGATTTTGGAGGTCGCAGAGACTATTTGGCTGAATATTTGGTTTTAACCCATGAATTCAACAGTCAAGAATCAGAAAAAGTTTAGATGCTGTCCTGGCTGTTGTTCACAGTGTTGCATGAACACTGCCGCTGATCCAGCACATCCCAAAGAGGATTGATGTTTCTCTGGTGGATCAGGATTCTGGTCAGAGTCTGCAGAAATCTTCAATCAGAGAAGAGCCTCACAGACCACTAGCTTATGAAAGGAAGCTATGCTAAGAACCATTCTTCTTGTGAGAAATAGTCTCAGCTTCTTACACTTGTGCAGCAGGACTCCTTCAAGTAAAAACGGTATAAATGAGGGAGGACTGACTATCTGTCTTAAAGCCACTAATATTTTGTACATATCTATAGACCCATGGGGAGATTATAATGAGCACTCAACTCAAGAAATCAGATTCAAGTCTAATTTACAGTTTGTTTTGTCTCATTGACTGGCTCCTGCTAAGAGTGAAATGTTATCCCATTTTACCTACACACGCAAGGACGGACCTGAAGGCTAGTGGAAAAGATCATCCCTCATATGGACAGGACTCTGAACAGTATATATAGAAGTATACTTTTCCTAATGAAAAAAAGTACCAGAAGTACAACTATGCAATGATTTATGGGCAATGGCTAACCACATGGCAAGAAGATAAGGGCAATTAATACAAAAGAAAAGAGTTGCTGTTTCCTCATAAAGAAATTTGGGGAAGAACTGTATGTATGGAAACTTCAGGGTGAGACTCAAGTAAAAGCATATCTGTTTCCTACGTGAATCCTAACGAAACAGTATGTACTTCAGAGGAGGCACTCGACAATCAGAGGGACAAGCTTACCCATCCTGGTCAGCTTCTTTCCCTAATTACCATAAAACCTGATCAATAAGCTCACACTGGAGCCAGGATAGAGATCATCCCTATCAAACAGCAGGGAGTTCACCTTACTGAGGCTAAATGCGTCACAACCATTGATGGAACCCAGCCTCATAATCGCGAAGAAGACAGTTGTTACCTGATAGAACACCATTTCCTTGGAGGATCGGGAAATCACCCAGTGAAATCTTGACAGTTTGACCCCCTTCTTTTCTAAATAAGCAACTTTCTTCCCTTGATAAAAATTATGCTGGATATGGATTTGTCATCTCTGGCCATAAGACTTCTCTGAGAATTATCAGTTACAGATTTGCCAAATGTCTAATTCATGGTTACAATATGCACACCATTGTTTTTGAATGAACAATTCATTTTACAAAAACAACAAGAAAAAAATTAATACTGAGGATGGAATGGTTCATGTCTAGGTAATCTGTCTTACCAGTTTTCTCAGCTAGAATAAACTGTTTTCATGTAAAGCTGAAGGGACACTTTAAAGAATTAACAATGACATTGCTATAAGCTGTTTAAGTATATTGTCCCATCTATTTGTAGGTACTACAAATGGTACCATAGATGTAACTGTCTATTTGTAATACCACAGATGTAACCATCTCTTTGTAGGTCCTGGAATAAGCAATTATGGAGGATATAAACATGCCTTCTCTAGGCAATATTTGATACTGTTTCTGCCACAGCCACAACATACTATTCTGGTGTTCAAGATCTGTAAATGGTATTTCCTAATAATTCACTAGTAAGTTTTTGTTTTCAATCACCTGAAATCTGCTCTTCTAGTTTAGAAATTGAAATGCACTCAGAAAACAAAACACAGTTTCCAAGCAGTCATGATATCACTTTAGAACTCTATGCCGTTAAATCACAAGAAGAGATGTTTATTGCACTGAGACGTTTAATTCTGATTATCAAGATGAAGCAGGTAGGCAGGAGTGTGTTTTGAAAACAGAGGATCCTCAGGTAAATCGCTCAACTCCTTCATAACCTGGACTAATAGAAAAGGCAAAAACACTAATGGCTCAAAGTACCAAGTAATAAAAGTTTAAGTGCTAAGATGCTGGCTGTAGGGAAAGGCAACATGGAATATATGGTGAATGAAGAGTAAGATGAATATCAACTGTAGCCCTGGGAACCGCAAAGTAGACATTAGTAACTGAGTGTGGCCTCTCCTCCTTTCAAATACCTCCATGGTTATACATACAGCCACATTTCCCTATGGCTTTCCTAATACAGTAACTATGAATATTTTCTCCTTGCCTTATTATGGATAAAGGCTTCCCCTTCCTTTTCCCTAATACTTTATATATGCTGTATTTTTTGATAGTTGAATTATAAGTTGGTTTTCTATTTACAGAAAATCAAGGCAGAATTTTGACCAAATAAGCAGAGAGTTGATCTCACTGAGATGAATATCATGATTGATGGTGCACTGGGAATCCCCCGTGGCTTCATCTTACAGTGAAGACAGACGTTCATTATGTATAGGAAGTGATGAGTGGAATTGGAGGAGCCAAACTGATGGAGTATTTGGATATGTTGATTGATACTAACAACCTTTCTTTTATCTTGTATTTCTAGGGTTGGGAAGCTAAATATTGCATTTTTCAGACATTGTCAAAGCTAGAGTTCTGAACATAAATTAATTATTACATTTATAAGTCAGAAATGAGGCAGATCCATATTTCTGGAGTATTTTGGACAGAATAAGTTGCTCTGAAAACAATGAGGGTTGGCAGAAGCTGGGATCCATGTCTTAAAGTCTAATTACCAGACTCATGTTCCAAGAAAATAATGACTGTGGCAGCATTGTTAAAAGGGGCAGAAACCATTTCCTAAACTCTGGGGGACAAAACCAGTTTCCTGGCTTCTTGATCCTAGTTGTAGTCATATGAAATTAAAGCCAAAACCTAATGGTAACTGTGTGATTTCAACTGTTCTATTTTATCCAAAAATTGTGTAAGAATCTTCTTGGTCTTGCATAGAATCTTGATTGATATATTGGTTATCTTTATTAAGGTTGTTCTCTTTTCATATAAAACATGCATACTCACATGCAAATATGTTCAGAACTTATTTTTTTTTATTTTATTTTATTTATTTGACAGAGAGAAATCACAACGAGGCAGAGAGGCAGGCAGAGAGAGAGAGGAGGAAGCAGGCTCCCTGCGGAGCAGAGAGCCCGATGTGGGGCTCGATCCCAGGACCCTGGGATCATGACCTGAGCCAAAGGCAGAGGCTTTAACCCACTGAGCCACCCAGGCGCCCCTGTTCAGAACTTATTTAGAAATTATATATGATGTGCTTTTTAAAAAATTTGTCCTGTATCAATTTTTTAGTATACTGCTTCTATTATAACTTTCCCTATAGTAGGCAAAAAGGCTAGCTCATGTTGTAATTAAAAAATAGCCATGACATACATTTCTGGCCAAGATGCAGTAACCAGGGCAAAATTTAGAGTCCTATTCTCTAACGACTGAAAGACTGGGCAAAATATATGAAACAGTGGGTCTCAAGACATTGGACATTAGGCAGTGAAAGAGAATGATTGCTGAGAAAATGGGAAACGAACAAAGTAAATCCAATTATTTCCCCAGTTTACTGCCTGAAGATATTTCCAGGCTGTGGCTCAAGGTTCAGACAGTAGGAACCCAAGCAGACCTAGAAAGTTTCCCTGACTTGGTAAGACAGAGAAAGGAAATGAGGCAGACTGTGATGGTCAGAACTTCAGGAAAATATATCAGATAAAAGACTGCTGCACAAGAGGAGAACCTCAGCATCTTCAGGTAACCCCTTCAAGAATCAGTTACACATTAATCAAGAAACTACCCAAGGGTGTGGGAAGAGCTATAGACAGGATTAGAGCAAAACAATCTCTGGAGCTCACAAAATGCCAGAAAACTGCCTATTCTCACCAATCATACTGGAAACCCTTGTCATTCATGGGGAATCAGGTAGAGCATTCAGAAAGTCTTGCCTCGGTAGTGGAAAGAAATTAACCCTAGACTAGACACTTCTGTTCCTCCCTCCACAGTATTAAGACAAACTGAAAGGGAACAAACCATTTTCAAGATTTAATGATCTCCCTGAACAAAGCTAAAAAATATTTAAAGGATTAAAAAAAATTATTCATCACATAGAGGAAGGAAAAATTCACACTATCTCTTGTCAGACACACCATTTAAAGTCATGCCAAGGTGTGGGGAAAACATGATCTATGATAAGGGGAAAAAACAATCATTAGGGAATACATAGAGTTCATTGTGTTAATTATATTTCAGTAAAGTTGTATTAAAAAAAATTAGAACTTCACTGCCGTAAAACAAGAAAATGTATTTATATATACATACATGTGTGTATGAACGTGTGTGTCTGTGTGTGTAGTACAAGCTACATACCTATTACTTGTCCACACGGGAAAAAAAATAATGTAACTGCGCATGCTAGTATTCATGAAAATATTACAGTGTTGGTGCTGAAATCAGAGGTAGCTGGTCAGTATGGGTCATGAAACACTCAAGGATTCCAGCCAACTGAGATTGCACCATATATAATGTTTCATATTACCACAGCAGAGAGAAAATAACATGCCAAATAAAATATTTTTGTCATATTTCATTGGCTGAAATAAGCCAGGGGCCAGAGCTGTCTTCAGATGAAGAGAAATTAAGTGCTTGTAAAGACCATTAATAGCCACCAGAATCCATCAAATACCAAATTCACTTTCTATTTGCTTATAAAATGCACTCAAGCTCTTTGCAGAGGAAATAATTCAATAATTCACACAGTCCTATCATCAAGATCAAGGTCCAGTAGTTTTTGGTAATGTATTATAATATCCTCACTGAGGTAATATAAGGTAATTTCATATTCTTGATACACCTTCTCTTTACCTGGAGATTATGTAACTAAAAAGAAAAGTTATCTACCCTGTGACACATCCTCTATACTGATGAAGTCTGTACAGCATAATTCCAGACATCAGTGTTTGGTCAATAGAAACTCTGCAACCCCTTTGGGTATAAAATGTTCTTTGATGGATGCAAGACCTGAAATTAAGATTTAATATTATGTGCTGCCATAACATCAGAAGCTTGGAGGACCAAATATGCCTAATCACACACTACCCTCCCTAACTTTACTCCTGTGAATAAGGTCCTATGGCTACACAGCCCTCTAAGTACAGTGCCTGCCTTCTTCTGTATAGCTAGCTAGCTTCAGTTCCTTGACAGCCCCAAACATTATTCAAAAACAATATAATCACATTCTCCTGAGAATTAGAAATTACTCCATCTTTTGTTACAACAAACTCTGCCTCCCACAACCCCTCCTTGTTCATTCCTGTCTTAAGTACAAACCTTATGTAACCTTGGACAGCATGGTGTCTTCCTCTGCTGTAATTTCATATGTGACTCATAAAGTGACAATTATATATACATTTATATATAACTTTATATATATATGCCACATATATAATTACATATTATAATTATGTATTACACATTTATCTACTATGATTCTTATATGTGACAAACTGCCATGACTTCATCTGTCTAATATCATGTGTTGTGCATATGACCATTCCCAAATGCCTCCTTCACCAACAGGTTGGAAAGGAGATGCTCCAAACAATTAGTTTCTGATCCTGCAAGTTTAGAAGAATTCCCTTGTCCATTTTTCTCTATGTTCTCCTCTGATCTGGTGGTTTCCAGGGACTGGGAAGTAGGAGAAATGGAGAGATGTCCGTCAAAGAGTACAAACTTCCAGTTATAAGATGAATATGTTCTTGGGATTTAATGTACAGTATGGTGATTTTAGTTAAGAATACTGCATTCCTATATAGTTGAAAGTTGCTAAGAGAAATTTTCTCACCAGAAGAAAAAGAGAAGGAAGGAAGGAAGGAGGAAGGAAGGGAGAGAGGAAGGAAGGAGGGAAGGAAGGAAGGAAGGAAAGAAGGAAGGAAGGTGGGAGGGGCTATGTGAGGTGATGGACAGGTTAAATAACCTTATTGTGATAATAATATATATATATACATATATATATATATCTCAAATCATCACATTGTACAGTTTAAACTTACACAATGTTACATGTTAATTATATTTCAATAAATCTAAAAACAATAAGGAATGGTTATAAATGGAAGTTGAATTATGGAGTGAGGAAATGGGCAAACACTAGGGAGTTGAACCTACTCAGTGGTGGAATAAGGGTTTCATTTTCTGGATGAACATCTCTGAGTTAAAAGTTAGAGATATTATCTTATTTATTTCAACAGACAGGTATTGGCTTCTTATTTTACTTAAGGTAAAATAAGGTAGGTCCCTAGTAATTTTTCTTGTCCCATCACACTCATTTCTGCTTTTTTTTTTTCACAAATTCTAGGCAATAACATTCTTGTCAGGCATAAATGTAATGCTTTTTATGTTTTCTCTTTTTTGGCACTCCATATATGTCATTAGTAGAACTCAAGGAAATGGAGCTTTGTAAGGACTGAGTCAGAAACCATTTGAATGAGAATTTCCCACATAGAACAATCCTAATATCTTCCCCCTAGCTGCTCTCATGACAGCTTTCTTGGTTCTAAGATTTGCAAATATTACTATTATATGTCAGGGCATTGGTCTGTTCTCATTGATCTTGAAAGGAGTCTTCTCTGCCTCTCAGACATGAATGCTTGTTTACTTCCCCAGATAAGAGAAGTTCTCAACTGTGATTTACTCAAATATACCTTCTAGTTCTCTCTCTCCACCCCCCTCAGGGATCCTAATAATTTTGATATTTGAATGTTTCATGGCATTGTTAATCTCTCTAAGTCTGTTTTTAGCTGTTTATTCCAGGCCTCTTCGATTTCCTTCCTATCTATCAGCAGTTCCTCAAGATGTTAAAAATAGAGCTATCCTATGACCCAGTGATAACACTACTAGGTATTTACCCAAAGGATACAGATCTGTAGTGAAAAGAAGGGGCACATGCATCCCAATGTTTATAGCAACAATGCCTACAATAGCCAAACTGTGGAAGGAGCCGAGATATCCTTCAACAGATGAATGAATAAAGAAGATGTGGTACGTATATACAATGGAATATTATTTAGCCATTAGAAAGGATGAATATCCAACACTTGCATCAACAAGGATGGAACTGGAGAGGATTATGCTTAGTGAAATAAGTCAAGCAGAGAAAGACAAATATCATATGGTCTCACTCATATGTGGAACATAAGCAATAGCATGGAGGTCCATAGGGGGAGGGAGGGAAATCTGAAGGGGCAGAAATCGGAGAGGGAGATGAACCATGAGAGACTATGGACTCCAGGAAACAAACCGAGGGGTGGGAGGATGGTATTACAGGATGATGGGTATTAAGGAGGGCATGTGTTCTGATTAGCACTTGGTGTTATATGCAACTAATGAATCACTGAACACTATATCAAAAACTAATGATATGCTATACAGTAGCTAATTGAACATAATGTAAAAATTTTTTATGGTCTAAAGCAAAAAAAAAGTCAAAATGGTTAAAATCATCAAAGCTTCAATACTTTGAAGTGTTTCACTAATATACTTTGAAATATTTACCTATTTCATTTGGACAGAGCCAATAATGGACTCACTGCATAATATGTCAAATGTGATTCTGCAAAAGTACCTAACAAGGATAGAGACTTAGAATAAGGTAAAGTTCTATTTTTATGGTTCATTTTTAATGATATCATAATGCTCACTGAAGTACCAGAAAATAAACTTATTTCCACAATTACATAAATGGTTTACCCATAGACTTAACCGTAGTATAAATTATAAATTAGAATCTCCAAATCATTGTATCTTCGAAGCAGAGTTCCACATAAAATGTTACCAAGATCAAAGTGGTGTACATTAAAGAATATTGTTAGTCTTTCTTCATAAGATCAAAGAGGGGATGATTTCAAATGCTGAAAAAAGAAATTTATCTCACTCCTGTAGGAGATCATATGTCAGATTTTAGGTTAGAAGAAGAAATAAATTAATACTGATCAATACTGGTATGGAGTTGGTAGGAGATTGTCAAGTTACAAGGCACTAAAATCTAGTACTATAAGTGAAGATAAACTTTCAAATTAATGTTACAAATCTAGAGATATTCAAAAAATCTCCACATAAATTGAAAGATTACAACTTGTAATGATGAGATAATGGCATGATTAATTATATTAATGACTGCATTTATGTGTTCAGTTAACTCATCTAAGACTTCACACCTTGATCAAAATATTGAGTGAATATAGATGATCTGAATAAGAAATTTGACTTACACGTGGGATAGAAGTTCAAACTCACACCTTGTGTTGACAAAAAATAATTGCTATACAAACAACAAATCACTCTCTGTGGAAAAAATAAAATTACAACAATTAATGAATGTGTTATACTTTTTCTGTAAGAGAAGACAAATCCCAATGATTCATGAACTATTATATATTAGATAGTTCATATATAGCCACCCCCGATTATAAGCCCATCTTCTTATCCATATTTAAAATGAGCATAATAGACAGGATTGTTGTGCAGTCAGGGTTTGGATATCCTTATTTAATATGGCAGCCACAACTATTTTGATGGCCATCTCAAGTTCTCCAACTCTTACTGACAGAATGAACAGTTTTGGTTGTCTCTTCCACTAGATAATATTTATTTCACCAGATAGTGTTTCATCCCTTTAGAGTTTTGTAAGGATAAATAACCCACTGAGTATTTGGGGGAATTATATCCTTGGAATTGTTCAGCTAATATCCCCACAAAGCAAGGTTAATTCAGACCTAAG
Source organism: Meles meles (assembly GCF_922984935.1). Lineage (NCBI taxonomy): Eukaryota > Metazoa > Chordata > Mammalia > Carnivora > Mustelidae > Meles > Meles meles. The sequence continues at coordinate 22,766,534 of NC_060082.1, read as the reverse complement.
AGGAATAATCCAAGAGTCTTACTGCAGTTATCATCAATTTACTACACTTGTAGAAATGTTTTCTCTGGGTGTTTCTGTAGTGGATATATTCTTTCACTTTAATAATTCTTCTAGTACAAGACTATTTTTCTTAATTCATCCATTGTTTTAAAAAAATTATTGGCAAGATAAATGTACATTTTAGCTTTATATCACTTTTTAAATTGGTTGTGCTAATGATAGCTGGGAAGAACAAGGTTATATAGTTAGGGTGATAATTTTCTCTATCAAATCCTGGACTTAGACAAGTTATTTTTATTATTGAAGTGAACAAGATACACTAGTTAGGAAATGTGTAAACCTAAATCTGTGAAAAAGGAAAACTATGACCAAATTGATAATTTAAAAATGTGACATACAGACGGTTTGACCAAAAATTGGCTAATTCATATGGAAATTTGCTTGTGATGAGGATTTTCTGATTTTACAAATTAATGATCTAGGAAGTGTGCTCCTAAAGATGTTAGTAAGACCCAAGGAAAAATTGGTTAATTGTGGTTTTCCAATTGGTCCTCAGTCTAACAGACCTCCAACCGACCTCCAACAATTAGCTCTTTAGGACTACTTGGATTAGACACTTATTGGGCCTATGCCCCCTGTCTTTCCTTGTAGAAGAGTCTCATAAATTCAGATGGAGGGGTACCTGGGTGGCTCAGTCATTTAAGTGTCTGCCTTGGGCCCAGGTCATGATCTCAGGATTGAGCCCTGCTTCATCCTCTAGCTCCCTACCCACTGGGGAGTCTTCTTGTCCCTTCACCCCTCCTCCTGCTCATGCTCTTTCTCAAATAAATAATAAGTAAAATCTTTGAAAAAAATCAGTTAAGACAGTTATGGAATATGTCCTCATACATGTAGTAGTCATCAAACTATGGCTAATGAACCTAACAAGTCTTTCTCCATGTTATTGAAACTAAACTTCTGAGTCATCGAGTTTAAAATTTTCAATTTCCTGTCCTCTCTTAAAACCTGTTCCAATGAGCTGGAATCTAGTTCTTTTGTTTGTTTGTTTTTAAGAGTGTATTTATTTATTTACTTGAGAAAGAGAGAGACAGAGCATAAGCAGGGGGAGGGGCAGAAGGAGAGGGAGAAACAGGCTCCCAGCTGAGCAGGGAGCCAAAAGCTGGGCTGGATCCTAGAACCCCTAGATCATGACCTGAACCAAAGGCAGGCACTTAACCGACTGAGCCACCCAGGGGCCCCTTGTTAATTGTTTCATGATTCCTTTCCTTCATGGCCTCTGGGTTCATTAGTTTAGAAGATTATCAATTTGTTCTGGGGATTGTGCTGTATGAAAGAAAAATATGCCTGAGTGAAATATGGTCGATGATCTCACTGGACTCAAAACTATATATGTTCTTTTTGTTAAGACAAATTCTCACTAATTCTTTTCACTGTTTGATCATTTTCTAATCATATGTACAAAACTCTATGTACTTTTATTGATGCCATGTGCACAGTTTTTTCTTTTTCCCTTCTAAGAAAACTTGGCCGAAAGTATTCAGTTTCTTCTTGGATATTGTATCATGTAGTCCCTCTATTGTTATCGGCTGGTTTGTCTCAGTAAATGACACCAGACTACAAAGCATCATCTATATGACAGCGAGTGCTCTAGTCAGTGGTGGATTAACACAGTCACATAATCACTTGGAAGGTTTAATGCAAGTCAGTGTTTAGTTGAAGGAAATCTGATGCAGAAGGGACAGAAAAAGTTCAGCTTGTATGATTGTTACAATATAGAGCAGCTGCCATGCTTAAGGGTTATAATTAATTTTTGGTCAATAGGTTTTATAATGAACACTATATTTGTTCAGTAATGTATGGTTGTATAGCTGTTGAAACTCATTCTTGTTTCTCTTACCTCCCCATGAGTTCTTACAATAAGCATCTTTTAATTAAAGAATTCTCTGTGCAAATTAAAATAGACATACATAATAATAAAGTAATATCATTTGTAGAAAATTGGGAAAAACAGCATATGTACCAGAAGGGTATAGAAGTAAAAATGGGTGTTGGAGGTAAGGCTGCCTGTGTTCATATTGCAACTACAACTCTTCCCTGCAAGTGTGACTTTGGTCAAGATGTATAATTTATCTGAGTTTAGGTTTCCACACCAATAAAGTCATGAGGTCCTTATGATAATGTAACTAACAGGACTAGACATACAATATATATTATTATTATTGTTATTATTTAATATTATTTTTATTACCTGTAATTTCTCTTATAACAGATTGTCATTTTGAGAATTATGTAGGTTGAAAAATAGAGACGTATAAACAAACATAATCATCATATATCATCCATATATTTTGGAGCAAAAGTATCAAAGTATAAATACTTATAACTTGTTTAAAATCCCAAAATAAAGAGTTTTTTTTTCTTTTCCTCTTGGTTTCCAGGAATTTCTTATGTTGATTAAAAGAAAAGACTGAAAGAGGTCAACCGAGGATATATATATGTAATTCATGGAGAAGGAATGAAAATCGATTTCTTTAAAAAGTAAAATTGGCACAAAAAGAAAAAAGAAAGGGAGTCTATAGACTAAATACTCATACTTAATGAAACTTTGAAGAGGGGTTAAGAGTCATAAGATCCTTTCTTATGAACCAAGCTATGTAACTATTCAAGAATTACAGTCATAAAATAACTCTATTCAAGAGATATAGGAAAGGTTATAATCATTTTTAATATTTTTTATGGATATCAGACTTGTGATTTGGCTTTCTGTGTGTGTGTGTGTGTGTTTTAAGATTTATTTACTTGTTTGACAGACAGAGATCACAAGCAGGCAGAGAGGCAGGCAGAGAGAGGGGGGGAAGCAGGCCTCCTGCTGAGCAGAGAGCCTGACGTGGGGCTCGATCCCAGGACCCTGGGATCATGACCTGAGCCGAAGGCAGAGGCTTTAACCCACTGAGCCACCCAGGCGCCTCTTGGCTTTCTGTGTTTTGGTTTATTACATATTTGTTCAATTTGACTCTCTGCTGAAGAGATATCTGACTTAGTTGAAACAATGCTTATATAAACAGAATATTAATGAGTGAAAATATTTTCAGAAACTCTTAATCTATCTCTCAGATAATGTTGAACAAAGAAATGCAGGGAATAATGTTTTAAGTGAAAATTGGATGTTGAAAAGAAGATATACAAGCTGATGAATGGGTTACCACTGATGAAAAGTGTGCTGCGATACAGTGGGAGAACAGATTTGTGATTAAAAAACTCCAAAAAAATTAATAACAAAGATAACAGTGACCATAGAAAATATGCCAATGAGTACTAGATAAAGATTCAATTTTTTTTTTTTTTAAGAGAGAAGGGAGAGAGTGGTTTGAGTGTGCAAGAGTGGGGAAGGGGCCGAGGAGAGGGACAGAATGAATATTAAGCATGTTCTATGCCCAGTGTGGAACCCAACACAGGGCTCGATCTCAGAACCTGAGATCATGACCAGAGCTGAAATCAAGAGTCAGAGGTTTAACTGGCTGAGCCACCCAGGCACCCCAAAGACATTAAATCATATGGTGGTGGAAAATCACAAAATTAAAACTCTTGACGACTAAACTAAAATATATATATATATATATATATATATATATATATATATATATATATATATAAAACACAAGGGAGAGAAATGTCAGTATCACGGTGGCCTAAGACATGTTTCATCCCACCCACCCTCCATATCCAAAATTCATAATCTATCCATGAATAAGAGTGTGTCTGTGGAAACTGTGAGATCCAACATTATACATCAAGGGATTTGGGAGGAGTCTTGCCCATATGTGCATTGGGAAATAAGCAGACAGACCCTGTCATGGACTGTGGAACTGTAAATTACTTGTAAACCAGCTCCAACCCCCTCTTACCCAATGTCTGGGAGTACTAAAGCAATAGTTTCAATGCAATCCCTAGCAAAATTTCAGTGACATTTTCATATAAATTCAAAAAAATGTCTATGATTTGAATGCAACACAGAAGACCCCAAAGAACTAAAGCAATTTGAGAAAGAACAAAGCTAAAGGTATCATACTCCCTGACTTCAAACTATAGTACAAAGCTGTAGTAATCAAAACAAACATGATATTCATGTATGTGGTGGCGGGGGGATTATCCCTTGTGTACCCCAGGTGGGTCACACCACTGGGCCTGGGTAACTAGAAAAAAAAAAATGATACTGACATAGAGTCTGACACAGACCAATAGAACAGAACAGAGAACACAAAAATAAACCCAGACATATATGGTCAATTAATATTTGACACAGATCCAAAAATACTTAATGAAAAAAAAAAAGTTAGTCTCTTCAATAAATAGTATTGAGAAAACCAGATAACCACATGCAGAAAAATTAAATTGAATTCATCTATCTTTACACCATTCACAAAAATTAACTTGAAATGCTTTAAAGACTTAAACACAAGATCTGAAATCATAAAATTCCTAGAAGAAAACAGAAAAAAAGCTCTTCAACATTGGTCTTAGCAATGACTGTTAGTATGACAATGAAAGCACAAGCAACAAGAGCAAGAACCAACAAGGTGGGAGTATCTTAATCTTAAAATGTCTGCACAATAAAAGAAACAATAAAAAATGTGAAGACAAACTATGGAATGGTAGAACATATTTGTGAACCATATATCAGATAAGGGGTTAATATCCAAAATATAAAGAACTCATAAAATCAATATATAAAAAACAGTCTGAGTATTAGAACTAAATAGACAGTTTTCCAAAGAAGACATGTAAATGGCCAACAGGTTCATAAAAAAAGATGCTCAATATCTCTAACCATATGGAAAACGCAAATCAAAACCATAATGAAATATCACCTCACACATGTTAGAATGGCTATTAGCACATCAGAAGATTGAAAATTGTTGGTGAGAATGTAGAGAAAGGGAACACTTATTCACTATTGGTGGAAACGTAAATTGGTAGAGTCACAGTGGAAAACAGCACGGGGTTTACTTTTAAAAAATTAAAAATACAACTACCGTATGATACAGTAATCTTACTTCTGGGTATATATTTAAAAGAAGTTAAAACAGGATATTGAAGAGATATATGAACTCTTCGAGATATAGAAACAATTTATATGTCCATCAGTGGGTGAATAGATGAAGACAAATACTCTTCATGTTTACAATGGAGTATTACTCAGCCAAGAGGAAGAAGGAAATCCTATCATCTGTGACAAGATTGATGGACCTTGAGGGCATGATGCTAAGTGAGATGTAAGTTAGAGGAATACAAATACTGTATGGTATCACTTATATATGGAGCCTTTTTTTTTTAAGATTTTATTTTACTTTTTAAAATTTACTTGAGAGAGAGAGAGAAAGAGATCACACACAGGCAGGGAAGCAAGCAGAGAGAGAGGGGGAAGCAGGCATCCCTCTGAGCACACAGTCCGATGTGGCACTCCATCCCAGGACCCTGAGCTCATGACCTGAGCCAAAGACAGAGGCTTAATCCACTTAGCCACCCAGATGCCCCTATATGAAGCCTTAAAAAGCCAAATTTGTGGAAAAAGAGCAGAATGGTAATCACCAGGGGCTGAGGGGGTAAGGAAATTGAGAATATATTCCAAAGGCACAAATTTAGGATTCGAAGATGAATAAGTTCTGGAGATCTAAGGCACCTCATAGTGATTATAGTCAACAATACTTTATTATATACTTCAAAGTTACTAAAAGATTAGATCTTAAATGTTCTTACCAGAAAAACAGAAATGTTAATTAGGTGATAGAGGTGTTAGCTAATGCTATGGTGGGAATCATACTGCAATATATAAATGTATCAAATCAACATGTTACATACCTTAAACTTACACGATTATTATATGTCAGTTATAGCTCAACTTTTTTAAGGAGGCAAAAAAAAAAAAAAAGAAAAACTTTGGAAACATTGTTCAAATAGCTAAACATTCACTATCATTTCTTCCATGTGTATCTATATCAAGATGGTGATAATCCTTCTAAAATGTACTATTACCTGATAGACCTATTTCATATAGATTCAAACAATTTTATGGAATTTGAAACACGTAGGGAAATTTTAGCAGGAAACTACTTAAAATTAGGTAATTTAAAACTAGTAAGTAATGTGAATTAAAAATTGATCTGCCTCAATTCTACTGTCTAGATATTTATCCATTTAATCCTAAGTGAGCACTTGTTAAGGACTTTGCCCTATATCCCATATATGTTTTTCAATAGGAAAAAGGTATACATCAAGTTTATTATTATAAAAATTAAAGAATGAAAATTTAAAAAAAATATAGCACAAAAGCATTAAGATTTCCTTTTAAGTATTCTTAAGTAAATAAAAGTAATGAAATTCCTATTTGCCTACCCGGAAAACACACAAAAATATTGTTTTAGAGTATAAATTTCATTTTCCCAGTTTATAAAATGGCTGGACTCTATCGATACAATTTACAAGTCAATATAATAGCTTTTAAGGTATCTCACTTAACATTTAAATAGGTAAGAATTCAGGTCTCTAATAAGAACTATAACTTCAATACAGTTTTCCTATATATTTAGGGTACATATTTTCCCCATAATATAGCATATGCTTGACAGTTGAGTTTTAGCTAATGTAAAAAAATTCAAAGATCTTACTGAAGTTATTTGTTTCTTATATAAATAGGTACATAGGTAGATAAATAGGTTGATTGATAGAAAATAACCTTTTATAGATTGTTTAATTATTTTTTAGTTTTAGATCATTTAGATTATTTAGATATTATTATGATTATTTAAATATAGATTCTGAAATTTATATTTAAAAGACATACTACCTATTTTTCCTTAATCATGGTGATTCAGACAATAATCCAAAAACATTTTACAGTTATTTATTAGTATATTTATAAATAATGTATATATATTTCTAAAACTAAAAATATAGATTTGTTGCAGAAAAATGAAAAGAACAAACTGAGAACATGGTATAATATGAATATAAAAATCTTTCTTTTGTTCCTTCCTTCTTTTGTTTTCTTTTCCACACCCTCTCTCTAGGTATCTTCAAGTAAATGAATACCCAAGACAAGCCACTAGAGTCTGATTTGGAAAATTATGTCACAGAGAATAAATGCCTTTTAAATGGCACCCTAATGGCCCCAAAGAGTTAATGAACCTGATATTCTCCATGAACCGGATTCATTTTAAAGACATCCTTTCACAGATGAGACGTGTGGCTAATTATATTTGCACATTTGGCTAGCTGCTTAGTCATGCAAAGTGAGCAATATTATGGGCCATGAGTCACCAACCATCTTGCCATATGGACATAATTTTCTGAGTATCTTATATATTTTCAAGACTTTATGACAATAGTATCTTATTGTGGAATAAAATATAAGACTTTTTTTTTGAAACTATTTCTCCCCATTAAATATGCTATAAGTAACTTTTAACAGAATTTTTAATAAAGATAACTATTTTAAAACATCTCTTTTAATGAAGTAAATTTGAAATGGAGTTAAACAGCATGCCTGTCCTACTTTTTATATGGAAATATCCAGCAGGAGCTTCAAACAGAATCCAGTGGAGAAACTGGAAGATCATCATGAAAGAGGAATCAATAGAGAACAAAATGGTTCATATTTTCTTTCCCAAAGTATAATGCAGGTATGAGGTATCTTTTAAAACCATTCTGTGTCAAGTTCTACTTGATAGGAAAAATGATCTGAGCAGGATTCACGGTGCCAGTCTCCTCTGTGCATTTATGTTATATTTTGAAACAGAGAACTTTTTATGCCTGCTGTTGAATTTATATGGCAAAATTTAATATTCATTTAGTTAATGTGTTATACTTTCCATAAACCAATACTGTGACTGTGAATATTCAACAAGCAAATTAAAAAAAAAAATAGGGGCACCTGGGTGGCTCAGTGGATTAAGCTGCTGCCTTCAGCTCAGGTCATGATCTCGGGGTCCTGGGATCGAGCCCCGCATCTGGCTCTCTGCTCTGCAGGGAGCCTGCTTCCTCCTTTCTCTCTCCACCTGCCTCTCTGCCTACTTGTGATCTCTCTGTCAAATGAATAAATAAAAAAAAAAATCTTTAAAAAACAAACAAAAAAAAAACTAAAGAGCAACTGATTATCTCAAATAATTAGGGTTATCTGTAAAGACCAAAGGTGAAAACCCAAGTCTAAATGAGTGGTTCTTGGGCAGGTACTGTAATAAATAAGACATATCACTCTTCATTATTATCAGAAAAGAAGTAGGCAGCAATCAGAATTATTTAAAAATTTCTAAGCATTTCTTTTTCATATTCCATAGCTATCTATAATTCCATAAGATTTTTTTTTAAAACACACATGCTGAAGATGAGAAAAATCCCTCTCTCTCTTTTTAATCAGTGACTTTCTTACAATTTTTGTTTGATAGCTTACATTAGATTATTAAATACCTTAATGTTTAATGTTATTTGGAAAAATGTGTTTCATTTGGAAAATATACCATGGTTTCTCATGTACATGCATGTGTTCATTCACACAAATGTGTGTTTATAGTTGGACATATATGTGTCATTCAGGACTCTTTCCATTTGGGCAGATATAAATTCTTTGAAACATGTAAGATAATACAGTCAATTAAGTTCAAAAAATCAGGGGAGTTCTTGTATTAAGGTATGGCTTGATTCTAACCTCAAATGATATTATATGGATTGTCTTTCTTTCCTCTCTATGATCTGCTTTCTGAAGCCTTCAGTCTCAGAGCCCCAGCAACACGTCTTGTATCAGCCTTACCAGGATGGTAGCCTGCTGATTGGGATTGTGTCTTTCCTTTTTTACAATTGGTGTCGGATTCTGTTTTGTTTGTTTGTTTGTTTGTTTGTTTTGTTTTTTAATAACCCTGACTTATGGATAAGAGGAAATCACAGAAGCTGAATGACTCCTCAGAAATTAACTCCATTACTCTAAGAGAAGAACACGGACAGGAAGGCAGGAAGTGGTGAAGGGATGGAGGAAGAGAGGATAAAAAGATGAAAGAATGGAAGGAAGGACTAACAATAAAATAAGCCAAATAATAATAATCTCTCTGTTTCCCTCAGCTTCCTGGAATAGGTAAGAAAAGATACTTGTCTTCACAGTCTCTAAGGATGCTAAATAATAATAAACAACCTTTCATATTTCAGTATCTTATTGACTAGAAAGATTTGTGTTGTTTGTCGTGATCTCAGGGTCCTGGGATCAAGTCCCGCATCGGGCTCTCTGCTCGGCGGCGAGCCTGCTTCCCTCTCTCTCTCTCTCTCTGCCTGCCTCTCTGTCTGCTTGTGATCTCTCTCTGTCAAGTAAATAAATAAAATCTTAAAAAAAAATAAAATAAATAAAAAAATTAAAAAAAAATTAATTGTAAAATACACACTTACTTTAGCACCAAAATAAACTTAACATGATATTTCATATAAAATAATCTAGGATGTGAAAACCAAAACTGATAGAACTTAGGGGATCATCAGTTCTCATCTCTACCACAGAAGTAGAAGATTTGACATTCATAAAATATTCAGATTATATTTTATCTTTCAAACATTTAAGTATATATAAAATGAAGCAATTATATGTATTTCACTGATGTGATACTCTAATATAAACAAAAATGTGTGTCCAAAGTACTAGAAATTTAGAAAAATACTTGTTTGTTGATAAAATGCGAAAAAAATGTCTTCAAACATTTTTGTATGTTTAGTTAGAAATTAATTTAATTAGTATGGTTCTAACAATACACCCCAAAATTCTTAAATGTTACTACATACAAGATGTTCTGTTAAGTCCTTTTATAGAACTAAGTCCATTTAACCTTTCAGCAATTTTTTTTTTTAAATAAAGAAACAAAATGGGGCCCCTGGGAGGCTCAGTTGGTTAGCCCCAGAATCTTGATTTTGGCTCAGGTCATGATTTCAAGGTTGTGAGGTGGACCCTACATCTGGCTCTGCCCAGGATGTGTGTCCTGCTTGGGATTCTCTATCTCTCCCTCTGCCCTCCTCCCACTTACACACACAGGAGCTCTTTCTCTAAAACAAACAAACAAAAAACACAACTGTTAAGCAAGGCACACATTTTAGAGTTATCAGAAACAAGGTCAAAACAAGGTTCTGACACCAATGCTTTTCTCTTAGCCACTATGAATTATAAGGCTATTCATACATTTGTGAATTATCGCTATTTATATTACATTCTGGCAAAATTTCTAATGAAATCAGTAGTGAAAATTATTTATAGCAAGGTGATTAAGATCATTCATGTCCAATCATTAGTTCTTAAATGAGACTTATTCTAAGTAAGGTTTATTTAAAAATTTAAAACATCCACATAAATGTGAGTTTACAGTATCTATATAAAATACATTTCAGGATTATAACTATAATGTCATCCACCTTATGTGAAGAAAAATGGATTTATTGCTTGCACAAAGGCTGTGATAAAAAAAAATACCATGTTGAAGGGGGTAAGCCATGAATCTGCTTTTCTCACTTTTGATAATTCTGCTATGTTGCTCAAAGGTTTATTCTGGAAGTTTGGAACTATTCAAGTGGATAATTGAGTTTGGGGGAACTCAAATGATAGATGGAATCGGTGTTAATTAAAGTACTTGCCTGGGGCCTTCAGAGTGTACTCTCAAAGAAAATAACATCCCCCCAAAGCAGCCATTGCCAAGTTTTTTTTTCTAACATCCTCTTCTAAAATGTAGAAAATAAACCATTATTTATGTTCCTTTCTAAGAATGACTCTCAATCTAGAGATATAATATATATCAATCCCTCTCCTTCATTCCCAAGTACACTATAAAATGTACTATCTCTAGAAAAGAATTTAAAAAAAAAATTAGAGTGGATCATCTGAAAATGAGGGGCCATTAAGACTTTAAGTTACACTTTTAAAAAGCATTGCATTTTTATCTAATTTTAGAAACTTTCCTGGTTAGCCATAACACTTGAAGATATTTAAACATTTTATTTTAAATTATGAAATAGACTTCTATCCAAAAACCATACAATGTACTACATTAGAAAAATCAAGGCTAGTAACAGTGGTATGCATACAATGCAGATTTGTGATTCACTGACAGATATTTTAAATTTTCTACCAAATAATACTTTTAATATTTGCTGGAGATGAATTCTAGCTAACTAGACTTGAAATTATTAGAACAAAACAAACTGTTAATAGCTAACTCCTTCTTAGGTTATGCCTATAAGTTTGTCAGTAGTGCCTGTGCCCAGGGTTCTGAAATTATTCTGTCCAGGCCATTTGGGACTTGTTTCCATTCTATAAATTACTCTATATCTTTTAGTAAATTTATTTTTCCTTTAAATTATTGAGTCATTTCCATTTCTTGCCACACAATCTTTTTTTAATTTTAATTCCAGTATAGTTAATATATAGTGCTGTATTCATTTCAGGTGTACAATATAGTGATTCAATACTTCCATACATCATCTGGTGCTCATCGCAAGTGCCCCCTTAATCCCCGTCACCTATTTCATCCATCCCCTCCATTTATCTCCCCTCTTGTAACTACCAGTTTGTTTTCAATAGTTAAGAGGCTGTTGCTTGGTTTATTTCTCTCTCTTTCTCTCTTCCCCTTGCTCAATTGTTCTGTTTCTTAAGTTCCATGCCACCCAAGAATCTTAATTGATATACTTCTTTTAGACTGTAAATTTGGGGACCAAATTTTTCTGAATAGCTCAGTTTTACTCTGCTCAGCTTGATTATCTCCTTTGGCTCAACTATAACATGTATTCATACTGTCTCTTGGAAAGAAAGGGCTCAGATATTTAAGATTTCTGCACACATCTTACTTATTTGTTCACATTAAAAGCATGTTTTTGATCTTATTATTAGGAAATTATAAGCCAAAAATATTATTATAAATATCATTTGATACATATGGCTAACTAAAAAGCTACAGCAGAGTATACTAATTATAGTAAAACAAAACTAGAAGCAATAAATAAATATAAGCAAAAATGTCCACATTTGACAACCATACCATTTCATAACCATAGCACCATGAAGAACCAATGAGAAAGCACTCTTTGCAAAAAGAGTGTCCACAATTGAAACTTGTACATTGCATGGTAGGAGCTTTGCAGCTTAGCCAGCCATTATTTGGCATGTACACTGCTTAATACTTACTTCATAGACATCACCAGGAAATTATAGTTGAATTAATATTCTTCTCTGAATACCAAACTTTGGTTTAATTACTCATTTGACTGACTAGGAAGTACACCTTAGTCTGCAAACATGAAAATCAATAAGGTTGTACCTCATTTTCCTTTAGGAATAGAATATATTCACTGGAATATAAAAGGAAAGTATTTTGAAATTTTTTTCTATTAAAAAGATTCCACAGGGGCCCTGGGTGGCTCAGTGGGTTAAAGCCTCTGCCTTCGGCTCAGGTCATGATCCCAGGGTTCTAGGATCGAGCCCCACATCGGGCTCTCTGCTCCACAGGGAGCCTGCTTCCTCCTCTCTCTCTGCCTGCCTCTCTGCCTAGTTGTGATTTCTCTTTGTCAAATAAATAAAATATTAAAAAAAAAAAGATTCCACAGAGAGACTGTTCACAATGCTTGAAGTAACATTTCCTTAGTTATCCATTTAACTCTCTTTGCTTATATTCTACCTGTAATGTGCTACCTAACTGGTCCTTTTTATGTTCAGTATGTAAATTTAACATAAACTGGAAGATAAGTCATATCAGCTTAAGTGTTTTTCAAACTGGGTTATTCATGGGATATAATACAAAACAAAGCCAAAGTGATTTTTTAAAGCAATGTGATTTTTTGAAAAAAAAAAAAAAAAAAATGGCTTCACTGAGGGAAAAAAAATGCCACGAATGACCTTAAATGTAATAATATACTAATTTATAGTATATTTTATATTAAGAAAAAATCAATCTGCATTATCAGTTGGTTCCATCTAAATGTTATGTAGAATCACAGATTTTTTTTTTCCAGCTTCGTGCATAAGTGAATTGAAGTTCAGAAAGAATATATGGTTCTAGGTTAACCCAACTAATAGGAGTGTAGGTTTCTCTGCAATTATGTGTTTTCACAAATGTCACATTTTTGAAAGTAGGCAACCATTGTAGAAAGCTATGATAAGGTTGTAAAAGACATAAAGAAGTGAGGGATAGCATAAGTAATAAGAGGAAAATCAATAAATTTAAACAGAAACTGACATTCAGATGAGGGGATATTTGAAGACAATGTTTATAATTTTACCAAGGTCAAATTTGCTTTAATGCCTTATATTCTTTTCAAATTTGGTTTTAATCACCTAGTAGGATCAAAGGTTATTCAAAGAGATCATATGATTAACAAGCCCAGGCTTTGGGGGAAGGAAGTATTAGGGAAGCATTTTAATAGTGAGCTCGATAAAAGGAAGGTCATCAAAGTACACTTATATTTGAACATTAAACAGCACTCCTTTGAAGTGCTTCCTGATGAGATTCCACTTAGTTAAATATTCTTCCAAAATGCTCTCCTAGCATTACATCCAAATGTGGAGAGAGGGTGGGGACTAACTACTGTGGAGTTCCTGAACAGATAGAGAGCTTTATACTTCTGTCAGGTTCAGAATTTTTAATTTATTTTTTAGTTTCTATTAAATGGTATATATGTAAGTTCTTTCCATGAAAACAATGTTTTTTATTTATCCCTTGATCTTTAAAGAATTGCATGCTCCTTTAAATAACCAAATGCATCAGAAATGCATTTATTCACCAGCACACAAATTATATTTTAATTGATCTGAATGGGAGATTTGAATTTATTGATCGCCCATAAAACAACCACTCAGCTAATTGGGTTAAAACTTATCTTCTAATGAATATTTCCTACTTAGAAGAGTTGTGCTTCACATAATAATGATTAGTGGCTTCCTATTGAAAACAACCATATTGATTTCATTTTAACATAGCTCTACATAAACTATTTTTTTAATTATTTATGTAACTTTCCCTTCTATGATATTTTACATTATGATATGGCTCTATTAAACCCTCTTTACACAATTAGTCCTGACACAGACTTTACAGGTAATCTTGTCCTTTAGAAAAGGTAAGTCCTATTAAACCACTGTATCAGTGCTTGCATTGCAAATAAGTATGAGGCAGGATTTCTCTTACTTAGTCCTGTATATAAAGCAGTAAAACCTTTGTTATTTAACCCTACACAATAGGACTACTTATGAAGACCAAGGCTGGTGACTCCAGCAGGACCCTTGGAAGATTTTCAAAGCTCTCAGACAAAGTAGTTCTCTCTGGTGCTTGTCTGCCCTGCAAACTCAAGCTGCCTTGCTCTTCCCTTTCTCCAACAGTTTTCTTAACTCGGGGGGGGGGGGGGGGGGGCAGTGGAGGGGGAAGGGGGAGGGGGCTACCATACTCCACCAGACTTCCCCCTTCCTCTGTTGTGGCTTAAAAACTCTCTCCAGACAGGATGCTGGGGGCAGACCAAGGTTTCAACTTAGTTGTTTCCCCACCAGCAGGGATCAGTGTCCTATGTTGCCTTATGTCCAAGGTCTCAAAACCATTGCTAATGGCTTTTTAATTGCATCAAGCTTTGGGATGACAACTCTAGTCTGTTTCTACGTCCTGGCTAAAAGTAGAACTCCATTTGTCAGCTCTTAACAAGAAAATTAATTTTTTTAAAAAATTGTTAAAATATACAGGGGATATAAGCACATAAAGGAAGTAGGCACAATATTCGTATCAGACAAAGAGGTCTTAAGAAAAAAATAATTATTGATGATGAAATGGGATAGCACATTAATCATAAAGTGAAAAAAAAAGAACAGGACGATATAAGAAATCAACTTTTTGGTAGATGATTGTGATTATGTACTCTCAGATATGTAGAAAAAGAAGACAAACAAAATTTTTATATATCCACAGTCACTTAAAAAAACAACAACAACAACTATTCCCTAGTTTACTATTTTACTAATGGGCGGGTAATGATCAGAAAAACCTTAGAAAGACTATAATTAATTGACTTTATATAATAGATATATTGAAAATCTAATACACACACAAAAATAAAATTTTATATTAGTTTCAAGGACACATGAAACTTAGCCAGAATCTGACCATAGAAGTCTTATTTAATTATTAATTCACATATTATTTTTTTAAAGATTTTATTCATTTATTTGACAGAGAGAGATCACAAGTAGATAGAGAGGCAGGCAGAGAGAGAGAGAGGGAAGCAGGCTCCCCGCTGAGCAGAGAGCCCGAAGCGGGACTCGATCCCAGGGTCCCGAGATCATGACCTGAGCCGAAGGTAGCGGCCCAACCCACTGAGCCACCCAGGCGCCCCTTCACATATTAATTAATATGTGATTAATAAATAAGAATTATTTGTTGGGCGCCTAGGTGGCTCAGTGGTTTAAGCCTCTGCCTTCGGCTCAGGTCATGATCTCAGGGTCCTGGGATCGAGTCCCGCATCGGGCTCCCTGCTTGGCAGGGAGCCTGCTTCCTCCTCTCTCTTTCTCTGCCTGCCTCTCTGCCTACTTGTGATCTCTCTCTGTCAAATAAATAAATAAAATTAAAAAAAAAAAAAAGAATTATTTGTTTTTGTTTTTTGGCAGGAGCAACAGGATCACCTATGAGCTCAGTGGACTGCCTTTTTATGTCCTCTTTGTTAAAGATTTTATTTATTTTACAGAAAGAGAGAGAGCTTAAGCAGGGGGAGTGGCAGGCAGAGGGAGAGGGAGTAGCAGACTTCCTAATGAGCAGGGAGCCAGATGCAGGGCTCAAACCCAGGATGCCAGGATCATGACAGGAGCCTAAGGCACTTAACCAATTGAGCCACCCAGGTGCCCTAAAGCACAGAATTTCAAGCAGACTTCAATGCTAAACCCAGAGCCCAATGCGGGGCTGGATTCCATGTTCTTGAGATCATAACTTGAGCTGAAACCTAAAATCCAACATTCAACTGACAGAGCCACCCTTGTGCCCCACTCCCAGAATGTAAATTGCAGTCAAATAGAAGTTGTTCTTAGGAGCAAATGCAGTTCCCTAGTCTTAGTTTCTGGCACAGAAATATTTCTGTAACTGGCTAATCTCACCAGGTCATTTAATGTTAGTGTCATGCTATTGGCAATATTGGGTCTCTGGTATTTATGGAGCTCCCTGAGACAGAGCTGTGTCCTTGTCCTTATATCCTCATTATCATCTTCACGAATGATAGGATTGGACAATGAATATTAAATGAAATATTTAATAAATGATGCTTTGATATTGAGTAATCAGCTAATATACACACATATAAATTCCAGGTAACATAAACTTTTCCATTAATTATTACTTATTAATCCTTTCCTGATGTCACCCAGAAAATATGCATCTCAAGTAATAACATAGAAAAACATGAAGGTGTTATCTGATTGCAAAACATAATACATTAAAGTGTTATATAGAATATAGGGAAATACCCTTATATATTTGGTAAAGAAAAAGATATCTAACAGAAGACTAAGTCAGACATGCCAGGGAATGTATTTTATACTTTGTGCTACATAATATTACTCAAGATTTAGCAATTCCACTAATAAGGAAATATTCTAGAAAAGTGTGTGCATATTCTCTGGAAGATAAATTTTTTGTTTAAAATTATTTATTATAGCAATACTTCAAATATCTTAAATGTACATTAAAATGAAAATGAATACCAAATATACATGTATAATTTAAGAATATGTATTTATGCATCTAGATATATATACACTTTTGTAAATACCAAAATATAACTTACAAAATGTATGTAAATACATAGAAATATATTTTTATGTATATGCATGTATTAGAAGCAATTATTTAGCAATTAAAACCTGTGAACAAACACTATATGCATCAATACTGATAAAATTCAAAAATCATGCTAAGTATAAAAGCAGTTGCTGAAGTATATACCATTTATTTAAAATTTTATCACAAGAGAAACATTTTCCAATACATCTATTGCTTAAGAATTTCCAAATTCATTATATGCCTTCCTTCTTGTGAGAGAGGAAGATGAATAGATTGTGGAGGAATACATAAGAATCTTCTTTATGTGTAAGTTATTTTCACTTAAAGTGGCAACAAAATAATAGTTGAAGTAAACCTGATAAAATTATGATTGAAAAAGTTGTGTTTTGCAGTTACAGCTGTACATCAAATTATTTTTTCTTCTCTGCTCATATGAACAATATTTCAAGTAAAATTAATTTAAAGAAAAAAATTTGAAACCTTATCTTAAAGACTGAAAGAATTCCACCCTTTAATTATAGACAAGATTGAGAGGAAGGATATTAATATGAGGCTTAGACTCATAAAACTCCTAAGCTTAATCTACAAAATTTCCATACGGAGAGAGAACATATGACTAACAAATAACTAAAAGTTCTATTGCTAGTGTCCTCAACTGCTAGAAGAGCATCTGAAAATTTCTGAGAAATGAGATCACAGCCCCAAAATCTTTTCTTAACCATGATATCACAATCATAGCATTGAGAAAAGTTACATTTGCAGATATTTAAAAAATTCAGAAAATAAAACAACAGTTTATCCACTTAAAAGAAAGTGCACAAGAAAAGAATCCAACTAAAAAATTCAAGCAGAAGCTAAATGCCAATGTGGAAATGAAGTGGAATAGTGAATTCCACGACATATCTAAAGTATGTTTTCCTAAGTTCTGCTAATGAGAAGAATGGAGAAAAACTATTAAGGGTACAATAATTACTGGCTATAGATAAATAAATATGCATGTATATTTATAGCTATATTTATGTATAGTGATTACATTTAATAAATGACTATAAACATATTATTTGATAATTATGAAGTACATGAAAATTTACAATAAAACTTTTTTTTTTTTTTAAATTTGACAGCGAGAGAGAGAGATCACAAGTAGGCAGAGAGGCAGGCAGAGAGAGAGAGAGAGGGAAGCAGGCTCCCTGCCGAGCAGAGAGCCCGATGCGGGACTCGATCCCAGGACCCTGAGATCATGATCTGAGCCAAAGGCAGCGGCTTAACCCACTGAGCCACCCAGGTGCCCCTTTAATGGATATTCTTGAAATACAATGGCTTCACGCAAGGGATAGACTAACATGATAAAAACTTTCATTTTTGTCAAATTGTCAAAAATCCATGACAAAAACTCTTAACAAACTGGGTACAGAGGAAACATACCTCAACATAATAAAGACCATGTATGAAAAGACCACAACTACCATACTTTTTTTTTTTTTCACAACTACCATACTTAATTGTGAAAGGTTGAAAGCCTATCATCTAAGATCAAGAACAAGGCAAAGATGTCTACTCTCACCACTTTTATTCAATATAATATTGAAAATTCAAGCCAGAGCAATTAGACAAGAAAAAAATAAACCTTAAAAGTTCTCATCAGTAAACAGATTTTATAACAGTGAACTGATGGATGTTTACTAAATTTATTATAGTAATCATTTCATAATACATACATATATCAAATCATTATGTTGTACCCTTAAAGTAATTTAATATTATATGTCAATTCTATCTCAAAAAACATAGAAAATAGTTAAAATTAAAATTTAATATAAATATAGACTTAATTCTTAAAAATTAAGTCAAAATTGCTTTAATAATAGAAATGTCAAATATCCAGGAGATTCCCTGCCAAGTTAGAATGGTCAAACAAATCAAAGGAGAAGAAATAAAAAAATTATTTTTTTAGTTTTAATTTCGTTAAAGATTTTATTTATTTATTTGACAGAGAGAGAGAGACAGAAGAAAAGGGAACACAATTTGGGAGAGCGGGAAAGGGAGAAGTAGGTTTCCCGGGGAGCAGAGAGCCGATGTAGGGCTGGACCCTAGGATCCCGGGATCATGACCTGAATTGAACCAAAGGCAGATGTTTAATGACTGAGCCACCCAGGTACCCCAAAACAATTCAAAGTAAATTTTAAAAAGCAAGAAATATCCCAAGAATATTTGAAAAATTAAGAAATTTAACAAAGTAAATTGTGTGAATATATTAATAATTATAATAATAATCAGTGAGATGCATGAGAACATGGACAACTTTCTAGCAAATAATAATTAAATCAATGAAGACATGAAAATACAAATAGATCAAAGAAAAACTTTTTAATCATTTGATATATTTTATCATTGCCTAAATTAATTTGATTCTAATCAGTCAAAATTTTAATATATTACAGTAGTATCCTACTAGCATGACTTTTAAAAAGTTGGGAGAGCAATAGTACCTTTTCGCAGTACAATTTCCAACAGCTTGACATGATTGCAGATTCAATGAAAATATTAACATAAATCCAAAAAAAGTGCTGTTTGATTTTACTTGTTTATATCCATGGAGTTACTTTTCTGTCTAAAATATTCATAACATTAAAAAGAATGAGGCCAAGTTAAAATGGATGATTTTTATCTCCACTTCAATCTGACCTTTCCTAAAGAGTAGTACTTTTGACCTTAGATAACAAACCAGCATTATTTTACATGACTTAGTATATTAACTATTTTCTAACATTGTTTTGTGTAGTGTTTAAAATACAAGTCCTAAACTTAAACATTTTATCATTCAAAAATGCAGCTTGATGGGCCTCTGGGTGGCTCAGTGGGTTGTGCCTCTGCCTTCAGCTTGGGTCATGATCCCAGGGTCCTGGGATTGAGCCCTACATCGGGCTTTCTGCTCAGCAGGGAGCCTGCTTCCCCCTCTCTCTCTGCCTGCCTCTCTCCCTACTTCTGACCTCTCTCTCTCTCCCTGCCTCTCTCCCTACTTGTGATCTCTCTCTCTCAAATAAATAAATAAAAATCTTAAAAAAAAAAAGGAGCTTGAGAGACACCTCGCTATCTCAGTCGATAGAGTGTGCAACGCTTGATCTAGGGGTTGTGATTTCTAGCCCCACATTGGGTGTAGAGAATACTTAAAACAACAACAACAACAACAACAAAAAACTTAAAAAAATACAACTTGATTTTTTATTAGATACAAAGGATAACTTTTCTGTAATATTTGAACTAAGAATACAACCACTGATGTTATAAGATCCATTTATTGTTAAAGGTTATTCAATTAGATGTAACTGTTTTGTCACTAGAAATTTATTGATAATCATTTCTCATTTTTGAGTTTTTTAATAAAGAAAAAACAAAAGTGACTCAATCTGACAAAATGGTCAGATAGAAATGGACCTATATATATTTAAATACATGTATGCAAAGAGAAAACCAACTCTGCATCATATTAGTGATACCTGAGTGTGGGATACAAATCCATAAAATAGGGGTGCCTGGGTGGCTCAGTGGGTTAAAGCCTCTGCCTTTGGCACAGGTCATGATCTCAGGATCCTGGGATCGAGCCCCACATCGGGCTCTCTGCTCAGCGGGCAGCCTGTTTCCTCCTCTCTTTCTGCCTGCCTCTCTGCCTATTTGTGATCTCTGTCTGTCAAATAAATAAATAAAATATTTTAAAAAACCAAATGTATAAAATATAGGAGAATTCTGATTAACTCCTAATTTTTTGATAGAATATATTTTTAATTGCTTTTTGTTTGAAATTTTGTCATTAGGTTTCTCTGGAATTAGATATCAGCCTATTGCACTCAGAGGATTAGAATTATTTAAATCAGAAGAGATTGTTCTTCCTTTCACAGAGTGCTGGTATTTATTTCCACTTACATATCAGGGTCCTGTACCTACAGCGATTATCCTTGTCCATTAGAGATTATTTTATCAATGGATTACATTTGTGTTCTCCCCTTGAGTTTCCAGCTGGCTGCTATAATCATGGTGTACATACTCTAGTTGTCTTTTTACTTGAGATGTTTATTTTATATCTACTTTTTTTTTTTTTCCCCATGGATGTCCTGCATCTAGTTAAGACCACCTTTTGGAGAAGAAAAGCAAAGGAGCAGTGATAAATAATCTAAAACTACCTAAAATCTTAAATAAAACTGGTAATCTTGCTGAACTTTTCTCCATTTTACAAACATTGCGCTATTTTGGAATAGCCTATTTGTCTTATCCAAGTAAACTTAATACTTTCAGAATGAAAAATGTTTCTATGTGCAAAAATATTGGTGCAATTTCCTATTTATGGAAATATGTCTCTTGGCATTTTTAGTTATGATTTATTGCTAATTTTATGATTAAATGTTTCATAAGAATAAAAGTGTTAAGTATTATCACAGTCTGAAAAGTACTGAAGAAATTTCAACCAATTTTCTATAATCTGTAATAGAATTGCTGTTACATTACTTAAAAAAGGTAAAATATTTAACAAAAATAGCAAGACAGACTCTAAGAATATATAATAGCTCATTTTGGCTTCTCAAGTTTATTTTTATCAAATTTTTAAAAAACTAAAATCACACTGAAATATTTTGTC
Source organism: Meles meles (assembly GCF_922984935.1). Taxonomy (NCBI): domain Eukaryota; kingdom Metazoa; phylum Chordata; class Mammalia; order Carnivora; family Mustelidae; genus Meles; species Meles meles. The sequence goes on along the minus strand of NC_060082.1, from coordinate 22,745,090 downwards.
AGATTTTGATTATCTCTTATCCTTTCATTTCTCTTACTTTACCTCAACAAATCTTTTCCAGATCTTGAGTTGTTATGTTCTGTGAAGAAAATATTCTTACCTCTTCCATGTTTGAATGGGTCCAGTGACTAGCTGGCATCTTTGATGATATATAGCGCTTTTCTTGGAGATTAAGCATTGGTTTCTATTGATGGTCGAATCAATATTAAAACTGACAGTAGCTTGATCAGCCTTCATGAAAATAAATTTTTAAAAAAACCCACACAATTTCTATCACTGCCACTCTAGACACTTTGATCATGAAGCCACTGAGGAACTATTGGGTTGACTTGGGGAAAAGGTTCACTGACTTCATAAATATATTATCTTTCCCCTAGATTAAGAACTGTCATTGTAGAAGGGTTTTGCATGAGAAATAGCTTTCAAGAAAAGCATCTGCATACTCATTATCTATTCCAAAAACTCCATCACAATATTTCCTTCAAACATATATTTAAAAAGAACCTTCCAATATTACTTGTTTCAGTCCCTGACCATCCAGTAGTTCTAATGAGATTAACCACTGCCTCTGCATTGGAGTGGATCTGTGATTTCTAGAAGAAAGCATCTGTCCTTGTGGGGGAAAAAAACAACTCTGTGTTGAAAGAAACATCGCCACAAGTACTCCCTAACCTACTTTCCCCCTAAGTCACCTCTGTGTTCATTTTTGATACTAAAATCATTCAGTTCTTGCTTGTGAAAGCATCCCATGCAAAACCTAATGTAAACCAGATAGTAAGTCATTTCTGAAGTCCAATACCAAGGTAAGGAATGAATCTAAAAAAAGGCAGCATTTTCTAGTTACAGAGAACTGAGATTTGTTCCAGATCCTAAGGAGCCTCTTGTGTAATTAAGGAATTAGAAAGGTTTATAATGCATTACAACCGAAAACATCCATGGCCCTCCACCCTGCCTTCTGCTCTAAATTCCACTTTTCCTTATTGTATTTGGAGTGAAACCCAATCTCTCTCCCATGCTGCAAAACCCCATGGTGGTATACCTCCTGAATAATGTCTGCCCTATCGTTCCTTAACAGGTGTCAAGAATGATGTTTTTCTACAACCAAGACATCTCATTCTTCTCAAACATCACCAGTAAGATCTTGGTTTCCTATTCTTTCCCAATCAGATCTCCAAGTCTGGAAGAAACAAATACAAACTTGTGAAGTTATACATTAAATCTGTCTTGTAATTCTCCAACTCATAAGATTAGCAATGGCTCATTAATTTCAACTGTGTTAGTCCTTGGGGTTTTTGTTTGTTTTTGATATAAGAGCTTTTTAAAGTAAATGATAGAAATTGTTTCTTTTCCTTTCCTTTTTTTTTTTTTTTTTTGGACCGTGCCTTAAGATGAAAAATCTAAAACATAAACCTATTCTTTTTCCATGGTAAATAGAAGCAGATATTTTGAACCTCAACTCATGCCAGTCTATTATTTCCTATTGCTTCAATAGACGTTTTATTCGAGATGACCACAGTTGATTACTGAAGGACCCCACTGATTGAATCCTGAATGCTATGGCTTACCACATCTCTTTCCTGAAACCAGATCCTCAGTGCCTACAAAACTAACAGGTAGGAAAGATAGATACAATTACATAGATACAAATAGATATAGATACCTATTCCTTAAATGTTTATTATCTCAGTGACTATACCACTCAGTATTCTTAATTACATATAACAGAAATCACTCTTGCTAGTTTTCATATAAGGAAATTTAATGAAGGAAGTGAGCATGTGTTTGGGCATGTGCAGGCATGTAAATTAGATACACATAACCTTCCAGGTCATTGAGAGGGCTGAAATCTCTCTAGTATGTCTCCAGAGATAAGATTTCACAACACAAAACAGAACTGTGCTTCCCAATTCTGCAATCTGGTATCCTGAGTTAGGAAGCTCCTATTATAATTTCAGACATCAGAACCATGCTGATTGTCCTATAATTAATAAGAGCAAAATGAATGCCTTCTTGAATGTTCTTATCTCTGAATAATTTAGCTATAAATCAAAGCCTGCACAAATGTATCCAACTAACAGATCTTAAAATACTATCTTAATCCCAAATATCAAAGAATGCAAGCATCTACACTTTAGAAATATCTTGGGAGGAGACTGAACAAATTAATGAAGATCAATCACACTTACTTACTTGTGATTTTAGATGTATGGAATAGTTTCCTAAGTCCCAAATACTGTAACAATTTATATTTACACTAGCAATGTGTTAATGTTCTCTTTTCCCACATTTTGTGTAATGTATTTCATTGTTTAATGTTCAAAATCCTAGTGGCTATAAATTGATACTAAATTAATTAATCATTTTGCCGCATACTTCTCTTATAGACACTTTCAGCAAAACTTTTATTATTTATGAAAGTTTAAAAATCCATTTTTCAAAACTCATTGATTAATATAGATATTAAAAAGATATCACTATGTGTGTACTTTTAAAAATGTATAATGTATCTATGAAATTGGTATGCTATTTCTTGTTACATTCTTAATTTGAATCTGTTAAGTAGGTAATTTTTTTATATTTTTGTTTTAATTTCTCTAGTAATTAAAAATTATTTACTCCTTCCACTTAGACTTGGCAGACTAAGTTGAAATGAGACGGCATCCCTCCTTTTTATTTTCTAAAGACATGAAGATTTTGGTTAAAATACAACTAAAAATACGTAAGTGCAATTAACATCAAAAGAAAAATCTTGCAATTTCAGAATAAAAGGCCAATGGAGGCCAATGAAGAATATTGTTTAAGAAGGTGAACAATGAAGATAAACTCTACAGTTTCAGTATCTGGTTCTTTTGCTAATCAGTTAATCAGAGACACAGCTTCTCTGTGTCTGGTTAGTTATAAAATGAAAATAGTATTTCCTGAATTTTGTGAACATTTCCTGTTTCTAAGCATTTATATTAAATGCTTTGTTGGGTGTGTTATTCCTCTAACTTTCTCAGAGAAACTGACCACTCTCAACAAGTTCAACCACTGGATAACGTGGAGGAGACAAATGCTGTATGTTCATGAAAGGACTTAATTTTCCTTTTTGGCACATAGAAGATATATTTCCTAACTTGGATTTGTCCCACTCTTGCTGTCCTGCTCTACGCGACTGGCAATTATAGATGTTATAATATTAGAGATATACAATGGAAAAGCATGAATCCTTGAATTTATTATTTGGAGAAGAGCCACCAAAGAGAGTCACCTGACAAATGATATTCACATCAGACTTGTTTTAAGTGGGAAACACAGCTTTATTTTTTAGTCACTTAGATTTTTGGGTTTCATGTCATACCAGATGGTGTTTTTTATAGACAGGGAGATGTGCAGACCTGAAACTTGATGTCAAAACTGATTGAAGAAGGGAGAGAGAGGGGGACCCCTGACTCTACTGGCCAAAAATCATGTGTTGGGTATAAGGACCTATTTAGAAAATGTCCCTGCTCCCCTTTCCCCAGGGGATTTACTTGGAGACAATTCCCAGAAACCAGCTCCAGGTAACAGCCCAGATACAAGGGTGGGTCAGACCAGGTGGAGACATCCAATCAGTCGGGGGTTGGATACTGTCTCCCTGGTTACCAAAGAGTAGGGACCCCCACCCTCTGGGAGTCTTTTTGGTGCCAATCCTAATCAAGGTGTAATAGGCTGGTTCTAATGTCTACTAGGCCCTGAACGTTTGGTTAGATTCTTGATGCTTGGTGCGAAATAAAGCTTTGCTTGACCTTCGCCTTATATCAGTCTCACTCCTTTAATCACGGACCCATTATTTGGACATAACACTGGGCTAATCTGACTTTTCTGTAAGAAATTTAGAAATGAGACACTGATCCTCTAAATCACTCAGCACAACCCAAAATAACTCTTTGTTGTGTAGATACACCTGGAAATTTTTATAGGAAAGTTCAAAAACTCCTCCAACTGAGATTCCTAAAACTGAAGTCCCTCACATTATCTTTATACTACAAATATCTTTTTAAAAGATCAACTAACATTGGTTTGAATGGATTTCTATACCTATTACCTAATTTTCCATAGGGGAAAAAAAAAGGCTGTATTCCTCTGGATTCTGTTATCCTCTTGCCATCTGTCTGCATAATCATTGTGAGACTCAGAATTCTTAGTCACCAGAGGAGCTGCATCCCAGCTGCTTTAAAGAGACAATGAGTCCATTAAAAGGATATTGTGTAGATCACAGAGCAGGCTGGCAACAAAGGCCCCTAGGCAAAGCAGCCAGAGCAATGCCCTGCCCCCCACACAGAAGTGGTAATAAACCACAGCCATTCTCACTCACCAAGCGCCAGCACTGTGTGCCACTGTCAGTCCCACTGCTGGAAGGTGTTCTGATCTCCTTGTGCCTTGTATTAATGGCTTACAAGAAAAATGTTCCCCAAATATGTACTGACTTCTTCTGTAATAACACTCCTCCTGGATTTTTATCTTGCAGAGAAACGACTTTGTCCCAGAAAACTGGGGGAAATATGTGGTTAAGTTCTGACAAATAAGATATGAAAACAAGTGATGCTTGCCACTACATTTTAATACCTCTAGGACGCAACGTGCGTTTTCTTTTCTATACTTTCTCCTTCCTGTTGGCTAGAATATGTTAAGTGGAGAAGTCTTGTTTGACTCAGCAGAAAAACAGCCTAAAAAAGCAGAAAGACAACTTTTTTCTTCTCCTTTAGTTCTGACTGCCAGAAATGAAGAGTGCAAATACGTATTTCCTGGAAAGTTTTTTATGCTAAATTGTTAGCTGTAACGTTTTTGGGGAAAATATAATTTTTTTAAAAAGGTACCCTAGAATAAAAATGGAATGGAGGAGATTCAATCAGTAATACTTTCCACATAATAGAGATCTGCTCGCAAGCCTATGCCCTAGGCCAATTTTAACTTACAAGGTAGCTGACAATTTCTTAAATATATGAAAAAAAAACCATTCACATGCTAGACTAAAAAGACTCCAAATATCTAAAATACCTCTTCTAAACACTATTTCCTACATCTGAGTCTATAATCACAATTAAATTTATGGAGATTCTTAAATCTAGCACCATAGCTCTCTTCTGTATCCTTTTTTTTTTTTTCAAGATTTTATTTATTTATTTGACAGAGAGAGAGCACAAGTACGCAGAGCAGGAGGCATTGGGAGAGGGAGAAGCAGGCTCTCTGCTGAGCAGGGAGCCTGATGGGGGTCTCAATCCCAGGATCCTGGGATCATGACCTGAGCTGAAGGCAGCCACTTAACCAACTGAGCCATGCAGGCACCCTCTCTTCTGTATCTTTGATCAACATTTCTGATTGTTATTTAAAAAACTGACCTATGCATCTATTGACATTCGAATTCTATGTCATTTCTCTCATAAAATTATTTCATGGTTCCTTGTCATTCATCTTATGTGTTTATCATCAGCAATTTGCTTAGAATACAGTAGTCATAGACATGATTAATGAGATGAATGAACAGATATTGGCAAAGTTTCATTTGCAATAATTATATTTTTACTATTTCTACTATTTTATATTTCTAGTATATTTTTATTTTTTTTAAAGCTCTTTTTTTTTTAAGATTTTATTTATTTATTTGACAGACAGAGATTACAAGTAGGCAGAGAGGCAGGCAGAGAGAGAGAGGAGAAAGCAGGCTCCCTGCCGAGCAGAGAGCCCGATGCGATGCAGGACTCAATCCCAGGACCCTGAGATCAGGACCTGAGCCGAAGGCAGAGGCTTAACCCACTGAGCCACCCAGGTGCCCCTCTAGTATATTTTTAAAGGACTGAGTATTTTGGGGGTACCTGGGTGGCTCAGTGGGTTAAGCCTCCCACTCATGGTTTTAACTCAGGTCATAATCTCAGGGTTGTGGGACTGAGCCCTACATCGGCTCCACACACAGTGCAGAGTCTGCACAATATTCTCTCTCCCTCTGTGTCCCTCCTCGCTGCTCATGCTCTTAATCTCTATCTTTCTCTCTAAAAATAGATAAATAAAATCTTTAAAAAGATTGAGTATTTTTGAAGGAAAAGTACTATTTTAGTAATGATTTGGGCCTAGTATTTTTTTTTTAAAGATGAGTAGCCTCCTAATAAATCAAAATATTTTTCACATTTTACAAATATAAGCATGTATAACTCATATTTTTCTCTTCTGGGGGATATTTTTATTACATGAATACATATTCAAATTGAAGTCCTGTTTTTAAGGTACTTTCATTAATTTAATTCACTTCATGTTTTTATTCAATGTAATATGATATGAATTTATCAACACGATAAACTTAACTTTCATTAAAATATATTCATCAATTGTATTTCTGATTTCATAAATGGTACAAACATATAAAAATGATATGGAGGTTCAGACTTTGATTTGGACTTAAAATCAACATTGTTCTGGCTTAATATACCCAACTGCATCTGTATGAGAGAAATATGTCCTCAAGAGACCAAGATTTATGCAGATTTCTGGAAGAAGAAATACAGAAACATTCTTTTTTTTTTTTTTTAAAGATTTTATTTATTCATTTGACAGACAGAGATCACAAGTAGGCAGAGAAGCAGGCAGAGAGAAAGGAAGGGAAGCAGGCTCCCTGCTGAGCAGAGAGCCCGATGCGGGGCTCGATCTCAGGACCCTGGGACCATGACCTGAGCTGAAGGCAGAGGCTTTAACCCACGGAGCCACCCAGGTGCCCCTACAGAAACATTCTTATGATAAATTCTGGCACCAGTTTCCTTCTTAACCACAAGTGTCATTAATATATGTACATATATTCACCTATTCATCCATGTATATCACAAAACACTGAAATTTATGATAGATATTTGTGAAGATTCTGGGGACTTGTGGAGTAGTCCAATATCTTACTGTGGAGTAGTGGAGTAGTGGAGTAGTGGAGTGGAGTAGTCCAGTATTTTACTAAATATTACATTTAAATTTGTTTTGTCCATCCACCTATTGGGAATTTAAAACCAGTCAGAGTCAACAGAGTGTCACATTTTGTTCCCTTTTTTTCACTTTTTACCTCTTTTCTGCTATTCAACCTTTCCTTCCTGTCTTGTACAAGGAACCCCAGCATGAATATAATAATATCAATAATATATTGAAATCATGAAGACATGAACAGACATTGTAGGCACTATGCATTACAGGTAAAGCTTAACTTAATTCTCATCAAAACCCTATGGTATGGGTTACTATCATCTTTATATTGTAGATAGATGACTTTGTATTAGAAAATTTAACAAATTTTTTGCACCTGAAATGTGGTTCCAAACTTCTGTCATCTCTTTTCAGAGATGTTTTTTGTGTGGGAATTAGAAAAGCCTCGAGAGTCCTGGCCTTTGCGATGGACATATGATTGTCATAAACCTGGCTGTCCTCATACATTTGAAATACTGTCTTAGACCCTACTTTGAAAATTTAAAATTGTCTATTTACTTTCCTGTAGGTTCTAGCAGACTCCCTAGATTGTAAACACAAGAGGGGAGGATTATGTTTCTCTTGTTTATCATTTTGTAGTCAAGGTCTTTCAGTGTCAATATCAGTCATTAAACATAACAATAAGTATTTATTGAATGAATAAATATGTGGCTGTATAATTAAAATATCTCAAAGGTAATGAGATACTGAAAACAATATGGATTCAACTGTTACCTGACACTAGGAATTTGGTTTCAATCTCAAAATCATTTGATGTATAAGCTTTGGTGGATTGAAAAATTCAGAATTAAGGTGAATCACTTAACACTTTGCTAATATGAAATTCATACATCAATCATAAGGAATCTATACTACTATTGTGATTGAGAATTAAAAGGAGTATATACTACACTCATCCATGTTGAAGGCTCTTTCTGTTGTTGTTGTTCAAAATAACATGCTGGGGTACCTGGGTGTCTAAGTCAGTTGAACATCTGACTCTTGATTTTGGCTCAGGTCATGATCTCAGGGTTGTGAGACTAGAGCTCTGTGGCAGGTTCTGTGCTCAGTAGGGAGTGTGATTGACATTATCTCTCTTCCCCCCCACCGCCCGGCCTCTTTTAAGATTTTATTTATTCCTTTGAGAGAGAGACAAAGACAGAGAGAGCACAAGCAGGAGGAGAAGGAGAGGGAGAGGAAGAAGCAGACTCCCTGCTGAGCTGGGAGCCTAATATGGGGCTCAATCCTAGGACCTGGAGATTATGACCTGAACGAAGGGCAGATGCTTAACCATCTGAGCCAGGCAGGCATCCCTCAAGATTCCCTCTTAAATTCTCCCTCTGCCCCTCTTCCCTGTGTGTGCTCATTGTGTCTCTCAGTATAAATAAATCTTTAAAAAAAATAACACACTAATATCAATGAATCATATATCCATTTCAGAAGCATAATAAGTATGGACACAAATATTCCCCCATAATAATAAATTATTTTAAGAAACTTATACAGAAATAAAATGATCAGTACTCAAGTAGATTTAAGATATTTCATGAATTGTATTATGCTGCAGTGAACACTTATGATAATATTTTGAAGCCTATATATAACATTCTTACTAGTTTATGTTATTAGTATTCTTTAAACATTGCACATTGAATTCCCATTTAGGAAATTAGCTAATTTGAATTTATTCAAACTTGATTTTATCTATTTCATATTTTAATGGAGTCAGTCATATGACACTAAATCATTGTCATCATCCAATATTAAGATTCCTATAGGAATGGATCAAAGATCAGAAAAGTCTTGCTTCCATTATTATCTCCTAATTCATAACTATTCAGAAGAATATTGAACTAACTTCTAATAGACAAAAACATACTTGGTTTCCTAGTGATTAATCTCATAGTTTCTCCCTAAATTTGTTTCTTCTCAGTTTTTATGTGAGCTTTTCTGCTCTGCTTTCTAGGTTTTGGTGACCTTTGGATTTTTGGCCTCAGCCCAATGCCCTTTTTCCTTGTTTTCACTGGGGAAGGTAATCTACTCACATATGTTATAATATAGGCAATATTCAAAACTATATTTCTAGCTTAGTGGAGGATCTACTTTTAAAAATGCTTGTATATTTCAGAGACATACAAAACTGTATTCTTTTATATAAGGTTTTATTTATTTATTTATTTACTTACTTACTTATGTATTTATTTAGAGCACAAGTTGGGGGAAGGGCAGAGGGAAAGGAAGAAGGAGAATCTCAAGCAGACTCCACATTAAGTGTGGAGCCTCATGTGGGGCTTGATCCCACAACTCCAAGGTCATGACTTGAGCTGAAACCAAGAGTCAGACCCACAAAAAACTGAGCCACCCAGGCACCCTGAAACCTTAATTAGTCTTATTTGCAACCTCATGAAAAATTTGTCACTTCTTGACTATTAGATTTTTACTGGCTTTTATATCATCTTCTGCCATAAATCTGAATGTCATTAAGTTTCCTCTTCTTTTTTTTAACTCAATGGTTTTCAACTTTTATCATCTAAGGAGTAAAATACATGAGAACACGTCTCGTCACAAAGACAGAAATACTACTGGTTTTTAGTGGACCAAAGTCAGATATCCTAAAATCCTGCAATATACCAGATAATAATAAACAAAGGATTATTACTTCAAAAATGTCAGTATTACGTATTGGAAAGTTATGTGCTATCCAAAGCTTGGCAATCTAAAATCCTCCTCCTTTTACTGCTGTAATATTTCTTGCATTTATTATTTCTTATTTTTGATCCCTAATACCGATTGCAGTTTCAATATCTCAGGAGATCTTGGCTATTCTACTGCAGTGTTTTCTGAAACCCTGCGTGAATTATTATTCATGTGTTTACCGAACAAATTTAAGTTCTTTGAATGAGCCAGACATTGTTCTAGGCACTGGGGATAGAGTAATGAATATGTCAGACGAAGTACATTCTTTTAAATAACCTATTCTTGTGAGAGGAGACACATGACATGAAAGCAGACAAATTCAAAAACAAAAGTCAGAAAGTAAAAAATAATATGTAAAAATAAAAATACAACATTGTAGGAAGTAACTGGGAAAGGAGGAGAAACTTTGGGTAGGATGGTGAAGGAAAGGGAAGAACAATTATAACACCGTTTGTATTGAAGAGATACAAATGATTATATGGAACATATAAGAGATAATTGCAGATAAACAAAAGAGAAATGATAGAGACTGAAATTTGATGAGGCTGGCAGGATAGATGGGAGACAGAGACATGGGCCATTATAAAGAGGGCAACTATACATTCCAGCATGCCCCAAATGAGGTTGTAACTGTTGCTTTGGTGTAATTATCAATAGTGCCCTCTGTCACCCTCAGAAACTTTTACACAAGGAATTATACAATCATTCTACTTAGAGAATATGTCCAAAGATTGGCATATAACATACATGATAAGTTAATTAAGAATTTTTTTTTAAGTTTTTAACAATGGACTGGCATCATCTAATTTAAGTAACAACAATAACAACACTGGCTGCTATGTGGAATAGTATTAGTGAGGAATAAAGAAAAGGAAAGGTGGAAAAGATCAGAAGATGAAAAACAAAAATGGCAGTATATTGCAACAGTTCCAGTGAGAGCTCAAAATGGAATGGACAAGGGTTATGATGGTGTATACGGAGCGGAAGAATAGAGTCAAAATCTGTGTAGGAGGTAACTACTGTCTATAGTTATTTGTCCATAGTTCCTCCATGTAGGTCCACCTGGCAACTACATATCAACTATATCAACCTTTTTCACTATCCAAATATATCCAACCTCTGCCTTTTCTCCACTCCATCAGGATCTTTGCATTGGCAGCCAACATAAACTCTAGAGAGTTCATCTGCGTGTAAGAGAGAACTGATGCATGGATACCTTTGTGCTTTTTAAAGTGCATTTCTAGCTTTCACCTCACCATTACTAACACTGACTTACCTTTCTTGACATACTCCATAGTGTAAAACACCTACTTTCCTTTGCCGGTTTTTCTTTTTACCTGCAAATATTTAAACTCTTTCCTGATCTATTCATTCTTTGGACTCACCTCAAATATTATCAACTCTAACTTGCCTTTTCTGAACTCCTACTTCACCAATTCATAAACAGCATGAGCCAGTCTTACCTTTCATGCTCATTGATTATCTGGTATTAGAATTATTATGTAATTACAGAATTTTAGAATTACATAATAATGATAAACTGGTAAAAAATAAACCAGTTTGATATGTAACAGAATTTGTCTCTATCATTAAATGCACTTACATTTCAAATTTTTACCAAAGGTTTTCATAAGTTATATTACATGACTAGTAATTCTATATATTATGCCTTTGTGTGGAGAGCTTTAATTTTATCAGATTGACAAACAATTTTGGTAAAATAATAATGGCAATTCATGTGTTATTACAGTTTTCAAATGAAATGTTTTTTTTAAAAAAAGAGTTATATATTTTAGAGAGAGAGAGCAGGGAAGGACAGAGGGGGAAATTCTTCAAGCAGATTCTGCAGAGAGCACAGTGCCCTACCCGGGGCTTGATCTCATGACCCATGAGATCATGGCTTAAGCTAAAACCAAGAGTTGGATGCTTAACTGAGCCACCCAGCTGCCCCAAATAAAATGTCTTTTAAATGTCACGTTTAAATGGTTCTCGCCAAAATCGTCAAATTAAATTTTACATCTATTTTCTATTTTATTATTTTTATAACAAAATCAGCTGTCATTGTCAAACCAACCAGCCAAATCAGATTCACTTCCCTAGAAAATGTTTTTCATTTTTCAATTCAAAGAACATATTAAAATACACTTAAGAAATATTTTTAAAACCAAGATATAAATTGTGAAATACAATTTTTAAGTCACGACCAACATCATTTGTAGGTAATATAAATACCTTTTTAATGTTTAAAATGAATTAAAATTAATCATTTGCAGGTAATATAATTAACTTTTTCATATTTAAGATGATATAAGTTTCTTGTTATCTAAATTGCAATAAGGTAGTCTATTATGTTGTTAAAAATTATGTTATTTAGGGGTGCCTGAGTGGCTCAGTTAGTTGAGTGGCTGCCTTCAGCTCAGGTCACGGTCCCAAGGTCCTGGGATCAAGCCCCACATCAGGCTTCCTGCTTGGCAGAGGGCCTGCTTCTTACTCTCCCTCTGCCTGCCGCTCTGCCTACTTGTGCACTGTCTATCTCTCGGTCAAATAAATAAATAAAATCTTTAAAAAATTATGTTATTTATGAAGTAAGATATATGATAGAATAAAGGATATTATTTCCAAGTTATGTATGGGTATATAGCAGTCTGATTTTGACATCTAAGTAATAAATAAGAATATGAATAAAATAAGAAATAAATCCTTTCATTTTGTTTGTTTTCACCACCATTTCCCTTGCATCTAATGAAAACAAAATTATATACTGCTGAAATCAAATGACTAACAGCTACTTCAGTAATAAGAAGTAGGAAATGCAACATATTGTAAGAAAAAATAAAATTAGAGATGGCCATATTTGGAGCAAATACTTCATGACATTATTATCTATCTCATTGGCTTATGAACAGTACATCTAAAAGAAATCACATTTGTTTACTCAGTGCATCCTGAAAATTGTGGGTATCCTGGGAAGCACTCCAGTGATATTTAAAAGATTTGGCATCATAAACAAACTTAGCTTTTTTCTTCACCCCCACAGCTTTCCTTTTCAGCCACTCATTCATCCTAATGATGAGTTTTGAGAAAGCTTAAAAATATTACTTACCTTTAAACACTGCTTAATTTGTTTTTTGATATTTTCTTGATTTGTTTTTAAAACTCTCTTCTTAAGAAGCCATGTATTATTTGACAAAAACTGGTGAAAAATGGAAGAGGACAAATCACTTTCACTAACTGCTCTACAATATATTTGAATTTAAAAGATCTCAACAAGTGCCAAAATACTCTGCTTTTAAAGCCTCATCAACTCAAACAAAAATATGTATGAGAAAAGCAAGAATGTTTATGCTATAATAAATCATTAAAGGAGTTTCCACAAGAACCAATAATTGTAAGTGATACTTTCTTTTGCATCCCATGTGGTTTTACCCCCAGGAACAATACATCAGAATAGCAAGAGGATGTATTTCTTTTTTAAGTAGGAGTTTTAGGGAAGGTATGTGAGAAAGGGGAACCTATGAAAGTATGTAGGTCAGTCCATAGGCAGATCAGTTTTAGTAAATAACAATAGGGAAATTACAGAATGTGGGAATTTATTTTATAACATTACCTTTCGTTCAGATTGTTAACCTTAAAAAAGCTTCCTATGAGTACATTCTAAAGACTGTGATAATGGAAGTTTCAGCTAGGACAATTGGTGTATTACTATGCTGAATGAAACATTAATTAGTATTAGTTAATTTATATTTTTGATCCATGTAACTACTGGGGTCAGGAGGGCCTGGTAAGTGTATTCAAAAACCTCATTCATTACCAGAAGCTACTAACTTCCGAGATTAGTTAGATTTTTTAAGTTCTCTTATAAAATGTTTGATAATTATTTAATCGAGGTGAAGTATATAATTTAGTAGACTGTATGTAAAAATTACATTTATTCAATAAATAATTTAACAAATAATATTCAATAAATAATTTTGATCATTTATTGTATTTCAGTCTACTAGGAAAGTGGTGGCCAATCACTAACTCCATCTTCAAGTAGACCATAATATATTAGCAGAAGCTAGCTAAATAGACACAATCAATGCAGAGTGTGGGTCACTAAGATAGAATTAGCAGAAAGGCCACTGGGAGGATAAATATCCCAATTTTGGGAAAACAGATAGAATGAAATCTCTGGATTATTAATGTAAGAATTAGTGTAAACAAGAGGAATGCATAAGAGCATGCTAAGAAATAAAGATCACCTATCATCACCTTGATAAATTTTATATAGTCATCTACAAAGTGTTTACCTGACTCATGTAAACACAGTTCTTTTAATAAGTAATAGCTATTACCTAAATATTTCCCTAATCTTATTTAGTATTTTGCTTACAATGTATCTCTATATTTAAAATTTTATAAATATAAACTCATTGCCAATGAGACAGATGATATAATAGAGATGAGACAGTATTCTCAAATAAAAGAGATCATTACAATTATTATTACTACTATAAACTAATTATAGTAGAAAGTGGTTAACTAGTCATGCAGAAAATACATTAATTGCATTTGTCTATATACATGCTTACGTGGGTGTGTGTATGTATGTGTGGGTGTGGACATAAGTCAGCATGGGAGTGATGTGGAGAATTCCAGCTACCCCTATTAGGTGTTAAACTGGGAAAAATCACAAAAGTAATTGAGCAATTTAAAATTTAAAATTACTCAAGAGATGGATGACCCACTAAGTTGTGAAACCAAATCCTAAAAGAAGGTGTTTGCTTGGGGCACCTGGGTGGCTCAGTGGGTTAAGCCTCTGCCTTAGGCTCAGGTCATGGTCTCAGGGTCCTGGGATCAAGGACCACATGGGGCTCTCCGCTCAGCAGGGAGCCTGCTTCCCCCCCCCCCCCGCCTACTTGTGATCTCTGTCCGTCAAATACATAAATAAATAATCTTTAAAAAAAAAAAAAAAAGAGGTGTTTGCTCAAAGTTCATTGTTGATGTGGCAGGCAGAGCAGAGAACATGACTATAAGAGATAGCTCCACAGGATGAAATCAGTGTTACAGTCTATGGTAAATTGTCCACATTTTCAATCTTTAATATGTGACTAGTTTGTATCTTTCCTATCAATTTTTTTCTCCCAGTAAGTTCAAAACAATAAAATGGTAAAACTACCTCATGAAGTATGTGAATGACTTTATAACCCCAGATATTTTAGAAATAAATTTTAGAAGTAAATATTCTAGAAATAAGATGTTGAAATATCTCAACCCACACTATTAATGTGTTCCCAGCCTAGAAAGAAGTTTTATTTCAGTATACTTATTGCGTTTATTATTGAAGATTAATCTTTAAGAGAATATGAAATATGAGAATACCCAGAATATTAAGTATAATTTTAATTTGAAAGAGGCAGTCCAAACAAAGTGTGTGAGATTAGGTTGCATGTATAATCAGGTTTAAGGTTTGTAAATGATATTGGAATATTTAAGAGGTCTTAATTTACTGTATTTATTATTTTGACTTATTATATTTATAAGATTTCCTTAAATATATGGAAATAGTTTGCTTGATAAATCTTAAGAATATTCTGAGAGATATTAAAGTGCTTTAGAATATCATGTTAACTGTAGAAACAATAAAATGTTATGGTAATTTAATTAGCTAAATTTGTAAACGGAAAACGATTTAGGGGAATTTAATATTTTAACTTGTTTAATGGCATATATATTAAGTTAAAAGGGGAATAAAATATGATCTGCAATTTTAAATTATTCATTTAAAATAATCCAGGTTTTCATTTTTATAAGGTTAATAAATTAAATTCCAATACACATATATAACCAAACTGTAATAGTCCTAAACACAAACATACTTACATACATACTCATATAACACTCAAATGTTAAAAATTCAAAATGACATGTATCAGTGGAGTGACCTTGAGAGAATATCTTAACCTCATTAATTTCCCTTTGCTCTTAAAAAAGGACAATAGGGACGCCTGGGTGGCTCAGTTGGTTAAGCCGCTGCCTTCAGCTCAGGTCATGATGCCAGGATCCGGGGATCGTGTCCCCCATCCGGCTCCTTGCTTGGCAAGGAGCCTGCTTCTCTCGCTGCCTCTGCCTGCCTCTCTGCCTGCTTGTGTGTACTCTCTCTCTCTCTGGCAAATAAATAAAATCTTAAAAAAAAAAAAAAAAAAAGACAATAATAGTACCTATCTCACAGAGTTGATTTGAGCAAGCAGAACACCAGATGATATAATGGGAAAAAATTTCGGAAGTTGCTTGACTTCAAAAGCATGCTCCAAAATGATAACTGTAGCCAAAACAATGAGATCATACTGCAATCTACTAAATTTGGGTTTTCCTTTCCTTAGTATCAGGTATTTCTTACTTCATATGGTGACTTTCAAAGTGAGGAGTTACATTACATTACAGTTTTCTTTTTTTCTGCTGGATACCGATTATTATTTAGAAATTCCATTTTTGAGAATTATATACAAATGATGATTTATGTAATTCAAGGTATTTTTCATGTGTCCATAAATAATTACTGAAGATCTAATTTTTGCTAGGATCCAACTGAGTGCTGGGAATCCAAGGTAAACAAGAAGTTACATAGTAGATCAATGTTTTCATTTTGTTTTTGTTTTTAAGAAAGAGAGGGAGGAGAGAGAGAGAGCACTCAGCAGGGTGCCTGACCTAAAGCTTGATCTCATGACCTTGAGATTATGACCTGAGCCAAAATCAAGAGTCTCACGCTTAACCGACTGAGTCACCCAGGCAACCCAAGATCAATGCTTCTTTAAAGAATAAAAGAGTACTTAACATTCACTGGAAGCTCAGGAAAAGTCCTCAGTTATTTTGTACTATATATCTTATTTCTCTTTCATTGCATTCTTATAAGAAAGTAGTATTAATCACACATTTGTCCTGCTCAGGGCCTTGCAGATAAACACTAGTGGAACTGATATTCAAAACCTTACTCACCATTATTATTGTGTTAAAATGGTCCCCATGTCCTGAAATGGATATTAAACTTTCATATAAATTAGTCTGACTCAAATTTCAATATAGTGTATTTTTATCCATTTTATGATTTTTAGATATATAACTTTTTAATTCAACAGCTTTATGGAGAAAGTATAACTGATATGAAAAGAACTGCACATATTTAATGTGTACAATTTGATGGATTTAGACAGGCACAAAAATCCATACCATCACAGTACAGAGGATAGACATATCCAACAGTTTCCTTGTGTGTTTTTGTTTTTTGTTTGTTTATGTAGTAAGAGAATTTATCAAGAAATATACCTCTAAATGAATTTTATTTTTATTTATTTTTTAAAATATTTTATTTATCTGACAGAGAGAAATCACAAGCACGCAGTGAGGCAGGCAGAGAGAGAGGAGGAAGCAGGCTCCCCGCGGAGCAGAGAGCCCGATGCGGGGCTCGATCCCAGGACCCTGAGATCATGACCTGAGCTGAAGGCAGAGGCTTTAACCCACTGAGCCACCCAGGCGCCCCTCTAAATGAATTTTAGAATGAACAATACTGTATTGTTTACTATAGGCAAGGTTATGTGACGTATATGTAGAAATTATTCATCTTGCATAACAAACTTTATACCCACTGAATAATAACTTCCTATTCCCTCCACCTCTCTTCCTTTTCACAAGTCTTAGTAAAATTAATTGACAATTATAGGACAAGATTGAGAAAAATTAGGAAATAATCAATGTGTATGTTCCAGGTCCTAACTAGCTTTTGCTTGTCTGAAATGGAATTCTTGAGCTCAAAATAACACTTTCTTTTATTATAACACACTAAGTATATCTGATCTACTAACAAAGTGATTTTTCAATTAAATAACAACATGAACAATTTGCCACTTTTGAGTTTTGCACAACTTTGCATTCAAAGTCATTTTGGAGAAATTATAAAAGGTCGTTTCTCTATAGACTTCACAGCTTCTCATTTCGAGCTCAATACATTGAAGTGAGCATCTTCAAAATCTGAACATTTTTGAGGTATCATCAAAAGAAAATGACATCAAAACTTTTATTCCTTATTAGGAATCTTGTTCTCCCGAACATGGGAAAAAGGACAGATTCACACTACATCTAACTTCCATCTGTGACAGTTTGGCTTGGTAGATCAGGGCCAGAAATGTTGTCTTTACAAAGAACAGAAATGACACACTTCACAAGACAGTGTGAGATACTGACTACACTGTCATCTGTACAGTTATATGCTTTCTGGGCCCAACTATGAAAGCTAGGTGGCTTTTAGTTACCTTTTTACAGCATCTTTTACATTTTGAATCTCTTTTATGTGTCTTCTTCTAGCATCTTTCTTTCTTTTCTCTTAGACTTTTTGTGTGTGTGTGTGTGTTTATTGTCTTCTAACCTTATAAACAGTTAATGGATCCATGACATTTTTTTTCCTCTATGAACATTTTAAATACATAGGAGGAAAGAGAGAGGAAAGTCAGAACACTGCAGACCAGCATAATCAAGTGTTGTTTCTTTGCCAGTTATGCCAGTGGAAGTGAAAATAATGAAGAGGAAAAATATATGACTCCTTTTCTATCTAGTGACATTAGTTTATAAAGGGGGTGATGATTTGAAGGTATGTGAGTATACTTGTGTGTGTGTGTGTGTGTGTGTGTGTGTGTACGTATTGTGTGTGCATTTATATGTGTATGTGTGTGTGTGTGGTGTGTGTTGCTGTTATAAATATATAGGAGGCTGAAAAAAGAAAAAGGGAAATCCACAGGAAAATTTTTCCTCAAACTTTGAAATTTTTTCAGGATAAAATTATGAGCCCAAGTTTTATGTCTGAACTACACAGTCACTAAGCGAGGCAGAGAAACAAGAAACAAAATGAAAGTCTATGTGTGAGAGCAAAGTAATTCTTCAGACTATTTTTAATCAGAGATTCAATTAAGACACTTCATGAGTATACCTAGAATTTCTGGACTTTCATTTCTCAGTAAAGCCTTAAGAAGTGATTAGGGCAAATGCTCACATTGTTTACGAAATATGCTTTCTCTTTCACAACAGCTTATTGTGGCATAATTGATATACAAAAATCTCCACATGCTTGATGTGTGTTCAACTTGATGGATTTGGACATATGCATACACTATGATAGTATCATCACAATGGAAATAATAAATATATTCATTGCCTCTACAAGTTCATGTCCTTTTTATTATTTTTATGGTTGTGTGTGGTAAGAACCCTTAACATGAGATCTACTTTCCAATAAAATTTTAAGTGTGCAATACTGTGTCCTTAACTATAGCTACTATGTTATATAGAAGATCTGCAGAGTTTATTTGAGCACCTTTGCATATAATTGTTGGTCATTTTTTTAAGTCCTTTACCCATTTTTAATTGAGTTATTTATTGTACCTTTTTTTTTGGCATTAAGTTACATAACTATTTTTTAAAGTTAGTTTGTTTTGTTTTTTAAAGATGTTGTTTATGTATTTGAGAGAGAGAGAGAGAGAGCATGAGAAGGGAGAAGGTCAGAGGGAGAGCAGACTCCCCTGGAGCTGGGACCCAGATGTGGGACTCGATTCTTGGACTCCAGGATCATGACCTGAGCTGAAGGCAGTGGCTCAACCAACTGAGCCACCCAGGCACCCGAGTTACATAATTTTCTTATGTATTATTGACATGAACAACATCTCAGATAAACTATTTGCAAATATTATTTCTTGCTTCATAGGTTGATGTTCACTCTTGATTCATTCCTTTGCTATGATGTGCAGATGCTTTTTATTTTAAGCAGTCCTATTTGTATATTTTAGCTTTTGTTGCCTGTGTTCAATTGTCATATCCAAGATACCATTAGCAAGACCAACGTCAACCTTTCAATCCATGTTTTCTTCTAGAAATCTTATGGTTTTAAGCATTTCCTTTAAGTTTATAATCCATTTTGATTGATTTTTATACATGGTATAAGATAGAGGTTCAATGTAAGTCTTTTGCATGAGGATATTCAGTCTTCTCTTTACCATTTGTTGAAGAGACTGTCCTTTCACCATTTTGTATTTTTGGCACCCTGTCGAACATCATTTGACCATATACATATGGGTTTATTTCTGGGATTTCTATTCTGTTCCATTAATCTTTATGTCTGTTTCTAAGCCTATACTAGACTGTATTAGTTACTATACCTTTGTAATGCATTTTACAATCAGGACATATGATGGCTTCAGCTTTGTTCTTTCTAAGACTGCTTTGTCTATTCTGGTTTTTTGGTGTTTCCACATGAATTTAATTTTTTTTTCCCATCTCTTTAAAAAATGCCATTGGAATTTTCGAATCTGTAGATTGTTTTAGGTAGTATAAACATTTACTAATACTAAGGCTTCCAATCCATGAACATGAGATGTCTTTCTATTTATATACACATTAATGAAGTTCTTTCATCTATAATTTGTAGTTTTCAGTGCATGAGTCTTTTACCTCCTTGGTGAAGTTTATTCTGAAGTATTTTATTCTTTCAATGTTATTATAAATGGAATTTTCTTAATTTCTGTTTCAGATAGTTCAGTGTTAGGGTGTAGACATGTAACTGATTTGTTTTTGTTGATTTTATATCCTGAAACTATACTAAATTGTTGTCTTATTAGTTTTAATAATTTTCTTGGTGGAGTGTTTACCATTTTTATATATTAATAATATCTGGTACCAAAGAAAATTTTTCCTCTTCCTTTTCAATTTGAGTGCATTTCATTTCTTTTTCTTGTCGAATTGCTCTGGCTAGGACTTCCAGTAGTATGTTAAAATAAAAGTAGCAAGAGTGAGCATCCTTGTATTACTCCTGACCATGGCAAAAATAAAATAAAATAAAATAAAATAAAATAAAATAAAAATCAGTTTTTTATTGTTGAATATGATATTAGCCGGGGGCTTATCATATATGACATTATGTTGAGGTACATTCTTTCTAAACTTAGTTTGTTGAGTGCTGTTATCATGAAAGGATGTTGAAATCTTTTTTGTATCAATTAAGATAATCATATTATTTTATCCTTCTTTCTGATAATATGTGTATCACATTTATTGACTTATAGAAGTTGAACCATTTTCATCCCAAGAAGAAATCCAACTTGTTTGTGGTCCATGATCCTTTTAATAGGCTGTTGAATTTGGTTTCCAAGTATTTTGTTAAGGAATTTTGCATCTATGTTCATACAGAATAATGGAGTATAATTTTCTTTTCTTGTGATGTCTTTCTCTGATTTTAGTATCTGGGTAATGCTGGCCTCATAAAGTGAGCTGGAAGAATCCCCTCTTCAAATTTTTTGAAGAATTTTGGAAGGATTGGTGTTAATTCTTCTCCTATATTCGATAATATTCATCAGAGAAGCCATCTGCTCCCAGGCTTTTCTTTTTTGGGAGTTTTTGATTATTTTTCAATCTCTTTACTTGCTATTGTTCTGTTCAAATATTCTATTTCTTCATGGTTCAGTTGTGGTAGGTTGTATGTTTCTAGAATTTACTCATTTCTTCCAGGCTATCCAATTTGTTGTCATACAGTTTTTACAATGAAATCATATCATACATGTTTTCCAACCACAAGGATATGAAACTGAACAACAAAGTAATTATTAATCAAAGGGAGCAAAAATGGAAAATTAATAAATATGTGGAAACCAAGCAATACATTCCTAAACAACAAGTAGTCAAAGAAAACTCAAAAGTGAAATCAGAAAACAACTTGATACAAATAAAAATGAAAATACAACATGCTAAAACATAGGATGCAGCAAAAGCAGTAAGAATTCATAACAATAAACACCTACATTAAAAAAGAATATCAATCTCAAACAAAATTTTACATATTAAGGAATTAGAAAAAAATGAACAAATTAAGTCCATAGTTAGCAAAAGGAAGAGAATAATAATAGGATCAGAAATTAATGAAATAGAGAATGGAAAAAGAATAGAAAAAAATCGACAAGTGAAAATCAAGTGAAAGCTGTATTTTGAAGACAAATTTGACAAGACTTTAGCTATACTGAAAGAAAGAAACAGAAATTTCAAATAAATAGCTTAGAAATGAAAAGAGAACAAATTATGCAATTAGTACCACGGAAATCAAAAAGGTCACAAGGGATTTTGGTTTTTTTTTCTCTTTTGTTTCATATAAAGTAGAACATTTCATTTCAAAGGAAACATAATAAATTGAAAATTTTTTCAATGAAAATTCTTTTGTTAGAAATCATTGCATGTGATAAGCCAATTACTGTTTATATATTTTCCTTTTTAAACTGTAAAAACCAAAAATATACTGAATTAAAGCAAACATAAAACTCTAAAAGATTTGTTCATAAATACAAATAGCCAGAAAAGAAAAAAATGTAAATGATATCATAAAACCTAGACATATATATAGAGAGAAATTGTAGCATTAACTTTCTTCCAGACTGCCTAAAAATGGAACTGGTATGAATCAGAAAATGTTTTTTCTTTACATTTTTTTAAGTAGAAATGCAGTTTGTTAAGCATTTCATCTAAGCAGTAGAAATCTCAATCATTTAAATTGTTCAAGACTTGAACATTAGGAAAAAAAAGAAACAAACAAAACAGAGCAGCATTAGAATCTGAACGCTTAGTCATTTTCTTTTGCAAAAATCATTGCCAAAGTGTTCCCATGGAAACAAACCCAACTCTTTAAATATAAAATGTGTCTTTTTCAAATATCCTATTGTACTGTCTAAATTCAGGTAGCAGCAGAAAAAAATAACTAAAGTTTTATACGATGAAACAACACTCTAATGACTTTTGAGCTTAGTCACCAATTTCTAAATATACCGTACACCTGGCATTTCTCTTTTGTTTAGATTAATCTTATATCAGATGATGAATATTCACACTACCCTGTCAGTTCATTTGAGATAAAACTCACACAGAAAAAAATGAAAATGGTGTAAATTGAGTATGTGTAATATATATGTAAATGTATGTATACATATAGATTTATATATTTGCTTACATTGTATGATATACCATTAAAATCTCCAAATATAGGAGTTTTTTTGTTTTGTTTTGTTTTCATAGAAGAGTTTTGTACAAAGTTCTTTAACTCTTACAGACCAGGTAGTTAATTACATTATTCCATGCTGAGAAAGTTCTGAGTGGCAGGGATACCCATCTTCCTCTTGTTATGTACCTGTTGGCCTTTATATGTCTTCTTTGGAAAATGTTTTTTCATGTCCTCTGTTTATTCATTAGGTTGTTGTTTTTTTTTTTTTTGCTTTTGAGTTGTTTGAGTTGTTGGTGTATTTTGGATATTTACCCTTCTTTGAATAAGTGGTTTTCAAATATTTTTACTCATTCCATAGGTTGCTTTTTAATTTTTCTGATGATTTCCTTGGATGTGCAGAAGCTTTTTATTTTTATTTATTTATTTATTTTTAAATTTATTTATTTGACAGAGAGATCACAAGCAGGCAGAGAGGCAGGCGGAGAGAAAGGAGGAAGCAGGCTCCCCGCTGAGCAGAGAGCCAGATGCAGGGCTCCATCCCAGGACCCTGAGATCATGACCTGAGCGGAAAGCAGAGGCTTAACCCACTGAGTCACCCAGGTGCCCCGCAGAAGCTTTTTAGTTTGCATTCTTACTTGTTTGTTTTTGATTCTGTGGCCTCTACTTTTTGGTTTCAAATCCAAAAAAATCATTGCCAAGACCAATGTCAAGACTTAACATCATAAGTTTTCTTCTAGGACTTCTACATTTGTAGGTCTTATGTTCAAGTCTTCAATCATTTTGAGTTGATTTTAGTGTATGGTATAAGATGGGTTGTGCAAACATGGCAATTCAGTTATCCCTGCTGAACTGGGTCTGGAGGACCTGTTCTTTTTTTCACTGAATATTATTGGCTCTTCAGTTTAAATTAATTGAATATATACATATATATGTTATTTCTTAGCAATCTATTCTGTTTCATTGGCCTGTTTGTCTGTTTTTATGACAATAACATACTGTTTTGATTATTACAGTTTTGTAATATGATTTGGGATCAGAATGTTGGGGGGGGGGAGCGCCTGGGTGACTCAGTCGATTAAGTGTCTGACTCTTGATTTTAGCTTAGATCATGATCTCAGAGTCCTGGGATCAAGCCACATGTTGGACTCCACACTCAGCAGGGTGTCTGCTTGAGGATTCTCTTTCTCCCTGTCCCCTTACCTTTATCCCCGCTCATGCTCTTCAGCTCACTCTTTCTAAAGTAAAATGAATAAATAAATAAATAAAAAATCAGAAAGTGTGATGCCTCTAGCTTTGTTCTTTCTCAGGTTTACTTTAGCCATATAGGTCTTTTTGTTTCCACACAAATTTTACAATTCTTTTTTTCTTTCCTTAGAAAAATGCCTTTAAATTTTCATAGGGATTGCACTTGAATCTGTAGATCACGTTGGGTAGTATGGACATTTTAACTATACTAATTCTCCCAATCCAGTAACAGAAGAAACCTTTCCATGTGTTCGTGTCCTTAACTTCATCAATGTTTGATAATTTTTAGTGCATATATCTTTTACCTCCTTGGTTAAATTTATTCCCAAGTTTTTGTTTTTGTTTTTTGATGCTATAATAAATGGGGTTGTTTTCTTAATCTCCTTTTTTAGATAGTTTCTTGTTAATGTCTAGAAATGCAACTGATAGTTGTATGTTATTTTGTATCCTGAAAATTTTCTGAATTTTTTTATTAGTTCTAATAGTTTTTTGTTGGTATTCAGTTTCGCAATAAAAGATCATTTCATTGGCCAACAGACGTTGTTTTACTTCTTCATGATTTTTTTTCTTGCCTAATTGCTTTGACTAACTTCCATTTCTCTATTGAATAGAAGTGGCAAGAGTAGGTATCCTTATCTGATCATAATGGAAAAGCTTTCAGTTTTATCACTGAGTATGATGTTAGCTGTGTGTCTGTCATATATGTCCTTTATAATGTTGAACTACATACCTTCTCTACCTAACCTGTTGAGTTCTAATCATGAAATGACTATGAATTTTGACAAATGCCTTTTCTGCATCTCTTGAGATGACCATATGATTTTTCTTTTTTTTTTTAAGATTTTATTTATTTGACAGACAGAAATTACAAGTAGGCAGAGAGGCAGGCAGAGAGAGAGGAGGAAGCAGGCTCCCTGCTGAGCAGAGAGCCCGATGCGGGGCTTGATCCCAGGATCCTGGGATCATGACCTGAGCCGAAGGCAGAGGATTTAACCCACTGAGCCACCCAGGTGCCCCTGATTTTTATCTTTTATTTTGTTGATGTGGTGTATCACATTTGTTGATTTGCTAAATAGAACCATCTTTGTATTGCAGGGATAAATATCACTTAATCATGGTGTATGGTCATTTTAATGTGCTATTAAATTTGGTTTGCATTACCATGATATCAAAGCCAGAGAAGGATAGTACAAGAAAAGAGAATTATAATCCAATAATCTAGATGAAAATAAATGTGAAAATCCTCGACAAAATACAGCAAACAGAATTAAGACTGGCATTTTTATAATGTCTTAACCGTATCAGTTTATTTTGCCAGGGAATTTACTATAATGTGAGAAAATGAAAATCTACATATGCTTGCAAATTTTCAAGTCTCATTAACACAAAAACTAAAAAAAAAAATATTCTTGTGAAAATTACAAATCAGAGTTTTGACTCAAGTCAAAACATTGATGTAGGTTAGGTTAAACCTTTGTTGTCTCCCCCAATCATTGTTGCAAACAGCAAAAGATTATTTTAAAACTACTGTATTACAGGAACCATTGAAATCGGAGATATTCAGTGATGAATGAGAGACATGATCCCTAGATCCTTAACCTTTCAGTCTTGAAGGAAGAGAGCTATATGAAAAGTAATTTAAGTATTAAGGATGACACAAAATAGTTCAGGTATTATTAGAGCACGTATGTTGAGACTGACTTCTGCAAAAAAGAAAATCTGCAATGAAATTGAATGTGAGACCAGCTGTAGTAAGGGTTAGTCATGTGATGATGCTAGTAAAGAACATTTCTGGAATGCAGGGGTGGTTTGCAACACAAACTAATATGCCACATTAACATAATAAAGGAAACAAAACAATATCAAAAGCGTAAGATCATATCAATTGATGCAAAAAGTCATTTGAAAAGAATTCAACATCCTTTCATGATAAAAACATTCAACAAAATAAAAAGGAAACCACTCAACATAATAAAAGACATATATGAAGAATACATAGAAAACATCATACTTAATGGTGAAAGACTAATAGCTCTTCCTCAAAGATCAAGTTGCCTGCCTTGGCCACTTCTATTCAACATAGTACTGAAATTCCTAGATAGACCAATTAAACAAGAAAAAGAAATTTAAAAAAAAAACACTCAATTTGGGGGAAAAAAGTAAAATTATCTCTACTTGCAGGAAATATGACCTTTAACATAGAATATTTCAAAGATTCCACACATGCAAAAATCCTGTAATACATGAATTCTGCAAAGTAGCAGGGCACAAAGTCAACACACAAATATCAGTTATATTCCTACACAGCAACAATGAAAAATCTGAAAAGAAAATTAATAATTCCATTTATAATAACATAAAAAATACTTAGAAATTAGCTAAACCAAAAAAGTGAAAGACTTTTATACTAAGAACTACAGGGGCACTTGGATGCTTCAGTCAGTAGAGCATGTGACTCTTGATCCTGGGGTTGTAAATTCGAGCCCCACATTGGATGTAGAGGTAACTTAGAAATAAAATCTTAAAAAAAAAAAAAAACAAACGTCTACAAAACGCCCGAGAGAAATTAAGGAAGACATAAATAAATGAAAAGACATCCCATGTTTATAGATTAGAAAACTTAATATTGTTAATATGTCGATACAATCCAAAGTACTCAACAGATTTAGTGCTATCTCTAAAAAACAGCCTAATGGCATTTTCTTTTTGCAGAAATAATAAAAAAAAAATTCTTAAAATTCATATGGACTCTCAAACAATTTCAAATAACCAAAACAATCCTGAAAAAAAATCTGGAGGACTCACACTTCTTGATTTAAAAACATCTTACAAAGCTACCGTAATAAAAACAGTATAGTACTGATTATAAAGAAAGAGACATAGACCAGTAAAGGAGAGTAAGAAGTCCAGAACAAGTCCTCATATAAATGGTCAAATTATTTTTGACAATGACTCCAAAACCATTCAATAGAGAAGACGATCTTTTCAACAAAGAGTGTTAAGAAAATTAGATTATTCATATGTAAGGTAATGAAGCTGGACTCTTACCTAAAATTATATACAAAATGGATTCTTGAAATAAATTTAAGACCTAAAACTATAAAAGTCTGCGAAGAAAACATAGGACAAAAACTTTACAACATTGTATTTGGCAATGATTTCTTGAATACAATACTAAAGGCACAGGAAACAATAACAACAAATAGACAAATTGGATTTCATGATTTCCATGATTTTTTAAAACTTTTTTTTTAAAAAAAGCAGAGTAAAAATAACTCAGAAAACAGAATAAAACATTTACAAACCATAGATTTGATGAGGGGTTAATGTTTAGAATATATAGAGAACTTTCTACGATTCAACAACAAGAAAACAAATAGCTTGACTCAAAATTGGGTGAAGAAATTGAAAAGATACTTTCTCACAGATGTATGAGTGGCTAATAAGCACATCGAAAGACTGTCACCATTTCTAATCATTAAGGAAATACCAATCAAACCACAATAAGATACCACCTTGCACCTGTCAGGATGGCTACTATTAAAGTGAAACAAAACAAATACAGAAAATGACAAGCGTTGCTGAGGATGTGGATGAAACCTTGCACATTGGTGGCATCTATGTAAAATGGTACAGCTGCTGCCGAAAGTAGCAAAGGTAGTTCCTCAAAAAAATAAAAATAGAATTATCATATGATATGGCAATTCTAGCTCTGGGAACATGACCAACATAAAACAGGTATCAAATAAATGTTTGTCCTCATGCCCATAGCTGTAGTATTCATGTGGAAATAACCCAACTGTCATTCAATGTATCTACAGATAAGCAACATATAACAGATATATAATTAATGAAATAATAGTCTTAAAAAGGAAGGAAATTCTGACATGTGCTACAATAAGTATAAATCTTTAAGACATTATACTAAGTGAAATAAACCAATCACAAAAACACAGATAGTGTATGATTTCATTTATATCAGATACCTAAAGTAGTCAAATTTAATAAAAACAGAAAGTAGAGTGGTAGTTGCCAGGAACTAGGTGTAGAAAAGAATGGGGAATTATTATTGAATGGATATAGATTTGTGGTTTTGCCAGAAGAAAAAGTTCCTGAGATTGATAATGGTGATGTTTGCACAACAGATAGTGATGATATGCTTAATACAGTTGAACTGTACACTTACAATTGAATAAAATGTAAATGTTACATTATGTGTATTTTACTACAATAAAAAAATGAAACAAAGGGCAACTGGGTGGCTCAGTTGGTTAAGCAATTGCCTTTAGTTCAGGTCATGATCTTGGAGTCCCAGGATTGAGTCCCACATCAGGCTCCCTACTCCATGGGGAGTCTGGTTCTCCCTCTGACCTTTCCTCATCTCATGCTCTCTCTCATTGTCTCTCTCTCAAATAAATAAATAAAATCCTTAAAAAAAAAAAAAGAGAAACAGTTTTAGTTTAATAGATTTTTCTCTATCATTTGTCTATTTTCTATTCACTGATCTCTGCTATCTGATTATTTCATTCTTTTTACCAACTTTGGATTTCATTTGTATTTTCTAGCTTTTTAAGATTGATGCTTAGCGTACTGATTTTAGACCTTTCCTTTTTCCAAATAGTTTCTAGCAGTAACATTTATTTCTATAAACTTTCCTTAATTATTGATTTAACTTAGCTAATAGGTTTTGATACATTGCTTTTATCCTCTTTTTATCCTATTTCATTTGAGTTTTCTTCAACTACTTTGCTATTTTGCTTTATTTAGCAAAACAATTATTTTTTTTAATTTTATTAATTTATCTATTTGACAGAGAGCAAGAGAATACAAGCAGGGAGAGCAGGGGAGGGAGAGGTAGAAGCAGGCTCTCCACTGAGAAGGGAGCCCAGATGCGGGGCTTGATCCCAACACCCTGGGATCATGACCTGAGCTGAAGATAGACGCTTAACCAACTGAACAACCCAGGCACCCCAAAATTATTATTTTCTATTCCTCTTGTTATGTACTTCTAATTCAATACCATCATTATGTACTTCGTTATGTACATCATTATGTATATTGTTATGTACTTCTAATTTGATACCTACATATTCCTTATAACTTTAAATCTTTTCTTTTCTTTTTTTAAATACTTAGCAGATAGTCTCTACCATGCTGAATATGACATATGCACTTAGTTTCAAATTTTTATTGATATCAGGAAAATTTTCTCAGTATATGTTGAGGTACACATATCTTTTTGATCATGTTCAGTAATAATATTTCTATATTAACATGATATTCCTGGTTGCAGGGTCTGAGGGAGAAAGAGAGAGATTGAGATTGACAGTTTACTTGTCTAAGAGACTATCTATTTATTTAGTCACTTTCAAAATGATACTATCATTTTTCCTAATTTTCACAAGTGATAATTTTTATAGTTGTTTTTGGCTATATGATGGACATAAAGTTATACTGATGGATTATTTAGGCTTTCTTGACTACTGGTTAAGTCTGAGTTCTTTTAATGTATTTATTGTTTATTTTATGCTCTTCTTTGAATTGACTTTTGATATTCTTTAGATATTTTCTATCTGATTATTAATTTCTCTGTATTGCATTTAATTGCATTTTATTATGTATATTACTTATTTATTAGATAGTAGCAACAATTTTTTCCTATGTTTTATTTTTTGTCATGAATGATTGACAAATTTCTATATAGCCTTCTGTATCTTGAAAGTGTGTATGTGTGTGGGGGAGGGGACAGGTTGATTATAGTATACTTGCTGTGCTTTTTTATCTTTTCTACGAAGGCCCTCTGACCTTGACATGCCTATTTTTAAATTTTTGTAAGATATTTATTTATTCTATTTACTAGTCCATTAACCTACCTGGAGTTAATTTTCCTATATAACAGGAAGCATAAACCCAGTGTTTTTTTTCTTCTAGTTGGATAGGTACTTTTGACAATATTAAATATACATTCTTGTTTTCAGTGTAATGAATTTCTACCTTTGTTTTGTATTTATCTCATATTGATTCAAAATTAATAGTGAGGATACCTAATATGGTTTCTACAATGATTTCACATTTAATATATTTAATAATAGAGCTTAAATGAATTTGAGTGCTAAAATGTTCTACAGACTATTTAGTTTTAAGTGATTAACTAACTTAATACAACAATTCTACTATACTATCATTATTCCCAGTTATATATTAGAAAACCCATGAGTGAGATTTAAATCTAGTCAGATTGGTTCTAGAGACCGAATAACTAAGCACTGAATAGACACAATAAGTTATACTGTTAATGCAATCTCTCCTTAGCATTCATGTCAGACTTTTTAATAGTAAAACTCTAAGCAAAAGGGAAAAGAAAGGAATAATACTTTCTAAGCTTGAGGGAAATAAAATCAAACTTCAAAAGATATATTTGTTCCAACCATTGTTTAAATTGAAGACACTCTAAAGATATTACAGGCTTCAGAAGTATTAAGATTGATTATTCATATCTGAATAAAAATAAGAAACTAAGTGGAGGGGAATAATCAACAGTTTTCCTGTTGTTGGGGGGAAAAATCAATGCCATCAAAGTTATAGTCACATCAAAAATAAAAAGGCATAATAGTGACCCTGAAACTGTAATGTTAAAGTAATTAAGATTTTTTTTTTTTTTTTTTGACAGAGATCACAAGTAGGCAGAAAGGCAGGCAGAGAGAGAGAGAGGAGGAAGCAGGCTCCCCACTGAGCGGAGAGCCCGATGCAGGGCTCTATCCCAGGACCCTGGGTTCATGACCTGAGCCGAAGGCAGAGGCTTTCCCTCTCTGAGCTACCCAGGCACCCTATGTAATGTTAAAATAATTATAGAAGGAAGCCATTAAAATGAGGTGGCTCAGGGCCTTAGAAGCATATATAAACAGAAACCCAAGCCAGAGTCCACTATACATGTACTCCTATCCTAAAAAAATGAAATTTAACAACAGTAAGTCTGAGACAGCCAACTAGACTTTCCCAAAGAAGGCAACCACATAAGCCATAGCCAATCAAATAATTTCGTTCTTTTGCTTCAGCATCTGCTCTATAAAAGACTTTGTCCCAGCCTGCTGGTGGAACACTTTTGGTTTAGTGATACTTGATTTGAATCTGTTTGCTCAAGAAAATCTTTAAAAAGTTTTAATTTCTTAATAGTTTAGAAGACCAAAATTGATTCAGTCATGGTTTAAGATTTTTTGTGTGTGTCCAGGATAATGTAAGATTATCAATAATTTATTATAATACCTCGTTTCTTAACTTTTGGGCAAACATAGAAGAAAGAACTTCAAATATAAAGATTCTGGCAATAATCAAAATAAAAATATAGTACATATGAATTACTATTATTCATATGATAAAATACTAATTTAATATTAGCTTACATTGTAACATTAAATTAGCTATTTTATCATCCCTGGACCTGAGATGACTGAATAATATGTGACCTAAAATAATTTTTTAAAATCTACCTATCAAAAAAACAGATACTCTCAGATTGGATTAGAATAAAAAAGACATACCAATGTATTATTTGAAGGTAAGCATTTTAATCTAAATAATGCAGTGATGCTGAAAATCAAATGATGAAAAGCAAAATACAAAAACACCCCAAATTTAAAAAGTCTAGTTAATTTTAATATCAGAAAACCAGTAATTCAATTTTTTTAATCAAAAGGAAAAAAATTGCATATTTTAAAACAAAAAAAAATTAAAGTAGAACCATGAAACATAAAAAGCAACCAAAATATAAATCCAAAATATGTAAGGTACAACCTTAAAAAAAATGTAGAAAGTATAAATCAATAATCAGAGTTAAACTGTAAGAGTTAGATGCAGAAAAGCAATAACTCAAAATTAAAATGAATAAATTACACAAAAATGAATTCAAAACTAATAGAGAATATGTTTATAGTTTCTATAGAGAACATAACATTCACTTTTTTTTTCGTTTAAACTACAAGAAAGCCTGAAAAATCCCACAAAAACCAACGTTCTATGAACAAATCCAGCTATCATTAAAAATCACTGATAAAAAATAGAAAAAAATAGAAATTCAGAAAATCTTTCTGTGACTAAACTTTGGGTTAAAGTGGAAATGGAGACGATGTTAAATAACAAACAATAATAACAGCAACAACAGATCTTGGGTCCTATCATGCAATAATTACCGCAAAAGAAAAAAGTTGTCTAAATATATCAATCAAAAACAATACAAAGTGAAAGCATTCATGCTCGTAGCAAAATTAGCAAAACAGTATCAGATTAATGCCACTGCTCCTCCTCTCAAAGGAAGAAAAGAAAAATAGAGATAAGGAAAAGATTAAATAAAACAAAGAACTGAGTATAAAGCAATATTAAAACAATAAAAACAAGAGCTGCTTCATTGAAAATCATCGGATTAGAACAATAATAGGAACAGGACTAGTGAGGACCTAGTAAGAAAAATGTAGAGACTTTCCTAAAAATAAAATGTGATACGTTAGAGTTTCAAAGTTCAGACAAGGTAAATACAAAGACACTTAAAGTGAATTATAAACAAACATACACCAATAAAAATTTAAAAGTATCATTAAAAATTAATTTCACAGAATGTTAAATTTGGTGAAAAAGAAACAGAAAACTTCAATTTACAAATAATGGCTAAAGAGATGGAAAATCTCATCCCATAAAAGCAGCTATCTAAAATATCATGTTAAGAAGTTCTACCAAATTTATACTTTGAAGAAGGAAAATATATTCCTGTTGGATATGGATTGTTGCAAAGACTAGATAGTTGAAGGCTACTGAACTCATTTTATGGTGATAGCAAAAACTTGATTTTAAAACTGGGTAAAACCAACAGAAAGGAATATACAAGTCAGCCATGTCATTGTCTATTAAATATAGTCACTGCAATACATGTGATTCATCTGGTTATGGTTTAAAAAACTGGGCCATGACCCATGGTGCAAGATTGTAGTTTTGTATTGGTTGACAGATATTCAACATGCTCTGAATTTTCCAAATTAGAGCAAATCATTTTAGAAAAAAGATACAACTTCTGCGTATTTATATGCAATTTTTATTATTTTTTTAATCATCTTTTCTCTAGATAATTTAGGTTTGTCCCTAGCTAATGGAGCATTATTGTCTGGAAATAATCATAATGGAGAATCACTTACTATTCACATTAATAAAGATGCAATTTCCTAAGAGTATTGTGGCATTATTTTTTGCACTGTTTTTTTAATATTACTTTTTTTTAAAAATTTTTTTTAATTTATTTATTTGACAGAGAGAGAGAGAGAGAGAGAGATCACAAGTAGGCGGAGAGGCAGTCACAGAGAGAGAGGAGGAAGCAGGCTCCCCGCCGAGCAGAGAGCCCGACGTGGGGCTCGATTTAAGGACCCTGAGATCATGACCTGAGCAGAAGACAGAGGCGTAACCCACTGAGCCACCCAGGCGCCCCTTTGCACTGTTTTATATTACCTTTATTTCATTTCTATAATTTTCATATGCACTGGGTTTAATAAAGGTAAATTTTAAACTAGTTTCTTATTTTAAAAATGTTGACTCTGTTTCCAAAAAAGGTATTTTTCTGTTATAGCTTGGGGCAAAGCCCTAACAAGCCAACAATAAAAACAGATCCTTTCCCCTTGCAGGAAAAAAATAACAATAATCTTGACATTTCAGTTATTAATGTTTATTTATTGTTAGATAAAATCCTTTTGAAAAATGTTTGCATACATATAAGAACTTCCCCAAGAAAAATCAAAACTTTTAAGTGTGAGAAAACATATATTACATAGTGACAAAACAGCAGGGAAAAGTATATTCATATTAACAGCAATTTATTTACTGATGATATAATTTTGCTCAATTCTAATTAATATTCAGGAAGCATACATTCCCTCCATGGACCAGGCAGAATTGAGTTAGGCAAGCCCACACAGTCCCATTTTTTCCTTTGAGCCTAGTTGAATGCAAGCAACACTCATTATTTCAGCAAATCATGTGTGTCTTCTCTTGTAGCAAACACATCCTTTAGATATCAGTTTTCATTTTCTCATTAGATCGGCAACAGCTGAAGAAAAACCTTACTCTGCCATGAAATCCCATTTTCCTGTACTTAGAGTGAAACTGGGAAGATTATGAAGTTTTAAAGGATTCTTTAAGAAAGTTTTTGCCTTGTTTTTGTGTCCAGCAGGTTTGGACTGATTCCCTGACCTGCCAATCTCCCTATCATGGAAATCCTCCAACCCACTGTTCACATTAGAGTGATACTTTGAACATGCAAAATGAATCCTATGAGTCTCCCATCTCCTGACTTTCTCCACTTGATTAAATTCAGTTTGACGTGTCCTTATGAAGACAAATAGCTATTAAATTGTTTTTAATACCTTTAAAAAATGGGCCCTGACAATCTCTGTAGCCCCTTGTTGCAACACATACATCCTTCACCCCTATCCCTTTTGTATTTTCTCCAGCCCTAAGGGCTTCATTTTATGTGCTATTTAGGTGACATGCTCTGTCCTACCACACAACTATGCAACATATTCACAGAGCTTTTCAAGGTGGCATCTATCCATGTACATTGCAATCATTTCAGCTATTTCTTTCTCCTTTGCAAAACTTTATTCTTCCCGTAGGTAGAAATAGTGTCGATTTTAGCTTTATTTTATTTTAGTGTCAGAGATTATATCTATCACACTGTAGCTATTTGATAAAATTGTTTAAATGTGTGATGAATATATTTTTATCAACTGAATTAGTCACAGGGACAATTTCCTTCTAAAACTGGCCCTTGGGCAGCTAAGAAGCATTTTCTTTAGTACCTAAAGAATATATCTTTCAACTCTTACTATTATTTTAAATATGCAAGAGTCAAAATCTGCCTTTTTAATTCCTGCCAATAATACTGTTGTGTTTGAAATTGTGAATATATACAAGGGAAGCAAGGGCAAAAATGAACCACTGGGACTTACTTCATCAAGATCAAAACTTTTGCACAGCAAAGGCAATGGTCAACAAAACCAAAAGACAACTGACAGAATAGGAGAATATATTCACAAATGACATATCAGATAAAGGGCTAGTATCCAAAATCTATAAAGAACTTATCAAACTCAACACTCAAAGAACAAATAATCCAATCAAGAAATGGGCAGAAGACATGAATAGGCATTTCTGCAAAGAAGACATTCAAATGGCCAACAGACACATGGAAAAGTGCTCAACATCACTCAGCATCAGGGAAATACAAATAAAAACCACAATGAGATACCACCTCACACCAGTCAGAATAGTTAAAATTAACAAGTCAGGAAATGACACATGTTGGAGAGGATGTGGAGAAAGGGAAATCCTCCTGCACTGTTGGTGGGAATGCAAGTTGTTGCAGCCACTCTGGAAAACAGTATGGAGATTCCTCAAGAAGTTGAAAATAAAGCTACCCTATAATCCATCCATCACACTATGGGTATTTACCCTAATGATAAAAATGTAGTGATCTGAAGGGGCACGTGCACCTGAATGTTTATAGCAGCAATGTCCACAATAGTCAAACTATGGAAAGAACACAGATGTCCATCAACAGATGAATGGATAAAGAAGATGTGGGGTGTGTGTGTGTGTGTGTGTGTGTGTGTGTGTGTGTGTAATGTATGTATACAATGGAATACTTGCAGCCATCAAAAGAAATGAAATCTTGTCATTTTCAATGATGTAGATGGAACTAGAGGTATTATGCTGAGCGAAATAAGTCAATCAGAGAAAGATAATTATATGATCTCTCTGATATGAGGAATTTGAGAGGAAGGGCGGGGGTCATGGGGAGCAGGGAGGGAAAAAATTAAGCAAGATGGGATCAGGAGGGAGATAAACCATAAGATACTCCTAACCTCAGGAAACAAACTGATGGTTGCTAGTGGTTGGGGGGAGGGATAGGGTGTCTGGGTTATGGACATTGGGAAGGGTATGTGCTATGGTGAGTGCTGTGAATTGTGTAAGACTGATGAGCACAGACCTGTACCCCTGAAGCAAATAACACATTATATGTTAATAAAAAATTTAAAAAATAAAAAGTAAAAAGTTATGTTTATATTATACTATAGTTTGCCAAGTGTGCAATATCATTATGTCTAAAAAACAATGTGTATACCTTAAAAAAGGGTATTTAATTTTTATTGCTAAAAATGCTAACCATCATTTGAGCTCTCAGCGAGTTGTAATCGCTGATCACAGATCACTGTGACAAATACATTAATAATGAAAAATGTTGGAAATATTGCAAGAATTACCAAAATGTCACACAGAAACACGAAGTGAGCAAGTGCTATTGGAAAGATGATGCAACAGACTTGCTCAACAGAGTTGCCACAAACCTTTGAATTGTGAAAAACACCAATAAAGCAAAGCTCAATAAAACAAGGTAGGCTTCCATCCACGTCGTCGCAAATGGCAAGATTTCATTTCTTTTGATGGCTGCATAGTATTCCATTGTGTATATATACCACATCTTCTTGATCCATTCATCTGTTGATGGACATCTAGGTTCTTTCCATAGTCTGGCTATTGTAGACATTGCTGCTATAAACATTCGGGTACACGTGCCCCTTCGGATCACTATGTTTGTATCTTTAGGGTAAATACCCAGTAGTGCAATTGCTGGGTCATAGGGTAGTTCTATTTTCAACATTTTGAGGAACCTCCATGCTGTTTTCCAGAGTGGTTGGACCAGCTTGCATTCCCACCAACAGTGGAGGAGGGTTCCCCTTTCTCCACATCCTCTCCAGCATCTGTCATTTCCTGACTTGTTAATTTTAGCCATTCTGACTGGTGTGAGGTGATATCTCATTGTGGTTTTGATTTGTATTTCCCTGATGCCGAGTGACGTGGAGCACTTTTTCATGTGTCTGTTGGCCATCTGGATGTCTTCTTTGCAGAAATGTCTGTTCATGTCCTCTGCCCATTTCTTGATTGGATTGTTTGTTCTTTGGGTGTTGAGTTTGCTAAGTTCCTTATAGATTTTGGATACTAGCCCTTTATCTGATATGTCGTTTGCAAATATCTTCTCCCATTCTGTCAGCTGTCTTTTGGTTTTGTTAACTGTTTCCTTTGCTGTGCAAAAGCTTTTGATCTTGATGAAATAATCCTAAAATTTATATGGAACCAGAAAAGACCTCGAATAGCCAAAGGAATATTGAAGAACAAAGCCAAAGTTGGTGGCATCACAATTCCGGACTTCAAGCTCTATTACAAAGCTGTCATCATCAAGACAGCATGGTACTGGCACAAAAACAGACACATAGACCAGTGGAACAGAATAGAGAGCCCAGAAATCGACCCTCAACTCTATGGTCAACTAATCTTCGACAAAGCAGGAAAGAATGTCCAATGGAAAAAAGACAGCCTCTTCAATAAATGGTGCTGGGAAAATTGGACAGCCACATGCAGAAAAATGAAATTGGACCACTTCCTTACACCACACACGAAAATAGACTCCAAATGGATGAAGGACCTCAATGTGAGAAAGGAATCCATCAAAATCCTTGAGGAGAACGCAGGCAGCAACCTCTTCGACCTCAGCCGCAGCAACATCTTCCTAGGAACAACGGCAAAGGCAAGGGAAGCAAGGGCGAAAATGAACTACAGCGTATCATGCTTAGTGAAATAAGTCAATCGGAGAAAGACAACTATCATATGATCTCCCTGATATGAGGACATGGAGAAGCAACATGGGGGGGTAGGGGGATAGGAGAAGAATAAATGAAACAAGATGGGATTGGGAGGGAGACAAACCATAAATGACTCTTAATCTCACAAAACAAACTAGGGGTTGCTGGGGGGAGGTGGGATTGGGAGAGGGGGAGCGGGCTATGGACACTGGGGAGGGGAGGCAAACCATAAGAGACTATGGACTCTGAAAAAGAACCTGAGGGTTTTGAAGGGTCAGGGGTGGGAGGTTGGGGGAACAGGTGGTGGGTGATGGGGAGGGCACGTTTTGCATGGAGCACTGGGTGTTGTGCAAAAAGAATGAATACTGTTACGCTGAAAAAAAAATAAATAAAAAGGGGGAAAAAAAAGTATCATATCATTTGCAAAAAAAAAAAAAAAAAAAAAACCAAAACAAAAAAAAACAAGGTAGGCTTGTAATTAAAGAACATAATGCACTTCTAAACAAGTGATGGGGTGCCTGAGTGGCTCAGTCGTTAAGTGTCCGCCTTCAGCTCAGGTCATGACCCCAGGGACCTGGGATGGAGCACCACATTGGGCTTCCTGCTCAGTGGGAAGATTACAACTCCCTCTCTCCACTGCTCATGCTCTCTGGCTCTCTCTCTCTCACTCTTTTCTTTTCTCTCTCTCTCAAATAAATAAAGATCATAAAAATAAATAAACAAACAAGTGCTATGTTAAGACCACTGCTTCAATCCTTAAGTGTGTAACATATATGCAGTTAGAAACTCTGAAGAGAGAATTGGTATAGAACTATTATTTACTCTGCAAAACACTAAATAATTTGTTTTATTTTACCCATTGTTTTGAAAGGTTGAAATCATCCTGTGTCCCTGAAAAATTTATGCTATTTTCTTTTTTCTTTTTCCTGAGATAGTTTAGAAGTGCCATGTTAGTTCACCTAGAAATTAGTTTGGTTACGATTTTTGTAGTTCAATTAAAAACAAGCTCCTACAGAATAATTATTCTAGCACTATTTATTGAATTATTTATTACCTCATTTGAAATGTGATCTTTATTATATCATGTAAATGAAGTGTTATGCTATATCTGGCACTCACCAAGGATTTAATTAGTTCTATTTTTAATTATTAAGGCTTTATAAATAGATAAACTAATTTAATATTCTATTTTTAAAATGTCAACTTATTTTAAAGTTACAGTTCTATCAAAACTACAATTGTTTTGCAATTTCTCCTATGAGTAATTAAGCTCTACTTGATTTGTCTGAGTAAAAGTTGTTTAAAAGGTCGAATACATCTAATTCTCTCTTTTTTCATTATATTAGCCACCTTATCTAGTAGTCTCTAATTGAATAATAGATTTATCATTTCTGATACTTAGATTTTCATTTTAAAATGCCTATGAATGTGTAATAATATCACATTTGCTCTTATAAACATTAAAACAAGATTATCATATAGTTGAATGGAAAGTGCAATCATTTTCCCACAGGTTAATCAAGACCTAAAAATTATGCGTGCTTTTTAAAATTCTATTGAGATTCTCACATTACACCTCTTTGGCTCATTTTTTATGAATCACTAGAGCCCCTCAATCCTTTCTACTAATTATAAAGACCACTTATTCTCTCAAGTATTTTCATACCTTCAGTATATAAATTTTAGAGTGCTTTTAAAGATGAAAAATGTTATAAAACTATATAATGATCAAAAATTTTATGGGTATGACATAAATGATGTAAGTGCTTAAAACACACTGTCTATTTTGTTTTATAGTTTATTGTTTAGGGTATTTCACTTAAAAATTATTTGTTTACTTGAGAGTGTACGAGAGAAAGAGAGCAAGATTGGGGGGAGGAGAGGAGCAGAGGGAGAAGGACAAGCAGACTCTACACCGAACTGGAGCCTGACTCAGAGCTTGATCCCATGACCTCGAGATCATGATCTGAGCTGATACCAAGAGTTGGACTCTCAGTCAACTGATCCATCCAGGTGTCCCAGACATTTTACTTAAAAAACAAAACAAAACAAAAAAAACACAAGTTTTTGGGAGAGGGTGGTTGGGTTATGGACATTGGGGGAGGTATGTGCTATGGTGAGTTCTGTGAAGTGTGTAAATTCACAATTACAGGTCTGGCAATTCACAGACCTGTACCCCTGGGCTAATGATACATTATATGTTGATTAAAAAATAAGATTTTTATCTTTATTTGATTTGAATCTCTCTGAATATTGAGGGAAGGTAGAGTTAAGGTCATTTCTATCTTTGCTCTCCTATTTCTTTCAGAAAAGAATGATTTCAATGTAAAATCTGGAATTGCACATACATGATTCCACAATCTGACCCTGAATTATATGCCTTCTCATTTTGTCTTATAATTTGTATGTATCATTTTATTTAAAAATATTAACATTATAAAAATGATTACATTGGTTTCCCTGTCATCATGTACTGACCAGTTTAGCAGAGAGAGCCCTTTGTTAAAGGTTATTTCATTGTTCCTTATTCTTGTGAAAGAAGAGCTGCACTGCATATAAAATGACAACCCAATATTAACACCTAAAATAACCACTCACATAGTCAATAGAGAAGGTAGCATTGTAATTTTTGGACATACCTAATTAACTGATATAATATCAAAGAAGATAAAATTAAGTTTGCTTAAGGTGAACTGTGTTTGTAGTATGGCTTTTAACTAAAATATTTTAAAGTGCTTGAATGATAGAAATATACCCAAAACTTCC
This sequence comes from Meles meles, assembly GCF_922984935.1. Taxonomy (NCBI): domain Eukaryota; kingdom Metazoa; phylum Chordata; class Mammalia; order Carnivora; family Mustelidae; genus Meles; species Meles meles. The sequence continues at coordinate 22,704,755 of NC_060082.1, read as the reverse complement.
CAAAATCTATGTTTCTTTTTAAGTCCTTATCAGTTCCTACTGCTATAACATGAGCTTGAAGACCCAAATTTAAAATTATTGGGCACCTGGGTGGCTCAGTTGATTAAGCGACTCCCTTATGTTTGGGTCATGATCCTGGAGTCCCGGGATCAAGTCCCACGTTGGGCTCCCAGCTCCATGGGGAGTATATTTCTCCCTCTGACCTTTTCCCCTCTTATGCTCTCTCTCACTCTCTCTCTCAAATAAATTAAAAAAAAAAAGCCCAAATTTAAAAGTATTGTAAAAACTTCCAAGAAATATATACAAATGTTATTGGAATACTCTGTTTGCATACGTGTGTGTAATTACATAGAAATCATTATGGTATATAGGCCTAACAGAATTCTTAAATACAAGAATATGTAAAAATGTATTTTAAACATAAAATATGTGAAATTATCCCATAAATTTTTTCAATAATAATCAGTTCATAAAAACATTTACTATAAAAAGCTAATAAATCAGAAATAAGAAATTGAAAATAAATCACATGTGTAGATGAAGTTAAATTAAGTGAACCAATATCCTCAAAAAAGTCTCTTTGGATACTCCAAATTGAAGTTAATTTTCCCCAAGCTTCTTTTTTATTTTAATAAATCAATTATTATATACCATTAATTGCTTTTTGTCTTTACTATATTTGCCTTTGGTTTCTGAATTAGTCAAGACTTTTTCATCTTCATACTTCTTTCTTTACCTAAAATCTTTTTTTCTGCTGTTATATTCCTGCAGACATTAGCTGGACTAATGATTTTCAAACTACCACTTAACACCACCTTTCTTGATTCCCTCAGCCTGCTCATACTTTTCTCTTTAAAAATTACTTATGGTCTTGGGAAGAAGCATTACCTCATGTCAACCTAAGTAAGAGACCCATGGAGAATACATTTAAGTTCTAGAGTGCCAGGATCTCACTCCCTCGTTAGATGATATCTGAGCTGCTACTGGAAGGAAGCCATTCCATCTAGATCCTTGAGGGGAGCACAGTGAATTCTATGGCCAAAAAAATTTACCTCAGAAAGTTTTTAGTTGTAGGGGTTCCTGGGTGGCAAAGTGGGTTAAAGCCTCTGCCTTTGGCTCAGGTCATGATCCCAGGGTCCTGGGATCGAGCCCCGCATCAGGTTCTCTGCTCAGCAGGGAGCCTGCTTCCTCCTCTCTCTCTCTCTGCCTGCCTCTCTGCCTACTTGAAATCTCTGTCAAATAAATAAATAAAATCTTAAAAAAAAAAGTTTTTAGTTGTAGATGAAGATGGAGGCTGAATTCTGTGACTTGTTTTGGAAATCTAGTCAGGCAGGAGGTTCACTGGTTATATATTAAGGAGAGAGGGCAGCGTTTGTTAAAGTTATACACTGACCTTTTGATGGGACCAAGGTATGGTGAAGTTTTATGACCAAGGAGGACATGGATAGATGTTTGCTCTCAAAGTACAGTCATTTCTATTGTTTGCCTCAAGTGTAATTTCTTGAGATTGTTCATTTGCCTTTGAATGCTTTTGAGGAATGCCCTTCAGGTAACTGTAACCACTTTTCTGGCCTGAAAGAGTTCCTAATGAAGCGAAACAAAGGCCAGGATTCTGTGTCAGTTCTTCAGTTAACCTCCAGACAGGTCTAAACAAACACAACTGATCTTGAGAATAAGGTCTACTCTGCTCCATCCCAAACACAACTCAGGTCTCACACTGGAAATGTTGGATTCTCTGTGAAGACTGCCATAGCACTGAATATAGGGAAGGAGAGAGCAAATAAAAACCCATGAAATTATTATTATCATTTTTTTAAAAGATTTTATTTATTTGACAGACAGAGATCACAAGTAGGCAGAGAGGCAGGCAGAGAGAGAGGAGGAAGCAGGCTCCCCGCAGAGCAGAAAGCCGGATGTGGGGCTTGATCTCAGGACCCTGGGATCATGACCTGAGCTGAAGGCAGAGGCTTTAACCCATTGAACCACCTAGGTGCCCCTTATTGTCATTTTTAATTCGCCTTTTTTTTTTTATTATATGCTGGCAGGTTGCTATAAACCTTTGTCTATTTTCTAGAATTCTGACAAAATTTATTCTGACTGAAAGGTCCCCCAATAATGGGTCCATGATTAAAGGAGCGAGACTGATACAAAGCGAAGGTCAAGCAAAGATTGCACGCCAAACATCAAGAATCAAACAGACTGGCCGGGGCCAAGCCTCTTACAGAGAGCGCCCCCCCCCCCCTTACTGACTAACTTATAAAGGGCAAGGGCCATGTGGTTGGGTCTGGCCACACACAAGTGGCCAATGAGATTATAACACACAGAGAAAGCTGCACAGTCATGCTAGGTCACACACGGGTGGCCGATTGAATTATAATTTACCCTAGTAGACATTTGAACTAGCCTATCACCTTGGTCAGAATTGGTGCCCAAAAGGCGGGGCCCATACTCCTTGGTAGCTAAGGAGACAGTATGTGCCCCCACTGATTGGATACCTCCACCTGGCCTGACCCACCCTTGTATTTGGGCTTTGTTACCTGGGACTGGTTTCCCGGGCTTGCTTTTAATTAAGTCCCTGAGGTGGGGGCAGGGTCAGTTTAAGTTTTACTGAATAAACAACAAAATCACTGTTTAACCCAAGATGGAATCCCTTTGGCTAAAAGGGCCTTACACTGACAGTTTTTGCTTCTTTTTCATTGTTTCTATAAAAAACAAGTCCTTAGAACTACTTTGGCCTCTTCGCTGAGATGACCCTATTGATTCTTAGTGTACCAATTTTAACTATTTTAATTTTTAAAGCAATGTTTAATGGCTTTTGAGATAAATTCAATTTTGTTGTATCTTGTATTTTCTCAATATTGCTAAATATAATTTGCTAATAATTTGGATTTTGAATCTATATTCCCTACTGAAATTATCCTCTGATTCTTTATTCTTATATTATCTTTGTCTAGATTTCGCTAAACATTATAATACCTTCATACAATATGATCAGGCTAAGTATATTGTCTTTACTTTTTACGCTCTAAAATAGTTTGGGTAAGATTTGAAATATTTCTTCCTGAATATGTGGTAGAATTTAGAAGTGAAGTCACATAGACTTCTGTTATATAGTATTCTGTTCTGTTTTACTGATGAAAGAAATTACAACCAATAATATTTACTTAATAGCTGTAAGTCAATTAGTATGAGTGAGGAGGTTATCTCTTCAGAAAAGATTTTCCAGAATTTGCCTTAAAAAAATTTTACTTTCATTAGCTACTTCAAGATGCTATATTATTTTTTGGTTTGTAATTTGCTTAACCACTGACATAGATTAAAATAGAGCCCGATTTCAATGTGTCTAGGATTTCCAGTGAAACTTCATTGTTTTATTATCTCCTAAGCAAACATAGGCCAAGTCACCATTCACGGGTCTCCTTATATTTGTATTTGAAGATGTCTGTGAGGATGGTGCATATTTATTTTAGTCTGACTTTTCTCTAAATGTTAGTCAAGACTACAATTACTACTCCCTTTCCCTTCCATTTGTACTGTCCATGGATAGTTAACGTTCTTCCTACCAAAAAAAAAAAAAAAAAAAAAAAATTCTTCCCACATAACTTATCAAAGATATTCAGGAGAATTATAGCTGGTGCTACCAATTTAACTTCCTTTTTTTTTTTTTGCCCCTATGGATATTACTATAATATTCCTATATCTCTTGAAAGCTAAAAACTATTCATTTAGGAAGATTTTTTTTCATCCAGACTTCTAGATTATTTTTAATTTGACTCATGAGTTTTAGAAAATACAGGCTGCAATTTCCAGAATAAGAACACACACAATTTTACAAGCACACTATTAGATTCCAATTTTATATGAACGCTTATAATTGACATTTTTCTATATTATTATTTTTGTGCTGCTTTAATCCATTTAATAATTATTCTTTTTTTAATAAAGATTTTATTTATTTATTTGACAGAGATCACAAGTAGGCAGAGAGGCAGGCAGAGAGAGAGGAGGAAGCAGGCTCCCCGCAGAGCACAGAGCCAGATGCGGGGCTCGATGCCAGGACCCTGAGATCATGACCAGAGCTGAAGGCAGAGGCTTAAACCACCGAGCCACCCAGGCGCCCCTGAGTAAACATTCTTTATGCCATGCTTCTCACTTATCTCTTAAAATACACTTTGTTTTCTGATCCTTGAAATTTTGCTGTTTGGCTCTAGAACATATTTGTGTAGGATATTATTTAGATGTATTTCAAAAATAATTACTTATTACTCATTTTATCTTAAAAATAGGAATTAATAATAATAACACATCCCTGGCGGAAGAGTTGTCATTAATGCTTGAATTTGTGACTCTTGGGTGGGCTAAGGTTTAAGGAGGTTGCCCTAGTGGGTAGAATTTCCCTCAAACACAATTAACTGTTAAATGCCCAAATTTGCTGATCTTGCCCCCATAGAAACTCTATTACCATGCCCCCATGTACTGCTTACCTTCTTACCAAGGTCTTTTATCCCCTGATTGCATTCGCCAAATACAACAGATCATAGAATGGACAAGATGGCAAATTTGCACCCACTAGCTCTTATTGGACATCACCTTTGTTTGCCTCATCTAGTGCTGGGCCTTTGCTGTTTTTCCTAGAAATATTTATCCTTAGCTCAGATTTCTCTTCCTTCCCGAAGAGATGAGCTCCCACCTCTCAATCTTTCTATAGGTTTGTCCTAATTTTCCTCACAGGCATGCATGCATGTGTGTGTGCCCACATGTGTACCATATTCCTCCTATTCATAGCTAGTTACACGACTGGAATTGAGATAAAACACACCAAAGTTAATGGTAAATTTTGCTTAAGGGATTAATATTTTACTGAGGCTAGTCATTAATATGCCAAAGTGAGTCCCCTGATTATGAAATACACTTATTTTTAGTACGTGATTTTTTTCTGCTTTAATTCTCTGCAGCTCATCTATATTTCTTTGAGAATTTTAATTGGAAACAGTCTGGAAATCTGACAGGAATAAACTTGCACATATCTTTTTTTTTTCCTTTAGCTCTCTAACTGGCAAGATCAGAAATGCCATGAAAAGAAGACTATCGCACAGGATATTTTCTACTTCAGCTGGCTTCTGAACTCAAGCAGACAGTCATATGCATGCATACATAAAATCACATTCTCAAAAGTTGAAAGGAAAAATAAAGTGGGGGAGGGGGCAGAGAGCTGCATTCAATTATCCTTAAAGCTTTGTCCATATGATCAAAATTAATTGATCTAAGAGACAAATAACACCTGGTAACTTAAGGGTTTTTTTTTTTGTTTGTTTGTTTGTTTTTTTCATTTACAAGGGGGCTAACAAAGTGAACTGAATATGTTTTATAACAGCTCTTTAGATTGTTTATTGTAAAAATATCCCAAGCAACTCAAATTTTAGATGAAATGCAAGTTAAATTTTTAACTATGTGAATACCTAATAAGATATTGAAGTCACATGTTAATTTAGATTTTAAAAATTAAAATATGTACATAGAGAGACAACATAATACCAACATATTATTTAAGTACTCACCTCATTTCATTTTATTTTACTCTAGGCACAATTAAGTCTAGATAGCATAGTTCGTGTGTTTTATGGAGCATTGAACTGGTAGCATATGAGAGAATCATGACCATTACTGCTGCTGCCTCTGACAGAGTGGGAAGATAATAGGCCAATCTTCTCTCTGGATGACTCCTGCCTGGCCAGAGAAGATGAGGTAGTAGAGGAATTGAATCATTTTAAAAGAGGTATTTGTGCAGAATGGAGAGTGAACTATCAATTGAGTTGTACTTGACAGAAAATGGCACTTTTGCCTTTGGGCATCTTTTTAAGAGTAAGAACAAAGTTATATTTAATACCTTCTTGATTTCATGCAATGAACATTGAATTTTCCATCATGTATATCAGAATAAATGGTATCTTGGTGACAGTGTTATTATCACAGATAACTTCATAGAAAATAGAGACTATAACTGAATTTAAGCTAATTTCCTTGGATTGAATTTCCTTATACAGAGGTAATACAACTGAAAAGACACTGAGGAATTTCCACAACACTGAATTACAGAGACATAGAAAAATACTAAAATACTTAAAATACGTATCAGTTAAGCTCCCATTTCCTAAGTTTGTGATGAAAACACAGGCTTTCTTTCCATGAATCAGGAAATGTCATTAATGCTTTTTACCTGTTGTTTTCCTTAAACATTAAGTATGAAAAATCAATTTCTTTCTACATCTTCTGATTAACCATAAAATAAGATGACTAACGTATATTATATTTTCGTTTTTCTAATGCTTTGGAATTCTTTTGGGTTCACTCAACTCTCCATTGTCTCACCTTTTTCCTTTTTAATAAATAAGATATTATCTAATCTTTCAATTATAATTAAATTATAAACATATATGTCACCAGTTGTAATAAGAGATACTGAATTGATAGTACTTGCTTTATAGTTGTAATCATTTTGGTTATGGATGATTTCAGGTTATGCATGGTAAATTCCATTAAGCATAAGTCTAACTTAAACCTATATATAACAAGTGAAGTTTTTTCTGAGTCAGTGAAGACATCATTGGTTTTAAAACTAAAATATTCCAAAATAAGGTTTTTATTTATTTTTTTGAAGATTTTATTTATTTATTTGACAGAGAGAGATCATAAGTAGGCCGAGAGGCAGGCAGAGACAGAGGGGGAAGCAGGCTCCCTGCTGGGCAGAGAGCCCGATATGGGGCTTGATCCCAGGAACCTGAGACCATGACCTGAGCCAAAGGCAGTGGCTTAACCCACTGAGCCACCCAGGCGCCGCCAAATAAGATTTTTAATCACAAAATAATATGGGAGATAATCTGAATAGATAATCCTCGATGAACTCATTTTTATATATGTGTGGATGTGGGGGGGGGCATATGTGTGTATACATATTGATTTATGGATTCATAAGTAAAGGATAAATAAATATATATTTTTTTCATTAAATCCCTTTGAGAGAAGTTTAGCCAGTCATTACAGTCCTTGAGTTAAGCCCTTTCCTTGTGCAGGGAGATTTGGTAAGCATTTGCATTTAGTAGTTTAAGTAATCTGAAATATGGAGAAAATATAGTCAAGCATCAAGGGTATGAAAAAGTTATAGTCTTTAAGTGTTTTCTCAGTATCCATGAAAGATACCTAGCCTTCAGGCTTCTGTATAGGTGAACGCTTGTGTCCCTTCTGGATGGGCAGGCTTCAAAGGCACATATAAGCCTGTGAAGGCTAAACATCAAGAGCTGCAGTTGAAAATAGCTCTAAGGAGCTACCATCATCAGGCACAGAATCACTGGGACCAGATATCATGGTGGCCTGTCCAGAGCAACAGAGATGAAAAGGACCAGGGACAGAAATTTGTAGGAAGCAATTGTGATTGAATCTTCTCCTACCTCCTTTTCCTGGTAATACGTATCCTCCAGAGAAGAAAGAGTGGAAAAAGAATTGATACATTACTGAGTCAGTCTTTAGTAATGGAGCGCAGAGTTGTGCTTAATTTCACATTCTAAGAGAAGTGATTTACATATCAACATTCTTCCTTTCTTCAGTTACATTAGGTTCAGAAGAAAGTTAATCCATCATTTAAGAGAGATCTGTGATCTTTCTCCAGTTCATTCTATTCTGATTTTGATTTTGATCATGGTCAACTGCTTATTTCTCTTCCTTCTCCCTTTCCCAGGTTTCTTTTTAGTAATAGAAACTTAGACCTTAGCTATAAACATCTTAAAATATCTCATGTTTTCAGAAAAAAACCTCCTTCAATTCATCTCAGGGGCTGGATTATGAATTTCTTCCATTTTCTACTCTTATCTTACTGGGCACTGCTGTTCTCTCACAAAAATTAAAGCACACATTATCTCATGATGTCTTTTTATTCCCATCTATTGTTCAGTATGTTTATTTCACATTCTTTGCATACTCCAGTAAATGACTGATGATTACATATAATCTCACTGTTAATTTTGTTCTCTGTGTATTTCTATAGGAATTTGCAACTGGTCATAGAGGATTAATCCAATAACATATTAGCCTCCAAAATTCCTTTATTTTTTATTCATTATCAATGTGTTTTTAGCCAATTTATAAATAAGTACATGGCTTATACTTATTCATATGCCTAAACCTAAACCCATTATCTTTCAACTTTAAGACTCATAATCTATCAGCTCTCCTGTATTGGTAAATACAGTGTTTTAGTTCTGCACAATATTTCAGTTCTGCGATCATGTATTTTGCCAAAATATACTGAAAGCTATTTCTCCTTTTAGTATTAAAAAATTCATTAACAAGGAGGCGCCTGGATGGCTCAGTGGGTTAAAGCCTCTGCCTTTGGCTCAGGTCATGATCTCAGGGTCCTGGGATCGAGCCCCACATCAGGCTCTCTGCTCAGAAAAGAGCCTGCTTCCCTGCCTGTCTCTCTGCATACTTGTGATCTCTGTCAAATATATAAAACCTTTTTAAAAAGTTCATTAACAAAATTATACAGCTGGAGGGTTTTCAAAGCTTTAACACACAGTTAAAGTCAACTGAGTTAGAAGGAAAGTCATAGGAGTTTTTAAGGCTTTAGAAGAAATTCATAACTCACTCTTTAATTGACTTGAATGTTTACACATTTATTCCCAAGTTTAACTGTCTCTAAATAAATTATTCTAAGCACCTGTTTTATCTCTTCATTTTCAAATTATTCCATTTGTCTATCTTCTGAAAGGATAGAAAATTATCAGGCACTACTTAACCCCCACTGTTCTACTTAAAACCTAAGTCATTCTTCAGAGGTAGGTTAGGAAATATTTTATAGATAGATCATATATATAATATAATACGTGTTTATTATAATGAGTTAGGTAAGCTATCCAATAATATTATTTCAGAATTGAAAAATGATATAGTAAAAGAAGAAATCTATCATTCGACTGAGTCATCTGAGTATGTGATTGTCATTTATGAGACTTTAATTACACCATGCATCATGATTGACAATGAATGGTGAAAATCTGTTTTGAATAACATTCTGGATAGGTAAGAAAAACATACTAAACAATGTGGCAATAACTTGCACTTGAATAGGATTAGACTTTTAATCTAGTTTTATTGAGAAATTCAAATTTGATAGACTTACTCATTTTGTCTGATGTACAAAAGTTATAAGCAATATTTGATATTATTCCTGATTGACAATAGTTATTAGAAAATCTGCACTTTGGTTAATAGCAAGAGCTCAGAGAAAGATGATGGTCATGCATAAATTTACAAAATGAACCATCAGGATTATAGAAAAAAATATATTTTCAATTTTAAGCAAACACCAGGCAAAACAAAAGTTCTGCAGAGATGAATATCTAATTAGTAAACTAAGAAACAAGTGGATTACTTTATTGTAGAAATGTTGAAAGTCTATGTAAAGCTATACCAAGAAAGACCTCTTATATGTATTATATATCCATAATTCCTTTTCCAAAACTTAAATCCCAAAACTTTTGGAAGCAAACATAGTCATGTGATCCATTAGTGGAAAACTTGGTGTGAATTAGCATGAAGTTACTAATTATCTTTATGTATTTCAGTACAATTACATGTGTGTTTTGTTGAAAATATGTTAACATATGTGGATATATGTTTAAGTTTTCTCTAAACGTGGTGGGATAATATATATTCATTAGCTTCATAAACTTGAAAATTCTGAATTCTGTAAGACATCCACCTGGAGATGTTTCTGATAAACAACTATATGAACTATATGAACACCAACAAACTCTAACTTACCTATCTCTTGTCCATTTCCCAATAACTTATTTGTTTAAAAATAACTAAATACCTGTATGGTATAAATTTAACCACATTAGGCTTCACACATTAAAGTTCCCTATATCCCAATAGGCTAGCAATGAATCCTTATGATACCAGTCATTTTGACAAAATCGTGCTGGCTTGTGCTGATGTCCTGGCCAACTGGGCTTCATTTCACTCTCAGACATGTCATAATTCTGATTATGAATTACATGTCCTTTTCTTCCTTCTACTTTTCTACCCCATCATTCTCTTCCAGTCTCTCTACCTCCACATTCCCAGTGCTGGGAAATCCCACTCTTCTTTCAGGATGCCTTGTATCCACTAAGCAGTTTCAGACCTCCTGTATGTATGACTAATGGAAGAGGAGGGATTCCAATGTAAATCCATACATTAAATACAAGGAAACTTACTTGTTCTTCTTTTTAAGACAAAACAAACAAACAAACAAACAAAAAAAAAAAAACCACAACTAAAAACAACCCTGAATATAAACATATATATTAGTACCACAATGGATCATTGTGAGAATTTCATGGATTCCTTTTCAATCTGGAACACAGGTTTTGGAATGGGCCAAATAGAAGAAGCAAGTGGGCAAAAAAGCAGTGGCATTAACATTCTGTGCCTGCAAATGGGCTGACTACTGCAAATGGGCTGACTACAGTCCAACAAGTATGACTGCCTTATATGTTCTACAGCACATTTTGTTTGTTTGTTTATTTGTTTATAAAGTAGGTTCATGCCCAATGTAGGTTGAACTCATAAACGAGAGAGCCACAGGCTCTACCAATTGAGCCAACCAGACGTCCCTATATTAGAGCAGTTTTATCATACACTAGCTTGAGCCACACAAGCTTTATTATGAGTTTTAAACAGAAGTAAGGCAAGTTTCTCTTGTAGTTCACTTCAGTCAATTTGCTTTCAGTGCATGCTCTTAGACATCTAGTCACCTTACTTTACTCTCTGTGTCTAAATGTATATGGAAATTTTATGATGTATTTAGACTCTGAAGACATACATGTTTAGCTGTATGCCTATTTTCCAACAATTTTCATTCCCTTTGGTTACTGTTACACTAATGTTATACTATATTTATTAATAAAATAAGTCATTTTAATAAGATTATTTTGTTAATTAAAATTTGTTTTATGGGGCGCCTGGGTGGCTCAGTGGATTAGGCCACTGCCTTCGGCTCAGGTCATGATCTCAGGGTCCTGGGATCGAGCCCCACATCGGGCTCTCTGCTCCGCAGGGAGCCTGCTTCCCTTCCTCTCTCTCTGCCTGCCTCTCTGCCTACTTGTGATCTCTGTCTCTGTCAAATGAATAAATAAAATCTTTAAAAAAAATTTTGTTTTATTAGTAGTATTTTTTTGTTACATCAAGACAGTCTTGACTATTAATGGTAGAATATTTTTTAATTATTTCAGTTCCTTTTGCTTTTTAAACATCTTATTATGAAATAATTTGATACTATAGAGAGAGAACATTTCACCAAGCAAATAAATTTATTATCTTCTCCAGAACTTTACAAACTGACTGCCTCTCCCCAGAACAACTTAAAATCAACCTTCTTTGGGCAAATACATGCTGTTTACTTCTGTTCTATTTCAACCTGATCAAGTGTAACAGATGTATTGCTAATATGGATCTGGAGAAGTGCCCTTAACAGATTTAACAGATGAGCAGTCAGAGAAACTTTAGAAATTATATAATCAACAATATCTTCATGACCTTTAGAAACATCACTTACCAATTAAATCATCACTTTGTGACTTCCTCTGAAGTTATTACTAAGTAACTTTATGTATATATGAAACTACCTTAAAATAGCACTCACATAGAATTTTATTTTTTATTTTTATTTTTATTTTTTTTTAAGATTTTATTTATTTATTTGACAGACAGAGATCACAGGTAGGCAGAGAAGCAGGCAGGGAGAGAGAGGGAGGAGCAGTCTCCCTGCTGAGGAGAGAGCCCAATGTGGTGCTCAATCCCAGGAATCTGAGATCATGACCTGAGCCGAAGGCAGAGGCTTAACCCACTGAGCCACCCAGGTGCCCCTCACATAGAATTTTAAAATTGAGTTATTTCTCCTATTTTTTGGAGAAAATTTTATTTAATAAAATTCTACCTGGGTTCTTTTATTTTGATATGAATTTTTAGAATATACCTTGTTAAAAATCACAACTTCCTAAAATATATCATTCACTTGTGACTATGTAAAATGCTTTAGAGGAAAAAAACATGTTCTTAAAATATTTAAAAAAATCTTTTTAATATATATTACAAACTTTTAATTTTACTATGCCTCTTTTTAGAACACTAGGACACCAAAAATATATTTTTTTCTGATGGCTTTAGTTTGCTGTACAGATTTTCCTGTTTATGTTACATCCCCACATTGGACTAAGTCAAGTGTACATACATAATTTGAAGAGTGAATTCAAATGCTTGTTCAGGCTGAAAGCTGTATGCATTTAGATAAGAGGATACAAGTAGCAGGAGGAAAAATAACCTTAGAAATTGTCTTCTATGTTTGCTAATTCAATATGTTTAGCTAAATCAAATAGTCCTTATTATGAGTTTTCAATTTCTCTAAAACATAAAAATACAAAAAGGAGATGTTAGTAGAATTAATATTTTCTCAAATATGGATTTGCATTAAGTTATTTATTCTTACCATAGTGTTTCAAAAGATGATCTATAGAAAAACTACATGAACAAAGAAAAAAGGCTCAAACTCAAAACATTTTATCCTCATATTTCTATTTAAATGACAGAATATATAAAAATATTTTCATTTTTAAGCTAAAAAATGTTCTCATAAAAAGTGGTAGTGTAGGTTAGTAAATAAATGTTTAGAATTTGAATCAGGCTATCTGTTTTTTATTCAGTGCTTGGTGCATTGGACACGACATTTTGCCTTTTCCTCATTTCACATTTTTAATATGCAAAACAAACATTGGGGAGAGTAAATGCATAATATATTTAAGACAGATTTGAAACATTTTGACATGCAGTGCTGTGCCATTAATTCTAAACAATGGTTTAGTCAAGGGTTCAGCATGAATGTTCTTTTTTCTACCACAGATTGAATAATTGCCTATATTTTTAACAGCAACTACAGCAAAACTGAGTCAATTTTATCCTTCAAGAAATAAACAAGTAGTTCATTTAATATAAAAATTTCTTATTTTGAAATACACAAGCCTATTTAGCAGCAAATTAGAGTATAATTACAATAACCCAATCAGTACTCCTAAATGAAAATGAAGAATTCTGATCATTAATTTGTCAAACATATTTTTTATCCAAAGGAGATCAGAATATCATGGGACTTTCAATTAAGATGATATTAATTAAAAATTTCATCAACAAACAAATGTACAACCATACTTGGGGACTGATTTCAGAATAACAATCAGCAAATCTACATTCTCAATCTAATCTCCTAACCACTTGCCTATAATCTATATTTACTCAGGTTGAAGTAGTATAGACTGGTGATATAGATACACATATCTATATCTCCATATATCCATATATCCTGTTTGGACTCTATGTGCAAATAATTTTTCCAATATAAAGAACACTTTTGCTTTGAAACAACTGTAAAGCTTGCTCCATTTTCACATATAAAGTTCCTTGCCACTCTTAATTAAGTCACAAAAGTAAGTAACACAAATTATCACCACCACCACCCCAAAAAATATTCCAATAGCCCTTTTGTCTCCAATCTAGTATTTAAAAGTGTTAACTTTAATGTCTTAAATGTGATGGCAGGTAGAAAACTGCAAACATCTCATTCATTTTAAAAATACTACCTAATAACAAGATGGGATTGCGAGGGAGACAAACCATAAGTGACTCTTAATCTCACAAAACAAACTGAGGGTTGCTGGGGGTAGGGGGGTTGGAAGAAGGGGATGGGGTTATGGACATTGGGGAGGGTATGTGCTATGGTGAGTGCTGTGAAGTGTGTAAACCTGGCAATTCACTGACCTGTACTCCTGGGGATATAAATACATTATATGTTTATAAAAAAATAAAAATTAAAAAAAATACTGCCTAATAGTTTGTGTTTATTTAAATATAGCTATGGGAGATACTGTTGATATAGTATCTAAATTAGATTACTGTTAATAGGCATTTTATTATTATTCTTGATGTAGTCTGTGGTTCCAGATGGATAAATACTTTTCTGGTATTCATGACAATGTGAAATCCAAGGATCATTTTAGGCCACGGTCATTAGCATAACCTGATAACCTCCAATAATCATGTGCAACATTTACCATTTCCAAAAATTGAGTTGAAATACATCATTAAGAAGATACTATCTATCATTGGTATTTTTATTATTTGTACAAAGTTAATAATACAGTAAATGTTTTACTTATTTATACACAAAATTAAGAATAATGATATGGAACAAGTTTTAATGGAATGTAATTTTTTTAAAAAAAAGGAATACATATTTGTGTGGGAAAGAATAAGGGACAGATAAACATGTCTAATTAAATGTTGGATAATGGAAGTCAGGGATTATGCTACAACTTTAAAATTTTTCCCTTTGCGTATCATCATTTTCACTTAAAATTCTGAAGTTCAAAGGGATCTTCAGTCACTCACTTAAGATAATTCTATTTTTTTTTGCACATTCTTGTTTTTTCTTTCTACACATTGATTATAAATCCAAAGCTTAAAACATCTCTGTAATGGTGAGTTGAGTATGTGTTAAGGCAGGTTACTATTCTCATGGCATAATAAATACTTAATAAGACTGTTGAATTAAATGAAATCATTAAATATCAATAAATGAATGCCCTAATCTACAGGGAAAAGAACATCCATAGCAGCCACAAATTCACTCATGTTCTTTGGAGGACCCTCTGTTTAAGATATTTTTCATCTCACTATCTATTTTAAACATTTCAAAGAGAGAGAGGCAGAGAAATTGATATTCTGTCTTGACCTATTGATTCTCTTAATATAACTTTTTGAAAAATCAACAATTTTCATTGCCAAAATGGTTAGAATAATAAAATCATTAAGAGCTAACAACTATTATCTAAATGACCTTGTAGGAATTTTACTGTTATGAAGGAACACTGAAAGGGCACCTGGGTGGCTCATTCAGTTAAGCAACTTACTCTTGATTTCAGCTCAGGTAATGATCTCAGGGTGGTGATCTCAATTCTTCTGTTGGGCATGAAGTCTACTTAAGATTCTCTCTTTCCCTCTCTCTCTGCCCCTGCATCCCCTCCCTCCCCTTCCACCCCTCCACCTCCGCCATGACTCTCTCTCCAAAAAAAAAAAAAACAACTGGAAGACAAGGTTACTAGTCACTGGGGAAATCCAATGGGATGAAACATTCTCTGGTTGATATACAGGAAGAGAAAAAGAAAAAAATGTCCTTCCCAATCAGTAGTCAAATATCACTATCTCTAATGTAATGATAAAATATTCCTCTTACTCTATTCGAACTCTTCTAGCTTTGATTGTGTGCTTGAAGCAGAAAGTAGTTTAGAGAGGTCACAGCTATTGTCCCGTAATTTACTTACTAGAAGCTGAAAAGTGAAGCAATCACTGCTGTAATTATTTAAATATGACAGCTGCAACATTAAAATAATTAAAAACTTGAAGCAAAGTTATCTACAGGTATTGATATAGAATAAAGACCCATATATTGATTAATTTAAAAATACAAGTAAAAAAAAGTGTATATAATAATTCATTCCTTTGGGAGTGCAATGTGTGTGTGTGTGAGAGAGAGAAAGAGAGTTTGGAGTGGGGGTGGGGAAAATGTGGGAAATTTTAGAAAAGACGACATAAGAAAAGATTTCATGTATGTCTTACTAAGTAAATAAATATTTTTGTGGGGTGTGGACAACTTGGCAAAATTAGTAAGGTTTTAGTATATGTGCTGCCGAAGCGAGCACAAAATTAGTAAGGTTTTAAATGCAATATTTTTCTGTACTATTTGAATTTTTTGTCTTAAATACTCATTATTTTATAAATTAAAAATAATTCTTTTAAGAAGAGATTACCACTGAATATACACAGGGAGAAAGGGTATATGCCAATGGAAAGATAATATTGGGCCAATTTCTACATAGAAAATTTTAAGACTGAGCATTAAACTCTACAAAGTTGAAAGTTTTAAAAATATGAATATGTGCCTATGTCTTAGGAAAATAAGTTAAACATCAGTGCTTTCTGGGTGCTATAAAGTGAATTTTAAATATAGAGTCAACCCTAGATTTTTAGGGTTTAGATTTTAGATGTGCCAGAGATATTATCAAAATTAATGTGATAGAAAAATCTGACAAAAATCAATAATATTCTATTCTCATACATGTAGCCATCAAAATCAATGAAATAATTTTTCTCACTCTTTTAAGAGCATAGCCTTGGTATCACAAGCATGGCCATGGTATCATGATCTGAAATTCTTGTCTTTTCCTGACTTTTCATGCATCAGGTAAGTGCTAAAAGTGTTTTTTTCCCCTTACAGTCTAATCCAGGACTTTCAAACTTGAACAGGAAATAAAATATATATGTTTAATTTTGTGGAAAATAGTTGTTCACACAATTATAATTTAAATGCCCCTTAGTAGAGTTCAGTTCACATCACTCCTTGGAGACTGTGCTGTGATGTGGGATCATGAGTGAGCCATAGAAAATTCTGTCTTGTGGCAAAGAGCAAGAAAACAAAAACACCAAAATGATTTTAACTTAGAAAGCCTGGATTTCCACAAAAGCGGAGTGTTGAAATAATATATTTTGTGTAGACAGAATGCCTCAGGACTGAAGGACTTAAGCAAGAGGTGACTGGATGTTTGTCTATGTAGACACACTGAACACCATTAGGATGTCTGTAGGGCCTTTCCAACTATCCTGTGGGCATGATGGAAACAGATGTGGTAATACTAGAGTGTACCCACTGTATTTGGAGGAATTAATAAGAATTCACATTTTTTGACAGAAGATATATCTACCAATTGATAGTAAATATAAATATATGTATTTAATTGTATAGAAGGTAACACTCTGTTGTCAGTGAACAAAAGTAGTTTGCAAATCTAGACTTCTAAATACCATACATTTTTTACAAAAACAAGGGTTCCTTGGTAATTTGACTAATTTCAGGGCTGGTATAGGAAAATTACAAGATGTACCTAAAACACTACTTGAACAGAGTGAGAAGGCACCCAAAGCATCATGGGAATAGCTCAAAAGGACATGAAAGTCCATCAGAGATGGTCTTCCTTCACTGGTACATCTGTGACACTTTGAACATGAACTGAATAATAAGTCATAGACTGTAAGTCTTTGAATAAAAGAAGAATCCATTGTTCAAGGGGGTCATCTGAAGGACATGATCACTGGTTGACGTATGAGCTGGACTCAGGTAACTGGAGGCTTCTTACCAACTGTTCTCGGAATGTACATTCCACCAACTATTCCTAACCTAGCAGCTATTTCAAGGATATAGCCATGAGAGAGTAAGATGTTGAGACCATCTGGACTCAATATTCTGAACCCAGTTAAGGCCTCTTATAAACTTTTAAGACTTTGTCAGGTGGGTGAAGAGATCTACTGAGCTTGCAGCCACCCAGGATAAGTCCCATATGTAGGTTTCTTTGCTTATTAAGCTTGCCACCTAACAATATACAGGGGCCAATTTCAAATTTCCCCTGGGGATGTCCCAGGGTAGCAAATTAATATCTCCCAAGGTTGCAAATCAAGTGCGTTGCATTCTGTATTCTATACTATATATATATATATATATATACACACACACACACATATATATAAAATACACACACATATATATACATATACACATATATACATATACACATGCATACATAAACAAGAAATACATACACAAATGAGATAGAAGCAATATGCCAACTAGTACATAGGGAAGAGATACTATAGTTCAAAATTGTAATGGATGATAAAGCTAATGCATTTGAGTTGAAGAGTAACAAAATATTACATGATACAAAATGTATCTATTATTTATTAACCACAAATGGAAAACAGTAACTTTCAGTGTAGAGAATTGGTGGCCACTTACCTTAACAAATCATCAAAACTAGTATCACTATTACTGAGACAAGTCAACATCACATACTTCCTAATAAGATGCACTGTGCAGGACAAATCAGTTCATTGATACCCCTGAAAATTACATAATTTGAATCTAATCGCTGTGCAATACCAATCTGAGAGGCATTCTACAAAATAATTGACCTACACTCTTCTAAAATATCAAGGTTAAGCGGTAGACAGAGAATGTGAAACACTGCTGCATCTTATAGGAGAATGAAAAGACTTGACAATGCAATAAAATGCATGATGCTAGACTGGGACTTTGACTGGGACAATCAACAGCTCCATAGGTCACTGGTGGGAGAACTGGCTCTGTCTGTGTTGAGTATGATAGTAATGGATTATATTACTTATCTTTTAATGAAATAAGAATCCATGATTTTGTACTGATATAAAAAGACATTTAAATATAGATACAGATATGAAGGAATAGATAAATGAGACAGCAACTAACAACCACTAAATCAAGAAGGAATAATGTATTTATAAATTATACTGGGGGCTAAAACTAAGGAGAGATTTTGATGAGGAACATAATTACATAAATAGATATGTATCCGTATTCACTGATAGCTATGCTTTGTGTGTATTCTCTACTATTTACATACGTAAATATGTCTGTGAATTGACTGACTATTCCAGTTGACCCATTATATATAAACACAATTAAAAATAAGAAATTTAGCTCTACCAGTTGTCAACTGTTTCTCTGAATATGTAAAATGTGTAAGATAATTATATTTGATATGAGAGGCTTACACATTATTATTTACTTTGAATTATCTTCTTCAGAATGAATCAAAATTCTGCCAGATTTGAAGCTTTCAGCTTTAGCCATATCTGAGTCCTGCCAATCAGAAAGGCAGCCTGGAAACTGTTGATACTATGAATGGAGCATTAATTTCACCACTGAATGATTTAAACATGGTAATACAGATATTTTCTCAAACCTCAAAATGAAATAAATCACAACTATTTTCTTGTAGCTGGCAAGTTTATATTCACAAACTATTAAGGAAAAAAATCAGCAGTGAATAAGAAAAAAAAGGCAGTCAGCATTAAATACTGAAAGTCAGAATTATTCAGGTTATGTTAACATCTTCATCCAAAAAGATATTTGAAATGAAGAAAAAAACTACTCAGGAACATATTCTTATGGACTACTAGATGCAGGAAAGATTAGTCATATTCATATCAAATTGTTTGAAAGAAAAATTATTTTTCAGGTGCCTGGGTGGCTCAGTGGGTTAAGCCTCTGCCTTCAGCTCAGGTCATGATCAGGATCCTGGGATAGAGCCCCTCATTGGGCTCTCTGCCCAAGGGACCCTGCATCCTCCACTCCCCCGCCTCTCTCTGCCTGCCTCTCTGCGTACTTGTCATCTCTCTCTGTCAAATAAATACATAAAATCTTAAAAAAAAAAAAGAAAAAATTATTTTTCTATGTCCCACAATTACAAATCTTTGCTTACATAAATAAAGTTAAAGCTATATGGACATTACATCTGGGGAATTCAAGCAGTGTAGATCACAATTCTGAATACTTTAATCAAAATCATCAGATTTTTGCTAAATTTTGCTCACATAGCTTCATCTTAATCTGAACATACACATTCTATTTCTATCTCCGCATAACAAATGGCCATAAATTTAGCAGCCTGGGCACAGCTCTATTGAGTCTCTCACTCAGGGTCTCACAGTCTGCCATCAGGGATTTTGCCAGGCTCCATTCTTTTGTGGAGCCCAGGCTCTCCTTTCAAGCTCTTGCGTTTGCTGGCAGAATGCATGTCTTTGCATTTGTTGAGCCGTGGGCTATCTTTCTTGCTGGCCCTCTGCTAGGGGCTGCTCTCATAAACTCTTAATAATTTCAGGTCCATCCCCATGACTCCCACCAGGCTTTTTCACAATGTAGTGGCTTACTTCTTCAAGTCAGCAGGAAAATCTCTTCAGAACAGACAAGTCCCTCTCTAAGGGCTTCTCCTTGTAGCTCACAACCACCCAATACAATCCTCCATTTAAGTAATTCTAAAACAACGAATTCAGGATCTTAATCTCATCTGAAAGGTCCCTTCACTCTCTCCTGCTAGTCATAGGAATGACCTCTACATCCCTCTATTCAGAGGTCCCAGTACATACATTCCCCATTTACAAGGGGAGGGGATTTTGCATGATGTGTACATCAGAGAGTACAAATTTCTACCATCTTAGAATTTTGTCTAGTTCAACTGCATGAGTTTTCTCTTCCTGAATAATAAATTATCACAGATGTAGCAGCTTAATGCAACATCCATTTATTATCTCACAGTTGAATAAGGTCACGAGTTTGAGCATACCATAGCTAGGTTCTCCAGGTAGGCTCTCGTAAGGGTGAAATCAAACAGTAAACAGGGGCTGAGAGCTCATCTAATGCTCTCTTCCAAATTCACCAGTTGTTGGCAGAACTCAATCACTTGTGGGTGTAGAACTGAGGTCTCTTTCTTCCTGGTTATAAATCCGGTCTTTTTCAGCCCCTACAGAATGCCTATCATTCTCTGCTATCTGATCTTCTCTACATCATAGGAATTTTCTCCTGCAAGGGCAGCAAGAGAATCTCTCTAACTCTAATTTGAATAGCTCTGACATCTTTAAAAGGTTCAACTGATTAGGTCAGGTCCACCTAGGATAATCGCTCCTTTGATTAACTAAAAGTCAACTGACTAGAGGTCATAATCACACCTTTAAAATCCCTTCTGCCATAATTTAAGGTAATATAATCACATCATATTCATAAGTCTTATCCACACTACAGTGTAAGAGATGATATAGGACATGTATCCCAGGGTTCTAGCTTAGAAATCTGATTACTGGGTGAAATAATTAAATGGGACAGTTTTTTGTTTTTTTTTTTTAAATTACAGGTTTTGTAAGACCCAGCTTAAATAGAACTACATTCTTAAATATATGAATAATTTAAAAAATGGATAATTATTCCCTGGACCTTTTTTCTCTATTTAAAAATTTAAAATTTTCACCATTCTTCTTTCATTGTAATAAATAATTAACAAATGAAAAGATACGTAAAATGTACAAGCATACACATATACCCACATGAGAGAGGGACTTATGCAAATATCTCCATTTTGCAATTTAAATCTATGCTACAAGGTCATTATGTGTTTTTGTTTTATGTAGGTATTTTAAAAATTGATAATACAAATAGATAGTAAATTAATTGAAATAATTAATTTTAATTTAAAATAATTTTAATTCTGTTTAGCTCTTATCACCTGGGTAAGAGGCATATACTTTCTCTTTGTGTAATAGATGAAAGCATATTGGGAAAGCCTGGATGACTTAAGATAGATATTCATTATTACTTGGTATGAAGTTTTTATGTGAATTATTTTATTATCACTATTAAATTTTGACTTGAATCATAAAACTTCAAGCCAGAAGGTAACTTGAAGTAATCAATACTAAACTCCCAATTGTGGCCTTGTGAAAAATCCAGTGATCTCAAAGTTCTTCCTTCTAAATATTCAAATCCAGATTTCTGAATGGGATGGGATGCATTGCAGATGTGGTCAGAAAGGACACAGTCCAGAAACTGGAAGCAAGATTTTAATCCCAGTGAGCTGTCTCTGCAAAATAATGAAATGTGTGTCTGAATTCAAATGCATGAAAGGAAGCTGAAGAGAAAAATTAAGTGGACATTTAGCTAAATAGCAAAAAGTTAAACAAATAAGCCAACAAAAAATTTGACCAAAAAACTCAAAACAGTTCAAATTCAAGAAATGGATGGTGATCATTAGTTCAGAATGTATTCAGAAAAACAACAACAACAACAACAACACATAATTCTAGAATATTCTGGAAAGCAAGAATCTTGCTAACAATTTTGAGGAACTTAGAGGGCTTGAGGTGTTTGAGGTTTGTTTTGGAGACTTGCCTGATGTAGCGGTGGTCCTGGAGTCAATTGGATGGGGTTGGATAAGGACAACACTTTTATTGACATCTATTAGGCATGCTGTCCTTAAGTGCTACAGTTTGAATTTCTCTCCACATACTTTCTAGTTGCTGCTTTTAAATCTGTGAAATTGAGAGTTTAATATGGACTATTTTAAGTTACCATTATTTCATTTCATACCTAATTATTTTGTCTTTAGTAAGACCCAATCGACTTGTCTTCATTGCAAAACAGAATTCTTATAATGCCGATGTCTTTTAATGCCAAAAACCGAAATCTTATTCATCTATTTTTGTGTTGTTTCTTGTAAATGCTCTTACTTTTTCAGGGCTATCTTTACTCTGCCAACTAAATTTTCAATTTTGGTTTATTTTGTAATGATTTAGGTAGCTTCATCTCTAAAAGCATTGGAATAGACAGAAATGTAGTTAATTTTGGCACCAAAATTCTGTATAACTTTGCCTGTTACTTCTTTTCTAAATGTTATTCTCCCTCTGGTTCACTCTGATTTTTTTTTTCCACCATAAATAAAAATGTCCACATTTTAGTTTTAGTTTTTAACCTGCAATTGGTTAGTCTTGTTCTCTTACAGAGATTATTGTTAAATATATACAAGTGTGTTTTTTTTTTAATTACTTGTATCATTTTCTATATGAAAACAATTGAATCATTCCTCAGGTACCAAGGAAGTGTTCTGTAGTTTGAATTTGCAATATATTGTGAAACACTGGGTTGTCAGGAAGAAAAGTTACCTCAGGCTTTAAGTTGCTCTTGTGTAAAAATAAATGGGAAGTAAAGATGTTCTTGGAAGAAGAATTCTAGTTTTCCTTTCCATTTACTATATATTTAAGATAAATTACATCTCTCTGGCAAAAGAGGAAACTGATATCATCTCACATTGACTGTATTTACCTTGAGTTACCCACGAAACTATTCAAAACCGAACACAGATCATTCTTACACACTTTTTTTTTTAAGATTTTATTTATTTTTTTGACAGACAGAGATCACAAGTAGGCAGAGAGGCAGGCAGAGAGAGAGGAGGAAGCAGGCTCCCTGCTGAGCAGAGAGCCCGGTGTGGGGCTCTATCCCAGGACCCTGGGATCATGACCTGAGCTGAAGGCAGAGGCTTTAACCCACTGAGCCACCCTGGTGCCCCTTACACACTGTTTCTTGATAGAAGTAAGAGGCATGATGATAAAATACTGTGCATTAGTTGAATATCTTTGTGTTCAGAAAGATTGAGCTACCTGGTGGTTGTTCCATACAGCCTAAATCGATGGCAAGCCATTTACCAAATGATATCCAAGAAGAAGTACAGATTAAAAGTAGGGTAAGATGAGAATCAATGGGACAGGGAGGTAAAAAAGCTAACCCCCCCCCCACCAAAAGGAGGACCAAGACAAGTAAATGGAAAACACTTTGTCCTTTTGTGATGATTCAACTTCTTTAAAGTCTTAGTGTAAAACAGACAAGTACAGAGAAATTAGAGATATTAAACTAGAATGCATGTGTACATGTCTTAATTTGGGTGAGTGTCAAATATAAGCCATTCAAACATTCCACAAGCAGGGCACCTGGGTGGCTCAGTGGGTTAAAGTCTGATCCAGCCCCACACACACTGGGCTCTCTGCTCAGCGGGGAGCCTCCTTCTTCCTCTCGCTCTCTGTCTACTTGTGATCTCTGTCTGTCAAATAAATAAATAAATAAAATCTTTAAAAAAAAAATTCCAAAAGCATTTATTATAGGTTGTTAAGTAAGTGCTGCTTACTTGAAATCATATATATATTTAAGTATATTGAAAACTGATTAAATTCTATTTATTCTCATTTTTGTTTCTTGGAAACATCTATAGGAAATAATAAATTTGAGAATTTCTATGTAACACATTTTTAATAAGAATCTATTGCTACTGCCATAAAACCCAAATAGATTTCATGAATAAAATGTATTCAAATTTTTTGCCTGTGTAAATTAATAGTTAACAACCAATAGCTGAATAAACCAGGTTACATTCAGAGAGTAGTAATCTGCTTCGAAATTTTGAACATGTGGAAATAATTCTCTTACTTCTTTTAACTGTCCAACATTTTCTTCCAAGAGGAAATTATGGAAAGGTCACCACTGTTTGTGGATTAAACATAAAATTTTACTACTATGCTGTAGTAAATCCAACAGAGTGCTCACAAGTTAATTAAAATATGTATCCCCTTAGCTATTCTTAAATCACCTGTGCACAGAATGGGTATAAAATGTCTTATTTTATATGTGTGATTGATAAAATGTGTTTTTCACTACCTGACTGATAAGAACTGGTGGAGTCAGGGAGGAAGCAACCAATAATATGCACATATTTGGCATTTAAATTATATTTGGCATTTTTTTTATTTGTGGGAAATTAAGCTTGCTATTAAACGTGTAAAAAAGATTATGAATGAACTCAACCTTTTTTAAAATATATGAACAAATTCAAAATATTTCTTGCGATTAATGAGTAATTTTCTAATAACCGCATCTCTCTTACATCTTTTTTTTTTTTTTCTATTTTTTGAAAGGCAGACTGTCACGTGCAGCACCTCATTTGGATGTTTCTGGAGTCCTGGAAGCTTGACTACCCTAAGTTCTCCTACAAATGGACCTTGAGAGCTTGTTTGGAAGTTCTTGCAGGGGAGCACAGCTACTCGTATACCCTTGACCGAAGAATGGTCCTCTCCTCTATAGGGGAAGGTTATCTTCTTCAACAAAGAGAGGAAGGGGACACCTGCCTACCCAGCCAGATCAGCCGAACAAACCCTGACGATCAATGGGGTGACAGATGTTGCAGCCAGATCACCCTCACATCCTCTCTTACATCTTTTAAGTTACTCCGCAAGTATTTTAGTGACACAGGATATTGGTAGAGCTGTGGTGAGGGAAATTGTGGGTGAAGAAAAGATAACTGACCTACTACTTGAAGGAAGAATTTGAGAAATAAAGTTGGAAGAAAAAGCCTCTAATGCCTCTAATGAGATATAACAACATGTGTTAAGACCATAGATGGGAAAAATAACAAATACTGGGCTTTTTAAAGAACTGACAATCTAGTGAGACCATAGTTGAGTGCATGAAAAGAATTCTATACAAGTGGAGTTGGGCTAGATACACACAGAATTTTAGTTGGTTCCAAGCAGAACGTATTCCAATTAACATTTAAGAAATATCATTTATGATTCTGTATGGAAGTATAAATAGTAAAATATTTAATTAAAAAAGTAAAAACACTAAATAGTAAAAAATAGTAAATAGTAAAATAATAAATAGTAAAAAATTTATCAATGATTGCAGAGGACAACAGTGGAAATTGGATCATGGAAGTGACAGTGATATAGAAGGAAATGGAAGGAATCAAGACAGATTTTGTAGTTCTAATTCACAGTATTTAGTGATGAGTGAGACATGCTGTGTAAAAAGAGAAAAAAAAAAGATATGTAAAGAAAAGAACCCAGATAGTTTTAATTGAGCAATAACATGGATTAAGATGTCACTCTGTGAGTCTGAAAGGGACAGGAAATAAGGGACCAAGTACTGTAAAAATCTGATGTCCATGAGGCAACCACTGAAGATGTTAATTAGATTTGTGTAGATAAATAAATATAGATAAAAGCAGATACAGATATACAGTATGATTAGTCAGGTATAAAATTAGGACAGTATTATTTTCATATTTATAATATCCTAGCATTGAGTGTCTGGCTGGTTCAGTCCATAAAGCATGCAACTCTTGATCTCAGTTTCATTAAATTTAAGGCCCACATTGCAGGGCAGATTGTACTTAAAATTAGAAAAATAAAATAAAATATCCTGGTGTCTAACATTACCAAATGTCAATATATTGGACATAATTAATTTTTTTTAAGAATTTGCTTATCAAGTGGTGCCTGGGTGGCTCAGTTGTTGGCTAAGCATCTGACTTTGGCTCAGGTCATGATCCCAAGGTCCTGGAATTGAGCCCGAGTCAGGCTCTGCGCTCATTAGGAGGTCTACTTCTCCTTCTCCATCTTCCTCTGCCTCTCTCCCTGCTTGTGCTCACTCACTCTCTCAAATAAATAAATAGATCTTAAAAATAAGAATAAAAGTTTATCAAGACACCATTAAAAACATGAAAGATGAAAATATTCACAACAAAGGATTCCAAATTTAACCTGGAGTATTAAATGGTGGAAAAGATACCGGAGGAAGTATGGATGTAACTATAAAATGATATATTAATTGGGAGTGTTCCTCATAAACTAACTTATTCTTAACCATACAAACCTGCATTTTAAGAGGCTATTTTCCCAAGAAAAGTAAGTATATACATCTGCATAAAAACATGTATGCAACTATTTACAGTGGTTTAAACACAAAATGAAAATAATCCAAATCCAAAATAATCCAAATCCAAATGTCTTTGAATTTAATTGTTGAACAAACTAAGGTACAGACATAGAATGGAAATGCCATTAATCAATAAAAAGAGTCAATAGGGGCAGTGGTGCCTGGGTGGCTTAGTCAGTCAAGTCTTCACTCTTGATTTCAGCTCAGGTCATGATCTCAGCATCGTAAGACTGAGCCCCACATTGGTTTCACACTTAAGATTCTCTCTCCCCCTCTTCCTCTGCCTGCCCCCTCCTCATGCTCACACATGTACTCTCTCTAATAAAAAATAAATAAAATAAAATAAATAGAATGAGTGCATTACTGATACTTTTAACAATAGAGAGGAATCTCAAATGTGTTAAGTGAAAGAAGCCAGGCTTAAGTGACTAGATACCATAAGATTCCATTTATAAGACATGCTTGGATAGGTAGAAGTACTGGGCAAGAAACACACAAATTGTGTCTGGTACATGAAGTAATGAAAGGACATAAAGTACAAAGGAGCACGAGGAATTTTTGTGGTATTCAAAACATTATATATCTTGATTGTAGTGGCCGTTATACAACTTTTGTCAAAATCCAGAGAACTAGATGAAAATGATGCATCCTACTGTATATAAATTATAATTCAGTAACTCTGATTAAAAGAATATACAGTACAGCTATAAATTTAATAATTATATAAAAATGTCCTCTATATGGGTGTAAATAGATTTTAATATCTTCATTATATTAAAATTCACCTATGCTTTTCCAGATTTTGTTTATAAGGTGACAAATAACTCATAATGTCTTATATTAAACTCAAAAAAGTTTTAAAATGTTGACAATGTGATCCTTAGTCCTTGATAAGATAAGTTTATCTTTTCATTCTTAGTGGCAATAAAAAGTATTTTAAAGCATTAACACAAATGTGGTGTTCTTCAAAATTTCCTACTGACCAAATTAATGAGAACTACATGTCTTGCACTTAAAAATAATAACTCTTTACAAACAAAGGGAAAGTGAAAGGAAATGAAAAAGAAAATTCAGTATCCTGGGGCGTCTGGGTGGCTCAGTAGGTTAAAGCCTCTGCCTTTGGCTCAGATCATGCTCTCAGGGTCCTGGGATCGAGCCCCACATCAGGCTTTCTGCTCAGCAGGGAGTCTGCTTCCTCCCCTCACTCTCTCTGCCTGCCTTTGCCTACTTGTGATCTCTATCTGTCAAATAAATAAATAAAATATTTAAAAAAATGAAAATTCAATATCCTATTTGATATGGCAAATGAAGTCAGTGGTGGCTTTGAATTCTGCACAGTATAGTTTTTGATTGCACTTGAATAAATACATAGCTCTTAAAACACAGAAGTTCTTACTTTTTTCCATATTTTATCTAGATATTATTGAAAAATATTATATTTTTAACTATTTCCTTGTTCTATTAAGGATATACAATTCCTTAACATGTTTTCCTTCAAATACTAAGCAATTTAAAAATGCATTTAAAGAAAACCTTTCCCTGATTCTCTGCCAAATATGAAAAATATCAGTCAAATACAGTGCCCCATATTGTGGGAAATTCTTTATAGCAATTCCTATTTAATAAGTACCAGTGATTTCACAACTGTATCTGTATGTTTCTTCTTCTTAGTGAGATTATTAATAATTATAGTAATAAGCATTTTAATGCCTTTATTATAGTACCACTTAACAGCTACACTATTTAGTATACATTCACTATAACTTATATTATTACTATTACTCATATAAATTTTTTTTTGAAGATTTTATTTATTTATTTGACAGAGAGAAATCACAAGAGAGGCAGGCAGAGAGAGAGGAAGGGAAGCAGGCTCTCCGCAGAGCAGAGAGCCCGATGTGGAACTCGATCCCAGGACCCTGAGATCATGACCTGAGCTGAAGGTAGTGGCTTAACCCACTGAGCCACCCAGGCGCCCTACTCATATAAATTTTTAACATTCCTGATTTTTATATATTCTTTAAAGAATAAATGACATTTTGATATTTCTGTAATCTTCATGGTTAGCATATTAATGATTAAAAACTATTAATTGCATATAATCATTTTCTAAACCATTCTACTTTAAAATTATTATTGATAATGTTTTTTTTTTTTTTTTAAGATTTTATTTATTTATTTGACAGAGAGATCACAAGTAGGCAGAGAGGCAGGCAGAGAGAGAGGAGGAAGCAGGCTCCGCGCGGAGCAGAGAGCCCGATGTGGGGCTCGATCCCAGGACCCTGAGATCATGACCCGAGCCGAAGGCAGCGGCTTAATCCACTGAGCCACCCAGGCGCCCCTATTGATAATGTTTTTGTGAGTGCTTTAATTTACAGCTCTTTTTAAAATTAGTTGTTCAAAATCAATCTCCAGGAATCTGGAAATTACTAGTTCAAAGGCATGACTATATTTATGGATTTGGCTAATTATTTATAATTTCCATCAAATTATCATATATAATTACACCATACAATATTTTTATAACTTGTCACAGTCTTTTGTGCCATTCCTTCCTACCATTATTTGGGTGAAATTCTGCTCAAATTTGTCTCTGATTTATACATAAATATTGTTGAGAAAATTAAATCCAAGTTGTAGAACTCTAAAAGGAGTATACATGGGAATGGAAATTATAGTTATTATAACATACAGTTAAATGATACTTTTCATGGGAAAATAATCATCTTTTGGAGGAGAAACTATTTCTTTTTTAAAAAGATTTTATTTATTTATTTGACACGGGGGGGGGGCACAGCAGGGGGAACAGGAGGCAAAGGGAGAGGGAGAAGCAGGCTCACTGAGCAGGGAGCCTAATGCAGGTCCTGATCCTGTAACCCTGGGATCATGACCTGGGCCAAAGGCAGATGCTAAAGGACTGAACCGCCCCTGGAGGAGGAACTATTTTGATAGATTTTTATGGGTATGATAGTCTCCTGAGAATGTAATGACTAGACTGGGAGAGATAAAGAGATAATCCCATTTCAGTAAAGTAGAAGAACTTACAGCTTCTAGGGCCAGAGGAGGAAAGAATGAGATTAAGAAGGTCAATGAGACAATTCTACCATGTGAGTTTACTTGAGGACCTGAAAATTAAGTCAGTGTAAACTTCCATAATGTCTCCCATTAATTATGCTGATGTTGCCCTCTTAAAAACAAACATGTCTTTATGTGAGGGGCTGAATTATCAATTAAGAATTAATCTCTAATGCTATTTGGCCTATGATGTCATACACCTTCCCCTTTTATCAAACATGAGGTAGAAATGCCAATAAGAGGATATCCAGAGACCATTAAAAAACATGCATTTTAGGGAAATCAAATGCCTGCAAGCATCAGAGTTCCAAATAAAAGTACAAGCCTGGCCAAATATGAGAAAAGAAATATTAACTCTTTGACAAATAGAAAGACATATTAATTCTTAATGTTAAAGCAAAGTGCTGGCCCCAAAATGTCTATCTACTGACCACTCTTGTCCCAAGAGCCAGCTGTTTCTGCCTTTGTAACACTTGAAAAAAAAATATATATATATAATTATAATATTATTTTGTCAATATTTAAATTTTATACTTCTACCACTGTGAATAGTAGAGATAGTATGATAGAAACATAAATCTCTATGAAATATCTTAAACACTTATTATAAAAAACCATTATAAGTGTTCATTATTTATAAACCTGTACAAACACAGCCATCAACATGCATTTTAAACTATGAATATTGTACACAAAGTTTGATATTTATGGTAAATTATATTTCCATTTAGTTTGTAACTAAGTTTGTGCTTGTGTGTGAATATATATTATTTTGGTAATTGTTTGTAGAGTTCTATAGTGATTAGAAGCACTCTTATGTTAGAGATACTAATTTTATAATATATGCAAAAGATATTAGATATTATGCTAATTGAAATGCCAATTAGTAGACATTGCTTTATGGCCAACTGTCAATTTCGGTTTTTTAGTGCCATGTGCTACTAGCAGCATTATATTATTTACTATTTATTGATTGTGCATTTTATTTTCTAAGCTTGTAAACTAGAATTGCCTTCTTTAGAGAGTTAACTTCAATTATCTCAGTGGTTGATCTATCAGAAAATATCTCCAGTCAACTCTGACATTCAAAATATGTTTGAAATTTTCTAGAAAGGTAGTTACATTGCTGAATGGTCAAACTATTCTTTAGGAACCAAATCTCTTGCATCTAAAATAAATTGGTACACGACTAGAAAGGAGGTTTATAAGCTAGTGTCCACCAGCTAATAATATCCAGCATCCAAACCTCTACAATTTGCCATCAAGCATGTTTACAACTAATCAATTCAATTACTTTCCAGACATTGATATTGCTGGCTAAAGTGTGGAAAACAAAACAAATCAATGCTGGGTTAGTAACTTCACTCAAAATCCTTTAGTATAAACTTTTAAATTTAAAGGATCTAAGGACATTGAGTGAGGTATAACAGATAGGTTCCTAATCAGCTTCATCAGCCAAATAGAATGCAGAAAAAAAAAATAGTGAGGGATTGTCCTTACCTAAAGAATACCATTTTTAAAAAATTCTTGGATTTACATCTATCTTTTTATCAGGAAAAGAAAGATATCTGTGCTATATGTGATTAGGTAAGCCAGTGAAAGAATTGATTTCCCATGATTAGATAAAATAAGTTCACCTCATTTTTCTTGTTACTTTCCTCCCGCAATTGTTTTCTGTATACTGTCATTAATATTGCACAAATAACACCTTTTTTTTTACTACTAGCATGTAATCTTTAATAAACCTCCAATGAAGTAATATTTATGTATTCAATTAACAAAGCTCTTACATCACAAGGGCAATGGGTATTTTAAAAGACATAGCATTTATAACTGAAAGCTCACTGATTATTGCTTAGTTGTGATTTTATTTTGACTTGGACATATTCTGCCAGGCTAGCTGGAGAGGAGACAGAGAAAGGGAGACAGAGAGAGAAAGAGAGATGAAAGAGAGAGGCTGGGAGAATGAGAAAAAGAAAGAGGCAAACATTTAAAATCGAGTGATTCTTTGTATAAAAAACTCATTGTCAATGATATGGAACACTGATATTTGAAATGCTTTAAATAATGTTTGGAAATATGAATCAAAACATTCCTCAGAAAAAGACATACAAAATCTTAGGCCAGATAGATAGATAGATAGATGAGAGAGACAGACCGAGAGTAATTTTAAAAGTCCTATAAATGCCTTCTTTATTTCTTTTCTCACAGTGTTCCCAGGAAATGGTATTCTTTTTTCATTTGTTTAACATTAAAAATAATTTAGAATTATTTTCTTTGTATTTCACACATACTTATAAGTGCTTACATTCCAAAGAGAAAAACACTGATTTTCTTTTATGTTAAAAAGCTTTTATTCTATTTGGAACTGGCAATCAGTTGATCTGTGTAAAGCAAAATGACTACTATCATCAGATATACTATTTAGCATCTTCAATATATCCTATGATTTTTTCCCATGTTACCAGTGCAGGAAGAAGATATTAGTGTTGCTTTTCTATCTACTATATTTAGTAGTAGTAGTAGTAGATTTGCATAATATGTTGAGCTTTTAAAATAGCAAGTTCAGGGAATCTACCACTTTGAAGTTCATAATAATCTCTCTAAATCATTCATGTTTAATTTGGTGGTAAACAATCCATACATAAATCTAATAAGAATAAATTAACTATGCAACAAGTCCTATTTGAAACATATCTTAGTATTCTGTGTATACTTTATGTTTCACTCCATGAGATTAATTTATCAAAACACAAGACTTCCCACTGAATCATTTACACAATTATTCAAACACTAAGAATCTTCATGTAATAATAGCCAATCATACTGTTGTTTTGCTTAACTCTTAACTAATTTATTTCACACTCCCAGCTATGATTTAAGAGAGTTTGTTCTAATAGTTTTATTCTGCGGCTTTTATGTAGTAAATCACCACAAATCCATGTTAGAAGTAGAAACCACCAAGGATTAGTAGATTGCTGCCCACTCACATGTCAGCCTTCATTATCCACATTATGATTGGGAACCATTAGTATATCAGAAAGTTACTAAATTCTTTTTACTTTTATTCAGAGAGGATTTCATAGATAGGCAAAAATAACAAGGCAGAACTAAATTATCCACAGAAAGTCTGGTGGTCTATGAAGAAATGCCCCCAACCAATTAATAAGAAAATAATAATACAAAGTCAAAATTTTATACTCAATTCAACATAAACTTACAGATATTAAATTCTCAAAACTTTTCACTTAATAGACTGGATTGGAAAGAAAATACAGTGTACCCAAACAGAAAATATATAATACTGAATGGTGCCAATGTCAACTTTTTCCAAATCTATAAGTATAATTTAGTTCCAAATACAAATAGTCAGTGTTTGTAAGTTTTGCATGGATTCTTGAAAAATAGGTTTATAATAGAGAACTTAGAATGAGACCCACACAAATATAGTCAAGTAATCTTTGACAAACGAGTAAAGGCAATTCAATGGAGAGATGATAACATTTTTAACAGTGCCACTCAAACAACTGAGCATCCTCATGCAAGATAATTAATCTAGACACATAATTTATATCCTTCATAAAAATTAACCCAAAATGGATCATTGACCTGAATGTAAAACATAAGAACATGAACGTCCTACAACATAGAACAGAAAATCTAGATGAGTTAAGGTTTGACACTAAGTTTTTAGATAAAACACCAAAAACGTCCCATGAGAGAAAATACTGATATTAGACTTTGTTAAAATGAAAACTTTCTGCTCTGTGAAAACCACTGTAAAGATAACTCACCAACGAGAAGGAAATATTTGCTAAACCCATACCTGATAAAGGACTTGCATATAAAGTCCTTGCATGTAAAGTAATGCAACAAAAAGAAAACAACACAACTTAAATTAACTGGTGGGAATAGGCACGTGAGCAAAGATATACGGATGGCAAATAAGCATATGAAAAGATGCTCAACTTTATATGTAATTAGGGAATTTAAACTTAAAAGAATAATGGGAAAGCATGATATGCTTGTTAAAATGGATAAAAGTAAAAAATACTGATAATACCAAATGCTGGCAAGCATGTGAAGCAATAGGAAGCTTCATTCATTGGTGGTGATAATGCAAAATGGCGTTGCCATTTTGGATGAGTTCGGCAGTATCTTAGAAAGCTAAACAGAATCTCACCATATGATCCAGGTATCACACGCTTAGGTGTTTACCCAAATGAGCTGAAAATTTATGTTCACACCAAAACCTGCACATAATGATTTATACAGCCTTGTTCACAATTGTCAAAACTTGGAAGTAAGCAAAATGCCCTTGAACAGATGAGTGGATAAAAAAATTCTGAGGGGCGCCTGGGTGGCTCAGCGGGTTACGCCTCTGCCTTCAGCTCAGGTCATGATCTCAGGGTCCTGGGATCAAGCCCCCGCATGGGGCTCTCTGCTCAGCAAGGAGCCTACTTCCTCCTGTCTCTCTACCTGCCTCTCTGCCTACTTGTGATCTCTTTCTCTCTGTCAAATAAATAAATAAAATCTTTAAAAAAAAAATTCTGATACATCCATTCCATGGCATATTTTTTAATGATAGAAATAAGTATGTCATTAACCTATGAAAAGACATAAAGGAAACCAAATGCATATTATTAAGTGAAATGAGCCAATCTAAAAAAACAACATACTGTATGATTACACCTATATGGCATTCTGGAATATGGAGACAGTAAAAAGATCTGTGGTGTTGGGATTGGGGAAGAAAGAAGAAGGGATGAGTAGACAGAGTAGAGAAGATCTTTAGGACAGTAAAACTATTTAGGATAATCTAATGATGGAAACATGGCATTATATATTTGTCAAAGCCCATAGAATGTGAAATACATACAGTATATCATAATGTACACTATGGGCTTTTGTTAGTAGTAATGAGTAAATATCAGTTTAATTCAGGTATGCGTAACAACTGTAACATATGTACTACACTAATGAAAGATGTTAAAAATAAGGAAGACTGTGTGGAGTGGGGGGGTAAATGGGAACTCTCTGTATTTTCTGCTCAATTTTTCTATAAACATAAAACTGCCGTAAGAAAAAAATCTAATAAAAAAACTCTAAAAAAAAAAAGAAGGTGAAGACAATTCTAATTCTTTACTCTCAGTTCATGCCCATTTTAGTACTTACGTTGTTCAAGTATTTAAAGTACATTTTGCCTATTTCATGTCAGAACTGGTGGTATTCTTATTAAATCTCATTCCATTTGCATTTTTGTCTTTATGTTTTTTAACAGTGTTTAAAAGTTTAGCTGTATTGATTTTTATATTATATTTTCTGCAATACTTTATCTTATAACCTCATTTAACAAGCTCAGGGTTTTAATAACAAATAAAAAAATCTAAAAATTAATATAAATTATTTTTCTTTTAATTTATTCAGAACCCCCCCAAGGTGCTTCCTTAAATGTGCCTGAATATGTGTTCAAAAATGCTTATAAGGTACAGTATGCTCAATCATAACCCATTATTATGGAATCACATTTAGACTCATCATGCTAGCAGAATCTGATCAAAACATATACTATATGTTGGCTAATTGAATTTAAATTAAAAAGAAAAAAAATCCTTAACCTGAAGTTATCTTCAATATATGAAAAGAATTTTTCAAATATCTCTAGAAATCATGAGAATTCCTTCTCTAGCGATTATGTATTATTTAAACCAAGATATATATATATATATATGTATATATATATATATATATACATATATATATATACATACACACATATTGCATATTGCTGCAAAACAAACAATCACAAACATAGTGGTTTGAAACAACACCCATATTGCTTTACAGTTTCTGGGACAGGTCTGAACACAGCTTAGCTGTGCCCTCGCTCAAGGTCTTGCAAGACTGCAATCAAGGTGTTGGCATTTGTGGTCTAGGGATTTGCCTAGGCATAAATCATCTGCCAAGCTCCCACAGGTTGTTGGCAGAATCGATGTCCTAGTGATTATAGGAATTAGGTTCCCATTTTCTTGCTGGATTTTGGCTGATGGCCACATTTCAGTCTCACAGGCCTCCAGCAGTGACTCATGACCCTCTCCTGAGTTCACAACCTGGCTGTTTGTTTCTTCAAGACCAGCAGGAGACTATCTCTCTGCTAAACAGAGTCATATATCAGGAAACATAACTAAGGCAGTAATATTCTGTCATCTTTGTCATTTAACATACCCTTGTCAGGTAACCCTAGACTGTATCAGACCACATGCAATTTAAAAGACTGTATTTTAGTTTCTTTATATGGTTATTTTACTATCCTTTTGTTTTTTGTAATTCTACCTTTGTCAAGTGACATACAATTGCAAAACATTGATTTACTTTGTTTTACTGATACATAAAAGTGTTCTTTTTTGTTATAAGGCTTTTCATGTTCAAGTCTTAGTTGTCTACTACTAAACTGATAACCTGGGATTTATTTAAGTTCATATATGTCTTATATGTTCCCTTATTTGTTCATTTTTTTAAAAATTTGCCTTTCTGTTTCCTTAAGCATGTTCTTTTGTTTTGTGTTGTTTTGTTTTTTTATCATTTTTTAAATAAAATGTATATATATTTAAAATATATATGATGTTTTGATATACATTTATATACTGAAATGAAAATGTTAAAAATAGAACTAACATATGATGCAGCAATCCTTCTTCTATGTATATATCCAAAATAAATGAAATCAGTATATCAAAGAGATATCTATGCCCTTATGTTCATTGCAGCATTATTTACAATGATCAAGATATGGAAGTACCTCTAGTGTCTGCCAATGGATAAAGGGACAAAGGAATTGTGATACACACACACACACACTCACAACACACTACACACAGTGGAATATTATTCAGCCCTTAAAAAGAGGGAGATACCATCATTTGCCACAAGATGGATGAAACTGAAGTACATTATGTTAAGTGAAAAAGCCAGACACAGAAAGAAAAATGTTACATGATCTCACTTCTGTAGCATCTAGAGATATTGGATACACAGAAGCAGAAAGTAGAATAGTGGTTAACAGAGTCAGGGAGGTGGGGAAAATGGGGAGATGTTACTCAAAGGGTACAGGTTATAAGAATAAATAAGTTCTAGGGATCTGATGCACAGGAGTCAATACTACTGCACTGTAGACTGGAATTTGCTAAGATGGTAGACTACTCTCTCTCTTGCTCTCTTTCTCACATATACACACAAACACATGGCAACTGCATGAAGAGATGAATGTTTTTTTTTTTGTTTTTTTTTTTGAGATGAATGTTTTAATTATGTTCCTTTTATACAATAGATAGTCACATTGGATTTTTAAAATTTAATTGAAATGAGTGTTACTGTGCTTGATTGATCCTTGATTGATCCAGCAATCTTGATTGATTTTTGATCTTTAGGATGTCATCTCTAAGTAGTGTTCCATTCCTACCTCACTCCATCCTTCTCTTCCCATCATGCCACTGTCTACTTTTATTTCCTATATTGCTTATTTGGTTAAAAATGTAGAAGAAGTTACTGTATAGGGATGACCTATTAATCACTGTTAAGCAATTTATACTTCCAACTCACCACAGTTTTTGAACAAGAGAGAGGAAATTTTCATTTTACTCGAAACTGTCATTCACAAAAGGTTTAAGAATCTTTGGATTCTCTTAAACTGCGAAGTTGTTTGTTGTTTTTTTCCCTTTTCATTTTGTGCAATGGAATATTATATAGCTTTAAAAAAGGAGGAGATATTGCCACTTGTGACAACATGAATGGACTGAGAGAGTATTATGCTAGGTTAAAAAAAGACTGAGAAAGACAAATACCATTTGATTTTACTGATACGTAGAATCTAAAAAACAACAAATTAATAAACACATAAAAAGTAAATTAGACCTATACATAGAATAAACTGATGTTTGCCAGAGGGAAGTGGGGTGGGGATGGGCAAAATGGGTGAAGGGGAGTAAACGAGTCCAGTAATGGAATGAATAAGTCACAGGAATAAAAGTCACACCATAAATAATATAGTCAATGATATTACAATAGCACTGTATCTTCTCAGATGGTAACTACACTTACGGTGAACATATTATAATGCATACTGTTGAGTCACTATGTTATACACCTGAAACTAATGTAACATTGTGTGTCAAGTATACTTAAATTTAAAAAAAAGAAAGAAAAAAAAAGTACCTCTGGATTCCTAGTTCTAATGTTAGGATTTTATAAATTTATGGATTTAATATAATTTTATCTGTATGTTTTTTCTTTATCCTTAAAAAGATTTCTATTTTCTCACAATTACCTTAAGTTACTTTGTCTATCATACTGTCATTTTCAAATAATTTATGCTGGAATTCACTAGGGAGAAATCTGAGTAGATCAGCAATTTCAACATGTTTCTAACATAATGTCCTCTTAGCTACCTGGAGCTTAAGTTTTAAAAATACTCATTTACATTTCTTCTGATTATATTCTTTCCCTAAAAAAAATATTACCTGAATATATGAACATATTAAAACAGAATTTTTATTTTTTGACCAGATTCTTGGCATGATATATCCATCATTTTTCTTCATCAGCATAAAACAAAAACACAAACAAAACAGAACATTAAAGTTCTCTTTTTTAACCAGGACTCACACTTATCTTTAGCTTTTGCTTCTGGATTATACACTTTTGAGGATTAGCCCTGATTCAGAGTTAAAGCTAGAAAACTAGCCAGGCAAGGAAGTGAGGAGGAAACTGGCACTGTGTTCATAATTTTATTACCCATATAAATTCCCCTGACTGAGTGAAGCCTTAAAGGTTAGGGCTAAGTATCAAGGCTTTGATGTCTGTGGTCAGTAGAACAATGTCCCCCACCACCCCAAAGACAGCCTGGCCTTAATACCCAGAATACCTGTGGATATCTTCCATTGCACAGCAAAGCTGAAGTAAGTTTGCATGTGCAAATAAGTTTGCTAACCAGCTGATGTTATGAAAGGAAGATGAGCCTCAATTATCCAAGTAGGCCCAATGTGATTGCAAGGGTCCTAAAAAGATCTAGAGGAAGCTGTGACTCTGAAGAACCAGGGAGGGTGCAATGTGAGGACTTAGCGCAGTTTCTGGCTCTAAAATGGAGGCATGGGGTCACAAGACAAGAAATACAGGCATCCTCTAGAAACTGAAAAATGGTATCCAGCATAGTGGATGAAATGGGGTCATTCATCCTGCCCCATTGGAGCCTGCCCCAATGAAAGCAGCCCTACTGAACTGATCATCTGATTTAAGCCAAGCAATACCTGTTCTGACCTCTGACCTCTGACCTCCAGAACCGAAAGGTAATAGGTTTGCTTTTGTTGGAGGCAACAGAGCAGCAATTAATAGTAGAAATTAGTGTAAAAAAAAGTAGTAGAAAGTGGAAATTAATTCACTGTCTTATTGAACAGGGACTGAGTTCTCAGGTCTGCTGCTAAGTAACTTAGTGACAGGGGGCATGATTCCTAAAATCTCTGTGTCTGAGTTTCTTCAAATACTAAATAAAGGTAATAATGTCTTCCTATCAGAAGTGTCATTTTAAATGAGATTATACATGAAACCCATCTGTCAAATGATACAGTAAGCATTTTTTACAAGTAAGCTATTGCTTGTCTTCACTTTTATTGTAAATTAGGAAGCACAACAGGTCTTGAATCTGTTGGTGAGCCTCAGTGCGTGAGGACCCAGCTTGTGGAGTGCAGTTTTCCTTTCTGCTTTGTAGATCCCTTATGAGCTGAGTTTTAATAACTACCAGATTCTTCAATAGTTGCCTGAAGAAATCAACTCTCTGGACACGGTGCATGTCCCGATGCTCTAATCACATTTGTCTTGATTTGTTCCTGGAATTCCTCTTGGCCTCTCTTTATCGCATATCCCCAATACTTGCTTTCTTCTATTTGCTTTTGTGACTGCTTTTAACCCTAGGTCTTGTTCTGTAATTTACTACAGCCATTGATTCAGATTAATTTATTCTCATTCCAAAACCATTTCCAGCCTAACTGCTGCTTACTCCACTCTCCCAGTTCTGGGCTTTGTACCTGCATGATCTATTACTTCTTACAGGTATTCAATGATGTAGTACTTCTTACACTCATCTCTGTGTGTGTGTGAAGGGGAAAAAAACAAATATGAAAATAACACAATGAGTGATCTTTAAAAAGTAACATTTTAAATAAGTTTAACAATAGTATCATAATTCAAAAGTATGTTGCCAAGCCTTAAAATTGAGTCAAAACTCTGAAGAAGAACTTTAGTGGAAAGGATAAAAATATTATAGGTTTCATAATTTTAACAGCATGATAACAGGAAAAGGGGATTTTCTAATAGAATACTTCTACAGTATATATGCTAGCATATGTAAAATTTTGGAAAGGCAAAAATATGTATATGTATATGTATATGAAGGAATTTTTTTCCCTTTCTGGCTCACATATTCTACATAGGGAAATATTTTACTTATCTTTGGTGAGGAAACAAAGTTAAAGAAAAAAAATATTTACCCAAGAGCTTACTGAAAAGTTTTAATGACTGAATTGTTTGCTTTAAATTGCCATATCTACATTTAAGCCTGAGGTTTTAAATGTTCATAAACCTACAAAACCTAATTAGATACACTAGGTCACTCAAAATGCCATTTCTCCTATAAATATCCCATGGCTCAGTCATGCAAATCTGTCAACTCTTGTGAAAATGTATCAATGTAATGGCTATATTCTTTTATGTGCTTTTTATTTCTATTTAACAGTATATGAATTTGCTTCCATTTACACATTTTTTATTTACTAAATAAAGAGCTCTGTAATTTTTTTTTTTTACTTTTCCTATAAAAATTCTGCAAAATGTTCTTTAAATATGAAGGCTCAACACGAACAAAATTAAGAAATAATAATGAAAGGGAGTATTTCACATTTGGTGGCACAATATACTTAACTTACAGTACATTAATATACATTTCAAACAGTAATGCAAAGTTTGCACATTGATGGTCCACAGGTCAGTTCTGGCATATAAATATTGTTTAACCCTGTAAAAACCAGCTGATTTGTTAGCTTTATTTTTTTTTTTAAAAGGGGGACATCTCACAAGTATCTATATTGTTGGTGGTTTTGGTTTTTGTTGTTGTTGTAGATCCTAGAGACTCATCTTTCCTCACATATTGATAACTGACCCTAAGGAAAGATGATCTTTCTACGTGGGTCAAGTACTCTGGTCACTTTTCCTGCCACTCCCCTCATATTATAGAAGTCTTCTTTCTTCCCTATGTATTTCTTGCTTGACCAAATACTTAGTTGACTAAATTAATTTGTAAGAAATGGTTCTGGAAGTATTCAGACTTAATATTATCTACTACAAATAAGAAAAAAACATGCAATGACTTACACAGACATAGCTTTACCCTGTCCAATGATCAAGATGATCTAGTCCTAGCCCTGAAAATAAGTTTTTCCTGCACTGTTCACAGTTTCGCCTCATTCAGTCAAATCATTTGTCAGTTCTCTGTACAGATGGTATTGACTTTAAATGTTCGACACAAAATCATTTTCCAGATCAGTTGTAGGTATAAAAGAACAATTCAAATATAATCACTTTTTTAATACAAATTTTAAAAGATTTATTTATTTGAGAGAGACAGAAAGAGTGAAGTGGAGGGACAGAGGAAGACAGAGTATTTGAAGCAGACTTCACGCTGAGCAGAGCCCCATGCGGAGTTGTATCTTATGACCCTGAAATCACAACGTGAGCCCAAACCAAGAGTCCATCACTTAACCAACTGGGCCACCCAGGCACCCCAATACAATTAAAAAAAAAAAAAAGGAAAAGTCTATAGATAAAATGATGTGGGGAATTTTTGTGTTATTCATTTTTACAGGCTCTCAAAACAATTTTCTAATGTCTTACCAAGATACTTTTTCCTATTGAGAAAATTGCTCCTTCATTGCCCCTTAAATTTCACTTCAAGTTCAAATACATTTTTAATGCACAGGAAAGGTATGATTACTGAACTATCAATCTAACATCATTCTGGAAATAAGGCCTGACTCAAGGCAGCAGAGCTCCTACTTGTCCCTCCATTTCCATTTTTCTCCTTTGCCCTTTAGTAAGAGAACACCAGTTTCAGCTGAATACCTGACTGCCAGAAAGCTGACCACATTTCCCAGTCTTTCTTCCAGCTAATTATAGTCATGATGTTAGACTGCTCCCAAGGATTAGGAGCAAAGACAATAGTTCTAACTTCCAAATCATATCTTTAAAGTGATGGTGAGTCTTTCCACTTTCTCCCTTCTCGATCTTGTATTTACAGAACGGTATGCATATCAAAGTATTTGGCTTGATCGGGCTCTCTGCTCAGCAGGGAGCCTGCTTCCCTCTCTCTCTCTCTCTCTCTGCCTGCCTCTCTATCTACTTGTGATCTCTCTCTGTCAAATAAATAAATAAAATCTTTAAAAAAAAAAGTATTTGGCTTGATGAAAACTCACAAATGGAGCACACCCATGTAAACAGCCGTCAGATCAAGTAACAGAATACATAATCATTCTGGAAACCTCTTTCATGTTCCCTTCCATTTCCTGTTTACCACCCCCTCCACCCCCCATCCAGGATAATTCTATCCTGACTTCTGGCAGCATAGTCTAGTTTTAGTTGTTTTTTCTAAACTTTATATAATGAGATCATATGGTAATATATTTTTTGTTTGTCCATCATCTTTTGCTCATTACTATGTTTCTCATATTAAAACTTATTTTTGGCAAACTTGAAGTTCATTTTTATTGCTGTACAGAATCTCATTGTGTGAATATAATAAAATTTGGGATATATATATATTTATATGTGTAAAATGTGCTATATATTATTTATATATGTGTATATATTCCATATAATAGAATATTCTATATGTATAACATTCTGTATACTATATAATAGAATATTGCTATTACACACATATAGAATATATGTTATATATACATAATACATACATAAATATATATTATATATATTATAATACGTATACACATTACATGTAGAATATACAGAATACAGAATATGTACACATATATTCCAAAACAGGTTATAATAAGTGTGGAATAATAAAATTATAAATAGATTGTGGCTGATATTCAGAAAGAATCTATGAATTCCAACTTTATTTTGGACATGTTGAAACAGACTTAGTAATAAAATGTGATTTAATTTTTCTTATATAGTACTAATAATTATAATAACAATGCCACTTTTAGTGTGCTGCAGTTTGTATAAAGGTGTTTAACATACATTAATTGACATTAATTGTTAAAAATATCTTTATGTGTGCAACAAGTAGAGCTGTTTTACCAAATAAATATTAAGTCACAAATATGAGAACAATCTATGAATTTTTTTTTTTTTAAAGGTTATTTATTTCTTTAGAAAGAGAGAAAGAGGGAGAGAGCCGG
Source organism: Meles meles (assembly GCF_922984935.1). NCBI lineage: Eukaryota > Metazoa > Chordata > Mammalia > Carnivora > Mustelidae > Meles > Meles meles. The sequence continues at coordinate 22,661,945 of NC_060082.1, read as the reverse complement.
AGCAGGGAGGAAGGGCAGAAGGAGAGGCAGAAGCAGACTTCCCTCTGAGCAGGGAGCCCAATGTGGGACTCAGTTCCATGACCCTGGGATTACAACCTGAGCCAAACGCAGATGGTCAACTGACTCAGCCACCCGGTGCCCCCAATCTACGAATTCTTAAGATATTCTTTGCCAGTCTTCACGGTAGATATTTCCATGTTAAAATCTATGGAATTGGGGTACCTGGGTGGCTCAGTCGTTAAGCGTCTGCCTTCGGCTCAAGTCATGATCCTGGAGTCCTGGGTTCAAGCCCCACGTCGGGCTCCCTGATCTGCCGGAAGCCTGCTTCTCCCTCTCCCACTCCCTCTGCCTGTGTTCCCTCTCTTGCTGTGTCTTTCTCTGTCAAATAAATAAATAAAATCTGTAAAAATAATCTATGGAATTTACAAGTTAATCTTACCTATCTTTGAGGAAGGTATAATATAAAAATATCTTATAAGGAGTTTCCAAAGGTAAATTGTAGCACCTTTTATAGCTTGGATTTAACAGATACACAGATACACAGACACAGATATAAACACACATTGACACATATACAAATACAACAGAAAGTACTAAGTAAAAACAGAAAATAAGAGATCATTAGGTATTGATTTAGGACAATAGTATAGTAGTACATTTCTGTATATTTTACACTTATTTTAAATTCTAATATTCTTTCCCATGCTGATATTACAGTTCTTTGTCATTTCTGCATCCTCAGCTACCTGTGATATAAATCCCAAAGAATAGCATTTTAGTCTTTGGCCCTAAAGTCCAAGTCTCTTTTCTTTCTCTGCCAAATTGGACTAGACAGAATCTTGCAACTTTTTTATACTTTATTTTCTTTAGCACTAGTATCCTCTTAGATGTTAAGCGCAGATCCACAATCAATTCATTTCTTCAGCAAATATTTGTAGTTTCAAACTCTGCTAGATACTGGTACAATTTGGAGATGAGTAAAGTATTTCCTTCTCCTTTTTCAGATAATTGATTTCTGATTATCTTCTAAAAAGCACCAGTGTTCTTGCCAGGGTGCTTACCATGATAAATTCTGACTCCACGGCAGAGGACAGAAACTGTGATGGTCGTGTATAGCAAATGATGGATGGAGTGTATAGCGAAGATCATGTTAGCTTAAGCCAATGAGAGATAAAGGAAACGAGAATTGTTAATTTTTCCCAATAGTGGGGTGTGAACTGGTGGCCTCAACTGATTGTTCAACTGTTGCTCAAAGCAGCTTTAGAGATTAGCTGTGTGTTTAACAATTAATGGATGTACATAATGCACACCAGCTATTAATGCACTCCAGCTAAGTCACCCCCAAAACCTGGCATGAGTATAGGAGTATGCTTTTCCCCTAATGCTGCAATAAAATATAATTCACTCAATTGAATTATTGAGTAAAAGAAGAAGGAAGTTATCTGAGAAATTAGCATTTTCAAAAACAGCCTGAACAACAAATATATTTATAAGAATAAATATAATAGCAAACATTATAAAAATTCATAATTATTTAAAAATCAATTTGAGAATTTATTATAGTCAGCATTTCCTAGAGTTTCTTGATTTTTTTAGCTATATCTTTCTTAAATGTGTTGCTTCATACATAATTTGAGAGAAATTGGGCATACTCTTCTTCCAATTCTTATATAAACAATGTATTTTATAAAGAGTAAGAAGTATTAGAGATATAAAATAGTGGTTCAGTCCAAAATCCTCCCCTTAAAATAACTAGGTGAATCTTTTTGAACAGATCATTTAACTTGTTTAATTCTTTGCTGTGAAACAAAGGATAAAAACTGCCTCTGAGAATGAGAAATATAAAATAGCATGTGATTACATTTTAGGTGTAACATATGCAGAAAGCTAGTTTATTTTTGCTTATTTATCTTTGCTTTCATACAATATATTTTGGGAGGATTCAATAAACAAAGCTGAAACATCACATTTCTAATTAAGGGAATATTTTCTGGAATGCAAACATAAAGATACAGATATATAGTTCTTATAAAGTAACTAAGAATGGAGTGTAATTCTGGTGATTAATGAAATATTCAAAATTTATTGAATGTCTATGATGCTATGCAATGTGCTAGGCACTGATTGAAAATTCATCTTTATTTTTAATCACTTATATTTTATTTGACCTACAAAATTTATGGTAAGACACAAAAATGCCACTACATGATGTTAATGAAATAAAATGTTCAGCACAGTAATGAACCATTAATGGGGGCAAACCTGTTTTCTATTACACAGAAAATGTATGATACATTTATTCAGCTTGATGAAAATGCTTACTACGAATTTACACATTTTCCTAACATCTGCAAATTCAGCAGCTATTACATGACATCCTTTAATTTACAAAATATGTCTACACATGACAATGAGATAAAATGGAAATTGTTCATTTTCAGGTAGGAGAGAGTATTTTTAATACTAACATGTCATTTGAAGTCATGTAATTACTGTATCCAGTGAATCATGGCCTTTTACTAAGACACTTTACTATTTTGTATCTAAAAACAATTTTCAGAGAAATATATATTTTGCTTTGCACTAAACCCTGCTTCTCTTGCTGGCATAGACCAATTTCTTTAGAAAATAATGTATTCTGAGAGATAATGCATCATTTATAACAGAACAATTGTATTATTACAAAGCAATTGGATGAGGAATCTAGAAGTTCTTTTAAAATACACCATTAAGTAAAATCACAAAACTATTTTCAAAATACCATTTCTTCCTTTAAAATTTAACTTTAAAAACTGAATAAAGTCAAAAGGAATATAATAGATCATTAAAGGTTTAACTGTTTTAACAATAAGAACATTAAAAAATTTGTAGACTCTTAAAAACCCTCCTGTCTACTAATGACTTAAGATATGCTATTATTTACTTATCCAGCAGTTCTAACTCTATCTCATATTGAATTTTTAAACTAATATCACTATAAAATGATTATCTGCCAAATTCCCCCAATTCAATATGTAAGTTCTATGCATTCATCTCCACTAACTCAGAAATAGTTACTGTTGGCTTCATAATATACTCTCTCTCTCACTCAGTCTCCATGGTCTCTTTCTCATTTCTCTGTGCTTGCTCTCCCTCAGTCTTTATGACTTCCTTTCTGTGGTTGGTTCCTCTACTTTTTTTAATTATAAATTATATACAATATCCTTCTAGGGTTTAAAAAAGTAAATTAGTTAAATCATGAAGCCAATTTTGGTCATACTGTATAACAATTGCTTATTAATTTTTATAAGCAAAGGAATCTTTCCATATTATTTTATAAATATCCATTGTTTAACCCTCTTAACACCAGAACTTTAATATTCTTAGCAAGAATTTACTAAAAAATCATGTATTTAGGTGAAAAATATTGAGTTGAAGTTTCAATCTTTAATGATCTAAGGTTTTGCTGAAATTTTTCATTTTGAGGTTCCTTGAAGGTGTTCATTCTTTTCTCACCTATTTCAACACCTCTGGAATCTTAAAATATAATTACTACACTTTCCACTCTAAAAACTCCCATACATTTCCAATACATTTTAAGTAGTAAAAATTCATTAATAAAATAATGTACTAAAATGTCCTAAAATCAGTCCAATGATTTCAATATTAGTAATAAAACTGGTATTGGATCAGATCCAAAACTCTTATTCAGATACATTATGCAGATGCATTGGCTTCAAGCTACTGATTGCAAGTGATGGGGGTAGAACACTTTCAACAATGAAAGTAGAGGTTTTGGGCCTTAGCTATAAGCCAAGATTTGGTTATGTTATAATCTGTTGGCCCTAATCTCTTATTCCAACAAAAGAGAGGCTAGGGCTTCTTCTAATCATAAGTCTTAAAACTCAGAGCTGAGGGGACAGGGGTCCCATGTTCTGTTATGACACCTTGTACTGCCAGGTTCCCGTGTGATGTCTCATATAGCTATCATATAGCTTTTGTATTTTTTTATGTATAGTTATTTGTTTTGTAATAGCTATCTCAAAACTCGTGGCTTAACACTACAACCATTTATTCCACTCAGTGCATATAGAGAATTTAGGCTATTTTTCCGGGCACATTTGGGCTTATCTTATGCATCTGTAGTGTGCTGTCAGGGATCTAAATGATTCAACCTAGAGGAGAGTATCTCATGTATCTGGAGGTCAGAAGCTTTCTGGCTGGATGTACACATCTTCTCCACTTGCCCCTCATCATTTAGCAGGCTACCCTGGGTTTGTTCTTATCGCAGAGGCAATATTCCAGCGAGAAGAGAAGCTTACAGGGTGCTTTAGACCTAGGGGTAGGACTGTAACAATGTCATTTATGAACATTTTATTACGTCACAAACCCAGCCTGAACTGAAGGGTCAGGGAAGGAGATCCTATGTTTTGGTCGTAAGAAATAAAAAATCAATATGAAAAAAATCCTACCACCATTATACAAGGTATACTCAAAACAGCACACTGTATACCTTAAAAATATACATACAATCTTCTGCCAATCATATCTCAATAAAGCCAGGACACATGCATGCACACACACACACACACACACACACACACACACACACGCCACATTACCTACCAAACAGAAGATACAAAGTAGTTACGGCTGAAATCAGTAAATAGTAGTTGTTAATATACATGTTTTTGTTTCATTGAATAGGAGTAGCTTACATTATTCAATGTTTTCTATGTGCCAGATAGTGTTCTAAATACTTTGAACTGTTGATTAATTTTATTTTATGAACAATGTATTAAAATATGTGTATTCTGCAAGTATTTATTTAGAGGTAACCATATGTGAAGTACTCTTGTAGGAGTAGGTCATAGTAGAACAAATGAAATAAAAAAGTTTCCTACCTTAATTGAGTTTGATAGCTTGTGAGAAAGATGGGCAATATCCAAAATGTATAATAATCATTTGACCTGTTCACAATTATGTAATTTACTCGGGGCAATAAAATACAAGTGGAAGTGATTTGTCATTTCTGGACAGAAAGTTAAGTGCCCCAGCACATGTTGTCACAGTCACTTTTGTTTTAGAACTGAGACCAGAAAAGCTCTAGATAGTGATGCTCATTCACCCTGGGTCTGGAGTGAGGGTAATGAAAACCAAGAGATGAATCCAGCTGACCATTAATACATATATGACATGACTGAAAAATAAACCTTTGTTACTTTAAGCCCCGGGATTTTTCAGTTTGATTTTAAATATGGCAGCGTATCCTAGCTTATTTTGGTTGTTAAACATATAAATGTCAAGTACTTTATATAGTGATAAAACGATAGGGAGAGAAAAAAACCAGGATAAAGACTAGGAGATATATTCTGTGACATGGTGTTTCTTCCAATTAGATGTAGGGTAAAGAAAGAAACTTTGTAAATCCCAATTTACAATTGAGGAAATTGAAGTAGAAAAAAAAGTGAAGTGAAATAATAATAAGATTGGGTCAAGACTGAGGAGCTCAGAAAGTTTAGAAAAGGAATTTGTTCTTTCTCTGGCAGGTAAGAAAGAATCATTAAAAGTTTTAGAATAAGGATAAGGTAATGTGAAAATAGAAAGTATATTTGATAGAATTACATAGTATGAAACCAGTCATGACTAAGGTCTAAAAGTCATTGGCAGTTCAGACATCTAAGTATATTTACAAGTAGAAATTTGGCTGCTGGAATTTGAATAAAATACAGGGGTATGGGTAAAGGTTTATGTACCCTCCACACTTTAAATTGGAGACTTAATATTTATTCTTGTATTCAGCAATTATTTTGCCAGTCCTTATCCCATTAGCCACAAAAATAAATAAAGTATAATTAGATCTTCAGGGGCTCACATAAAATATTTCATATATTTGTCATTCATATATAAATAATTATTGATAGCATAATTTATTTTATAGAAACTTCACATTGAGAAAAAATTTAAGTTCATATATTTAATGATTTGGAGGAGCTATGGTAACTTGTTCAATGGTTGCCTCATGGATTTCAATTTATTATGGTGTGTGTATGTGTTTTTCTCCATTAACAAATATATTATGTGCTACACAGTGTCATTAACCTTAAGGAAATCTAGGTCCTAATCAACCATGAATATGGTGATTTTCATAACATTTTTAAAAAGCTACAAAGTAAATGAAGTAAATGAAGATGGCACTCATAGTTGGAAGTTTCTACATTCTCCTCTCAGTAATTGATAGTATAAGGCAGACAAAAAAATAATTAAGAAATCAGAAGAATTAACATCTCTCCCATTAAGGAACATGTTTCTTAGTGTATAGTTACATGAAAATATAACCTAAATCATGTGTATAGAATATATACATATATATATGTATGTGTGTGTGTATGTGTATAAATATATATATATATGTACTGTATATGGGACATTTATCAAGAAGGACTATCCTCCGAGCAAAAATACATTTCATCAAATTTTAAAGGACAAAATTATCTGTATAATTTTGTCTGTACCTGTATAATTTCAAGTTTATTTGATCGCAAAATATTAAATTCAAAGCCAACAACAAAAACATGTCTGGAATATATCCAAGTAATTGAAAATTACACAACAGACTGTCAAAGAATCCATGATTCAAACAAGAAACCAAAGGCAAGTTAGAAAATATTTTGAACTCAATGAAAGCAAAAGCAGAGCATACCAAAACTCATCTGTCAATGAAACAACTCTATTGATGGGTAGATACACTTGGCAAACAAGTACATCAAACAACTTATCAAGGTTGGCATCTATAATAGGAAGTCATGATGATAGTATGTACTCCTGATATGATGAAGAAGACAGTTTATCTCTGTTTTTTTCCCCAAATCCAAAACTCTGTCCAATCACGAAAAGAATCCCAATAAAAGCACATTTTACAAAATATCTAACCAGTAGTCCTCAAAACTATCAAGGTCTTTGAAAACAGGGAAAGTTATAGAAACTATCAAAGCCTAGAGGAAAATAAAGAGATCTGATAGTTAAATGAAATGTAGTAATAGGATCCTGGAATGGAAAAAGGTATTAAGAAAATCTACTGAATAAAGTATGATCTTCAGCAAATAATAATGTATTAACAGTGGTTTATTAATTGTAATAAGTGTGCTATACTAATATAAGATATTAATAAAATGGAGCTGGGGTGTGGGTGTATGAGGATAATTTATGCTATTACATTATAGTATTAAACTTTTCTCTAATTCAAACATTGTTCTAAAATTAAAATTTCCTAAAAAAATTTCTAATCTGTTAGTGATCAACTCAGCCCAATGTCATAAATATTTCCCAAATGCCTACTGTGTGCCATACTCTATGTAAAGTTCTCAATTACAAAGGTATATCAAATATCCTATAATTAGAAGGATTATTAGTTTAATTATAAGAGGCATCTTGATGAGTAAATTGCATAGCATTAAATGTGTAATCAGGAAATCTCTGAATTTATTGCTGATAATTGAGATGTTTAATGTTCTACAAAATATCTTGGTGCTGATCAATGAAGCTATTTTCATCTTTGATTTTATAAGGAAAAGGACAGTCACTATAAAGGGCATAAACTACTCTTCTTTTCTATACCTGACAGAGAGAGCACATATCCTCAGTTTTCCTATTTACTCAGATTACAAATTAAAGGAGAGAAAGAGAGAGAGAGAAACACCATCTCACAGAGATTTCCTCTAAAAATTAACTGTAATAGCTGAGGCGTAAAGATTCAATAAGTACATACTGTATTTAAAGAAATACTTAGACAATGAAGAAACAGTAATTAATAAAAAATAACATTTGCTTAGCTCTTCTCATGGACTTTATATGAACTAGTTCAGAAAGTATTAGAACTTTTCCTAGCACCTTAACCAAAGCTGCTCTGGAGTTAGACTCTTCTACTAACAAAGAGGAGATACAAGTTGATAATAAAATCAAACTTGAGAGAATAATAATGCTATCTCCTAAAATTCAATATTCTTCCTTTATTTTATTTCTATAGATTTCACTTAATTTTAATTTAATTTTTTAAAGATTTTATTTATTTATTTGACATAGAGAAATCACAAGAGAGGCAGGCAGAGAGAGAGGAAGGGAAGCCGGCTCTCCGTTGAGCAGAGAGCCCGATGCGGGACTCGATCCGAGGACCCTGAGATCATGACCTGAGCCGAAGGCAGCAGCTTAACCCACTGAGCCATCCAGGCACCCCTAATTTAATTTTTATTTTAAAATCTACTAAGAATTATTTAGAGTCTTACAATTTTACATTCTTGTAGTATATTATATAATTCTAATATAATCAGTTAGCAAAGTATTTGTGGAAAGTGACAGAAAGTCAAATGTTTTAAGTATGCACAAGGAAAATAGGTTGCTCTTATAAATAAATCATTGCAGTGGCACATAGGCACAGATTTAAGTATTATTGGGACGAGAAACTCAATTCTCACTTGGACTTCGTCTTTAATCGAACATCTTTGGTTTTTCCGTAGGTCAGTCTCATTATTTTAGACCATTCTTTATCATAATATTGGGAACATCGTTGTGGGTTGTCAGTCACTCAGTATCTCACTCTGTTGCCATCACAAGACTCAACAGCCCTTCTTTCCTTAGTAGAGTAAAGCCTTGAAAGTACTCTGACTCATGTGACCTCTCCAAAACTAAAATGTGGTCAGTGAGAGTACAGTTTTCATGTTCCTCAAATGTTCAAAAATATTAGTTGAGCCCTATGACATCCACTGCAGTCTTCTACTCATTTGGGATAAAATAGATAATAAAACTCAGTCCCTGTTCTAATTCTAAGCTAGTGGAGCAAAAGGCAAGAGGCAAATAAAATAATGTGTCAGGTTGTCATATGTTATCACAAAAAATAAAACCGTAAAGGGCATGAAGAACAAAGGAGAGATGTTATGTTTAGTATAAGATGGTCAGGGAAGACTTCCCTGATAAGGCGACATTTAAGAAAAGACTTGAAGGCAATTACAACCATATGGCTCTCTCCATATGGCTGGAGTGGGAAGAAACAGGGACAATCTTCCAAGGAGTGTATACCAGTCCAATTTGTGTTGGGCAGATTCTAAAATAATAGGCTAACTATGCCAATTTATATTGCTTTTAACTTTTCCTTCCTTTGTAATTGCCATTTTGGGAATATCCTGATCATTTTTAATGTTTAAAATTATGCTTAGTGTATGCAACATAAGAATTATTTATTCTCTTCAAGCTTGAAAAACAATATTTACCTGACAATTTTTACACAGCAATCAAAAACATATAGGAAACAATGACCATTTTATTTTTCCATGATAATAAGAGAAATATGTACTAGTCATAGAAAATTAGGAAAATTAGAGAAAAGGACCACAAAGACATAACGCTATATAGATTTCAGTATATCCTAACAATATTTCATCTAATAAAGGAGGCATCTGCTGATTTAGAAGATTCTAAATCCTTTTTTACATGACTGGCTCTCTAGGTGTATTATACTCACAAAGTTCTTTCGCACTCAAAGTCATGCACATAGTCATTTATCTTTTTTTCTTTTTTTTTTTTCAGTTTCTTTATGTTATGTTTTTATTTTCAATTAAGTTTTTAATACATTTGGCAGAGTTGAGTAAGGGCAAGCAAATGTAGATGGTCCCGTAGACTCTTCCCTCCTCCTCTAGGTTATTTAATAAGAACTGGTTCAGCATGTGTGAGTGATGTCAACCCTGCTACTGGTCTCCAGTCTCCCTCTCTTTGCGCCAATTGTCCTGTGATTACAGGTGCTCCCTACTCTCTGCCATGCTAAACAGACAGTGGGATTCTTCTCTACTAGACATTGGCAATGCATCTATGCTAACTTAAATTGTAGGTGGGGAAAAAGAATTTGAGGGACTCTGTATACTCTGTTATTACTCAACTTCACAGTTTTCCGCAGCCTTATTACAAATCTGCACAAACAACACTAGTGTTTATCTGTGACTCTTTTGCATAATTTTGGGCTCTGACTAACTTGTTTTCTAGTAAACATTATCTATTCATTTATAGTTTTTCTAAATAATTATATAGAAATTCTCAGGTGGCATCCTACTCAAATGCACAAGCACCACCCCAGAAGAGGACAGCTGCCACCTTATAGCCTCACTCACGGGTGGCCCTGGAGAAGAAAGGTGAAAGAAAATTTTGCCGTGCAGAACTTGGAGCTGTATGCATGCTTGCTGAGTTGTTTTGTTTGTTCGTGTTTGTGTTTGTTTTTGTTTTTTGACAAAGAAATAGCCAGAAGCAAGAAAAGAGCAGCTTCCCTGTTTGTTTTTAACGGAAATGCGCATGAAGATGCTGTGGGACCTGAAGGATGGACAGCGCCACTTACACAGTTATTGCCTCTCACCTCCAAAGCTAAACTTCTGGAGTTTATGACTTCAGAGCTGAGACTCTGCAAACTGCATTTCTAATGTGCTAGGTGTCCCATGTTGGGTTGGCCAATAAACGATTGCACGCTTCCTGTTTGTTCCCTGTGTATTTTCTGTTTGTTGATTTCTGAGTACATCCTACATTTCCTCCCCTGGCATCAGCAGTCCCTTTCTCTATCAGCAGCTGAACACAGTTTGCAAATTTCTAAAGCTCATGAAATCAGGCTCCCCTAATTCAGGGACTACTACCTCACCAGCTGGCAATCTCCTCAGAGACCTGGTCCCAGCCTCAGAAGACCCTTCCTTCAAGCTCAGACAACACTATCCTCCATGCTGTTCTCCTGCAAAAGGTTTATTCCTTAACTCATTTCAATAGTTTTCCTCTGTTTCCCCAGCAGTAGGAATGCTGCTTTCTGTAGTTAATACCTCTCTGATACGTTAATATTCTTTTTATTGCATTTTTGTGTTAACATCACGATTTTACATCTTTTGGGCAGTTACTCATATGAAATTCTCTGTGTTAAAGTAGCTGGTATGGTTTCTGTTTCCTGTCTGGACTCAAAATGAGGCCAACAGGTAGTATGTTTTCAGATAATTAACTAAAGAAGTATCAGTTAAGTACTTGATCTACAGAGATAAACATAGAGACTGAGACAGAGAGAGAAGCAAAAACTTTTCAACATTGTTTGAAAGGATCCACTCAGAGGTTATAAGCATGGGTTGCCCAGGTGGAGGGTGAAGGGCAAAGAGATACAATTGAGGAATCCAGAGAGTGGAAAATAAGAGGAAAAAAAAGAAAAAGAAAAAGAAAAGGAAAAAGAAGGCATTAAAACACTTGTATAGTAACATTTAAAATAATTGAATAGTCAAATTTTGGGGGGGGTTGTTTGTTTTTTAAAGATTTTATTTATTTGACATACAGAGATCACAAGTAGGCAGAGAGCCAGGCAGAGAGAGGGGGGAGGCAGGCTCCCCCCTGAGCAGAAAGGCCAATGCGGGGCTCGATTCCAGGACCCTGAGATCACGACCTGAGCCAAGGGCAGAGGCTTAACACACTGAGCCATCCAGGCGCCCCTGCATAGTCAAATTGTATAAAATAATGGGGCCTACCTCATGTCTCTTCAGTTTTTACCACATGTAAGATGTTTTAAAATAGATATTATTTCTTTTAATATTTGAAAAGGATTATTTTATTTCTATTTAAAGGTATTTTTACTCAGAAGGCATGATTTGATGACATTTATTTTGTTTATCATAGTATTGTTTTTATTTATAGTTTGACATAAGGGTGTCGAATGCAATTCTGAATTCATATGTTAAAATTGCATTTGGCAAACTCGGGGTTTTTGTATATTATTATTATATTAATAAGTTACTGAATTCACTATATTTAATTTGCTATCTTTGGGGGGTTGTGTGTGAATGAACACATGCATGCTTTTATTTTTTGTATTATGTACTATGCTATAACCTGGCCTATGATGGTTTTATAAGCTTATTGAAAAAGTAATTACTTTTTGATACATTAGACTAATATATACAATAAGGAACACCAGCTTTTAGATCTCCACTAAACCTTTGACATCTTGAGAGTTTTTCATCCTTAAAAAACTGTTAAAAAATTACTTTTGAGGTTTTGTTTAGAGAAGTACTCAAATAGGGTACTTCGTGGGTCCCTGCTTGTGCAAGAATATTTTTTCAGTTTTGTTAAAAATTGATACATGCACGCAAGTAATTTTAGTATTTAGTATTTGGAACACAGTTTTTTTTATAGTCTAAAGATTTACAACTATTTGCTATACTTATCTTCTGATTATGCAGATTATGCAAAGGAGACCTATTTTTTTAACAATCTGATTTTATTTTGAAGATATCCGTCAGATTTGCCTATTATATTTTAAATATGGTATTCTCATTTCTTTATATTTGTGTGTAAATTTCCATTTTCACATCACATCCCTCCCATCCCTTTTATCCTTTCTTTTTTTTTTTTAAGATTTTTTATTTATTTATTTGACACAGAGAGAGAGATCACAAATAGGCAGAGAGGCAGAGAGAGAGGGGGAAGCAGGCTCCCCGCTGAGCAGAGAGCCCGATGTAGGGCTCGATCCCAGGACCCTGAGACCATGACCTGAGCAGAAGGCAGAGGCTTAACCCAGTGAGACACCCAGGTGCCCCCCTTTTATCCTTTCAATATAAATGTAAAAAAAGGTGTATTAATAATTTCTTTGTTGCTCTCACTTCTTGTGCTGTTGAAAAAATCTTTTTTAGAGAAATTATAAAGATATTTAGATGAATGTATTTTATGAATATTAAAGATTCTTTTATATTTAAGATCTAATTCTAGATTAATTTTTAATATGCTGGATATTTGGTTAAAAATACATTCAGTTGTCCCAAACTGTTTATTAAATGGTCCTTCATGATCTGAGATGCTAACTTGGTTTTGCTACATCGAATTAGACTGTCCTGAGGCCCTCCATTCTTTATAAATATGCCTATAAAATTATATTCTGATAGAGTTAATCCTCATCAAATTTATTTCCGCTGATATTATAAATAGTTTATGTACTTGTTTCCATCATTATTTGGTGCTAGTATATAAGAATGAAATTTATTTTATAGGCTCTTATATTCACTAACACTATTCTAATCCCCAAAATTTATCTATCTTCTTTTATGTTTCATATGAAAAGACAGATAACCTGAAAATAATGTTTTGCTTCCTTCATCTTTATTAATCTTTATGTTTTTTTTGTCTTGCTGTACTTGAAAGACATGGAGGACAATACCGAAAGGAAGTGATTATCTAAGCACCTTCAATTATTTATGTTTTCAAAGGAAGCCTTTAATGTTTGATCATTATGTATGGAGTTTCTAAAGACTTTTGATCAATACTTTTTTTTTTAATTAGGAATGTCCTTGCTTGATCAAATATTTTAGATTTTGTATGACTTTAATTTTACTGAAGTCCTTTTTGGCATTGAATGAGAAGAATCATTTGTCATCTTTTTCTTTATTCTGTTAATGTGATAAATCACATCAATAGATTTTTAAGTGTCAAAACAGTCTTTTATTCTTTGAAACGATCTAATTTGATCATTATAGACCAGTTTTTTAATACTCTGAAGGATTTAGGTTGTTTTTGTTCTATTTTGGTATTGATATATATGCTAATAACTAATGATGGATGTAATTTACTGTTTTATAAACTTGTAAAAACTGCTTTTTGTAATCAAGGTTATACAATCATAATAAAATTAATGTCTATCATCTTAAAGAATTTGTACAGATTTAGGATAATGTTGGTTAAAACATGCTATAAAATTATGGTCTGATTTTTTTACTGTTGTTATTTGTGTTTTCATTTTATTTTTGTGGATAATTTTACTACTGAATCCACTTTTCTAATCATTAAATGTTTATTCAGGTTTTCTATATCTTTTTATAATTTCTAGTAACTACCAGTTTTTGATAAAATCATTCAACTTGTCAAATTTACTTCACCATCAATATGCCAAATCTATTGGTTAAAAGTAGTTCATATTCTCTATTTTTTTATTTTTAAAATATTTTTCTTCTCTTCTCCCCCCCACTCGTCTCTCTCTCTCTCTCTCTCTCTCTCTCGTGTGTGTGTGTGTGTGTGTGTGTGTTTTGGCCAAATTTCAGAAAGATTTGTATTCATCTTTTGAAGTAACCAACTTTTAGCTATAATGAATCTCTTAATTTATTTTTCACATATTAATTTATTTCTGAATTTTTATTTTCCTGTTTCTACTCCCTTTGGATTTGTTCTGTTCATCTTTTTCTTATTTCCTACATCTGAGTTCACCTCATTATTTCTAAGTGTTTCTGTTTAAATATATGCATTCTTAACCATTTTACTCTAATTTCTGTTTTAACTCCACCTAATACATTTTTGTGATTTTATTATTTATTTTCAAGAATTATATAATATGTATTATATTTTGTAATATTATTATGAATGCTTCAAATGCAGGTGTTTTGTTACAGAGATAGGCAGCAGAAATTTTTGTTTCAACTCATAGCCTTACTTCTAGCTCCTTTTTTGTTTCTATCCTATAGGACTGTTTTTTTCTGTTTCTGCGAAGTCATTTTTGCATGTAAAATAATGTTTCTTATATTGTGCACAATATTACATGGTGTTTTAGAATAGGAGGTTTTTAAAAATGTTTTATAGTTCATAAAATTGCTGGAAATTATAGTATTCCATTCATTTTTATCCCACTCCTCTGTTTTCCACTCCACAACTCTAATAGAGAAACTGTTTTAAAATCCATTTCCAATTGATATATTTTTTGATTCATCTTGAAGTATACAATTTGTCACAACTGACTATTCTATCTTTCTTGATATATTTTTGTTAGTTTTTAGATGAACATATTATCTTGACTTCCTTCCTTCTTTCCTTCCTCTTTGCTTGCTTCTTAGTATTTTCCTTGACAGTATCCTTGTTCTCCATTATAATCTGAATTTTGTAATTCCATAGAATTTTTATCTAAACCCTCTTTTAGTTTTGATCTCTAAAGCTCTATCCCTGTAAGAACTTATACATCTCATTGGAATTGCCAACTTGAATCTATAATTAAAATCTTCCAAATGATAAACTTGTATATCCAACTGTCATCTGAAAATTCTTTTTATTTTATTTTATTTTATTTTTTTAAGATTTTTTAAAAATTTATTTGACAGAGATCACAAGCAGGCAGAGAGGCAGGCAGAGAGAGAGAGGAGGAAATAAGCTCCCCGCGGAGCAGAGAGCCTGATGTGAGGCTGTGGAGCTCGATTCCAGGACCCTGGAATCATGACCTGAGCTGAAGGCAGAGGCTTTAACCCACGGAGAAAACAAGGTGCCCCAAATCTATCTTTTTAAAGGTGGAATTGGTTATGAACACCAAATTATTTCCCTTTTGTAGTTTTTCCATCTCAGTAAAGTTCACCACCAAAAATATGGGCAAGGGTTATTTCTGCTTCTAGTTATCATAGATTAGCTTAATGTAAATGCACTCCCACTGAGAACACCTAGAAAAAATAGACACAGTTGGAAACTAAAATCTACATGAATGTGTCAAAATTTCAGCATGGTAGCACAGAATTAAGATGTTCAGAATTTGAAGAGAAAGGGAAACAAAGTATTTAGGCATATTCTCTCCCTTGAGATCTAAACAGAACTTTAGCAAAGAGCAGCAAAAAGGAGAGTCACTGATAAATAACTTTGGTTTTCAGTTTAAACTACAAAAGGCTATAGGACAGGTTTGAGAGGAAACTAAAAGAAACAGGTTTTATAAGAACTCAAATTTACTTTCTAGCAGACTCAATATCTGTGATTAATTAAATCAATAGATTAATAACAAGCTGGTGAATATGAGATAATTGGAATATATATGGTGTTCTCCAATGGAAATTCAAGAACCCAAAATAACAACTGAAAAGTAAGAACCAGTGGATAGACTTGAAAGTAGATGAGACATAGTTGAAGAAGGAATAAATAAACTGGAAAATAGCACAGTAGAAAATATCCAGATTTAAACATACAAAGGAAGATGATTAGAAAGTGAAAGAAAAATAACATAAAATATTTATGGAACATGGTGAAAAGATCTAACATATTATGACTGATTCCAAAAATAACAGAAGCCATATTTACAAAGAGACATAAAGTCATAGATTTAGACACTCAATGCAAAAAAATTCATAATGAATACAAATCAAACCACATATACACAAATCATAAATAACTGAAAACCAAAGATAAAAAAACAGTCAGATGGTGAAAGGATAACATATTTCTTTAGAGGAAAGAGCGGTAAGATTTACATCTGGCTTCTCAATAGAAAAAAAATGAGAGCCATGAAACAAATGGAATTACATCTTTAAAGTATCAAAACTAAACAACTCCTGACTTAGAATTTTAAAATGAAATAAACAACAAAGAAATTTTCTGATAAACCAAATAGAAAGTCTGTCACCAAAGGAACTGTGCTGAAGAATGTAACAAAGGGCATTCTTGAGGCATAAGGAAGCATAAATAAATATTCAGGAAAAAATAAAAAGCAATGGAAGAGTAAATATGTGAACACATCTAAATATAAATTGGTATTTATAAACAGTAACAGCATCATAATGAGTTTAAAATATGTAGACGATACTCACAATAACAGTTGTATACAATGTTCTGTGAATGTCAATAAAGACAATTTTTATTTCAATGTATTTTATAATTTTCATGTATTACAACTCCTTCATGTTTTTAATATTTTTTTCATGTCAGTTAACTAAGAGAACAATGATCAATCTCCTCCCACTTTCTTAATTTGTCTCTTTCTCCTTTTTTTTGGTCCCATTGTTTTTAGTATACTTTCAAAATATATGTTTAGGTGTATAGAAATTTAGCATTTTATTTTTTTCTGTTATTGGACATTAATATTTGGGTGTGCTTTCTTAGTTTCTAGTAATACATTTTATCTATAAGTGTGTTTTACTTTCTATTAGTATAGCTAATTAATATCTGTGTACCCAATACTTGTCTTTACAGGCTTTCTTGTACATATATTTAAGACATTTCTGGGATGCCTGGGTGGCTCAGTCAGTTAAGCATCTGCCTCCTGCTAAGTTCACAATACCAGATTCCTAGCATTGAGCCCTGAATCAGGCTCCCTGGTCAGCAGGGGAGTTTTCTTCTCCCCATTCTCCCCCCGTTCAAGTTCTCTCTCTCACATAAATATAAATACTTTAAAAAGTAAAAATAAAATAAGGTATTTCTTATTAACAATTTAAGAAATTTTGCTAACTAGGGGCGCCTGGGTGGCTCAGTGGGTTAAGCCTCTGCCTTCTGCTCAGGTCATGATCTCAGGGTCCTGGGATCGAGTCCCCCATCGGGCTCTCTGCTCAGCAGGGAGTCTGCTTCCCCCCCCTCTGCCTGCCTCTCTGCCTACTTGTGATCTCTCTCTGTCAAATAAATAAATAAAATCCTTAAAAAAAAAAGAGAGAAATTTTGCTAACTATTCCATTAAGCTTTAGACCAGGGGTCAGCAGACTACTTCCAACACGCTGAATCTTACCCACCAATTATTATGTAAATTCAATTTTCTAAGCACAACCCTGTTCATTCAGTTACAAATGGTTGCTTACATGCTTCAATCCCAAAGTTGAGCAGATCTGATAGACACCATATGGCCAACCAAATCCAAAACATTTACTATCTGCTTCTTTATGGAAAATGTTTTTCTACTCTGATCTAGGCTAACAGATTTTAAAATGGATATATTTATACATGTATATTTAATATAATTACTTTGTTTTAGCTAAGTCTACCACTTTACTACACGCCTAATAATTCTGCCATCTATTTTGTGTTTCTTTCAACATTTTTAATCTATTGAAATATTTCACTATTCCATTTTCCTATTAACTTGATAATTGTATACTTGATAAGCTTTTTGTGGTTTATGAGTTATGAAATTCAGTTATGCTTTTACATAAAAAATTAATAATTTTAAAACTTCCTATAAAATATAAGGCATGTAGAAGACTATATCTCCATTTAGATATAGTCTTCTTATATAATTTTATCCTACTATTGTTAAATATTTTAATTTTACATGGATTTGAAACTCATAAGCCATTATTCTAGTGTAATGTAGAGAGTGCCAGTTGATTCCAGTACACACAGTGAGTTATATTACAGGACAGGGACAGCAGGCTTAGGGAGCCCAAATCTTTTGGAAGTCTACCTAATCTTTGCTTTAGAGAGATATTATGTCTTTCTACAAGACAGTAACCTACCAAAGGCAGCCAGTATTTCTAGTTCCCAAAGCCATTCACTATACAAAGAACCTTAAAGATTGTCTGGAATAAATGGGAGTCAGAGCCTCACTCACAAGACATATGTCCACAGAGAATTTTCCAAATAATCACCCCTCAGCATTACCTTGATAACAAAATCTGGCAAAGATATTAAAGAACAAAGAGGAGTGATGTCAGCAGGATGGAAGAATAAGACCTCACCTTCTCATATCCTCCCTCAGCAACAATTATTTGGCAGCCATCCACAGACAAAGTGCCTCTGTGGGTGCTTGGGGATCCAGGTAGGAAATGGTGACACCCCCATGGAGTCCAAAATCACCAAGATAAGCCTGGGTCCAGGTGGTCAATTCAACCTCACTGGTCCTGGGATCCAGAAAGAGTCATGGCCACCAGTGCCTCGAGTGAATGGCCCACAGACTTTGGAGCTAATGGTGAACCTAAAACGTCTGGTGAAGTGGGTTCAGCCCCTCTTAGCTATAGTCCAGGAGCCCCTGGAGGCAAACTCACTGAATCCAGTATGACTGGGGAATATTACATTTTTTCATATTTCTATAGGATTTTACATCTATATTAATGAACAAACTTGGTAAATCAACTTTTCTCCCACTTTTTTCTTTTTTTTTTCTCAGCACTATTATAGTTGACAAACAAAACTGTATGTATTTAAGGTGCACAAAATGATGGGTTTGTATACACAGACTTTTTGAAATGATCACCACAACCAAGTTAATAAAACATCCATAACTTCATGTTAGTTATGATTTTTTTCTCTGATGTGGCAAGAACACTTAAGATTTTTTCTTGCTTAACATACCATGTTTTTTGTTGTCTTCAGTTCAATAGAGGTTTTGTTTCCTTTAATAGTTTGTGATTCATGTAAGTAGCACTACCTAAGACTGCCAGTGTTCAATAAGGATTATTTAAACTAGAAGGAGTCAAGATGGCGGGGAAGTAGGAGGAGGCACCGTTTCAACCTGTTCCCTAAAGTGAGCTGATTACCTACCAAAGAACTCCGACCACCCATGAAATCAGTCTGAGATCAGAATTATACACGTCTGGATCTCTACAGGAGCAGAAGATGCCAGCGGCAGGTGAAGCCGACTGGGAGCGTCCGACTGATATCAGAAGATAAACAAAAGGGGGAGGGAGCCACCAGAGGTGACCGATTGGAAAGTAATACCCCAATACGAGAGACCCCAATGCGTCTGGGGACCAGCATTAACTTGGAGTCTGGTTGAAAGCACTCAAAAAACGAAGAGCAAAGGATCGCGGGGGGAAATAGTGGGAACCTGGGCAGTTAGGGTCAGGGACCTAAGTCCCCGGACCCAGGACAGCCTCCCCTGGCGCGGAGCCAGAGAGAGTGCGGCGGAGAAATCAGGTCTCGGTCCCTGAGCCGCCAGTGCGCCTGAACACCAGCGCACCCGAGAACGAGTGGGGTCTGGCTCCCGTGAGGGGCTGGGAACCTGGCCAGATAGCAATCCTGAAACACGCGCGTCCCACACCCTCCCTTGGGAGAGGTGCTCCTAGGCGCGAGCCTGGAGCTCTGGCATCCGGAAAAATCAGACATTCCCAGCCCCGGACAGTGGGAAAATCTCAGTGTGCGATCTCTGCTCCGAACCTCTCTGGCGGTCTGGAGCTGCCTAGACAGCCACCGCTGCCCTGGTTTTGGGTACAATGAGGAGCTCCTGCATCCCCAGGGACAGTGACTCAGAACCGATTCTGCCAGCAGCTCTTGCACAACATTCTGAGGCTTCTCTCTGAGAGGGAGGTCGGGGTGCACTTTGCTCTCCTCTAAAACTCCGAAAACCATCAAAAGCTGTCAAGGCGAGAGAAAACAGATGAAAGAACATAAAAACTCCCAGAGAACAAAAGCCTGAAAAAAACAGTTTCCTCAGAGCCCACCCCCTTGAGGGGAGTGGGAGGACCTAACTCAGGGAACATCATTGTCTGAAAACCCACGTGGCAGGCCCCTCCCCCAGAAAACCAATCAGGAAGGAAGAAAAAAAAAAAGACTACAAGAGAACCATCACCACTACTTCATAAATACAAATACAACTTTTATTTTTAACTCTTTACCAATATTCTGGTTTTTTTTTTATACATACAGATAATTTTTTAACCTATTTACCATCACACTGAGATGTCCAGTACATCAAATTCTTTAATAACCTTCTAACCTGAACTTTTTGATACATACACCCGTGTTTTTCTTTTGCTTTTCCATTTTTAATTCTTTTTTAATTTTAACTTAGTTTAGTCTAGTTTATTCTTTTTTAATTTTTATTTTCTACTATACATATAGAGTTAAACTTCAAGGTAATCCCCTTTCCCCAATCAATGCTACCCCTATAGGCAAACCAGTTTCTAATCCCCCTGTAACTTAGGAAATTTGAGTCCCTTAAAAAAACATCAAGATACATTCAGGAAGAATCAAAATAACCTTCCTCACCCACACTGAGAATTTATAACCACTCTCCCAATTTTTCCTTCTGTCAGTGTTTCTGTGAATTTGTGTTTGTCCTGATAATATATAAATCTTATACTTGGGGTTCTTTCTGATGAGGTTCTTCCCTTTTTTTTGCTTATATATATATTTTTTCTCTTGTCATATACTTTTATCAGTCTTTTTGTTTGTCTGTTTTTGTTTGTATACTTCACAAATCTTACCTTGTGGCCCATTTGGGCTGAGCCTTCTCTTTTATCTTCCCTTTTTTTCCTATCTCTCTCTCTCTTTTTTTTCTTTTTTCTTTTCCTTTTTTCTTTTCCCTTTTTTTTTCTTTCTTCTTCTCTATTTCTTTTTCTTTTCTTTTTTCTCTCACTTGGGTGGGGAACCCTGATTGCACAGAAGCATTCCAGGGTGCACCTTGACTGCACCACAATCGATAAGTCCAGCTGCATCTGTTCAGTCATCTCTTACCAAAATGACTAGGAGGAGGAATACCCAACAGAAGAAAAATACAGAGGATGGACCTTCTGCAACAGAGCTAATGGCTATCGACATAGACAATATGTCAGAAAAGGAATTCAGACTAACAATTATCCAGGCAATAGCTAGGTTGGAGAAAGCCATGGATGACCAAACAGAGTTGATTAGGGCAGAACTGAAAGCCACCAGGGATGATGTTCACAATGTTAGGGCAGAACTGAAAGCCACCAGGATGATGTTCAAAATGCTCTCAATGAGTTCCAATCTAATCTAAATTCTCTAAAAGCTAGGGTAACTGAGACAGAAGATAGAATTAGTGATCTGGAGGACAAACAGATAGAGAGAAAGGATCAGGAGGAAGCCTGGAACAAACAGCTCAGAAGCCACGAAAACAGAATCAGGGAAATAAATGATGCCATGAAACGTTCCAAAGTCAGAATTATTGGAATCCCTGAAGGGGAGGAAAAAGAAAGAAGTCTAGAAGATATAGTGGAAGAAGTTGTCTATGAAAATTTTCCCAGTCTCAAGAATGGAAACAAAGTTCATGTACTAGAGGCAGAGAGATTTCCTCCCAAGACTTTAGATTCTCGAAAGTCCTCACGACACCTTATAGTTAAAATGAGGAATTATGTTTCACAACAGACCCTCTTAAAAGCAGCTAGGACAAAGAAGTTCCTTACATACAGAGGAAAGCCCATTAGAATAACGTCAGACCTTTCCACGGAGACCTGGCAAGCCAGGAAGGGCTGGCAAAATATATTCAGAGTACTAAATGAGAAGAACATGCAACCAAGAATACTCTATCCAGCAAGACTGACATTTAAAATGGATGGAGAGATAAAGAGTTTCCAAGACTGGCAAGGCTTAAAAGACTATGCAACCACCAAGCCAACACTGCAGGAAATATTAAAGGGGGTCCTATAAAAGAGAAAAAATCCTAAGAATACCATTGAACAGAAATATAGAAACAATCTACAGAAAGAAAGACTTCAAAGGCAACACGATGTCAATAAAAACCTATCTCTCAATAATCACTCTCAATATGAATGGCCTAAATGTGCCCATAAAACGACACAGGGTTGCAGATTGGATAAAACGACAGGACCCATCCATATGTTGTCTATAAGAGACCCATTTGGAACCTAAGGATATACCCAGACTGAAAGTGAAGGGATGGAGAAGCATCTTTCATGCCAATGGGCCTCAAAAGAAGGCCGGGGTAGCGATTCTCATATCAGATAAATTAGATTTTAAACTAAAGACTGTAGTCAGAGATACAGAAGGACACTACATAATTCTTAAAGGGACTATCCACCAAGGTGATCTAACAATTGTGAATATCTATGCCCCCAATATGGGAGCACCCAATTACATAAGAAAACTATTAATCAAGATAAAGAGTCATATTGATATGAATACAATAATAGTAGGAGATCTTAATATGCCTCTCTCAGAAATAGACAGATCATCGAAGCAGAAAATTAATAAAGAAATAAGAGCATTGAATGAAACATTGGACCAGATGGACCTCATAGACATATACAGAACATTCCACCCTAAAACAACAGAATACTCATTCTTCTCAAGTGCACATGGAACCTTCTCCAGAATAGACCACATACTGGGTCACAAAGCAGGACTCAACCGATACCAAAAGACTGACATTATTCCCTGCATATTCTCAGATCACAATGCTTTGAAACTGGAACTCAATCACAAGGAAAAGTTCAGAAGGACCTCAAACACCTGGAAGCTAAAGACCACCTTGCTTAAGAATGCTTGGATCAACCAGGAGATCAAAGATGAACTTAAACAATTCATGGAAACCAATGAGAATGAAGACACTTTGGTCCAAAACCTATGGGATACAGCAAAGGCGGTTTTAAGGGGGAAATATATAGCCATCCAAGCCTCCCTCAAAAAAATTGAAAAATCCAGAATACACCAGCTGTCTCTACACCTTAAAGAACTGGAGAATCAACAACAAATCAAACCAACTCCACACGCAAGAAGGGAAATAATCAAGATTAGAGCAGAGATCAATGAGGTAGAAAACAGAGATACAGTAGAACGTATCAATGAAACTAGAAGCTGGTTTTTTGAAAGAATCAATAAGATCGATAAACCATTGGCCACACTAATCCAAAAGAAAAGAGAGAAAGCCCAAATTAATAAAATTATGAATGAAAAGGGAGAGATCACAACTAACACCAAGGAAATAGAAACAATCATCAGAAATTATTACCAACAGTTAAATGTCAATAAGCTAAGCAACCTAGATGAAATGGATGCATTCCTGGAAAACTATAAACTCCCAAAATTGAACCAGGAAGAAATTGACAACCTGAATAGACTGATATCTAGTAACGAGATTGAAGCAGTGATCAAAAACCTCCCAAAAAACAAGAGCCCAGGACCTGACGGATTCCCTGGGGAATTCTACCAAACTTTCAAAGAAGAAATAACACCAATTCTCCTGAAGCTGTTCCAAAAAATTGAAGCAGAAGGAAAACTTCCAGACTCTTTTTATGAAGCCAGCATTACCCTGATCCCCAAACCAGGCAAAGACCCTACCAAAAAGGAGAATTTCAGACCAGTATCACTGATGAATATGGATGCAAAGATTCTCAACAAGATCCTAGCAAACAGGATCCAGCAGCACATTAAAAAGATTATCCACCATGACCAGGTGGGATTCATCCCTGGGTTGCAAGGTTGGTTCAACATTTGCAAATCAATAAGAGAAGAGAGAAGAACCACATGGTCCTCTCAATTGATGCAGAAAAAGCATTTGACAAAATCCAGCATCTGTTCCTGATGAAAACGCTTCAAAGTATAGGGATAGAGGGAACATTCCTGAACTTCATAAAATCTATCTATGAAAGACCCACAGCAAATATCATCCTCAATGGGAAAAAGCTTGCAGCCTTCCCGTTGAGATCAGGAACACAACAAGGATGCCCACTCTCACCACTCTTGTTCAACTCTCTTCACAGATGACATGATTCTTTATATGGAAAACCGCAAAGACTCAACCCCCAAACTACTAGAACTCATACAGCAATTCAGTAACGTGGCAGGATACAAAGTCAATGTACAGAAATCAGTGGCTTTCTTATACACTAACAATGAAAATACAGAAAGGAAAATTAGAGAATCGATTCCATTTACTATAGCACCAAGAACCATAAGATACCTGGGAATAAACCTAACCAAAGAGGTAAAGGACCTGTACTCGAGGAACTACAGAACACTCATGAAAGAAACTGAAGAAGACACAAAAAGATGGAAGACCGTTCCATGCTCTCGGATTGGAAGAATAAACATTGTTAAAATGTCTATACTGCCTAGAGCAATTTATACTTTTAATGCCATTCCGGTCAAAATTCCACCATATTTTTCAAAGAGCTGGAGCAAATAATCCTAAAATTTGTATGGAATCAGAAGAGACCCCGAATTGCTAAGGAAATGTTGAAAAACAAAAACAAAACTGGCAGCATCACGTTACCCGATTTCAAGCTTTACTACAAAGCTGTGATCACCAAGACAGCGTGGTACTGGCATAAAAACAGACACATGGACCAGTGGAACAGAGTGGAGAGCCCAGATATGGACCCTCAACTCTGTGGTCAAATAATCTTCGACAAAACAGGAAAAAATATACAATGGAAAAAAGACAGTCTCTTCAATAAATGGTGCTGGGAAAACTGGACAGCGATATATAGAAGAATGAAACTCGACCATTCTCTTACACCGTACACAAAGATAAACTCGAAATGGATAAAAGACCTCAACATGAGACAGGAATCTATCAGAATCCTAGAGGAGAACATAGGCAGTAACCTCTTCGATATCAGCCACAGCAACTTCTTTCAAGATATGTCTCCAAAGGCAAAGGAAACAAAAGCGAAAATGAACTTTTGGGACTTCATCAAGATCAAAAGCTTCTGCACAGCAAAGGAAACAGTCAACAAAACAAAAAGGCAACCCACGGAATGGGAGAAGATATTTGCAAATGCCAGCACAGACAAAAGGTTGATATCCAGGATCTATAAAGAACTTCTCAAACTCAACACACACAAAACAGATAATCATATCAAAAAATGGGCAGAAGATATGAACAGACACTTCTCCAACGAAGACATACAAATGGCTATCAGACACATGAAAAAATGTTCATTATCACTAGCCATCAGGGAGATTCAAATTAAAACTACATTGAGATACCACCCGACACCAGTTAGAATGGTCAAAATTAGCAAGACAGGAAACAACGTGTGTTGGAGAGGATGTGGAGAAAGGGGAACCCTCTTATACTGTTGGTGGGAATGCAAGTTAGTGCAGCCACTTTGGAGAACAGTGTGGAGATTCCTGAAGAAATTAAGAATAGAGCTTCCCTATGACCCTGAAATTGCACTGCTGGGTATTTACCCCAAAGATACAGATGTAGTGAAAAGAAGGGCCATCTGTACCCCAATGTTTATTGCAGCAATGGCTATGGTCGCCAAACTGTGGAAAGAACCAAGATGCCCTTCAACAGATGAATGGATAAGGAAGATGTGGTCCATATACACAATGGAGTATGATGCCTCCATCAGAAAGGATGAATACCCAACTTTTGTAGCAACATGGACGGGACTGGAAGAGATTATGCTGAGTGAAATAAGTCAAGCAGAGAGAGTCAAGTATCATATGGTCTCACTTATTTGTGGAGCATAACAAATAACATGGAGGACATGGGGAGATGGAGAGGAGAGGGAGTTGAGGGAAACTGGAAGGGGAGATGAACCATGAGAGACTATGGACTCTGAAAAACAACCAGAGGGTTTTGAAGGGGCGGGGGGGGTGGGAGGTTGAGGAACCAGGTGGTGGGTAATAGGGAGGGCACATACTGCATGGAGCACTGGGTGTGATGCCAAAACAATGAACACTGTTATGCTGTAAATAAACAAATAAAAATAAATAAATAAATAAAATCTTTTAAAAAATAAAAAAAAATTTTTTTAAATTAGAAAAAATTGCTCTAAATATGAAAAGAATGGATAGCTTTGACTCAATTATTAAATTAAATAAAGAATTTGAGTCCTCAACAACAACAACAAAAAAAGGATTATTTAAATGAAAAGTTAGTTTCTGACTTTATGTGAACACAAACTTCCAAGCTTTTAGACTCCCTAAACATATATTGGTACTGTACATTTGTCATAATATTAGAGAACATTTTCACTGGAATAAGTACCAGGAACCTGACTCTTATAAAAGAAGAGATATTTTAAATTCCTCTCCTTTGAGGCATAACATGAAAATTAATTCCTTATAACAGGATATCATAATCTCTATTTAATTTATTAACCAGGAACCTCTGTTCAAATAGCAGTATTAGGGATGAACAAAGCGTGGTATGATGCCTGACTAACTGCAACATTTTCCCTGGGGTTATTTGAAAATGGGGCAGGAATAACAGATTACTATAAAATTATAACTAAATATAAAATAGCTAACATAATTATGAGTTTTAAAATTTGTTTTTGAGATCCTGAAATATCTAAGGCAAGAGTATCTCTTTTACTTAAAAAATTAATAGATAAGAGTGCCTGGGGGGCTCAGTCAGTTAAACATCCAACTCTTTGTTTTAGCTCAGCTCCTCATTTTATGAGCCAAATCTCATGGGTCCTGAGATCAAACCCCACTTTGGGTTCCCTGTTCAGGAGGAGTCTGCTTGGAAGTTCTCTCCCTTTCCCTTTTCCCACTCGTACTCTCTGAATAAAATCTTTAAAAAAATTATTAGTAGACAGAAATAAAAGAAAAATGAATAGTTACTCTATAGTTATTCCCCACATTTTGTTGAAAGTTCACAATATGTCACTTCACTTTTAAGACCTACAGTTGGCACCTGTTTTCACTAAAATCAAAAAAATATCCAAAGAGCACTTTTGCTTTTATGAAAAGGCAACTAGCACATACCAGGAGCAGTGAGAATGGCCCAAGCAAGCCCCTTCTGCAGGAACCACACTTATCTTCTTAGCATCAAGCAGCCAGAGCTTTGAACTCTGGGAGGATCTTTGCTTTATCTAGATTTATTCTGTGAATACCTTAGAAAGATGTGTCCTAAAAGCCAAGAGGTTATGTTAGGGGTCTGGGAATGCTCACAATTTCCCATATAAATTAATTGGTAATTGTTTCCTTGCTTTACATCATTCAGGCTTATGAAAGATTTCATAGGAATGCACTACTTCAGGATAGCAGTGTTTCCCAATGTAATTTTTTGTTTTTGTTTTTGTTTTTTTAGTGTGTGTGTGTGTGTGTGTGTGTGAGAGAGAGAGAGAGAGAGAATGAGTGAGAGAAAATACTAGATTTTATTTTTAACCATTTGTCAAGTAAATCTGGAAAACACCAAATAATCTATTTTTCTTGGAAATTCAGATTGTTTTCTATATATTAGAGACTGAAAAATGTTCTGCAATAAAGAAAAGTGTTTAGCTTTGTTTTACACAAGATTTCTCAAATGCATTTGAGAGGGGGCTCTCATGAAATCAGAGACCAGAAAATAGCACTTCTTAGTCTCTTGTGATTGTTGGCTGCCTTTTCAGTATCTGTCTATTCTCTTCCGCCTTCATAAAAGGATCTCAACAGGGAGAGCAAGTCCCTGATAACAGCAGAGTCACATCACTAGCTTTGGACATTTAGATTTGGGGAGTTTTCTGTTACAGACAGCTGAACACTAACCCTAATACAGCAGGCCTTCTGAACTGAAACTACATGTAAGCCTACTGATCCAGGGATTTTTGTTGTAGGAATTTGGGTTTAGTGCACTTATTCTCAATATGGGCTGCATGTTACACCTGGAAAACCTCAAAAAAATTTTTTTTTTCATGTGTAGGTCCCATAAAAAAAAAAAACAAAAGGATCAGGACAGGGCCCTGACGTTGGTAGTTCTTAAAAGCTCTCTAGGTGATTAGGTGATTCTAACAACAGTCAGGGTTGAGAACCTTGACTCAAGTGCTTCATTTTTAATCTAGCTAAAGAACTTTCCCATAAATTTTCTTTTCTTTTCTTTTCTTTTTCTACTTTTTCATTCCTATTCTTGTTTTAAGCTTAAGATTTTCATTGTAGTCTCTGTTGAAATTCCAAAAAAACAAGAAATCTGATTCATAAGGATAATTGACCTTATCCTTGTTTACAGATATTTTGAGTCCTTATTTTTCAAAATTTTTGATTTGTATGTCTCCACACTAGTTCTTGTCTTAATTTGCTGGCCAACAAATGGATTATTACTTTTCATAAAGAAGCTATAGGTAGCCCTATCCTTCCTGTCTTTTGGAAGCAGAATCACAAGACACCCATAGACACATAAAGACAAAAATCCCAAACAAAAGAACTACTTAGTCATATTCAAACAATAAAGACAATATGTTAAAATTATTTCTGCAATAGACAAAGTTGTCTTTTATATAGTGTGGCACTTTTTTTTCAGTTTTCCTTAATATTATACATTTATATACCTTGTTGGTTGGAAACACACACACACACACACACACACTCCTCATCCAAAACGTGTTTTCTAATATTCCTACTAGTATTACCTAGTAATCACAAATACAACAGGCCCAGTCATTTAATCTCTATCCAGAGAGTAATCCAAAGCCATTTCAAAATCATTCATCCAGACATGTATCCTATGGTCCAATTTATTTTTCTTCCATTAGTCTCAGCATTCACAACCTCCAGTTTTCTATTTCTCTTCTAGTTTTATTCCCAACCCAACCTACATATTATTGTTTAGCATTTTTCAGTCTAGAGATAAAAAGTTACATTTAATCAATACCAACATAACCTATGTAAAATCAGTGAGTACAAACAGAACACTGGCAGTGCCATTTCTGTTGTTAAATGTCAAAAAATCAGAAATACTACCAGGCAGCATTGTAGCCACTTAATATGGTGATCATGTTTATTTATGGCACATTATTATTTATTCATTTTAATTTAAACTGAATTAGCCAACATAGAGTAAGTACATCATTAGTTTTTCATATAGGTCCAATGATTTATTAGTTGCATGTAACACTGGCTGGTACTTTAAAATCAAACACTTGTGCACAGTAGAGTATGTGATAAAATTGGTGAATCTTACAAACCTGATGGGTCACTCCACTGATACGCTTTTTTTTTTTTCTTTTTTATGTTCTTTTTTTTTTCTTTTTTTTTCTTCTTGAATGTGAGTCTCAAGGTCAAAAATGCGATTGCCAAAAGCGCAGCCCAGCGGCGGCTCAGATCTATCATCCTGCATTCTAGTTGGTAAGAGATCCCAGGACTTTTTTTTTTTAATGGTAGATTGCATTTAATATAATGTTATGAAATGAAATAAGAATTTACATATATAAGTAAATATATATATATATATATATATATATATATATATATATATATAGGAATATATATAGAGGAAGAGCCCTCTGAGGTCAGTCTTCAGTTATCTCACCTGCTTTCTAGGGGGAGTGGCTATAGTGTGGCACTTTTTTTTTTATCTCAGGGAACACACTCTTGAGTAATAAGAGAATATATGTTTGTTTGTTTTTTTACTTGTTTTGCTAATGCCTGCTGTAATTCATCTTCCATCCCATGTTGAGTATAGAAATCTTATTTTCTACCTTACAGTAATGCCATATCCAAGTTCAAATTCTCTGTTTTTGGATAAATTATATTTCCCAAGTGACCATACTAAAGGCACAGAGTTCATTTTAAATACATGGTATTGCTGAACATGTACTCTTCCATAGCTATTTTTTAAAAAGATTTTATTTATTCATGACAGACAGAGGCAGAGGGAGAAGCAGGGTCCCCACTGAGCTGGGAGCCCAATGTGGAAGTTGACTCCAGGACCCCAGGATCATGACCTGAGTCGAAGGCAGAGGCTTAACCATCTGAGCCATCCAGGCAACCTTCCATAGTTACTTTAAGAGTTGGGTAGGGTATGGGCTCGTATAGTTAAAAAGTACCCATTAGTCAAATAAGAGACCAAATTCCCCAGGGCTTTGTGGAGCCAAGAACTAAATTCAATGCAATTCAAAGAGCCATTAAGCAAGAGTCTGTGATTACTCACTTTAGCTCTACATCAATAAGAATCAAATCTTCTCTATCTGGTTCCTTCCAGCTGAGTCATGTGCTTTTCTTTCTCTTTCATTAACTGAAACATTCACTCCTTATTCTCAGTTTCCTCAGTGATAGATCCTTTTCGGAATATCTTATTTCCAATGCTACCTATTTTCATCAAAAGACTCTTGATTTCTATGCCAATGAAATAGAACAATCTTTGCCTTAGCTTTAGAACTCTTGCGGGAGTAAATAAAAACATAGGGGGAAAAAAGAGTTATAAATAATATGTGTACTCTGTATATTACATTAAGTAAAGTGTTCCATAAAAACAATAGCTGTGTGAATCTTGACATATCATTTTAATGAATGGTGTTTTTGTTTGCTTTGTTTTTTAGATAGCATAAAACAGAAGTTCAGTATTTCCTCTTTTTTTGGCTTTTATGGTAAACACTTTTAATCAGGGATTACATTTTTTTTCATAATGAATATAACTGGAACTCAAAATTTTTCTCAACCCAGCATTTCAGAGAATTCAAGTACCAAATGATTAGATAGATAGTGTGAGTTCACAGCTACTAGCCATCCCTAATCTAATAGATTATTTGATTTAACAGATACATTCAAATAATTAATTTATTTGGTGATTATACACCAAATCATGCATACAGACTTTATTTTTTTAGTGAACATAATAATGAAACTTTATTTTGGGGCGGGGGCTTCCCAAAATTCTATGTATTTTTTTTCTACTCATTTTTTTATTAATTTTTAAATTTTTTAATAAACATATAATGTATTTTTATTCCCGGGGTACAGGTCTGTGAATTGCCAGGTTTACACACTTCACAGCACTCACCATATAACATACCCTCCCCAGTGTCCATAACCCTACCACCCTCTTCCGACCCCCCTCCTCCCAGCAACCCTCAGTTTGTTTTGTGAGATTAAGATTCTCTTATGGCTTGTCTCCCTCCCGATCCCATTTTCTTTCTTTTTTTTTTTTTTTTAAGATTTATTTGTCATTGAGAGAGAGAGGGAGAACACAAGCAGGCAGAGTGGCAGGCAGAGACAGAGAGAGAAGCAGGCTCCCACTGAGCAAGGAATCCAATGTGGGACTTGATCCCAGGACTCTGGGATCATGACCTGAGTGGAAGGCAGCAGCTTAACCAACTGAGCCACCCAGGCGTCCCCATCTTCTTTCATTTATTCTTTTCCTACCCTCCAAACCCCCCATGTTGCATCTCTACTTCCTCACATCAGGGAGATCATATGATAGTTGTCTTTCTCCAATTGACTTATTTCGCTAAGCATAATACCCTCTAGTTCCATCCACGTCATCGCAAATGGCAAGATTTCATTTCTTTTGGCACAGTATTCCACTGTATGTATATATAACATCTTCTTTATCCATTCATCTGTTGATGGACATCTAGGTTCTTTCCACAGTTTGGCTACTGTGGACATTGCTGCTAGAAACATTCGGGTGCACGTGCCCCTTTGGATCACTACGCTTGTATCTTTAGGGAAAATACCCAGTAGTGCAATTGCTGGGTCATAGGGTAGCTCTATTTTCAGCTTTTTGAGGAATCTCCATGCTGCTTTCCAGAGTGGTTGCACCAGTTTACATTCCCACCAACAGTGTAGGAGGATTCTTCTTTCTCCGCATCCTTGCCAGCATCTATCATTTCCTGACTTGTTAATTTTAGTCATTCTGACTGGTGTGAGGTGGTATCTCATTGTGGTTTTGATTTGTATTTCCCTGATGCCGAGTGATGCAGAGCAATTTTTCATGTGTCTGTTGGCCATCTGGATGTCTTCTTTGCAGAAATGTCTGTTCACATCCTCTGCATATTTCTTGATTGGATTATTTGTTCTTTGGGTGTTGAGTTTGCTGAGCCCTTTATAGATTTTGGACATTAGCCCTTTATCTGATATGTCATTTGCAAATATTTTCTCCCATTTTGTCAGTTGTCTTTTGGTTTTGTTAACTGTTTCCTTTGCTGTGCAAAAGCTTTTGATCTTGATGAAATCCCAATAGTTCATTTTTGCCCTTGCTTCCCTTGTCTTTGGCGATGTTCCTAGGAAGAAGTTGCTGTGGCTGAGGTCAAAGAGGTTGTTGCCTGTGTTCTCCTCAAGGATTTTGATGGATTCCTTTCTCACATTGAGGTTCTTCATCATTTTGAGTCTATTTTCGTGTGATGTAAGGAAATGGTCCAATTTCATTTTTCTGCATGTGGCTGTCCAATTTTCCCAACACCATTTGTTGAAGAGGCTGTTTTTTTTTCCATTGGACATTCTTTCCTGCTTTATCAAAGATGAGTTGACCATAGAATTGAGGGTCTATTTCTGGGCTCTCTATTCTGTTCCATTGATCTATGTGTCTGTTTTTGTGCCAGTACCATACTGTCTTGATGATGACAGCTTTGTAATAGAGCTTGAAGTCTGGAATTGTGATGCCACCAACTTTGGCTTTCTTTTTCAATATTCTATTTCTATTTTCAATATCCTTTGGCTATTCGAGGTCTTTTCTGGTTCCATATAAATTTTAGGATTATTTGTTCCATTTCTTTGAAAAAAAATGGATGGGATTTTGATAGGGACTGCATTAAATGTGTAGATTGTTTTAGGTAGCATAGACATTTTCACAATATTTGTTCTTCCAATCCATGAGCATGGAACATTTTTCCATTTCTTTGTGTCTTCCTCAAATGAAACTTTATTTTAAAAATTCTGATATTATGGGAAATTTTATACTTAATTTAAATATAAGGACGATCACAAATACTAAACTTTGAAATACCCATTATTTAAATAGACATCTTCAAATGCCTTTTGTGACTTTTCAAGATAAGTATTCAGTAATTAATATGACTTAGGAAATAATTTTTTGTAGGTATCTCAGTTTCTGTGCATCTTTTCTTTTGTTCTGGCCATCATGTCAAGGATGTTTGTGCAGGAAGTGAGCTTGGAAGACAGAGATAGTGTCTCACTCTAAAGCACAGAACAAATTTTTCACTGTCCAGAATAGTAAAGTCTCAAGGACAAAGGTTGGGCTGTTTGCTAGAGCCCCTATAAATAATTGAGGGTTTCTAAGCTCAGGGTTCCTCTGCAGTGTTGTAAACCCACCATGTATATGCCACTCACCTGTGACCCCCTCCCTCATGGACTGTGGGTGCAGAGAGAAGCATACAAACATGACAGTCTGTTGGGTATACTGTAATAAACTTTTTGTTCTTAACATGGGAGACTTGTGTCAGCATGAAACAGACTTGTAAGTGTGAGAATATGGCAAGATTTCAAAACTTTCACACATCTTGACAAAGTGCTTTTAAAGTTTAATATAGGGGAGGTGAGGAGACATTAGTCAACAGCTACAAGGATTTGGTTATAAAAGAGGAATAGGTCCTAGAGGTCTACTACATAGCACAGTGCCTACTGTTAACAATCCTGTACTGTATATTTGAATATTTCTTAAGAGGGTAGATCTATGTTAAGTGTTTGGATCCCAGAAAAGGAACAAAAAAGAAAACAGGAAGAAACTTTTGATGGTTTTATGACACAGACTATGGTGATGGCTTCACAAGTGTATACTTATGTCCAAGCTCATCACAAGTTACACAAATTAATTGTATACAGCTTTTTGTATATCAAACAAAACCCAACAAGCCAAACAAAATACATAAATTAATTAATTAAATAAAATACAATTTGAAGGCAGGGAAAACAGAACGGGAAGAAATCAGAGAGGAAGACATACCATGAGAGACTCTAGACTCCAGGAAGGAAACTGAGGGTTACAGAAGGGAGGGTTGGGTGGATGGGGTAACCACGTGATGGGTATTAAGGAGGGCACATGTGGTGATGAGCACTGAGTGTTATACAGAACTAATGAATTGTTGAACATTGCATCAAAAACTAATGATGTACTATATGTTGACTAATTGAATATAATAATAAACAATAAATAAAAATAAAGTTAAATTTTTATGATTTTGCCCTTTTCTTCTGTTTAAGATTCAGTGTCTTAAGTATAAATGAAATCTATGAACACAGTCAATAACTAAGACACCTGTAAAATGGATTACCGTGAAAGTTGAAAGAATGAAAAACAGTCAAGGTATTACTCCTCTACTTATTTTTACTTATGTAAAATGTATTACATATCTAGAAATACATGAAATATACATGTGCACCTTAAAGAAAATGATACAGTGAGTACTTATGCAACCACAAATCAGTTAAGACAATAAGCAATTTATTTTAGAAATCTCTTCATCTCTATTGCAAAAGCATCCCTTGTCCCTTTAAATAACTATCCTACTTTTATCTGTAGGTTTAACTTCGATGTATGCATATTTAAGCAACATGTTATACATATCAACTGTCTTGAGACTTACGTATAGATTTATTGGATTTCTTTCTGCTTTGCTTCTTTCCATTGATATTATATGTGTATAATATATCCAGGCTGATTATTTAATCCTCTGCTTAGAGTATAATTTTGTATGGATATACCATAATATATGTTCCCCTTATTATTGACTACCTTTCATATTTTTATAACACTTTGCCCTGAAAAAAAATCTGCAGTAGACAATCTTGTACATGACTCATGGTGCACATGTGAAGAGTTTGGCATATTACATAACTAAGAGTAGAAATCTGGCATGGTGAATTTGTAGAGATTTATTAGATCATCTAATAAAGCAAGGCTTCATGCCATGTTTTTCTTCAAAAGTATCTTGGCCATTCTTGACCCTTTCTACTACATATATATTAAAACATCTGCTTGTAATCTATATACACATACTGGTGGGTACAAAACACATTCTCTCATATACACAAAATCTATATTGGGTGTGTATTAAATCTGGGTAAATGTTATCTTTACAACACTGTATGTAAGTTGTTTCATCTGATTTATTTTAGACTTTTAAAATTTTCTCCCAATAATAGATTTTTTCTTAAAAACTATAATGATATTTTGTTAAATTTATTCCTAAATGCTTCACACATTTGGTGCTTTTTTGAAATGTATTTTAAGATTTTTTTTTTTTTTTATTTATTTGACAGAGAGAGAGATCACAAGTAGGCAGAGAGGCAGGCAGAGAGAGAGGAGGAAGCAGGCCCCCCGCGGAGCAGAGAGCCCGATGCGGGGCTCGATCCCAGGACCCTGAGATCATGACCTGAGCCGAAGGCAGCGGCTCAATCCACTGAGCCACCCAGGCGCCCCTGAAATGTATTTTAAAAATAAATTTTCATTTTCTAACAATTTGCTGGCCTAATACTGATTTTTGTATGTTGATTTTGTACCACCAGGCTTGACCAAGTTCTTACCAACTGTAATAAAATAATCTATGAATATTTCCTTCTTTTATTTCCTTTAGAACATTCTATCATTTACTCATTTAACTACTTCGGCTAGATAATCCAATACAATTTTGAACTGAATTGATAAGAGTGGACATAATTGTTTTATTCCTCATCTCAAAGGGATGCATGCTTTTGACTAGTCACCATTAAGTCTGATATTTGTACAGCATTTTTACATACTCCTTACAAGATTAGGAAAGTATAATTTTATTAGTACTTTGCTAAGAATTTTTATCATAAATAGATGCAACTTTATCAATTTTTGCAACTATGGAAATAATCATATATAGATAGATTAATGTTTAAATGTGATCAATTAAATTGATTTTATAATTTGGATTGGGAAGGATTCATAAGATAACTTCCATCTTAAACATAACATATTATTTAGTTACACATTAGTGGATTTATTTTCTAAAATATGATTAGATCCTCCTTGAAGTTTTTAATGGGGTTGGATAACATTAGTTGCACCTAGCATCCTCTGTGTCTTGCTCCCTTAAGAATGATATTGTTTGGAAGTGGCAATGCACCTGGCCCAAAGGATACGTCCCTTTCACCCTTACAGGTAGGCATGACATAGGACTACTCTTTAGTCAATGAGACATAATAAAACACCTTGTTTGGAAGTTCAAAGAAAGACGCTGAAAGGAAGCTGCATTGAGTGTGGGGGACTGTCTTTCCTTTCTCATTTCTGCTTTCCATGAAAGAAATGATGTGAATGGATTCCAAGAGGTGGCTATGAATCATAATTTGGCCTTAAAAATTAAAGCTGTGTATTCCAAAGCAGAAAGATACAGAATATATGGATCTTTTCATGAGCAAGAGGTACCTCACCAGACTCCTAATGTCTACCTTCCAATTTTGCGTGTATCTAAGCTCTACCCTAGGACATTTAAGAACTGTAATCAAGTCAATAAAACTAGCAGTCTAATTCAATGCTTTATGGATATAGGCCTTAAACAGCACAAAACATGTGTCCTCCTATTTATATGAAGCACAGAGTGGGAGATAATATTCTCCTGAGGATGAGCAAAAATTTAAATTGTTGCAAATACAGAAAATTGCAAAACATTTAACTTCATTGCCTAAAACCCATTCACCTCTCAGATTTTGTTTTCAGTATTTCAGGTTATATTAACAAGGAAAAAGTATTTAAAATGACACGAACGTTTACTTCCCTTCAAAAGGATAATCAGAACATTCTGCTGCTAAGAATAAGGATATCATACTTATGGCTTTTACTTATCACAAAGGGCTTATTTTCCATTTGTTACTGTGCAACTGTCTTAAATTAATAAAAAGAGAGTTGTTTTACAGTGAAAAAAGAAGAGCAGAGATGGTAAGTATGCAGGGCACAAAACGACAAAGCTTGAGAACCTTAGTCTCTAGAGGTATTACACCAGGTTTTCATGAAAAAAGTACAGACTATTGCAGAAATACTAAGATGGAATTTAATTTTAATTAACTGTAACAAATGAATGATATCATTTTATTAATTATTCTTATTAACATATATTCGCCCCAGGGGTACAGGTCTGTGAATCACCAGGTTTACACACTTCACAGCACTCACCATAGCACATATCCTCCCCAATGTCCATAACCTAACCACCCTCTCCATCCCCCCCTCCCTTCAGGAACCCTCAGTTTGTTTTGTGAGATTAAGAGTCTCTTATGGTTTGTCTTCAAAGAATAATTTTCTTGAGATGCAGCCAAGGAAGATACTGGGAATATAGTTTCTAACCTGGCTCCCTAGATGAATAGTATTGATATACACATCCTAGTCATATGGAAAAAGGAGGATTGAGGTGGCTATAAAGATTAAGTAATTTGGTTTTTGAGATGTTTTGGAGATTAGCCTAATGGAAACCTCCTCCAAGGACGATTTCCCTTTGATCTATCAGATATAAAACCTTATATGTATTATAGATTAGGGGGAGGTGCGGATTTTCTCCACTAAATCCTGAAGGAAGAGCAAAGACATTTTACACTTCTACTGCTCAAGGAAGGTCTGTGGCCTCTCCTTTGCACTGGTTTTACCTGATCAGGCCTGGTGTGGGAATGAAACAGGTGCTTCCTGGGCAATGTCAGCAGCACCGGGCCTGATTTTATGCCCAAACAAAGCAATCAAAGGAATCAAGGCAGCACAAAGGGGGAAAGTATGCCAGATGTGAGACTAATGGGGTAATAACGGGGAACAGACTATGGAGCTGAAATAAGCTTGTTAAGCAGAGCTAAAATCCATGAAAAGCAAAGTTCTAGAAGTTCTAAAGCAAGAGCTATCTTTGTAAGCTTTAGCTCTCATCAGGGGAAAGTATGTGATCAAACTGCTCATATATCATGTATATAGAAGTATTCATTTAAGTAGGTTGAGTTATTAATAATAAAATATAAAAGAAAGCTTTGAAATATTTTAACAATCCACTTGAATTTCACCTGCTATTTTTAGCTATGTAATATATGTGCCTTTATTCGTCACTCTTAAGTTTTTTATTTTTCCTTTATCATCATTATCTTAAACCTAATGGAAAATTAGAAACTCTAATGGGAATGATTAAAATATCCAGTAATGCCATTGTATTTATATTTCATTGCATTTAAATTAAAAATGCAAAGCATGTTGCTTTAACTTCCTTCAGTTTTCATTTTAGTTCATTTATAAAATATTTCCTTTTATATGTAGACCATAAATTAAAATGTACATTTCATTACTTGTAGCTGGCTTTTTGTATTCTCCCCAAGATACGCTACATAGAAGGCTTAATTTATCAAATACTTCTAAATCTCATGTTCTCTTTTTCTATTTAGAGAATAAATAAATTGGTAAGCGAATGTGTGATTAGTTTCTCTGATGTGTCATGCAACATGACTATTAATAATATGAGTAAGAATCAGCCTAAGTAGATACTAACAGCTCTCATGATTAGGGCATCTACTCCCTTCATAATGAAAATCGGGTACACTGTTTATTCCCATGTTCCCCCTCCCCTTAAAATATACTTGATTAACTTACTTAATTCAATATTTATTGCCAGGCTCAGTCCTAGTGAACATACTGTGGTGAATAAAATAAATGTGTTGCCCACTCTCCTGGTGCATATAAAATAGTAATTGTGTACTAAAATATATATGAAAGAATATGTACATTTTCTGATCTCCAAAGAAATTGGAGAATTCTTATGTTAATATTATGTTTTAAGTGGTATTTCTGTAAAATAGTGGGAAAATTTTCCTGAACAAAAAACCCATAAAATGTAAGCAGTTATTATTTCATAAAACTCTACATAAAGTGCAAAATTCCAAGTGATTTCATAGTTTGAAGAAAATACACATTCCTATTAGGAGCTGATGTCTTGAATATAATTAAAAATTGGATTAATCACTTTTTCTATCTTATAAAACTTTTGACATAAGTCCAAGTTATTAAACACATAGCTTTGATATTGTCTATTCAATGGAATACATAATGGAAAGAAATTATTTTACTTGTTAAGTTCCCTAAAATCATAAATTGTATTAAAATCTGATATGTATGTGTGTGTCACACACACATAAATCCAATGGTTGATATTTTGAAATATCTATTTCTTCCCCCCATTTCAGCCCTCACACTTTTACACATTCTTTCTTAGTTTTCTTTTTGAGTGACACATCCTCAGAATTCCCTCTGAGACATCTTTTCTTTTTTTTTTTTAATTTACTTATTTATTTTCAGTGTAACAGTACTCATTGTTTTTGCACCACACCCAGTGCTCCATGCAATACGTGCCCTCTCTATTACCCTCCACCTGGTTCCCCAACCTCCCACCCCCCGCCCCTTCAAAACCCTCAGATTGTTTTTCAGAGTCCATAGTCTCTCATGGTTCATCTCCCCTTCCAATTTCCCACAACTCCCTTCTCCTCTCCATCTCCCCATGTCCTCCATGTTCTTTGTTATGCTCCACAAATAAGTGAAACCATATGATACTTGACTCTCTCTGCTTGACTTATTTCACTCAGCATAATCTCTTCCAGTCCCGTCGTTTGCTACAAAAGTTGGGTATTCATCCTTTCTGATGGAGGCATAATACTCCATCGTGTATATGTACCACATCTTCCTTATCCATTTGTCTGTTGAAGGGCAACTCGGTTCTTTCCACAGTTTGGTGACCGTGGCCATTGCTACTATAAACATTGGGGTACAGCTGGCTCTTCTTTTCATTACATCTGTATCTTTGGGGTAAATACCCAGCAGTGCAATTGCAGGGTCATAGGGAAGCTCGATTTTTAATTTCTTGAGGAATCTCCACACTGTTCTCCAGAGTGGCTGCACCAACTTGCATTCCCACCAACAGTGGAAGAGGGTTCCCCTTTCTCCACAACCTCTCCAACACACGTTGTTTCCTGTCTTGCTAATTTTGGCCATTCTAACTGGTGTCAGGTGATATCTCAATGTGGTTTTAATTTGAAACTTCCTGATGGCTAGTGATGATGAGCATTTTCTCATGTGTCTGATAGCCATTTGTATGTCTTCATTGGAGAAGTGTCTGTTCATATCTTCTGCCCATTTTTTGATATGATTATCTGTTTTGTGTGTGCTGAGTTTGAGGAGTTCTTTTTTTTTTTTAAAGATTTTATTTATTTATTTGACAGACGGAGATCACAAGTAGGCAGAGAGGCAGGCAGAGAGAGAGGAAGGGAAGCAGGCTCGCTGCTGAGCAGAGAGCCTGATGCGGGACTCGATCCCAGGACCCTGAGATCATGACCTGAGCCGAAGGCAGTGGCCTAACCCACTGAGCCACCCAGGCGCCCCTTGAGGAGGTCTTTATAGATCCTGGATATCAACCTTTTGTCTGTACTGGCATTTGCAAATATCTTCTCCCATTCCGTGGGTTGCCTTTTTGTTTTGTTGACTGTTTCCTTTGCTGTGCAGAAGCTTTTGATCTTGATGAAGTCCCAAAAGTTCATTTTCGCTTTTGTTTCCTTTGCCTTTGGAGACATAACTTGAAAGAAGTTGCTGTGGCTGATATCGAAGAGGTTACTGCCTATGTTCTCCTCTAGGATTCTGATGGATTCCTGTCTCATGTTGAGGTCTTTTATCCATTTCGAGTTTATCTTTGTGTATGGTGTAAGAGAATGGTAGAGTTTCATTCTTCTACATATAGCTTGAGACATCTTTTCTTGACTGTCCTACATAATGGTAGGGGGGTGGGGAGCTGGCCTGATATTTCTGTTTCTGTAAGTACATTTTTGTTTTATATTTTCGGTTTTATCATTATGTTTTATTTGCAGCTACAAATTTATCCCTATCTAAGAAAAAGCAGCATTAGGTGTTGGTTCTGTACAAGTTTACAGAACCAGATAAACAATGCTCAAATAACAATTCAACTAATTAGCTGTTTGCCTCTGGGCAGGTAACATGATTTCTGTGCACGTCAGTTTTCTCATCTTTAAAATAAAGATAATAAAAGCATGTATGCCACAAAGTTGTATGAACATTACACATAGAAAAAATATATATATGTATGAATGTACGTGTGCATGTCTGTATTTGTGTATTTATGTGTGTTAAATGCTCAGAATGGTACCTAGCAAAAATAATCACTTATGTAAGCATTAACTATCCTATTAATGTATCTTTTTAGCTCTCCAAATATTTGTATCCAACTGTTTTATATAAATTACTCATTCTAATTTCCTTTTGGTGGAATTCTAGCAAGTGGGGAGCATGATATAGGACTATGATATATCTTCACTTCTCTGAATGGGGTTTGCATCAAACTGCTGACAATTATTTGAGGAGGTAGCATTGAACCTTCTTTTTTTTTTCCTGGCTGCATTGTTATATACCAAAACTATGTCGAGACAAATATGAACTCAAAATATGCTTTCATAGATTTAACCAAACTGTTCCTTCTGAAATTATTCTGACTTCCTACTCCCACCTTTTAAAAAAATATATATAGCTATTTTCTGAGCATATATTTCCATCTTTGGGACTAAAAACTTTTTTATTTAATACAAATGATTAATTCTGTTCTTAGAGTCTATCTCTGAAAAAGGAGAAGACACAATGAGATGAAGAGTATTAGACTGTAAGAACTAATGTATTAATCATTAAGTTATTTAATGCTTTCCCATTGACAATACACATGTGTATTAACCAGAAATAAAAGAATTCATAGCAAGCAAACACCGAATTCTCTGGTAGGATTTTATTTTGGCAATTTTGCATACATGGCATTGCTTCTCTCCATCCTGTTTAATTCCACCTATTCAACCTCATTTTTCAACACCTGGTTTTAATCTTGGTATTAACTTGGCAAATTCTTGGCTGAACCATTTTAACTGCCTGGCTTCTGGGAATCTTTCCCATCACTGAGTCAATATGCTGTGGCTTGGCTCTGCTACCCAATCCCAGTGCCTTCGAAGGTCATCCATCTTGAGTTCAGTACATGCTGATTTTAGTCTTTGGCTTACCCTTCCACAGATGAGTGTCTGCTGTGTGTCTCTCTTCCTACTGCTCCCCCCCCCACCCCCACCTCAACCACCTGTCTCTCCGCTCAGGCATCTTCCTGTTCTTGGGGCAATCCACTGCAACCTCCTTACTTCTCTCTGGAGTCACTCTTGTTCCTTATCTACTTGGCTCCTCTCTGCTGCACTCCAGCAGCTGTATCACTTATCTACGGGAACAGTCTACATTCTG
The DNA here is from genome assembly GCF_922984935.1 of Meles meles. Lineage (NCBI taxonomy): Eukaryota > Metazoa > Chordata > Mammalia > Carnivora > Mustelidae > Meles > Meles meles. The sequence continues at coordinate 22,619,641 of NC_060082.1, read as the reverse complement.
CCAGCTGCACTGAAATCTTGAGCAAACTCAATGGTGCAGCATGAAGTAAACGGAGAGCAGGTAAGCACATACAAAATGAAATTCCATTTATGGCAACACAGCAGACCTGGAGGGTTAAAACAACCTACTTCAATTTAAAGCAGGGTAAAAGTCAGTGGGCTGGTGGTCCTGGGCTCCTCTGGCTTGGCATATTCTTCACTTTCTATCTGCTGATATCACAGATCTTAATGTTGCAGAGGAGAGCACTGTAAGGTTTCATTTACTCCAACCACATCTATTCTCAATCTTCTCCTTTTCACTGCTTGCTTGTGGGCTAAGTAATAAAATAAAGTCTAAGAAAACTCAGTTGAGCCTGAGTAATCCTTCTCACAAATCTTCAAATCTGAAGGAGCCTCAGGGTCTGGTTTAATTCATATGCTTCTCACCATGAGGTTGTTGAGGTTAAACCTCACCTCCAGGAAATTTATGACTGAGAAGAGATGAAAAAATGTATATTCATAGCACAATAATCTGGTATAATTATGTGTAAATGGCATGTTTAATTTGTTTGGTCTGTAATGTTTAGGTAACTTATTTACATTTTTTTCACAATAGCCTGGGAGGGAGAATTATTTTTAAAAAGGAAATCTTCTCAGAGAAGTTGTGTTATGTCTGAAATTATCTTTCTACTAAAAAATACTAGAGCACCACCTTATATTGATTCTTGACCTAGTGAAGTTGTGTGTGACATGAATTTGAAAAAAATTTGTCCTGAGTTCACTATAGACCAACCTGAGGACATTGGGCAAATTGTTTTTATGTCTCTGAGCTTTGTTTTCCTCAGTGAGAGAATGGCTATGAACAACTAGCTCAAAAGGATGGCTTATAGGTTAAATGAGATAATTTATTTGTAAATATCCCTGCTTAATATCTATCACATAATACATGTGGAATTATTATCATGTTCTTCCTTGGAAAATGAAGTAACTCTAGCGATCTTTAGCTTAGTGGACTTTGTAGCTAGTAGGAAAAGAAGTGAAATTTTTAAATCAGTATCTGTGTCTACCTTATTCAACTCTGTACTTCTTGGCATGAGGTCAAGCATGTTTGAAACACCAAATACATGTTTGTTGAATGAGAAAATAAATAAATGATCTGGTGATGAGATAGTCTATGTATTGAAGTCACATAAGACAGAGAGGAAGACTTTTATAGAGGCAAGTTCAAAGAGGTGCCATGAAGCAAAGATGAAGAAAATCTGAAAGTACATAATTAGGAACATAGAAAGGCTCTCACCTTTTAGGTCAACATTTCTGTAAACTTTGAGATACTACTTAAGAGTAATTTTTTTTTCATTTATTTTTAAAGATTTTATTTATTTGACAGAGAGAGACACAGGAACAGAGGGAACACAAGCAGGGGGAGTGGGAGAGTGAGAAGCAGGCTTCTCTCTGAGCAGGGAGCCAGATGCAGGGCTCAATCCCAAGATGCTGGGATCATGACCTGAGCCTAAGGCAGGCGCTTAAAGACTTAGACAACCAGGTGCCCCTATATTTCTAAATATTACTTAGAATGTATATCAGAATATCTATAAATATGCACCAATCTGATATTGTGCTTTTTTTTATATCCCTTCTTACCACTTCATATACCTTATTCACCGAAACGAGTTTTACATGCCTTGCTGTGTAAATATAAAATATTGAAAAGAACTGGGAATCATAATATAATATTCTTTTCTCTCCCTCTCTCTCTCTTTCTTTCTCTAAGAAGCTAATAGACTTCCCTGGTGCACCTCCCAAAACTTTCACTTTGGAAAATATGTAAAATAACTATTCAGTAGAATTTATGCATCCACAAAGGTTTAATAATATGTATTAAATGTAACTTTATAATTTGAACATATACTTTCTACAAAATCCATCTGTAAAATCATTGTTATATGAGAAATCATCTTAGTTACTGATTAAACTTCTCTAAATTGGTTATATAAAAATCAGAAAGTTAAAATGAGTCTCTCTTGTCAGCCTCTACATCATTTAATGAATGCAAACTAAATGCTCACTAAACCTTACTGCAAACAGCTTGAGTTACGTTTTGAACAACCATGGAGGTATTAAATATAATTATCATACCCGTCTTTAAGAATACATATTTCACATGTTAAGTTGAGAAATTTAATAGAAACATTGAAAATTAGAATGGACATAGCAATATCGGATGAATGATGGTGTGTATTTTAAATATGAGTGGTGGCATTTTTATGTCAAAAATACATTTATATTTATTTCAAGTTATTTTTCCCATTTGTCAAGCCACTGCTTTAGGTCATTCTCCCCTCTTTTTTATCCATCGTGCCGTATTGAAGCTGACATTTTGAAACTGGCATACATGCAGGCCAGTTTTTAAAACTGCTATTTTTAATCTTGACACAATCAGGGAAAAAAATTTCTTTGGCACTCTACTTTCTGTACTACAGCACATTAGTCACTTTGAGAAATGTACCTCAGAGTGTCATTAGAAACTGAGGGGAAACAAGTGTTCAAAGGAATCCAAACTGTTTTTCCCTCCATACTTGAGCTTATCTCTCCCAGTACAGGTTCTCATTATGAGCTTTCTCTCTCTTTTTTGGCAGGCAGCTTCAATTTCATTTTTTTTACTTCTTTGGAGCAACTAATTTTAATAAAATAAAACATGAATTTGTCACAGACATGTTTAAGTTCATCATGTGTTAATCATTAAAATGTCTTATTAATTATTGAGAAGTTCATTATTATTGATTCTAATATTTTCTATTTGTAACTCCAGGCTTCCTCTACACTTTTTTCTTATAGGAAATAAAATAACTTTTAAGAAATAAATGTAAAAACACAATCCTGAAAACAAATAACTCTACTTTCAATTGTTCCTCAGTTCTTTCAAATGTTCTAATGAATAAATTGTAGTTTATTCCCTAATATGTTTCTTAGAGAAATGCACTTATAAATATATTTCTGAATTTTTAATATATGTGGATTTCAAATTATATTGATACATATAGTATATTGCACTGGGACATTGGTTAAGTTTGGATTAATCTTCCATTTATTATTATAGGTGTATATTAAAACTATCTACTTAGCAATACCCATGTTATTTATAGACAGAATAATGGAGCTTGAGAAAAGCATCTACCTCACAAATGATCAGATGGTTTTCGCCAAGGAACTTCCTTCCCGGTCTTATATAATGTGCAAACACTGGACACAAACACTTACACACAGAGATGTAACTTCACCAGGTCCCTTCCTCTAAACTCTCTATTAGTACTGTTATTTGAATTACATTAAGAAGAAATAATCAGGGGCGCCTGGGTGGCTCAGTGGGTTAAAGCCTCTGCCTTCGGCTCAGGTCATGATCCCAGGGTCCTGGGATCGAGCCCCACATCGGGCTCTCTGCTCTGCGGGGAGCCTGCTTCCTCCTCTCTCTCTCTGCCTGCCCCTCTGCCTACTTGTGATCTCTGTCTGTCAAATAAATAATAAAATAAAATCTTTAAAAAAAAAAAAAAAAAGAAGAAATAATCATCTTCTATAAGTGATGATTCTTACAGAATATAATTTTGATGACTAGCAGAATCCTGGATGCCAGTGAAATTTGTGGTTCAAATGACTCGGGTTTTAGTTTGTTTGTTTGAAAGAGAAAAGGGTGGAAGGATAGAGGGAGAGGAGAGACAGAATCTCAAGAAGATGCCACACTGCGTGTGGAGCCAACATGGGGGGCCAATCCCACAACTGTGAGATTATGAACTGAGCTGAAATCAAGAGTTGGACACTTATTGACTGAGACACTCCTATGCCCCTGATTCAAGTTTATAATAAGAATGATATTCTAAAGGGGTGCCTGGGTGGCTCAGTGGGTTAAGCCGCTGCCTTCAGCTCAGGTCATGATCTCAGGGTCCTGGGATCGAGCCCCACATCGGGCTCTCTGCTTAGCGGGGAGCCTGCTTCCTCCTCTCTCTCTACCTGCCTCTCTGCTTACTCGTGATCTCTCTCTGTCAAATAAATAAATCTTAAAAAAAAAAAAAGAGTTATATTCCAAGAATAGAAAGTTATTACCTTTGCCTAAAATATGAAATTTCAGATTTTATGTATATTTCCAAATATTGTATAACTACTAAACATTGAATAGTTTCATGCAGTAAATTTTACTGTTCTTGAAAATGTGTTCTGGAATTTCATTTGCTACCCATGCCTGAAAATAACTTCTCTCTTTATGTTATTTGAAGTAGAAAATACGTATTACTGGGGATTGAACTTAAGCAAGAATAGAACAATTTTTAGGTTGAATGCACAACAAAACATTTTTCAAAAATATGCAAAATCACTGACACTGTGCAATACTGAATAACCTTTCTAGTTCCAGGCATCAGGGATTTGGATGTTCAATGTTATTATGTTTATTTGAATATGATCTACCTTTGATTGATATTAAGAATCCTACTTATCCAAGTATACCTTGATGTAAGGAAAGAAGATATGCCTAAAATCAGTCACTACAGCCCTTCATGATAGCAAAGATAAATGCAAACTTTTCATATGTTTAGTTTTTTTCTTTTGTCATTTTGAAAATAATGTGACATTTCCCTTTCCAGCAATATTTGACATGAAATATCTTGAAAGACAAAGAAACTCATACTGCATAATGCACAGAAATATTGGATAAAATACAACAGACACATAAGAATTGATATAGAAAAAACCATAACTTACAAAACTATAACTTACAAAAAAGTTAATCTGAAATTTAAGACAAATGCTTAAACTCAAATTCATTTAAGCAGAACATTCAGTCCCATATTTCTAGAATACTACAGGAAAACTGGTTTATCAGTAACTCCGTATAGCATCATGCATTTCACTTACTGCTCAAGCAGTTCTCTAGGTGGCAAACTGAACCACCCTAAAAAGACCATTCAATGACTGACTCTAGTTCATCAAATTCTTTAAGTAATTTTTTCCAGATGCCTTTGCCATTCAACACTCATCCATTCCCTTGGTGCTTCTTGACTCTCTGTTGCTTCACTAAGCAAAACTAACTTTGTGGCAATTGGCGGGGGAGCTTCTAAAGAATTGGAGATTTTACTAGACTTGGCCATGAATCTTACACTTCCTCTTGATTGGATAATGTATTCTCATTCTTCTGTTTTTCTTTATAAATGGCATAACTTCAAGCACAATTACAAATTTCAGTTACCACTTAGGGAAAATTTTAATGTAAGGAAGATTTTTCATAAGAAATTCTTCCAGAAAATACTAATATTTTAACTGTTTTAATTATTCTAAAGTAAACTTTTCCATTGAAATATCAACCCTGAAAAGAATGTCTTAACTTTGATGTAAGCTTATGACCTTAATTATAAGATTACTGGATAAGAAGGAGATTGGAATACTTGGAGCTTGAAATAAGATTTTAGAAGTCTGTAAATACTTGACTTATCAATAGAGATATTAATAAATTAAGGGAAAAAGGTCCACGTACATGTATAAAAAATTACAGTGAATTAATAATATTTATTTGCAAACAATTCTCTTTCTCCCTAATTCTGTTTAAGCCAATAATATTCTCTTTGTCTATGCCTACAGTTTTTTTTTTTTTTTTTAATTCATGTTTAAACTTTCTACATCTCTTGTTTTATTTGAGTGTCTCTTTCACTGGCTTCCTTAGAATGTTATTTGCGAATAATATTTAGAGACTATGCATGTCACAAATCACTTTTATTAATAGCCTCCTGTATACTTTCTAGCTTAGCTCAACAGTGTTATATCACCTGAGCATTGTTGGCATGTGTGGGTGGAAATCAGTTTGGGGGCCTGTCCTGTGCATTGTAGGATGTCTATCAGCATCTCTGGCCCTTTCATATTAGATAGCAGAGACAACACCCCTAATTGTGACAGACAAACTTGTCTCCCTATGTTGCCAGCTATTTCCTGGGAAGGGGATAGGGGTCATGTCTTTGTGTAGAATTCTCTGCTCTGTATAGCAGCCAGTCTCCAAAGGGACCTCATGACTCTCGCTTTCTGCTATTCAGATCTCTGTTTAGTTCACTCTCACACTTTACCAGTTAATCTTTGTGACGAATGGTCACAAATGCTAATGGTATTTGGCAGACATGATGGTTTTTATGTACCAACAATTTGGGGTTATAAAAAGACCATAATTGCCACTTTGGGTTTTCTTTCTCCTTCTTAAATCACTTGCTCAAGCTACCATGTTGTAAACAACCCTATGGAGAGCCCACATGTTGAGGATCAGAAACTTCCACCAAATTCCAGTGAGGAACTGAGGTTACCAACAACAGAGGTGAAATAGGAAGCAGATTCTTTAGCCCCAGTTGAGGTTGGACATGACTGAAGACCTTGCAGCTTGACTGAGAGAACACCATAACTGAACTATTACCAATTGAAAACGTTAATATAAAAAAAAAAAAAAATGCTGGTTTAAGTTGCTAAGGAGTGAGGCAATTCATTACACAACAATAGATAACTCAGAAAATCCCTGCAAAGCACAGATTTTTTCAGATCCCTATGCCTTTTCTCAGTTTGCTACTATAACATCTTCTGTTCAGTTTCTGTCTGCAGTTGCTCAAATTACTCTCCATGACCAAAGATATAACGATGCATTTTCCTGAAGGCTACACTGCAATGAGAAGCCTCTTTAAACTTCTCTTAGATAAATTATCACCAGGAACTATTTATATGCATTTGGTGTTCATTTTCATTCTTACCTGTTTTTACATACACCCAGTTGGTGAGTACATAAGAATGTATAACTTGTCACACTGTGTAAGGTTATATAAAGCAAAAACAAAAACAAAAACAAAAGACATTGAGTAAACCCAAATCCTTAAAACAAAGCAATGGTTTTTTCAGATGACATAAATCTCTTCATAATCACAGCCATTCCATTTTAAATATAGACATAACGTAGAGGAACTTGTAAGATCAGAGTAGCGATTCTTAGATTCACAAGCCAGTAATGAACCTGAATTCTAATAGTGCAGACTATCTGTTAGGTGAGTGGGCTTGGAAAATGCATGTAGAATTTAGTGACGATGTTGAACAATCCCCACAATGATACATTACCAGAGATAGAGTAAGTACTATAGTTATGGTAGTAGGTTCAGTTTGTTTTCCTATCGCCCTTACCACTTTTTCACAAATTACCTTTGCCTTGAAATTTTTCCTATACACTTGGACTTGTTTGTCTCCAATACACAACATGCTTGTTGGTTCTACCTATTTATATCTAATCATTTGCAGTTTTTCCAACTATTAAGTTTTATAGTGATTTCCCTCTGTATATAATTACCTATTCTCTGACAGTCTAAGATCCTCACACTTCCTGTAACATAATGCAATGTGTGTGCTCTCTTGTTTTGTTCTCTTTATCAACTGCATTTGAAGTTCCTTTCAAGCCTTGTTTTCCAGTTTTGTTCTTATTCTCACCAAATAAAATATTGTTCAACACAAAATATGTGATAATACATATCTAAAAATTGAGTGACTTCTATTTTGTTATGGTATATAGACCTCTATGAGGAAATAGCCTTTACTACAATATATGCTCCTTGGATCTAATATTTGGTCATTCCAAATACAATGAAAATACTTAACAAACATTTTTTTTTGTACTGAAAGAAGAGCAACTGTGGCTCTTTTTATTTAACATAAAAATAGACTTTTACTAGGTGTTCTGTTGATGGTAATACATAAGCAAGGAACCAAATGTGCCATTTTCTAACCATAGTAAATGAAACTTTATTTTCACTCTGTGGTTCAAGATTAGAATGACATTTTGTGACATTCAAAGGTCAGATACCTTTGGTCACTGATGTTATTTTAAACCATCTATAAGGGTGCCTTCTTTAAAATATGTTCCCTTTTGCCCTAATCAAAATATCTAATATTTTTCTAAAAACAACTTCACTTAATAGCACCAGGCATAGAGCCATTCACATTGTTAAGCACTGTGTGGTGATATTCAACAGAACCTATGAAGCTCAAACAGCTTTCAGAGTTTTTGTCAGGAAAATAGTATTAATAATCCATTATATCATCTAATTACTACGTGATTCGAGAGTGTAATTAATTTCACCTACAAATAACACACTGCATTACAAAGCCTTACATATTCTCAAACCCAATTCAGAAGTTATTCTGTGCATCCAATCTTCACTGATTCCTGTTTCAATGATGACCCACTTTGTCTCTGTGTGCCCAGCCCAGTTATGCCTGAGGATCAGTGTTTTCTACATTTATGTTGAATAGAAGTTGTTCCAGTTCATGTAACCCCAATTCTTCTTTGGACCATGAGTTATAAATCTGTGTGTATTTATGCATGTGTTTATATGTAAAATGATGTCTTAATCATCTAGTAGCTAATTATTTTAGAGTGAGTTTTGAAGAAGGATTCTTCTTTATTACCAACAGTGGAAGAATTACTGATTTATTTTAAATGTTGTACATTACATTATGGATTATGTTATGCCTAGAAGTCACTTAAATATGAAAATGCATAAATCATATTAACATTAACAGTTTATCTCAGTGTGTGTTAATGTGTAAAAGGACACACACATGAAAATGTATACTATTACCATTTATTTAAAGTTTATTTTCTGAAATGGGAATTAAGAAATCCAAATTCTGTATACAGATCATTGGATTTCAAGATAGTTATAAGCATATAATCTGTCCTTAGATGGGGTAAACTAATCTCTTAAAATCTAGTCACTTAAAAGAAAATTCTCTGAGATGGTATTCAAATGTCTACTAACTCACTCTCATTGTTGAAAAACTTACCCTAAATCCTAAAAACTTGCATTATTTCCTGGAGCTTATATTATAATCAACAGTAATTTAGAACAATTTCAATTGAAATGATATAAAATTATCACCTCCTATTTTATTTTCTCAGTTATCTAACTCAGCATTTGATTTACTCCCATGTATTTTTTTTTTTACCACTCCTTTTAAAGGGAAAAAAAAAAGTTATGTTGGATTTTAATATGTCTTATTTATTCTAAGTTCTCTCTATTTATATTAAGGTAAGATATTTGGGAAGTCATTACATTGAAAGTATTTTAGCAAAACTCTAACAGAAAAATATGCTTTAACAGGGCATTAAAAACCCACCAAGTGGGGCGCCTGGGTGGCTCAGTGGGTTAAGCCGCTGCCTTCGGCTCAGGTCATGATCTCGGGGTCCTGGGATCGAGTCCCACATCGGGCTCTCTGCTCGGCAGGGAGCCTGCTTCCCTCTCTCTCTCTCTCTGCCTGCCTCTCTGCCTACTTGTGATCTCTCTCTCTCGCTGTCAAAATAAATAAATAAAATCTTAAAAAAAAAACAAAACCCACCAAGTAACAAAGTGATTATCTGGTGAAAGAAGAAGGCAAATGAAGAGGAAAAGTGGAGGTGGCAACTGTTAAAAGGAAGGGTGTGTGAAACACATCCAGAGAGCTGCCTCCAGACCACTCTGGCTTGGTCAGTGTTGTCATTTTTGCTGTCTGTGTTTTATTCAAGGCTAGAGACACAGCAGGCTTTCTATGATGTAGGGAAGCAGAACGTTCAGAGGTGAGCACAAGACAGGAAGAAAATGACGCTCCTGGGAGGAGAAGACATCCCTGTTCAGTGAAAGCTGAGTTAAAAGAAGAATCCTGTGTGCTTCCAAGATGCAATCTGTACTAACGAGTTCAACAAGAACTAGGATGTTTAATATGAACTAAATACACCTCAAGCACTGGTTATCTTAAGAAATAAAGCATCAGGCATTGCTAATGCAAGGAATCCTATATATAACTATGGTTCCTGAAGATTTCCATTTTTTAATGCAAACATTCCACTTAATGATTTACATACCAGCAAAATAATATTTCCATTAATTATCGACCTTAACACTGGCATTGATGTACACTGGCAGAACTTGCTTGGCATTTTAGATCTCCACATGAGTGCTGTGGTGGGGAATTTTGTCACTACTCCATAAAGTATACTATAAAAAAAAAAACTTAATTATTGGGGTTCCTGGCTGGCTCAGTGGATTAAAGCCTCTGCCTTTGGCTCAGGTCATGATCCCAAGTTCCTGGGATCAGGCCTCTCATGGGGCTCTCTGCTCAGCAGGGAGCCTGCCCCCCTCTCTCTCTCTCTGCAGGCCTCTCTGCCTACTTGTGATCTCTTTCTGTCAAATAAAAAAAAAAAATCTTAAAAAAAACTTAATTATTAAAACATGCATGTATTATGGAACAGTACTTTCATTATAGTGACTGAATTAACAATATATTGTTGGTCAAAATTCTTGTTATATTCCCTAATTTTGCAATAATTCAGTCATACATATTACAAAAAAGCTAATCTGTTTGAATATGCTTATAGAAATGGTAAATGGCTAAGTAATAACTGAACAAGGAACTGAAGATGGTGATAATAATAACTAGAACAGAATGACCAAATTTGGTATGTGGCTGCTAATAGATTTTAAGGACATTTTTCTTTTTGTTTTGCTTTATTTAGCTGAGGAAGGCAATTTTATCCGCTGCTTTTTGGTTGCTAGTAAATTCTCTGAGGGAGCAAAATCATCAATGATAAATTACCTTGGGAAAAACTGAGTAGTACCCATTAATATTTCTAATTTTTCATAATTCTAAGAACAATAAACATATAAAAAGAGTAAAATGAGATTAATGGAAGGCAGAAACATGAAATTTTAAGGGCGTATCAATTGGTAACATGATATTTTATGTTTAAAATGTAGCATATTTTTCAGACACATCTTTAGGAAAAACAGAATTGTGAAGGATACTCAGAAATAATGTGCTAACCCAGAAAACAATTAGCATATTTTAATGCGGTGTATTTGGATGATATGTTAATTTCAAGATATTTACAATACAAAATATTTCCCCTGGGATCCCATAGATTTAAAATAGGCGATGTACTTTCATCTGACATTTAAGTATTTTTTTTTCTCTACCACTATTTATGCATGCTCTTTTCCATAGTTTTGTCCATAAAGTTTCATATTCAAATATGTAATAGAGAACTGAATCTAAAAATATCTAAATATAAACTCAGACTCGTCAAAAGTGAGTATTATTTAGGATACTTAAAGTATTATAGTACACAAACTTTGGAATTTGTATCTGGTTTCTTAAAATCATATTACTGATATAAGCAGAATGAATTAATAAAGTGATATGAAAATTATTATTACCTCACAAGTACATTTCTCACTGACTCTAAAATATCTTAACTTTTCTCCTGCTACATTTCTTTATTTCCCATTTATTTTTTATTTAAATGGGTAATTGTACACATACATTGTGAATACACTTTAATACTCTACATAACTAGAGATTCCATAAATTAAATTCCTGTTTCAAAACAATGCCTAGGGCACCTGGGTGGCTCAGTGGGTTAAGCCACTGCTTCAGCTCAGGTCATGATCTCAGGGTCCTGGGATCGAGACCCGCATCGGGCTCTCTGCTCAGCAGGGAGCCTGCTTCCCCCTCTCTCTCTGCCTGCCTCTCTGCTTACTTGTGATCTCTGTCTGTCAAATAAATAAATAAAATCTTTAAAAAAAAAATTTATAAAACAATGCCTAGATGTAAATAAAAATTATGTCACCTGAAGATATATACTTCAATGTAGCAGTCATTGCAACCCAGCTCAGGATCAGTAATTCCTATTATTCTTTTTGTTTGTCCCCTTGTTTGCTTTTAATTCAAGATACTATACTTGCAAAAGAAAGGAAGTGATCTTCCTCTGCCTAGCCAGATATCTGAGATTGCAAGTAACCTCCATCCATCTCACTTTTAAGAAAATAAAGGATTAATTCATGGGTTTGACAATGGCAAGATAAGTAGAGGAATCTTCGCAAATTAAGTGTATATGTAATGTTGATACCTATTCTGAATTATGTATAGACTATTTTAAACTATGTCTTAGTAATAAAGGAAAAATCTTTAACATATAAATAAAAACAAAATGAAAGCAAGGAGTATTTTAATACTAAGAAATCAGTAAATACTTTGATTTCCACAGTCATATAAAAATTAAAAGCTAAACAAATAATAAATCAAATTGATAATAGTATTTATACTACAATCTTTCTCTTTATTACTTTGCATTTCCTAATTTTTTTCAAATTGTTACAGGTCAGATCTTTCAAAAGAAAATCCAATATGTTTTTCTTAAAAGTTTAATTTGCCTACAGATCATTTAAAAGGAGAGGGTAACTGGGTGATGGGTATTACGGAGGGCACGTGTTGTGATATGCACTGGGTGTTATATATAACTAATCAATCATTGAACTCTACATCAAAAACTAATGATTGTACTACTATACAGTGGATAACTGAACATAATAAAAAAATTAAATTAACTAAATTAAATGTAAAAAAGAAAGTTACTAAAATGACTTGAATTTAAGAATAAATTAGATGATGCAATATATGTCATTTTGTAATATGAAGGAAAATCTCCAGTGAGTTAGTGTTTTTAGGCTAATGTAAGCTTCTGGCTTTGTTTAAATTTGTGTTTATTAATACATTGTGTGAAAATTCAGTGACTCACCTAAACGAAGCAAAATATCCTGAATCGGAATAGAGATCTGATTGCAGCAAAGACAGAATCTGAAATTAAAAATTAACAATTTACCACATTTATTCAACATTGATTCACCTTTTTCTGGAATGAATTAAGATTGGTTAATATTTCACTGTCATTACATAAAAATGTATACATTTCTAATATATAAACTGTAGTATGTAAAATTAAAATAGAATTTGTAAAACTATTAATGACCCAAGTGATCTTATTATTAAAAGGGTAACATGTACAGAGGTAAAGAACGTGTTTAAAAACACGGTCATGCGGTGCCTGGGTGGTTCAGTTAAGTGTCTGACTTCAGCTCAGGTCATGATCCTGGGGTCCTAGGATGAACCCTGTGTGGAGCCAGGCTTTGGACTCCTTGCTAGTCTGGAAGTTGGCTTGTCCCTCTTCCTCTGCCTCTCCCCCACTTTTGCTTTTCCTCTCTCAAAAAAAAATAAATAAAATCTTAAAAAAAACCACCAAAAACCACTAACATAACACCTTCTAAAAGGAGTTCACTGGTAGGTAGGTATTTAGGCACACAGGAATTCCTTTTTTCTGTTGAACCAATATCAGAGGTGCTATGATTTTTTCATTAAGATTCTAATAAGCTACCATGACTACCCATATTTGCCTGTTGTTAGATAAATATTCTGAAAACATATGTTCAAGAATTACTATTATTATTTTTTTTAATTTTTTTTTAAGATTTCTTATTTATTTATTTGACAGAGAGAGATCACAAGTAGGCAGAGAGGCAGGCAGAGAGAGTGAGAGGGAAGCAGGCTCCCTGCCAAGCAGAGAGCCCGATGCGGGACTCAATCCCAGGACCCTGAGACCATGACCTGAGCCGAAGGCAGCGTCTCAAACCACTGAGCCACGCAGGCGCGATTCAGAAATACATTTACAATTACAATGTTTCTCATAAAAATTCTACTAGTCATGTGTTTAAGCTTGATGCATAATCATGGCATATATAGAGTTCCTCTGTTCAGGTTTTTAAACCATTTTTTCTGTAATGGATTTAGATACCCAGGTCATATTCTTTATTAGATCCTTCCCCACTCAACTTGTTTAATCAATTTTATAAATTACATTTCCTTCATCCCCAAACTGTTTCAATTTTCTTTTAGTTAGACAAACAAATTACCTAGACGTCATTCAGTTTCATTTACAACACCCTTCTGTCAACCATTTCATAATATGTATGTCCATTTCTGCACCAGTAACAAATATTTTGTATTGCAGCTTAATAATATTTTAGGACAAATTATTCTGTTGTATATTCTATTATTTTATTTTTATTTGGATTATATTAATTATGTGAATGTATTGAGAGAGAATTTAAGCCTTCCATTCACGAATATGCTTGAGATATATTTCTTAAAATTATAATATGTACAGGTCCTCTTTATATTCCTTGTAAAGTGTTGCATAGATTTTTATATAGGTTTTTACAAATCATAAAATCTTTAAATGTTGAAATATAATTTGTTTCTCATTTTTTGTGGATGCAATTATATCAGACAATTTATACTATTTGGTTATTTGGTCAATGTGTATGTAATCATGTTTTATTAATATAATAGGTGATTCACCTAAGGTTATTTTAACTTGCTTCTTTGAAAAATAAAGGAAAGAAGAATATGGGAAGTTCCAACCAAAACTTCCATAAATTATAAAACCAATCTAGAATAAACACTAAAACATCATTCAAACTGTCAGCCAAACAGCTGCTGTACTAATGAGGAAAAGAGAATTTGACATACAGTACATCTGTATTCCTTTTTCTGATCATAACTCATTAGACATTTCATCTGTTGACACCAAAAGCTAGTTCTATAAACTATGATGGATGCAGTTAAAATAAAATACTAACATATAGTGGTCTATAAATAAAATGAAAGTGTTATACAGAGCTTTATTTATACATGGTAAGATGCTATGACATTTACTTATTGATGGGCTTCATAAAATGTAGTTTAGTCTGTTGGAAGCTATGTAATTATGTAATAATTATTTTAATATTAGAAGTAATTATTCAGATGTTACATGTATTTGGTTAATTGCGTTTCCATTTGCTAATGCAGCATCATTATGCTTCTTTCATCAGAACTAGAAACATAATTCCTCTATTTTGTAATTTTAGAAAATGACAAAAGTAATCATTCTCTTATTTCAAGACATTAAACGAGACATTACTGTAGTTCACTGAACAAGATTTCATGAAACAATGGCCATAGTTTCAGCAATCCCAGGTGTCTGCCTTTGAACAAAATATTTACTATGCTGTGTCCTAATGTCATTATCTCCAACATAATAATTTAAAGTCACCCAGGGCTCATCAGCTCAACTAAGCTGCTTCTGTTCTATTGGATACCCTTTACAAATAGCAAGTATGTTTGGTGAACATAAGATCTCCCAGCAACATTCTCTAATATACAATTAAATGCTTATATGATAGGGTTATATTTGACTAACATATTTATATATTTATATTAGTCTCTCTTAGCTTGGCTGCTATAATAAAATACCATGTACTGGATGGCTTAAGCAACAGACATTTGTTTCTCACAGTTCTAGAGGCTAGGAACTCTGAGATCAGGGTACCAACAAGTTTGAGTTCTGGTAAGAGTTCTCTTTCAGACTTACAGATTGTTGACTTGTCACTGTATCCTCACACAGCACAGAAGGAACCTCTGGTGCCTCTTTCTCCTCTTATAAAGATACTGACCCCACCACGAGGACTTGACTCTCAAGAGCTCATCTAGACCTAATTACATCCCAATGTCCCATCTCCTGACACATCACTTAGGGGGTTGGGGCTTCACCATATGAATTTGGGTGGACATAAATATTCAATCCTTAACGTATGTGTTTTCTCTACACTTCCACCATATGCTACTCTCTCATAGGGTAGCACAAGGTCAGTATTTTATATCCCCTAAACTCTAGTCCAAAATAAGAAAAAGGTAATGCAATTTAATAAAGTCTCTATGTAGTAAAAGTTCAATGAAATGAATCAATATTCAAAAAAGTGAAATACAGAAAAGACTTCCATAAGAAATTTCAGACTTTGCTTTCATTTTATTATTTTTGGTTATTTTTATCTATTCCTTTTTTTTAACCTTTCAAAACTAAGATCAGAAATAGGTGAAACTGGAGGAGAATTACTCAAAAACAGAAAGTGGAGAGACTAGAAACTTTGAAGAGAAAATAAGAGAAATATATTTCATTTCCAGGATTAAAAAAAAAAATGGACATGATTTAGCACCTAAGTGTCCTCCTGTGCAGCTGCCACCACCCCAATGTCCACTAACAACCTATGACTCTTATTTATGACTTAGGTGTGGTGAATATGTCTTTTCTTCCATTTATTTGGGGGGGGGGGGTATTGAGAACAATGAGAACACTGTTATGGGCTGAATTCCACAATCCCAAAATTCATATGTTGATATCATAATCCCAAGTCCTTTAGAATGTGTCCATCTTTGGAGATAGGGTCATGGCAAATGGAAGAACAGGATGGGCCCCTAATCTGACTGGTATCCTTGTGAAAAGGGGATATCTGGGCACAGACACACACCAAGAGAATGCCATGTGAGGATGAAGGGAAAAACTGAGGCAATGCAGCAGAAGCCATGGTATGCCAAAGATGGCCAGTGATCACCTGGAGCTGGGAAGGCCCTGGAACAGATTCTCCCCCACAGCTTCCAGAAGGAACCAACCTTGTCAACACATTTATCTTAGATTTTTAGCCTCCAAAACTTTGAGACAATAAATCTTTGTTGTTTAAATCATCAGTTTGTGGTACTTTCTTATGATAGCACTAGCAAACTAAAACAAACACTACCCTAAATAATATTTAATCAAATAGGAAATGAACTCACTTGTAAAATACTCAGACTAAGTACACAGTATTTTCCCCAGGTTATGAGAATATTTTGGCGATGGACTGGCACTACGTTAACTTCACTTCTATGGCTTAAAACATTTACTAAAGAGTTTGGTAAACAGTTCCAATTCTAAACTTGATTACTAAAAGAGGAAAATATTTTGATGATAAATATCTAATTCCTTTCTTTTAAACAATTTATACCACTATGCCCAGAATCGAATATGTTGGTCCTTTGTATAAGCTACCGTGGTCAATTCACTATTGACCAGAAAATCTTTAATATGAACTGAGGAGTGGGGTCCTTGGAAATATTTTATATTCACATTTGTTATGTTTCATTTTATACATGAAAACACTAACCTATTATACAACAGTGATCTACAAGCAGATAAGCCATAATACCATGGTTTTTACCAAGGTTTAGGGACTAATCTGATACTGAAACTTGTCTCGAAGACTTAAAACAATGTTACAGATCTTAGAAGCTTTGAGATCACACATAAATTAAGACCTGGTTTCTTTGTAAAATTCTGCGGTTAGAAATAGGATCTGTATCGGGGCACCTGGGTGGCTCAATGGATTAAGCCGCTGCCTTCGGCTCAGGTCCTGATCTCAGGGTCCTGGGATGGAGCCCCGCATCGGGCTCTCTGCTCCGCGGGGAGCCTGCTTCCTCCTCTCTCTCTGCCTGCCTCTCTGCCTGCTTGTGATCTCTCTCTCTGTCAAATAAATAAATAAAATCTTAAAAAAAAAAAAAAGAAATAGGATCTGTATCGTAGAGTTTAACTTGCTGCAGTTAAAATGAAGTTAAAAGTTAATAACCTAAATATATTCAAATTAATCTAAAATAAAAAGCTGCAGAAATTATTTTCATGCAACATAACAACATGTACCACCATAGTCTCCAGCAGTTTTTAGAATCCTGACCTTTTGTCTTCATGAGCTTCCTACGTGACACCATGTTTTAAGATTTTATGACATTTTTGAAAGCTGTTACCTGATAGCTTTCTGGACTGCTTTAAAGAAACAGTGTTAGCACTTAAAAAAAAAAAATCAGTTTGTCTAAGGCAAGTTAGGATAGAGAAATATTTATGAAAATATATTTGAAAACAGAATTGTCATAAATCGCAGTTAGTATTTCTTTTGAGTTGGCACTGCATGATCTTCTTCCTGATGGCTTCAAATTGTTAGTGTAGCTGCCAAAAAAGATTGATTTAGCCACTGTCTCTGCACTCAAAACACAAAAGTGACTCATAAAAGATACATGAGTTAAGTCTTTTTACTTTTATTATTGACATAAAAGAAACTGTTTCCTGAAATATATCATAGTCATTATTTTTTTTTAAACTCTCAATAATAAAAAAAAAAAATTAAGGTTATTGTAGCTGTCCCAAATTTAGTTTTCAGCCACATGTAAGTAAAGCCCAGCTCCTGGTAAATTTCTATAAAAAAGAAAAACAAAACAACAACAGCAAAAATAACACGTAATGATTTTAAATGGTAAAGAAGAACCAAGGAAAATCAAGGAGAAACAGTCAATTCAATGAACGGGTCAGAATTCAGGTTGGTGTGGCAATGACTTAGGACATTATCTCCTGATATTATTAATATGTATAATCATTTTAACTACAAAGTTATGCCTTTTGGTTTACTCTTTTGTGGAATTCATTGTTGAAATAGTGTATGTAAAGGAAAAAAACATACAATTTCTACCTGTAGTATCTTTTAATAATGATGGAATGAATAATTGTTTCACTCTGATATGTTCCCCACCTTAATATGTGGGACTGGGCTCTTATTTCATTGAAGAGAAAAACATATAAATAGGAAAAACACTATGTTATCTCCAGTTGTGAAACAAGTTATGCTAAAATTTAGCATGTCAAGACAACTGACTGTTTTTGTTTTTGTTTTTGTTTTTTAAGCTCACAGTTTCACAGTTTTTGTGGTCCTGGACACCAGGCACAGTTTAGCTGTATGTTTCTGGCTGAAGATTTCTCATGAGATTGCAGGCAAGCTGCAAACCAAGGCTGTGACTTTTGTCTGAAGCTGGACTGAGAGAGAGATTGTGCATCCCTGCTTACATTCATGTAGGTATTAGCAGCCTTAGTTTCTCACCATGCAGGCATCTCCATGAGGTTCCCTAATGGCACCACATATGGCTTCTCAAACAATGCAAGGCAAAGTAGAGAGGATACCAAAGACAGAAGCCACGTCTTTTTATACCTTAACTTCTATATGATGTCCCATTAATTCTTCCATATTTTATTTGTGAGAAGTCCATCCATAAGTTTAGCCAACACAAGGGCTGGAAGGATGAACAAGTGTGCCAGCAGATGGGGATAACTAAGACTAACTTTAGAGCCTGCCTACCATGGCCATGTGTATGTCCAAAAGTTATAAGGACTTCAGAAAAATGAAGGATACAGATATGTTTTTTAAAAATAAAATTTAAGGGGCACATGGGTGGCTAAATTTGCTAAGCATCTGACTCTTGATTTTGGCTCAGGTGATAATCTCAGGATTGTGAGAGGGAGTGCTGGGTGGGGCTCAGTGATGGGCATGGAGCCTGCTTAAGATTCTCTCTCCCCCCTCTCTCTCAGCCCCTCCACCCTACTCTCTCTGTCCCTAAAAAAATATTAATAGTAAAATTTTAAAAAATAAAATTTAATGTTTTTACTAATGAAAACAATGTGAACGCACAACATTATCTTACATTTTGTAACATTCTATGTTATATAATTTATAACATGTTGTAAGAGATTTTTCCTTTAGGAGTTTAAGATAACTCAGCAAAGCACTAAGAAGCTTATTTGCATAAAGGCCAAGGCTAGCTATGGAATTCATTTAAGAAAGACTGGAACTAAAACAAAACAAAACAAGAAAAGAGTTTGGTACTAACGAGTCTTAAGGATTACTAATACAGGGTGTGCCTGTATGGCTCAGTTGGTTAAGCATCTGCCTTCAGCTCAGGTCAAGATCTCAGGGTCCTGGGATCAGTGGACTCCCTGCTCAGCAAGGAGTCTTCTTCTCCCTCTCTCTTTTCTCCTCCCACCCCTCCTATCCTCTCTCTCTCCAAAAAATAAAATAAAATAAAATCTTGAAAAAAAAATTAACAAAAACAACAATTAGAGTTAGAATTTGCCCTCTAACTCCAAGATCAAAGTACATAAGGTAGGAGTTTGCCATGAAGAAGAGAGAAAATCTCTGGAATTTGCATTGTGTTGTGTTAAGAGATAACTGTATTTTCAGCATTAAAATGTTTCTTAAATTCCTCTAACTAGGCCTGCTATTATTTCAAATATATGTACAGAAGGTGCTGTAAAAATAAAAGTTTGACTTTATTTGACTCCCCAGGAAAATAGATATCAAAATTAATTATTATAATTTTCACATTTACATCTGACAAAAGGAATTCTTATTAGAGATTAAACGTGTCAAAATTAAAATAGACAGAAGAAAATCATCCAAGCATCCATGTGTGAAAAAAGGACTACTAAAGAACTTTTTTAAAAAATGAAGATCTTCATAACTCATCTCCAAATATTAAACACTAGAAAGTAATTGCATAGAATAATTTAAAAAATAATTTTGTGATGTACAGCTTTTCAACTCAGCCACATAGCATCCATGTGTGAAACCACAGAAATATCTGATCAGAGGTGCAATAATTGAGGAAACAGAGCTCCCATGTACATGTCCTGAGGGGAAAATGATTAAAAAATTAATCCACCAATTTATAAGAATAGACAACAGTAAAGAACTATAAAATGGAAAATTATACTATAAAAGGAAATATAATAGACATTGAAAGGAAGTAAAGATTATATTCTATCTGAATACATGATAAATGACTAGAGCTATAATAGTTTTTTTTTAAGATTTTATTTATTTATTTGATAGAGACAGATCACAAGTAGGCAGAGAGGAAGGCGGAGCGAGAGGGGGAAGCAGGCTCCCTGATGAGCAGAGAGCCCAATGCGGGGCTGGATCCAGGACTCTGGGATCATGACCTGAGCTGAAGGCAGAGGCTTAACCCACTGAGCCACCCAGGCGCCCTGCCATAAATAGTTTTTTAAATAAACATATGGGAAACCAAAATGAAAAATTTAATATTAAAATCTGAATATGAAGCCACACATATTGCCAATAAATAAAAGAATTTTGGAAGGACACAGGAAATGAGAATATATATGTTTTGAAAACACATGGGTGTTTACTAATATCTTCTCTTTGCAATTAAAAAATATATAATTACAGGAGTAATTAATTATAATTTTCCTATTTGAAATAAATATAGAAAATATGATTTTCAAGTTGCTGAAGTAAAATAATAGAAAATACTTTAAGAACATCTGCAACCTTTTATTTTGCCAATCCATTTACATTTCTTTCTTGGCACAGCTAATCAATTTCAATTAACAAAAATATTATCATTAAATGTGAATTAAAACAAAACAAAACATTGTTTAGCACATTCCAGTCATTAGGTTAAAAAAATTAAGTCCCTTTTTGAGTATACAGTTTAAAGAGAAAAAAGGAGGGGCTCCTGGGTGGCTCAGTGGTTTAAGCCGCTGCCTTCGGCTCAGGTCATGATCTCAGGGTCCTGGGATCGAGTTCCGCATCGGGCTCTCTGCTCAGCAGAGATCCTGCTTCCCTCTCACTCTCTCTGCCTGCCTCTCTGTCTACTTGTGATCTCTCTCTGTCAAATAAATAAATAAAATCTTAAAAAAAAAAAGAGAGAAAAAAGGAAATAAAAATCAAGAAAGCATAGAAACAAATATTGTGATGTTTAAATAATATACATACTTTGCCAATAAGTTAAAATGAATTTAAATTTCCTATTAAACAAGTTTGGTGAGAACGTGGACAAAGGGGAATCCTCTTGCACTGTTGGTGGGAATGCAAACTGGTGCAGCCACTCTGGAAAACAGTATGGAGTTTCCTCAAAAAGTTAAAAATAGAACTACATTACGATCCAACAATTGCACTACTAGATATTTACCCAAAGAATATAAAAATACTAATTCAAAGGGGTACATGCACCCTGATGTTTATAACAGCATTATCTACAATAGTCAAACGATGGAAATAGCCCAAGCATCCATTGCCTGATGAATGAATATATATATGTCCTCTTATTTATCCATATATTTATATATTATATATTTATAATATATATTACATACTTATAATTTATATTAAATTATATATATAAATAATATATTTATATATTATCTATCTCTATTATATATGATGGAATATTACTCAGCCATACAAAGAATGAAGTCTTGCCACTTACAATGACATGGATAGAGCTGGAGAGAATAATGCTAAGTGAAATAAGTTAGAGAAAGACAAATACCATACGATTACAGTCATATGTGGAATTTAAGAGACAAACAAACAAAAAATGAGCAAAGTGAAAAAAAAGAGCGAGTTGGAGGCAAACTAAGAAACAGATTCCTAACTATAGAGAATAAACTGATGGTCACCAGAGGACAGGTGGATAAGGGGTTAGGTAAAATAGATTATGGGGATTAAGGAGTGTACTTGCTATGATGAGCACTTACTGTTGAACAGAAGAGTTGAACCACTATATCAAATACCTGAAACTAATATTATAGTATATATTAATTAACTGGAATTCAAATAAAAATTTTTAAAAAGTAAAAAAAAAATAATGTTAAGCTCTATGGCTTCAATAATAAAGGCATTTGTAATATAATGAATTAGAATATTTAAGGTAATAACAATACAGAAAACATTGAATTCTGCCTATAATGGATAACATTATAACTGACCAACCCACCCACCAATAAAACTAGAAAAACTGGAAAAAGTAAGAACACTGTTATTTGAAGTTATCAGTGAATTACCCACAGAACAACTATTTCAGAAGCCAAGATTCTGAAAAGAAAAGAAAGACATTGAGATCAAGAAAGTATTTGGTTTTATTTTATCATCAAAATATTTACTAATTCTGACTGAAGAGAGTCTAAGAAGTTGAAAAAGTTTACAACATTTTTATATATTTATGTGGTCTTCACAAATGGAGTTAATGACCCACCAAGGGAACCAGAAATCTGGTAAACACTGCAGGGTTCTTGAAAAGGCCTTAAAAGACTATGCTTTGGAGTAAGATTGAAAGCAAAATAGACCATCTTACCCTAAAACTAAAACCAATGAATAAACTCATTCTATTATTTGATAAAGTATACCTTTCTCTACTAAAGTATACCTTTCTCTAATTATTTGCTAAAATCTAACCTTGAAGAATACAATCTCATCCAGTAATTAAGATAAACTCTAAAGATTTTTTGTATTGTATCAATCATATTTCACCCTATATAACTATTGAAAAAAATCAGATTTTTAACAAAAAGGTAACCTACTGATTAGAGAAAATATTCACAAATGATATATCCAATAAAGGGTTAATATAATAAATATATAAAGAACTTATACAAATAAACACCAAAAAACTTCAAATAATACAAATAAAAACGGGCAGAGGACCTGAATAGATATTTTTCCTAAGAAGACACACAGATAACAAAGAGACACGAAAAGGTGCTCAATATCATTAATCATCAGGGAAAAGCAAGTCAAAACAAGAATAAGATAATACCTTACACCTGTCAGAAAGGCTGGAACCAAAAAGACAAGAAGTAACAAGTGTTGACCAAGATGTGGAACAAAAGGAACACTTGTGCACTATTGATAGAAATGTTTTAAACTGGTATAGCCACTGTGGAATACAGTATGGAAATTCCTCAAAATATTAAAAATATAAATGTAATATGATTCAGTAATTCCACTACTGGGTATTTATCCAAAGAAAATGAAACCACTAATTCAAAAAGATACATGCACTAATACATTACTACAGCATTATTTACAATAGCTAAGATATGGAAGCAGCCCAAGTTTCCATTGATAGATGAATGGATAAAGGAGATGTGGTATATATTTGCAATGGGATATTATTTAGCCATAAAAAAGGCTAAGATCTTGTCATTGGTCACAACATGGATGGACCTAGGAGATATTATGGTAAATGAAATAAATAAGATAGAGAGAAACAAATACCATATGATTTTACTAATGTGTGGAATCTAAAAACTAAAACAAACAAAAAGCAAAAAGCAGAAACCGACCCATAAATACAGACAACAAACTGATGTTTGCCAAAGTGGAAGGGGATGGGAGGATAGGCAAAATGGATAACAAGAAATGGGAGATACAGTCTTCCACTTATGGAATGAATAAGTCATGGGGATAAAAGGTACAGCATAGGGAATATGTATGTCAGTGGCATTGTAGCAGTATGACATGATAACAGGTGGTATTTACACTTTGTTATGAGCCTAGACCTGTATAGACTTGATGAATTACTATGTTGTATACCTGAAATTAATGTAACATTATGTGTCAATTATATTTAAATAAAAAATAATAATCAGTTCTAAAAAGTATAAATAGATCAAAATAGAAAAACAGACAATACAAACCCATATGAAATTAAGATATTTAGGCATATTCAGTATTTAAAATAATTTTGATTAAATTGTTCAAGAAAGTAGAGAATAAAACAGAATTTGAGAAGAAATATGGAAGTCATAAGAAAGAATCAAATATAATAATTAAAGTTAAAATCTCATTTGCTTGATAAAATAATGGGACACAGCTAAAGAAATATTTAATAAAGCAGAATACAGGTGAGGACAAACTAAACTGTCATACATAAAGTGAAAAAGAAAAAAAAAGGAAAATAAAGAAAAAAATATCACATCTATGTGGGACATGCCAAATCATAATCATATATGGGGTTAGATATCTAAAAGCATAGAAAAAAAAGAGAAATGGATAGAAATAATAGCAGGGGGGAAAAAAGCCCAACAACTTTTCAGAAATTATATCATGTTGTAGTTCTTCCTGAAAATGAAAATTTTAGTTAATAGAGAAAAAATATTGAGAAAAGAATATATATTTGCAAATATCTTAATTAATTGAAGGAAAGTAAGATAGGAAATGAAACAGAGCATATAGGAGAAACAAAAACTGAAAATGGAAAAGAGAAACTAAAACAAAAATAAGAATGTGAGGGACATCTGGCTGGCTCAGTCAGAAGAGCATGGGACTTTTGATCTTAAGGTCATGAGTTCCAGCCCCACATTGGGTGTAGAGGTATTACTTAAATAAATAGAACTTTAAAAAAAATAAGAATGTGAACTTCTTTAATATATATTTGTTTATATTGAATGTAAGCAGACTACTCCAGTTAAAAGACAAAGATTAATCTCACTTAGGGGCACCTGGGTGCCTTAGTGTTAAAGCCTTGGTCTTCAGCTCAGGTTATGATCCCAGGGTCCTGGGATTGAGCCCCGCATGGGGCTCTCTGCTCATCAGGGAGCCTGCTTCCCTTCCTCTCTCTGCCTGCCTCTCTGCCTACTTGTGATCTCTGTCTGTCAAATAAATAAATAAAATCTTAAAAAAAAAAAAGATTAATCTCACTTAAATTTGGAAACCAAAAAAAAAAAAAAAAATTGACCTAATTGTTACGGAGAAGAGACTGGTAGTTGCCAAAGATAGAAGGTGAGGGTTGGGTAAAAGGGATGAAAGTGGTTCAAAAATACAAATTTCCAGTTATAAAATAAACAAACCCTGAGTATGTAATGAATAGCCTGGTGACATAGTTAATACCATATTTTAGATTCCTAAATAAATAATTTCACAAGAAAAAATTGTAACAATGTGTGGTGATGGACATTTACTAGATTTACTGTGTGAACATTTTGGAATATATACTTATATCAAATAATTATGTTGTACAGCTGAAACTAACATAATGATACATGCCAATTATACCTCATTAAAAAAAGGGGAGGGATGAACACCCAGAGATCTCTCTTTCCATGCACTCACAAAGGAAAGTCCATGTGAGGACACAGAAAAAAACTGATTGTCTACAAGCCAGGAGGAGAGTTCTCATCAGATACCAACACTGCTGGCACTTTGAACTTGGATTCTAGCCTCCAGAATTATAAGAAGAAGGAAAAAAAAAAAAAAAGACTGTTGTTTAAGCCACATAGACTGTGCTTTCTTGCATAGCAGCCAGAGGTAAGTAGTAATACAGGTCTCTAAAAAGAGATGTCAAATTGGCAGTTGGACATATGGGGCCAAAGTTCAGGAGAAAGGTCTGGTCTAGAGATATGAATTTGGGTATCACCATCAGAGAGATGGTATTTAAAGTCATGAGGTTAGAAGAGATTGCCAATAAAGGTAGAGCCACAGAGATTAAAAAAAAAACATGACAAAAGAACAGACCCCATGACCCTCCTATGTCTACAGATTGGAGATACTAGGAGCAATCAACAAAGACTAAGATGTGGTCAGTGAGATGGAAGGAAAATCAAGAGAGTAAAGGGTCCTAGGAACCAAATGAAGAGGAGAGAATGAATATATGTGTCCAGTGCTGCTGATGAGTTAAATAAGTTGAAAACTGAGAAGTGGCTGTTGGATTAAGCAATATGGTGGTCACTGGTGACTCTGACAAGACCATCTGATTTATTTTGGGTACCCTGATGATGAAGCAAAAGGGAAATCAAATGGATTCTATAGATACCATTATTTTTCAGAAATAAATTTCTTAATTATTCACAAATTTTTCTGGGAATTTATCAAGTAAGCTCTTACAAAAGAGGTACTAGGTAATAAAAAAAGAGACAAAGATCAGAATGGATACAAAAATAAATTAAAACAATTATATGTTGCACTTAGAGTAAATACTTTCAATATGAGAATATTAAAAAGGCTAAAAGCAAAAAATAAAAAAACCATGAAAACATAAAACATATGAAAGCTGTCATAGTTATTTAACATGAGACAAAATCAACATCATGACAAAGGCATCACTAAAAATTAGAACATTTTGTAATAACATAAGGACTGATCCATTAAGAAGATAAAACACCTCTAAATTTAATGCACGTTATACCACAGTCTGAAATACATACATATATTGGGTGTGTATGTGTGTGTGTGTATACATATATATACATATTGTGTGTATATATGTATACGTGTACGTGTATTGTATTTATATATATATATACATATACACACACACATATATATGTGTATTGTGTATATAAAATTTTTAAAAGGAGGAATTTGACACATCCTCATTCATAATGGATTGTTAAAAATCATATATCTCAGGGGTGCCTGGGTGACTCAGTTCGTTAAACAGCAGACTTGATTTTTGCTCAGATCATGAACTCAAGAGTCCTGGAATCAAGTTCCATGTTGGACTCCATGCTCAGTCAAGATTCTCCATCTGCCCCACCCCTGCCCTCTCTCTCGCTAAAATAATATTTAAAAGTAAATCATTTATCTCAGGAAGGGATGCTGTACTTTTCAGCATCTATTGAGAGTATCATATGGTTCTTGTTTTTTCTTTTATTAATGTGTTGTATCACAATAAGTGATAGAACAAGCAGAAAAACAACAGAAAGGTCATAGAAGATTAGAAAAACTTCAACAATTTGTTCTAAATTACACATAAAGGACACTACACCCAATGAACATAGACTGAAAAAGATTTTTATAACCTTAGGCGATATTTATTACAATTAACAAGTTATATGACATAGCATGAATCTCAATATATTTTAAAGAACTGAATCATATAAAGTTAGTTTTTTAAGCAGAATGAAATCTAAACAGAAATTAATTTATAAGAAAGTCACCAAAACCCAAATGGGAAAATTAGCAATATATTAAAAATAACTTAGGGGCAAAGGAATAGCTTAAGATAAATTATATTGAAATAACATATTAAAGAATGAACATTAAGAATAAAAGGACATATTAGACATCTGAAAATACAGCAAAAAGCATATCTAGAGGAAATCCATAATCTTATATTACTATAGAAAAGGAAAAAAACTGTAAATTACTAATCTAAGCATATAAGCTAAATGAGAAAAAGAATTGAAAATGAACCCCTAGATATGAAGGATTAAGTAATTTTAAAAATGAATGAAAATTAATGAAATAGAAAATAAATATAAGCCAGAGGATGAATGAAACAAAAGATAAAGTTTTTGTAAAGACTACGAAACTGTTAAGCCTTGGGGGGTGGGGGCACATGAGCCAAGAGAAAAATATAAGTATAAATAATCAATATAAAGAATGAAAACTGCAATATCATTACAGATCCGACAGGCAATAAAAATAACTAGGGTATTATAAAGAACTTTAAATATTTAAACTTGAAAATCTAGATAACAAAATACATTAAAAATGCCACAAGATATACAATATATATTTGTAAATTAAAAGCAATAAAAAATACTTCTAATATAGAAAACTATAGGTGCAGATCATTTCATCATTGAGTATTCTAAATATTTCAGGAAAAATAGCTTCAAGATCATGCAGCATCTTCTCAATAATGGAAAATGAGAGATG
This sequence comes from Meles meles, assembly GCF_922984935.1. Lineage (NCBI taxonomy): Eukaryota > Metazoa > Chordata > Mammalia > Carnivora > Mustelidae > Meles > Meles meles. The sequence continues at coordinate 22,591,665 of NC_060082.1, read as the reverse complement.
TGGTCTTAATTATTTTATATTTATTTAAGTCAACATAAACTTGATCCCAAAATTGAAATAATCAATAATAAGAATTCATTCATTACAAGACAAAACAATGCCTTGTAAATATTGATAAAACCATCCTAAACAAATATTAAGCAAAGCAAATTAACTAATATTGGAAAGTATAATAGATAACAACCATATTTAATACATTCCTGGAAAGAATGGTTGGTATAACTATTAAAAATCAGTCAAAGTGGGCGCCTGGGTGGCTCAGTGGGTTAAGCCACTGCCTTCGGCTCAGGTCATGATCTCGGGATCCTGGGATCGAGTCCCACATCGGGCTCTCTGCTCAGCGGAGAGCCTGCTTCCCTTCCTCTCTCTCTGCCTGCCTCTCTTGTGATTTCTCTCTATCAAATAAATAAATCTTAAAAAAAAAAAAAAATCAGTCAAAGTAATTTATAGTATTAATAGAGTACAAAGGGAGAAAATCATATGATAATCCCAAAATATGAAGGAAAAATGATTTATAAAATGTAATATCTATTCAGAGGACTTCCAGGAAAGATGAGAGAGTAGGAAGATCGTAAGCTTACCTAGTCCCAAGGATATAGCTAGGTAAAAAACAAATCATATTGGTGTAAATAATCCAGATAATAAGTCAAGGACTGGCAGAACAGAATCTCCACAGTTAAATATAGAGAAGAGGTCACATGGAAGAGTGCAGGAAGGGCAGATGTGAGCAGAGCCTAAATGGACCTGCATGACTATACCCTGGAGGGAGGGATGCCTCTGCAAGGAGAGGGGAGAAAAAAAGACCCTCGCATGAAGCACTCCAGGCACAGGAGACTGTCATAGGGAAGATGAATCCTTATAACATTTGGCTTTGAAAACTGAGAGCTTTTCCCCTAAGATCAGGAAAAGACAAGAATGCCCACTTTTCCACTTTTATTTAACATACTATTGGAAATCCTACCCATAGCAATCAGACAAGAAAAATAAATAAAAGGCATCCAAATTAGTAAGGAAGAAGTAAAATTTTCACTATTTGCAGATGACAGGATACTTTATATAGAACCCTGAAGATTCTACCAAAAAACTACTAGAACTGATAAATAAATTTAGTAAGGTCACAGGGTATAAAATTAATATACCGAAATTGGTTGCATTTCTGTACACTAATAATAAAGTAGCAGGATGACACAAATTAAGAAAACAATCCCATTTGCAATTGCAAAAAAAAAAAAAAAGAAAGAAATACCTAGGAGTAAACTAACCAAGGAGGTGAATGACCTGTACTCTGAAAACTATAGAACCTATAAAAGAAATTAAAGATGACAAAAACAAATGGAAAGATATTCCATACTCATGTGTTATAAGGCTAAATATTGTTAAAATGTCTCTACTAAAAGTAATCTCTACATTTAATGCAATTTTTATCAAAATACAGACAACATTTTTTCACAGAACAAGAACAAATAAAATAATTTTGTATGGGACCACAGAAAACCCCAATAGCCAAAACAATCCTGAAAAGGAAAAAAAAAATGGTGGTATCATAATTTCAAATTTTAACATATACTACAAAGCTGTAGTAATTAAAACATATGTTACTGGCACAAAAATGAACACAGAACAAAAAGCCCCCCCCAAAAACCCACAATTACATGGTCAATTAATCTTCAACAAAGAAGGCAAGAATATGCAATGAAGAGAAAACACAGCTTTTTAACAAATGGTTTTGAGAAAACTGGGCAACTATATGCAAAAGAATGAAACTGGACCACATTCTTACACCATTCACAAAAATAAACTTGAAATGGATTAAGGACCTAAATGTGAGACTTGAACCCATAAAAATCTTAGAAGAGAGCACAGAAAATAATTTCTCTGACTTCAGCCATAGAAACATTTTTCTAATTTTTGTATCTCCTGAGGCAAGGGAAACAAAAGCAAAAATAAACTATAAGGATTAGATCAAAATAAAGAGCTTCTGCACACTAAACAAAACAATAAAATTAAAAGACAATCTACTGAATGGGAGAAGACACTTGCAAGTAACATCTAACTGTTAGTAACCAAAGTATATAAAGAACTTTTACAACTCAATGCCAAAAATAAATAAATACATACATACATACATACATACATACATACATACAAATAATCCAATTAAAATTGAGCAGAAAACATGAACAGACATTTCTCTGAGGGAGATATACAGGTGGCTAACAGACACATGAAAAGATACTCAACATCTCTCTCTCTGCCTGCCTCTCTACCTACTTGTGATCTCTGTCAAATAAATAAATATAATCTTAAAAAAAAAGATATGGAAGATAGCCAAGTGTACGTTGATAGATGAATGTATAAAGAACAGTGGTACATATATTCATACATATACATATATGCACATACATACATACCATGGAATATTATTCAGCCATAAAAAAGAATGAAATCTTTTTTTGTTGTTGCCATTTGCAACAACATGGATGGGTCTATAGCCTATAATTCTAAATTAATTAAGTCAGCAGAGAAAGACAAATACCCTATGATTTTACTCATATGCAGAATTTAAGAAAGAAAGTGAATGAAAAGGAAAATGGAGACAAACCAAAAAAGAGACTCCTATTTATAGAGAACAAACTGAGGGTTACCAGAAGGAATATGGGTTTGGGGGATGGGTAAAATATGTGAAAGAGATTAAGAGTACACTTATGATGAGCACCGAGTAATGTATAGAATTGTTGAATCACCGTATTGTATAGCTGAAACCAATATAATACTGTATATTCACTATACTGAAATTAAAATTAAAAAAATATTAAAAAATAATACCTATTTTTGTTACAAGATACACACAAAAAGTTCACAGCAAACTAGAAGTAAAACATGTTTAACTTGGGTGAGGATACCTACAAAAGTAACCTATTGAAAACACTATTCTTTTTTTAAAGGTTTATTTATTTATTTTAGAGAAAGAGAGTGAAAGAGAAAGCACAAATGGGGGAGGGGCAGAGGGAAAGACTCTTTAAGCAGATTCCCCACTGAGAGTGACAACAGTATCAACCTTCTGTTTCACCAATAAGTAACATCTTTCAGTTATTAAAATGATCGGTTATGCCTCTTTTGGTTTTGTGTGGCATTCAAATAATATATGGTTTAAAGTCACAGCCATTTGAATATATTTTATCTATGGTAGTGTGTTTTCTCCCTAAAGGAATATACATAGTCTTTGTTTACATGGATTCAAATACTTTTGGGAATTACCTGCAATTGCCTTATTACTGATGTGTGCAAACTTACCTGTTGTTGATTTACTCATATAGGCTTTGTCTATTGTCATTTGTTCTTTCAACTTATTCTAAGCAGTTTAGAGTAATAGAGTGTCATACTATTTTGTACTAACAGTCATCTTTAAAAAGGAAAGCTATTATGAAAAGTCAAAAAAAAAAAAAAGTGCTCAGTCTCACAAGCCATGAGATCATTACCCTAGCCAATAGCTGGACGCTCGATCACCTGAGCTACCCAGGTGCCCTGAAAACATTATTTTTCATGGTTATATTTTGAAAGATTTGCTAAAGCTATGGGTATTAACTATTGCAATTTCCTATTTTTTAATATTGTATCAGAGACCATAACCTATAAAGTAATGCAAAATAATAACAGTATTGGTGATAGTAATTACAACTACTATACAGTAATAATAACTACTATCATCATAGCATACAATAATAATTGTTACTATTATTATTATAGGAAGTTAAAATGACTTAAAAAGAGAACCCTTCTAGAGGGCAATATTGTAGAATGTCATCTTGACCTTCCAGCATGCAGAAATGTATGTAATAGATTAATCACAAAAGAAAAGAGTGATAATAGAAAGAGAATAAACATTTGGTAAGCCTCTAGCCATCTCCCTACCATACTTGGGGAGATCAATGCCAACAGAGTTACAGAGATTTTAAAGTAGAATAGAGGAAAATTCAGCTGAGAGTATTTCTAGAGAATAAGGCAGCAAAGGAAAACCCAATCTGCCTACAGAACCCAGGAGAGGAAATGTATGATACAGTGGTCAGTTAGGAATGAGAACTATGGTTTAAAAGGAAGTTTCCAGTAATCAGAAATCATACATGAAACAATCAACCCCCTTACTATAATCTACCTCATTTCATCAATCTGGCTATTAGATATTCTCTTCTAAGCAAAAAAACTCCTATGATTGTTCTTTTAAAGAACTGAGTGGATTGGGTCAAGCAAAGGAAACTAAAGTATAAGCTGTTTCCCCAAGACAAACTCTTCTGTATTCTCTGATTACAGTGGTCTGCTCTCCTCTCAGAACCCACAGAAGTATGTCAGTCAAAAATGTAAACCACTTGCACAGAGCTCTCACTTGGTCTTTTAAATCATCACCAGTCCCATTGATTTAAATTACCTATCATTGAAAACTTCCATTCTCCATGTCAAATGCTACCACCCTGTAAAGGCTCACACCATTTTATGCCTAAACTTCTGTAATACCATTTTCTTATGCAGCGTTTTGTTTCCACTCTTGCCCTACCTCTCACACTAATAGTAATTCACTATTTTGTGACCTTTTAAACACATACCTCTGATCACATCACTCTCTTTGCTTTAAAATCCTAATGGGGGCTTCCACACATGGTTTAAATGCCATCTAAATAGGTCACATGGCTAAGAAGCTGTGCATTATCTGGACACTGAAAATTTTTCAAACGGACACTTCAAAATACTCCTTCAAAACACTTCAAAATACTCCTTCCTGCCATCTTGCTGCCACCTCACCCTCCAATCTCCTCTCTTTCACTGTATGGGTTTTCTTTGAGATGTCTCAACAATTGCTTTCCCTGCAGGGATTTGCAAAATGAAATTTTAGCTTGACTCTCATATCCTTGCAGCTGACTTCTACTCCATATGAAGAGTAGGAACAATTCATTTTAAAAAGCCTTTATCGGGAGATGTTGCTGTGGCTGAGGTCGAAGAGGTTGCTGCCTGCGTTCTCCTCAAGGATTTTGATGGATTCCTTTCTCACATTGAGGTCCTTCATCCATTTTGAGTCTATTTTCGTGTGTGGTGTAAGGAAGTGGTCCAATTTCATTTTTCTGCATGTGGAGCATAACAAATGACATGGAGGACATTGGGAGATGGAGAGGAGAAGGAAGTTGGGGGAAATTGGAAGGGGAGGCGAACCATGAGAGACTATGGACTCTGAGAAACAACCTGGGGTTTTGAAGGGGCAGGGGTGGGAGGTTGGGGGAACCAGGTGGTGGGTAGTAGGGAGGGCACGTGTTGCATGGAGCACTGGGTGTTGTGCAAAAACAATGAATACTGTTATGCTGAAAAAATAAATAAATTAAAATACAAAATAAAATAAAATAAAAATAACAAGATTTTAAAATCAATTTATAAACTATTTAACCTATATTTGGGTGAAGACTACATTTATCTGTATGTGTATATATGTGTGTTAAAGCACAAAAAAATCTAGTCTTCTTATGTTGTGGCGTAAGAGCTTAAAATGCCCAAAGAAATGAACTGTCTAAAAAAAAAAAAAAAAAAAGACTTTATCGGGGAAGGCATTCTTGAGGACTCAGACCAGTAAGGTTGCTCATCACATGCTCTGTGGAACACTGTTGGTCATTGTAGTGTTCAGCAAATTTGTCATGACTTCGGATGATAGGTTCCAGAGTAAGATTCTGTCTGTTCAAAACTATCCTAATATAACTTGTGACATTTCATTAATACTCTACAAAGAGTTAACCAGCACAGTCTGACAAAACTATCACAACAAAAGAAATCGTCCTTTGCAAAGTCAACATCTGCAATGCATTCTAGCCTGCCCCGGTCAGAGCCACCCAATGAGTGTTTTTCCCTCCAGAAAATCAAGTGCTCTCCTTCAAAATAGGGCACTGAAGTTTCAAACATTTCTCACTTAAAAAGAAACAAAATAACAAACAAAACAAACAATAACCTTCTTTCCCGATAAATAAAATACTGATCCTTTCCTTACTTCCTTAGTCATCCTTTTATACATCGGCTAAAATTAATTTTTCTATCATTCTATTCTGACTCTTCATGTTTTTATTTTCATAAAATAAACTCCATTTGATGCTGTTATCCTTTCCCCTACCTACCTTATTTTTAACCTAAAGACAAGGGGAATTAAAAACAATTAGTTGTTATTAAGACCAATCATATAATGTATACATATAAAATTAGAGAAATAGTAACAATAATTTTTAGGTCTCATCAGGCAATCTCTTGTTTCCACAGGCCGCTCAGATACTGTTCACCTTCTATAGGCCAAGGAGAAAATTCAGTTAATAGCCATAATCCAGGGGCTCCTGGGTGGCTCAGTGGGTTAAAGCCTCTGTCTTAGGCTCAGGTCATGGTCTCAGGGTCCTGGGATCGAGCCCCGCATTGGGCTCTCTGCTCAGCAGGGAACCTGCTTCCTCTCTCTCTTTCTGCCTGTGTCTCTGCATACTTGCGATCTCTGTCTGTCAAATAAATAAATAAAATGTTTTTTAAAAATATAGCCACAATACAAATAACCACAATGAGTCTATAGATTTTTTTTTTTTACCCTTGATTTATGGTTGTCTAGTTAAATGATCTAAGTTTCCTACATAGCAGGTCAAGAACAAATATTATTGTTATATCTTAGTATTCATTTTCATTTTAAGGCAGAAATTCCCCCCCATGTTTTCAGCCTATTCTTTTTATTTAAAAGATTCTAGCTCTTATAATGGCCTTATAATAATTATTATTATGTAATCTTCCTTTTCCTCTCTGGCCTGGAGTTTTTCTGCTGATACAAATGAAGCAGGATGGGACAGATATTCTAGGACCTCACACTGTATACATTAGTGTTTAAATGTCATGTGTTTTTTATTCATTTACTCAACAACTATTCTGGCCACTCTGGTAGGCACTGGGGACAAAATGTCTTTTCACAGTCCCTGAAAAGATAGGATTACTTGATGGTTCTTTTTTACTGATACAGATCTGCATGAATAACCACTCAACTAGCTGTGAACAAACTCTAATGTGAAACTGCATGAATCCCTAACAAAATATTAAGAAATAATGACTATGAAACATTAATAACCTAATGGCCATAAGCAAATGAGCTGCATTAAACATTTTTTAATATTTGGAATACATTATTATTCATTAAATAATTAATTAAAAGAGGTAAAAGAAGATAAGATACAACTATCTAATTACTGATGAAAAATTTCACAAATAACTTTTGTTTGAAGACAAACTTCAGTTTAAAATTATATAAAGAATTGATTCTTTATCTGTTTAAAATTATTTTCATGGGGCACTTGGGTGCCTCAGTTGGTTAAGTATCCAACTCTTGATTTCAGCACAGGTCATGATCTCATAGTTATGAGATCGTGCCCTGATCAGCTCATGCTGGGCGTAGAGCCTGCTTAAGATTCTCTCTCTCCCTCTGCCCCTTCTCCCACTCACAAGCATGATCTCTCTCTCTCTCAAACAAAAACAAAAACAAAAACAAAAACGAAACAACAAAATTATTTTCAATGAACAAATAGGTTTATGTTTTATGAAGGAACTCCTAAATATTCTTAGAAAATAGAATCAACGGTACATTTTATCAATAAAACTAATCACCATTACTAACATTTATAATAGGTACCATTTATTAATATTTCCTAAGCACCATTATTACTGTTTTTCAGATATGTTACCTCATTCAATTCTATTAGAAATCCTGAGAAGTTTATTCAGATTTTACAGATCAGGTACTTGAGATTTATAAAGTTTAAGCAAGTGACACACCTGGTATTGAACCCAGGCCTATCCCACTTCATAAACAACAACCTCAACAAATATACCACATATAGGGATCCAAATATTTAGTATCTCTATAATTTAGATGATTGGTTATCAATAAGCATCAGCTTAAAATTAATTTAAATTCTGGAGATAAGACAAAATTAGTTATTTTCTGATGCATCATACTATTTTTAAATAAAACTACATGTTTTTCTATGAATAAATTATATCTAGTTATGTACAGAAATAACTAGTAACAATAGCTGACTCTGGAAAAGGATTAGCATGGTAGGTTGCAAGGGCATAAAGGGGATTCATTTTTGAGTTCATAGTCCCTGGACCTTTTGAGTTTTGATTCATGGCTATTTTGTACTTATTGAGAAATTTTAAAAATAACATTAATAAAAAATGGAAAAAACTTTAAACTACTGAATTTAAATTTTTTCTGGGGTACCTGACTGGCTCAGTCCATAGAACATACAACTCTTGATCTCAAGGTCATGAGTTTAAGCCCAACTTTGAGTGTAGAGCTTACTTTAAAAAAAAAAATATATATATATATACACACACACACACACACATATATGTGTGTGTATATATACACACTATATACATATATAATATTATATAATATATATAATATTTTATAATAAAATATATTTTTAAGATTTTATTTATTCATTTGAGAGAGCAAGAGCACAAGTCAGGGGGAAAGGCAGAGGGAGAAGCAGACTCTCCACCGAGCCAGGACTCTGATAAGGGGCTTGATCCTGGAACCCAGAGATCAGGACCTGAGCTGAAGTCAAAGTTTAACTATGTGAGTCACGTAGACATCCTAAATTTTTTCAATGATCTGATCATTCATACTGCTATATGTTACTATATAAGTGATAATAATATTATATGAATATAATGATATTTTATAGTTTTGCCTGAAAATATACAGAAAATTACTAGTAGTATGAGGACACAATAATGTAAAACAACATATTTGTTTTATTTTTTATTTTTTTATTTTATTTTTTTTTTATTTATCTGACGGAGAGAGAGATCACAAGCAGGCAGAGAGGCAGGCAGAGAGAGAGGAGGAAGCAGGCTCCCTGTGGAGCAGAGAGCCCAATGCGGGGCTCGATCCCAGGACCCTGAGATCATGACCTGAGCCGAAGGCAGCGGCTTAATCCACTGAGCCACCCAGGCGCCCCTAAAACAACATATTTGAATCCCTAGTAAGTGGTTTGAGTCTCAGATAACAGCAATATTTACTAGAGAAAATCATTTAATCCCTAAGCTTGTTTGTTTGTATTTTTAATCTGTAAAATGGAGATAATACATCCTGCCTTTAGAATTTCCATTATATTCAATAATATAAATTTATATAAAGCATCTGATGCAGGGCTGACTACATGTTAGATGCTTATTGTGGCTAACAATAAACATTAAATAAAAACAGTTTTTAGGGGCGCCTGGGTGGCTCAGTGGGTTAAAGCCTCTGCCTTAGGCTCAGGTCGTGATCCCAGGGTTCTGGGATCGAGCCCCGCATCGGGCTCTCTGCTCTGCGGACAGCCTGCTTCCTCCTCTCTCTCTCTGCCTGCCTCTCTGCCTACTTGTGATCACTGTCTGTCAAATAAATAAATAAAAATCTTTAAAAAAAAATAAATAAAAACAGTTTTTATTTTTCTCACTGTGGGAACTTGAGACTCATTATCATGGTAGTTTGATTAACAAACAAGTCAAAATAGTTAATTATGAATAGACTACTATAAAATATTAATAATTATCTAGACTGCTACAAAACCAAATATGTTTGTTATTTTTCCCCTATTCATAAACTCAGATCATATTGCTTCATGTTAGATATATGGTTCATTTTTATCAGTAGGTAACATTATGAAATAAACATACTAAGCCAAATTCTATCATTTGTTTTTCATATAAAATTCACAATAATATATGTATACTTTTCTGCTTTGTACAGAAGGAAAAACTGGGGCCTTTGACTTTTACAAGAAAACCAATTATATAGCTAAAATTATGCTACAGACACACATCATAGATATATGCAACAATGAATTTGTCCAAAATTGCTATTTTTTTTATTCTCAATGAAAATCCAATTTCCATTTTAATGAAGTTTTCTGCAAATACCATATACATATATGTTTTAATATTAAAATCTATGCAGGTTCTATTCTGCTGGTAAAGTTAGTATTTTTATTTATGTTCTATCAATTCTGTCTATATTTTATAGTTTGTCCTTTGTATATAAAGGTAACACTATTAACTGGCTAACTACTGGGCACACGCAATTTACTTGTTTTGTCAGTAACAATGGAAGTGTTGCCCTGAGCAATCTTAATTCATACATCCAATTCTTTTTGTGACAGCATATTTTTTGAGCTATGAAAGTTTATAAGTCTATGACCAGAGAAAGTAATCATGCTGTTTGTGATTTAGCCAGGTCCTCATAGCAGAAATGAAAATAACTTAAGATGATAATGAAATACGTTATAAAAACTGTGTTCCTTAGAAGTTTAATCAATAGCAGAGATAAAGATGCTTTACACAAATTAATAATATTTAAGCCGCATAAAATAATAAATATAAAACAATAACTCCTGATTATTGAGAAATAATTATTTGCTATTTGGAGGGTTTTTTTGTTTGTTTGTTTTATAATTTATTTTTCAGAGTACACATGAAACTCTCAGATTAGCAGTATTAGTTGTTTTAATTGTTGCTATGTTGTTATTCTGCAGGACCAGGATCTTTAGATTAGAGGTTACTGACTATATTAAATAATCAAAAAAAGCCTATTTTATGATATTCTCTATAGTAAAATTGTTTACTGTATTTCATTTATGCATTCACCTAACAAAATTATTGAGTCCCAAGTAATTATGGAAGAGGTAAATATGAACTAGACACAGATTTGTGGATACAGCAGGGCTGTGAGTATTAAAAATATTTGCGTACTATTTATCTTATTAGAAATATAACTGTCTAGGGGCGCCTGGGTGGCCCAGTGGGTTAAAGCCTCTGCCTTTGGCTCAGGTCATGAACCCAGGGTCCTGGGATCGAGCCCCACATCCTCCTCTCTCTTTCTGCCTGCCTCTCTGCCTACTTGTAATCTCTGTCTGTCAAATAAATAAATAAAATCTTAAAAAAAAAACTGTCTATGCATAGATAACCAAATTGATTTATATAAATAATTAAGTTATTGAAGATTCTATCAAGAGAAGAAACAGTATTATTCAATACAAGTACCATTGGCAGAAACAAATAAACAAAAACCAAGTAAGGGTGAAATCCTACTATAGCATTATATTCCAAAAGAACAGTTTCTCCAGTGTCTGGCCTCTTACAAAGAATTTCTTGAAATAAACTGAGAGAGCACACAAATAGGAAGAATGGCCAATATTACATGAAAACTCAGTTTAGATAGTAAAAGTTTATAAATACATCCAGTGATGGCAATTGCTTACATTCTTCCAGTTAAAATTCCTAACAAGTTTCACTTCATAGGCAAAAAAGATCAACTAATACAATTGCTTGAAAATAGAATGAAAAAATTAAATTTAATCATTTATTTATTTGACAATTTTATTTGTAACTCTACTGTTTTCAGCACTCTTCTAGAAAGTGGGGTTATTTGGGTGAATAAATTGACAAAGCCTCTACCTTGTCAATAGAAGGAGCTTACCTCCTAGTACAACACAATAGTAATAAATATATTAATATTTATTACTCTATTAATATATGACATTAATAAATGCACCAATTAAATAAATATATTAATAAAGTAATAAATAAATTAATGAATAAGTGGCACCAGGGAATGACCAACTGATGCAGAGTAAAGAGAAAAAGAGAAGATACTTAGATGTTTTACTCAGATATTTTGAAAATCAATTTTCTCATGTTATAATGAGTTCAGATACTTAAGAGAATTGGGGAAGATAGTAATATCATTTGGGAGAGGATTATCTTTTGACCTCAAATATTAACAGAGCTGTACTAGGGTGAAAATTAATATTTTATACAATTCTGAATGAATTAATATTTTCTCAGTATTTATTCATCAAATTGTGATATTATTTCTCGAATTGAAGTGTAGGAATAATATGTTGGAATATGCAAAATTTTACAAACGTTAGGGAGCAAAGGTCTATAACATGAATATGCAGTATCATTTGAGGTTAAGGAATACAGACAATTACATATATTTTTTATTTTGGGAAAGTGTGTATATATATATATATATATAAATAGTAGTAAACTACACATGATATAAAATCATGTTGTACACTTTAAATATTAACAATACATTTGTCAATTTTTTCTCAATAAAGTTTTAAAAGCTCATTAATTAGCAAATAAGAAAAAGAAGTAAAAATAGATATGCAATATTCCTTAGTTAGACCTATTTGGTACTTAAAGAGTTACATTAATAATAGAATTATTTCATCTGAAGAGAGGAATTTTGAAGACTGCAATCCAATTGCCAGAACTCAGATGAATTTTATAGATTAATAAATATATATTTGAATAAATTTCTGTTTATATTAATGTTTTATAATTCACAAAATTTTTTCTATACTAATAACTAAACAGCTTTCAAGATGTTCACTGAAGTGGTTGTTTTAAAAATGATGAGAAAATAACAAGTGTTAATCATGTCTGTGATTAGTATTTTACAGACTACCTCAAAATTAATTATCTGAATTCTTTTTTAATATCAGAGGGAACTGTGAGGTGCCTGGGTGGCTCAGTTGGTTAAGTGTCTGACTCTTGATTTCAGCTCAGAGCATGAACTCAGGGTTGTGAAATCCAACCCCATGTCAGGCTCTTAGTTCAATGGGGCATGTGTGTGCCTGTGTCTCTCTCTCTCTCAAATAAATAAATATATGAGGACGTGGAGATGCAATATGGGGGGGGGGGGTTAAGGGGATAGGAGAAGAATAAATGAAACAAGATGGGATTGGGACGGAGACAAACCATAAGTGAATCTTAATTTCACAAAACAAACAGAGGGTTGCTGGGGGGAGGGGTGTTGGGAGCGGGGGAGGGGGGTTATGGACATTGGGGAGGGTATGTGCTATGGTGAGTGCTGTGAAGTGTATAAACCTGGCGATTCACAGACCTGTACCCCTGGGGATAAAAATACATTATATGTTTATAAAAAAATAAGAAATAAATAAAAAAAATTAAAAAAATAAAATAAATAAATATCAGAGTCAATGCTTTGGGGCTCACTCTGTGTCAACTTTAACTGACTTTGTCCATCATATGTGATAATATATAGTAAAAACATTAATTATCACTTACATGATCTTCGTCTCTTTCATTTAAATTTATGTTCCTATTGTATCTGATATTCTAAATTCCCAACATGGCTTACTCTTGTCCAAGACAAGATAATCATTTTAAACTACTGTAAAAATAAATAAATAAATAAATAAATAAATAATAAAGCTACACTGTTTTTCCATTATAAACAGCCTTATTATACTGTTTAGAGTGAATCTATTAAATTGTCTTCAGTTCTTTCTGATAAGGTAGTCATTAATTCATGACCTAGCATTTATCAGAACATTTAAAAGCTTCATAGAATAACCTGCTGTATTCTAGACTCCCAGAAAAGCATTCTATTGTTCCTTTCTTCTCATTCACTGGAATTGGAGACCTTCTATTACAAAAACAAATTTTGCTGTTCTGACTATATTCTACCATATTAAGGACACAGATGACTAAGATCTCTAAAGAACTTCCTATGCTACTTCTCTTCCATTTATTCTCACCACTGATCACCTATAAGTTCTATGTATTTTTTATACTCTTCGAAAATAGCTTTTTGCAACTATAAAATGCACCTGTGTCCTTCAGAAGAATTAGCAATTTTTCTATGAATTATGCAAGGGTCTGAAATACCCAACCAATCCAATGAAATTTAATCTGCAGTGATCCCGTCTTTGTATCTAACATGCTTTATTATAAAACAGTCAGGGTTTTTACCATATTTCTCTGGTAATAATTCATAATATGGTATTCTAAAACACAGTTATAATAGGAAGGAATCTAATATTTTATTTAGCCACAAGTGAACACTAAAGTCTGAAAATATGCTAACACAAAAGGAACAAACTTTTTTTTGTTAAATCATATCAAAGACCCACAGCAAGCAATTTGTTAAATTTTGAAATATTAAGAGGTATTTGACTTGTAGAGATGAAAATAATGTATCTGTAATCATATATAGGATAGCAGACATTAAAATTTTTATTTTTAAATTATTTAGATTCACTTTTGCAGAATTTATATAGTTTTGAACATGTCAACTTCTTTATTTTCAATTTAAGAATTTTACTAATATTATCTTCCTTTTCCTTATAGTTTTTTGTAAGATTAGAATATTTACTAACGTTTTATAGTACCTTGTCTAAAATAAGACTATGTTTTTGTTTTTTCTTTTTAGTAGCTTTTGAACAATCTTTTTTATAACATATATCTTATGTATGAGTACTATATTTAGTTTATGAACCATTCACTTAAACTTGAAATATGTGTATGCTTAGAAATAATAAGAAACATAAATCTGGTAAAATATGAGTTTATATGTAAAATGTTTGAAAAACATGTGTATATCTATCCTCTATCATCAATCAGACAATTAATTTATGGAAAAAAAAAGTTTCTCAAAAGGTTAGCTGAGAGAAAAGATAAATGATGCTATCATTTGGAAGAGGCTTTTGAATGTAGCAAGGAAAAACAAATACAGAGTGTTAGGAAGGTCCAAGTGATTATGATTCACCATGCCCTATATTCTCCCTTCCAACACTGTGGGTGAAGATTTCAGTTAGGTAAGACCTTTACTTCAAGGACACTAAAGTATCAAGGAGCCACTGTGTAATGTGTAGATTCCTGAAAGAAGGAAACAAGCCTATTATAATAGTCTGAATAATCTGAATTTGGGCCCAAATCTAAGGAGAGGAATTATAATTCAGCTGGGTCAAGTCAGAGAATTCTTGTCTCTCTCAAAGACTCAATACTACGACCTAGGAAGTTAAAGAAAAAAAAGAGGAAAAAAAACCCATCATTAATAAAAACTTCATATTATTATTACAAAGCATCAGGAAAAAGTATGTGAATTCAAATTTTAAATACCAGGAGTTTGGTTCTTTCCATTGTCACTTTCCTAAAACTAGAAACAACATGTTGTAACTTCCTTCACTTTTTTTTTTTTTTTTTTTAAACCACTGACTGTGGTAGTGGTCAATTAGTGTCAATCACTAATTATTGGGTTGTACAGTGCTTCATGGTAATCCCCAAGCTCAAGGCACAGGACCTTCCAGGTGTATTGCCTATTTCTCTTTATAATCTTAAACTGCCTGACTCAGTACTAGGGAATAAATTCAACTATCCATGTGTGATTCTTTTAGGAAGGAGTATCTACAGTTTTGTTCATGCCATTTGCTATGCAGCCAATATTGAAACTCATGTTGCCTTTTATTAAAAACCACCATTACATTCTTTCATTTAGTTTAGAAAGCATATGTGTAAGATGAATGCAGTCCATCCACATTTCAAAAAAATATCCCTTGAAATATATGGGTGATAGTTTTTTTAAGGCTAGAAATTATAATTTGTTATTAGTTCATGGGTCTAATTCTCATGCATCCTGGATGGCAAAATCTATTGGCCTATTTTCTTATCCTTTATCATACTGTACTAAGTTTCTAGGAGAGCAAAGCTGGCATATATATGGCTAATGAAGGGCTTACATGGTTAAAGAAGCCTAAGACCAGTATCACAGTCTTATCAGGGATCTGGATGTTGGATTAAAGCTTACTACAAATTGTTGCTAACTGTTAAGAGGCCTGAATATTCTAGACAGCCATTCCCTGCATTACTTGATACTTATGACTTGGTACTTATGATACATAATGTTAGGATGCTGATTACTCAGTAAACAATGAATAACCCTTAGCAAAGCGCTCAAAGAAAGTACTTGTCCCCTGAGGCATCTGGTTGGCTCAGTCAGTTAAGCATCCGGCTCTTGGTTTCAACTCAGGTTGATTTCATGGGTTGTGAAATCAAAACTTGCACTGAGCCCTGCATTGGGCACCACATTGAGCGCCACCATCAGGCTCTACACTCAGCAGGGAGTCTGCTTAAAGATTCTCTCCCTCGGGGCGCCTGGGTGGCTCAGTGGGTTGGGCCGCTGCCTTCGGCTCAGGTCATGATCTCAGAGTCCTGGGATCGGGCCCCGCATTGGGCTCTCTGCTCCGCGGGGAGCCTGCTTCCTCCTTCTCTCTCTGCCTGCCTCTCTGCCTACTTGTGATCTCTCTCTCTGTCAAATAAATAAAATAATAAAATCTTTAAAAAAAAAAAAAAGATTCTCTCCCTCTGCCCCCCTCCTCAAATAAATAAATAAATCTTTAAAAAATAAAAGAAAGAAAAGAAAGTACTTGGCCCCAATCTGATTTTTATTCTGTAATGGAGACAAAGGACCAGTTGGGAGATTCAGGATTTCCTCACTAAATAGTCAAATAACTCAATGAGTCCTACTTGGTCCTTTCAGAATCTACCAACCAACAAACCAACCAACAAAAAACTAAACACATTAGCATTCTTAGGTAATTTATGTCTACAGCTACCCTATTATCAATCACTACTAATATTGGTGGGGAATACTGAAATATTCTAGGGGATTTTTTTCCACATTGAAATACAGTTTTTCACTTTCCTAAAACTAGAAACAACATGTTTAAAATGATAAATGCTGTTGGAGCAATGATAAATTGCTGTTGGAGATATCAGGAAAACCCCAGCTCCAGCAAAGGGGTGTTTTCATTAGACTGTTTTCTATAGCCTGGGAGATTTCTCTTATTCATTGTTCTCTGACTTACTCTTTTGGGGGATTCCTCCATGTACATACCATGTAGCATGCTCCTTTGGTAACATGGTGAGAACATCTGACATGGGTAATTTAGAGGAAGGTCTGAGGTATGTACAGTTTTACCACCTATGCAATGCTGGTTTAAATTTTCGCATCTATATACCTGATTTGCAGGTCTGTCTCCCAAGAACTCCTGAGGCAAGGGCTAAAGACAGTGACTAGAATAAAAAGGTAATCAATGATTGTTTCCTTACCATCACTTTTTGATGTTCTTTTTAATATCTTATTATATTTTAATCTGTGACTATTTTGTAATCATATTTTTTGTTTCAAGCTGGAAAAAAATAATCCTGCATCTACATAGGCTGAACCCCAGTTGAATACAGAACATTGTAATATGAATTGTAATATAAAACAATGAAGGTATGAAGAGATCAACAGTGCTACTTTTAAAAATTCTAATTTGAATACTACAATCATTGGTGTTGCAGAAATTTTTCATTCTTTTGCTAAAAAGAGAATATAAAGAGGTTTGCACTTAAGGCAAGAAGATCTATAGTTGTAAATGGCAAAAATCTACATTTACTGAATGTAACTGGATAAAGAGAGAACATAATGTTATAATAAAATAACAAACTGAACTGTAAAATATAACAAACAATTTTCATTTTAAAATTGTGGTGTCCAGAACTACATGGTCAACTAATCTTCGACAAAAAAGGAAAGAATATCCAATATCCAGTCTCTTCAATAAATTGTGTTGCGAAAACCAGACAACAACATGCAAAAGGATGAAACTAGGCCATTTTCTTACACATTTTCTTACACAATACACACAAAAATAAATTCAAAATGGGTGAAAGATCTAAATGTAAGACAGGAAAACATCAAAATCCTAGAGGAGAACACAGGCAGCCACCTCTTTGACCTTGGCCACCACAACTTCTTACTTGGTAAGTCAGCTGGGTTGGGGGAGGTGGAGAAGATAAGTCTCCTGAAGCAAGGGAAACAAAAGCAAAAATAAACTATCTGGACTTCATCAAGATAAAAAGGTTCTGCACAGTGAAGGAAACAGCAAAACTAAAAGGCAACCAAAAGAATGGGAGAAGAAATTACAGGTGACATATCTGATAAAGAGTTAGTATCCAAAATATATAAAGAACTTTAAAGATTCAACACCCACAAAACAAATAATCCAGGTAAGAAATGGACAGAAGATATAAATAGACATTTTCCAAAAGAAGACATATAGAGGGGCAATAGACACAGGAAAAAATGCTCAATATCACTCATCCCCAGAGAAATACAAACAAAACCATAATGAGATATCACCTCACACCTGCCAAAATGGCTAAAATTAACAACACAGGAAACAAAAGATGTTGATGAGGATCCAGAGAAAGGGGAACTCTTTTACACTATTGGTGGAAATACAACTGGTACAGTCACCCCGGAAAAGAGTATGGAGGTTCCTCAAAAGTTAAAAATAGAACTACCTATGGTTTAGAAATTGCACTTGTACACTAGGAATTTACATAAAAGATATAAAAATATTAATTCAAAGGAATATATGCACCCTAATGTCAACAGTAGCATTATCAACAACAGACAAATTATGGAAAGAGTCCAAATGTCCATTGAGTGATGAGTGGATAAAGAAGGGGTGGTATATATAAACAATGGAATATTACTCAGCCATAAAAGAGTGAAATCTTGCCATTTGCGACAATGTGGATGGAGCTAGAGCGCATTATGCTATGCGAACTAAGTCAGTCAGAGAAAGACAAATGCCATATGATTTCACTCATATGTAGAATTTAAGAAACAAAACAGATGAACATTGCAGGGGAGAAAACAAAAAGGCAAACGATAAAACAGACTCTTAACTATAGAGAGCAAATGGAGGGTGGCTGGAGGGGCGGTGGGCAGGTGGATGGGTTAAATGGGTGATGGGTATTAAGGAGAGTATTTGTGATGAGCCCTGGGTGTTGTATGTAAGTTAGGAATCACTAAATTCTATACCTAAAACTCATATTACACTGTATGTTAATTAACTGGAACTTAAAAAAATTTTTGAAAAAGAAAACAAATATAAAATAAAATTGTGGTGTTCTCTTTTATTTTAAACCTGAATGGGCAAATCCTAGAAAACACTTGTATGGTGTTTATTAAATTTGGTATATATAAATACATTAGGATTCTAATGTATTTGCTCTATTTTTAATTGCTTATGTGTTCCTTTGTGGTTTTTCATTATAGCCCTATTGCCATTCAAGCAGCTAATTAACCTCTATTATTAGGTGTCTTCTCCACAAAAATACTGTTCCCTTTATATTTAATTACCTTTTTCAAATCCCAGAGCCATAACGTTTATAAGATGATAAGGCAAATAACTATATGTGGAGAGCATATATTTCACATGGAACGAATGCCTATTTAACATCAAGACATTATAATCTCAATTATTAAAAATAAATAAAAATAAAACCAAGTAACCTAAAAGATCACATTTAGCACTGAATATCTTTCTTACCAAAAAAAAAAGAAAAAAGTCTAGAGAGAAAATAGCTAGTCAGTGTATATTTAAAAAGACTTGTGTCCCCTAGGAGTTTGTCATGAGCTCTAAGAGTACATTCAGCATAAAATATTTGCTTTTATGCAAATTGTAATGTCTATTAATTCCATTTATCAAATACTTACTCTTAAATACTGCAATAGTCAGTTAGGAACTTAGTCACTTAAAATACATAGAAACCCTGCCTATGTATGTAAGTTTTTATATGCAACAAGTTATTTTGCTATTAATTCCGACTGAATAGGAAATTTATAGCCTACCACTATTAAAGAGAATGTTTGATACATAAAACTGCTCATGCACTCATAAAATTAGGCATCACTGTTTTTCCTGAAAATGAATCAATGTTGCTTCACAATATGAAAGTTCTATGAAAGTTAAGTATAATATTAATATTATTTGTAATGATCCATTTGAAATTTATTTCCATTAATAAGACATTTTTATGGAAGAAAGTTATAGAATTAAATTATTTATTTATTTATTTAGATCAACAGCCTTGACTACAGTGTAGAGAATTTTTTGTTGGGTAGCAGGTGTAATAATGGGAGTTGGGGGATGCTCTCATAGCAGTCAGTGTGAGGTGATAGGCTATAGAAACAAATAACCAAGGCCAGATGTATAAAGTATATAGGAGGTAAAACTGATCTGGTGGTGTATCAGACACAGGAAGTGAAAAAGGGGAAGTATGATGAACACTTCCCAGGCTGGTTTGCAGAACTAGATGGAAGATGGTGTTCTGTTAAAGGGGCTATTGAAAAAAAAATAATAATAAATTGTATTGGAAGGATGTGAGTTCAGTTGGTAAGTTGAATCTGAAGAAATTTTATGACTATCTATCCCAGCTCTGGAATCATGATCACATAGGAAGCTTTCAAAAACACTTGTAAATGTTCTGATATAATTTTTTTCTAGGATAAATTCCACATGTCAATAATTTCAAAAAGCCTGCAAGTGACCTATTATTAGTCAACTTTGAGAATCACATCCCAAGGATAATCAAATACAGATCACTAGATATTGTTTAAATGTAAACCTTTATGAATATGCTTATATGTCAAAATCTGGAGGGAAAAGACTAGAATATTAAAATATATAAAAAGAGATTTTGAAAGATTTATGGTAATGAAGAGCATTTTTTTCCTAGTAAGAAACCATAATATTAACTCAGAATGTTCATCAATATGTTGCTTCTATTCTCTCTAGAGGATTTCTATATTAGTTTTTCAAAATATTTTCCTCCATTGGTAATATTGGATATTGTGATTCAGTCTACATCACTATCTATCTAAGCATGGAAAGGTCTTTTCCTTTCTGGCATTAACGTTTGCTGTTTTAATTCCCAAATTTTGCTTTCTTATATTTTCTTAATCTTTCCTCTCTTCATTAAATCTTTCAATTATTTAAAAATATTACTTACAGCTTTATCCTTTCCTCTATTTTATTAGTAAATTCATAAATAAGCTATTGCTTTCATAACCGAATTTTATATCAGATATTGTTCTTAGAAATGCTTAGTTTTATCCAAATGGACTTTTGTCACATTAAGCAAATGGAATTAAATTACTTCAGTTTGTTTTATCTATTAGTTCACCAATTATTTGGTTAAATTAATAAATAAGTTCATATTTGATCAATTGTAAGCCATAACAATTCTACTACATAACAATCAGTAATTTATGACTGTCAGAGAAGAAATATCAATGAAACTGAACCTTTCAATTATATATACAAATATTTATAAATATATACCACACACACCTATAATTCTTTAGGATATTATATTAATACAAATATGATAAATATATAAACTATTTTAGAACATTTTAAGTGAATGTGTATGTATACACACATATTTACCAATAATTAGGAGGAAACACAGATAATTTAGAATTTTTTATGGGAAATTATGTAGATTGATCTATTTTATAAACTAGAAAATGGGGCGCCTGGTTGGTTCAGTGGGTTATAGCCTCTGCCATCAGCTTGGGTCATGATCCCAGGGTCCTGGGATCGAGCCCTGCATTGGGCTATCTGCTCAGCAGGGAGCCTGCTTTCCTTCCTCTCTCTCTGCCAACTTGTGATCTCTCTCTGTCAAATAAATAAATAAAATCTTTAAAAAATAATAATAAATAAATAAACTAGAAAATGACTATGGAAGCAGGGATTAGATGCCATATCATTATCATTTTTGCATTTCCCATGAGCGATTCTGAAGGAAGTATGCAGTAAACATTCTTTCTGAGACACCAGGGTTCAGGACTAACCTGCTAGTAGAATTTTAATACCAATATAATATCATACCATCAGCAACAGCCTCAAATATAATAATTCTTTTTTTCTATTCTAAAATGATTCAAGTCTTGTCATAAAAATATGACATAAAAATTTTTTCCTGTTTGGAAAAAAAATGTTTTGTTTTGTTTTTTTCAGTATGCGCATATAATGATTTACCTGCCTTTGTGAATCATAAAATAATAGAGTACTGAGGTTATTAATATTTCACATACCAGGGGCACCTGGGTGGCTCAGTGGATTAAGCCGCTGCCTTTGGCTCAGGTCATGATCTCAGGGTCCTGGGATCGAGCCCCGCATCGGGCTCTCTGCTCCGCAGGGAGCCTGCTTCCTCCTCTCTCTCTGCCTGCCTCTCTGCCTACTTGTGATCTCTCTCTCTGTCAATTAAATAAATAAAATCTTTAAAAAAAAAAATATTTCACATACCAGCACTTGTGGATCAAAATATAACTCAACTGACAAAATTTCTGAAAGGCCTACATAATTTTTTTCATGTTTCTCATTAATACACTATGATGCAAAGTCATTGACAATGCAAATTCTTCATCATAAAATGAAAGATTAAATCAAATAAAAATGCAATGTTAACTTTTAAAACCCATGTTTTAAAAATAAACATTCCACGGTTGTTTATGAGGCATCAAATAAAATAGTCAAGGAGCATCATCATAAATGTGACTTCACAGGAGTTAAAGTCCTAAATTCCTTTCCAAACATTTAAGAGGCTAAAGAAAGGGATACTAGTATTTGAGAAGGCTAGAAATTGTGTGACAAGAATTTCTAATTATTCTTTAGTCTCTAATGGATTATATTTTTTAAAAAAAGAAATAAGTTTATTGTCTGACTTTCACCTTAAAAAGAAACAAAACTCCTATCAACATGAAAACATGTTTAATATGCTGTATTCAAATAATTTAACTGAACATATTTCCATGATAGGAAGGGTGTGGGGCTCTATCAACATTAAACACAATCTTTCTCTTTCTAAGTTGCTCCTTTCTCTACTCCAGTCTTTGGATATTGCTTGATACCAGTATCTGAGTACTGGTTTCCCTGTATACATATACATATACATATACATATACGTATACATATACATACACACACATATATAAATACACATATACATGTATACACACATATACATATATAAATAAATATACCTATTTACTTAATAATAAACTTCTGATTTTTTTAAAAAAGATTTTACTTATTTATTTAACAGACAGATCACAAGTAGGCAGAGAGGCAGGCAGAGAGAGAGGAGGAAGCAGGCTCCCCACTGAGCAGAGAGCCTGATGCAGGGATTGATCCCAGGACCTTGGGATCATGACCTGAGCTGAAGACAGAGGCTTTAACCCCCTGAGCCACCCGGGTGCCCCTAAATTTCTGATTTTTAAATGAGAGAACAGTGTCCAATAGGTTTATATAGTGTCTTAAATAATTTTGTTCTGTTTATTTATTGGTCCATAACCAATCACCCTAAAACTTAGTGGTTAAACTATAAAGAAAGAATTTTATTACTTCTCACAATTGCTATGGGCCAGAGATTCAAGAAGGTCTTGACTTGGTGTTTCTCGCTTGGGTCTCCAATGTGATTGCAGTCAGTTGCTGGCTGGCAGGAGCTGGAGTGGTGGGGGCTGGAAAGCACTTATCCGGAGGCTGGCTAGATATCCCTGTCTAGATATAAGCTTCTCCATGTGGTTTCAGCATAGGCTAGTTTGATTTCCCTCTGGGCACGACATCCTCAGAACATGAAAATTGCTTACTTGTCACCTGGAGGCTTCGAGAGTGAATATTCCAGAGAGCAAGGCAGAAACTTTATTAGCTTTCATGACCTAGCCATGAAAGACATCATTTCCAAAGTACTCTATTTATAACAATCAAAAGTTCTTTCACATTCATAATAAGGAAGGTCAAGTAATTGGGGGCTACATTTTAAAAATAGAGAGTTTTGGCATTTTGTAAGAATTTTGTTCTTTACTTTGAATAAATACTCTGTAATATTGAAAAAATTCCTTCCAGTTTTAGTTTATTTGAATATTTTTTCATTTCTTTTCATTAGAATGTATTTTAAAATTTCTGTCAGCATTTATCAGTATAATAAATATAGTTATTTCATTCCAAAATATTTAATGTTAACCATGTGCCAGGATCCAAGATAGATCCTGAACACACAGAAATGAAACAGGCAAGGTTATTGTCCTTTCAGCTGCTGAGACATGGCAACCATGCTGAATCATTTCAATTATTATTTATAACCACAAACTTCCTGTTGGTCAGAGAACTATCCAACTAGCTTACATTTTGCTGAGTTTTCTCTTATATTGGTCTATTCACCCTTCTCTTCTTCCTTCAGACCTCAAAACTCCCAGTTTTGACTCTCAGTTAATAATCTTGGAACCTATTTTGCTGGGTTGGGGTGGTGGAAGGAAGCTATCAGTAGGTATATGCAGCATGATTTTATCATAAAAATTTCCCATAAAGCTCTAACTCTATATTTTATTTTCCCTCTAGTTACAATAGATGAATTATTTCTGCTACTCTCTTTCTCCTTCATTTCTGTAGTAGAACATATTCCTTGACCTACCCAAATGTTATTAACCTCCAGTTCATTCCACTCTTTCTTAGATTATAAACTTTTTGTTTGTCTATAGGATTATCCTCATCAGAATAGAAATACGGTTTTGTAGTTCTTATTTTAAAATAAATTATATGAATCCATATGTTCTTCCATTTACTGTTCTGATTCTCTTTATAGCAAAACCCTTCAAAAGTCTTTACTAAACTAAATGTTTTAACTTTCTTTGATGACAGTCACCTTCGGATCCATATTAATCTGCATTTTTCCTCAAAGACCACTGAAACACTTTTGTATAAGTCTGCGATATGTTGCCGAATTCAGTAGTCATTTCTTAGTTCTCAGCTTACTTCACTGCAGCATTTGACACAGTGATCCACTTTCTGAAAGATTTCCTTTACAATTTTAAAGTCACAGGAGTGGATTAGTTGCTCATCAACTTATTTTGTCCTTTGGTCTACTAAAAATGTAAAGGCTTCAATTTATTTGATTTAAGTTTCTAAACTTATTTTGGTAAAAAAAATAATTAGTTGAACATCAGGGACAAAATGATCCTCATGAATAAATGCATTTCCACTGAAACATGTTTATATCTAAGCCTAAAATGCAGTTAATATTATTCAGAATTCTTTCTCATAAAATCAGTTAGAAAGGTTTCTATTAATATACCTAACATGATCAGTTTCATTAATATAGAATTATGTATTTGTAAAGCTATGTTAGAATTCTCCTACCTCCCCATTCATCTTCTACTTGGGAACAAAAGAATCAGTAGTCCTGCAATCCATTTTCTTCCTTTATCAGGAGCAACCAGGTAAAGTAAGAAAGATGATCTAGTCAAAACCCCTTATAAGATGCTAATGATACATCTCCTGGAAAATAATCATGTTATTTACTAGTAGTCTTTATCTGGTCTGCCTAGGTTAGATTATGTTAAACCAACCCGATATCTATGGATTTATGGGATATGGCTCCCTGAAATTTTTATGTAAGTTATGTGATTATTGGATTAAAAAAAAAAAAGAAGGTATCTTATCACTGAGATAGATCCCTTTCGTATACATTTAAGTACTGCATGGCCACTCAACAACTTTGTATGTTAAATTTGGGCCAAAAAGCATTCAAACATGGCAAAAAGGGATCTGGGATGTAGCAATCAAATCCTGAACTCTATGCTTTCCCTATCCATTACAACACATAACATTATTTGAATGCTTGGAATTGCTAAGATTTCTGATTCTCATGCATCTGATTTGCCAACCTGGCACTTTGCACTGTTTTACTAACTCTGGTGTCAATTTTTAATTTTGACATAATTTCAAGTCTTCAGAAAGATATAAGAATAGTACAAAAAACTCCGGCATACCCTTTAACTAGAATTGTTTATATTCATTCTCCCCCCCATAGAAATATATTTATATACACACATATATACACACATTTGTATATTATATATAAACATATATAGTTCATATGTATTATATGCTAAAATGAGATACAAAATGAAGAGCAGGCTTAAAAATTTCCTGAGCAGACAAAACCAATTATGCCACATAAGC
This sequence comes from Meles meles, assembly GCF_922984935.1. Classification (NCBI taxonomy): domain Eukaryota; kingdom Metazoa; phylum Chordata; class Mammalia; order Carnivora; family Mustelidae; genus Meles; species Meles meles. Next base: position 22,565,944 of record NC_060082.1, on the reverse strand, counting down.
AAAACTTAATTTAGCCTATTCTGCTAAATAAGTAAAATGTAACTGGGTTGTTGCTTATAAATGCTTCTAAAAATCAAAAACAAAACAAGCTGTTCCCCAAAAATGGCATAAGGTAAGCACTTTTAACCAAATAACTAAATCACCTGTCACTAGAAAAACTTTAATGCTATAACCAATCATTACAAAAAATAAACAGCATCTCTCTTTTCAGTGTATGCTGTCCTGGAACAATATACCAGGGTCTCATTCCACTGTTGGTTTAGATCTCTCAGCTTACACAGTGTTTTTATGTTCACAGTAAACTTTTCCTAATTACTATTTTATTAACTTGCTGTTTTTAGTTTTGCTCCTGTTCCAGAGTGTAATCAAATCAAGATCATATTCATAATAATGACAGTATTAGCCTTTTCAATGTGTTGACATGTATATTTATTATGCAAAAGTTATGGTAAGTAAAATTGTTAGTATTTCATCACCAACCAAAGAATTAACACCAAAATAAAATATAGTTATCATTGTATCATCCAAACTCATAAATTTCAGGGGTGAAAAAAAGCCCATTTTACTTAAGAATATCCTTGATGAAGGAATAAAATTGTTAAAATTATTAAATCCCAACCTTTGAATATACCTCTTTTAATATTCTCTGTGATGTAGTGAGAAGTAAGGATAAAACTCTTCTCATACATACAGAGGTATGATGAATGTCTTGGAAAAAAAGCATTTGTACATTTCTTTGAAGTATGAAAACTAGCTGTATTTTCATGGAATATTTTTTGCTTGGAAGAATCCATGACAGCCAAACTATGGTGATTCTGGCTTGAGTATTTGGCAGATATTTTCTTTAAAATGAATGGATTGAAGCTGTCAGTTCAAGGAAATGCATAATATGTGTTTCCAATGATAAAATTCAGGCTCCAAAGATGAAGTTAGAACTGTTGGCAACTTGTATCCACCACTGTGACTTTGACACATTTCCAAAGCTTAAAGACTTTCAGACGAGATCAGTGGTGATAAACTATTTAATAATGACATATGTGTATATTTGGAATATCTAAAACGTCAGTTAACCATTCATATTTAATATAATTACTGATAGATTTGGAGTTCCTTTTAACATTTATCTATTTCTGTTCTATTTGTCCCACCATTTTTTTTTTCTTTTTCTGTATCTCCTTCTCCTGTCTACATTGTTTTAAATGAATATTCTTTATTATTCTATTTCCTCTATGGGCAATTTAGTTAAACCTTTTGTATCATTTTTCCCTATTAGGTGTTAGGATATGCATCTTTAATTTATTGTAGCCTATTTAGAGTTAATTTTGTACTCATAATTTGAAATAAATACATTGTAAAGTGTATCTCCATTTACCCTTTGACACGCTGTGCTCTTTTTTGTCAAATACCACATATCTACATAAATCTGTATAATATTATATGTGAAATATATCATTATAACATATATTACAAACTCCAAACTCTTCAGAGCATATAATGCTGATTTAAAGCTAATATCAAGTAATTAGGGGAAAATACAAATTAGAAAATAAAGAACTGATTTATCCATAAGGAAAACGTTTAGATGTTCTTGACAGATAAATTCTGATAATTCCATGGTTAATGTCTATAGTTTATCTATGGAGCATAAAGTTAAAGCAGTTTGCAAATAAAAAAATATTAACAACTAAGATATTATAAATATAGTGTTAAATCTGGCAGAAGGTTGCAGTGGGAAGGAGGGGGAAAAGGTGGTGTATTAAATTAAGATACTAACACATTTTTCTCAAATAGAAGTGATTAGTGATATTTATTGAATTTAATGTGACAAGACAAGTAAATCAACAAGAAATATACTATAAAACTTTTGATTTCTCAGAAGAGGAGAGATAATGAGAATTGGAGACAAGTACATAACTTTAAACCTTGTAAGTTTTAGTGAAAGATGCATAGTTATTACCTCAGAAAAACCAGGAAGTAGAAGCATAAGGATAATACTTAAATCTTAGAAAATGAATACCAATAAAATGAAGCAAAAGCAAAACCAAACCACAAATAAACAACAATAACAACTCAAAACACAAAAACCCACAACTGATTAAAAAGAGTTACTTCTAGGAGTGGATCCAGAAATAGGGAAGCACTGGAAAGGAAATTTTAAGTTTTCCTGTTTTCTTACTGATTTCTTAAAAACAAACAAAAATGACAACAACAAAATTACCTTTCCACGTTGCTACTATAATAAATTGCCACAAATTTAGGGGCTTAACTTGAATTTATTATCTTACACTTCTCTAGATTAGAATTCTGACATGTCTCACTGAATTAAAAATCAAGTTTTGACAGGGCTGCATTCCTTCTGGAGGCTTTAAGAGAGAATCTGTTCTCTTGCTTTTTCCAGCTGTTAGAGGCTGCCCACATTCCATGGCTTATGGTCCCCTTCCTACATCTTCAAAGCGGTCAATTCTGTATTTCTCTGACAATCCTTCAGTAATTAAAATCTGTTTGGACTCTTCATATTCTACCTCTCTCCTTCCTTATGATACACTGGATTCATCTGGATAATCCAGAATAATTTTCCTATTTTAAAGTCAGTTGATTAGTCACTTTATTAATTCCTCCTTTCCATATAAACTACCATATTCATGGGGATTAGGACGTGGGCCTCTTTGAGGAGGCCATTATTCTGTCTACCATAGTATTAGTACTTTATGTGAATCTTAAAATAATATTAAAATAGTGTGCTTAATTAATAAATTCACACACAACTATTCTTAACTTTTCCTCATATTTCTTTCAGCACTCATCTTTAGTAAATGAAAATTTTGAAGATATGTTCCAGTACTCTGGGTTTTTTAAGTATCCCAAATAATTTTAACACATATCAAGGTTTAAAGTCTGCCAATTTAGGCCACTGAAAAAGAGTTAAGCAAACAGCATCAGCTTAGGGAGTTAAGAAGTAATGGGACACAAAGTAATTTGAATTATGTCTGTAAACAGGAAGCTCAGAGGAGAAGTGTTTAACAATTCAACGTGTACCAAAGTAAGATCTCCTGGAAGAATATAAATACCAAGTAATAAAGAGATCCAGACACAAAGAACATACAGTCTTGTACCAACTATATTATTTGTCAAATGTTTAACAAGTGAATATTATTGATTGATGAATGTTGTTGAATGATGATAACCACTGAAAAAGAAGAGAAATAAAACAAAACAAATAAAATATATTGTGGGGAAGTTTGATGATTAGAGGAAGACACAACTGAATACATAAATGACTGATCCCAGTATAAATTAGTAACAGGTACATAATTTGTTCTGAGAGTTATTTGCTACTTTTTAACATTTATAATATATATTTTACATAGTATATATAGAACTTAAGTTGAAAAATTTATATCACATATAAAATACATATATTTTAATTTAAAAAAAGCAATCAGTGAAAATTTTAAATAGTAGTATTCTTGTTTCCCTCTTTCTTGTTTATGCATGGAAAGTCTGGCCATAGTAACTATACTTAATGAACCATCATTAATCACCTAGTGGCAGACACTAGCAATAAAAGTTGAATACATGGGAGGAATTTCAAAGTGACTCTAAGAATTGCCCTGAAACTTCAAGTTCTTTGAAGTGACAGAAAAGTTCATAAAGACACTGAATGCAGGAAACTGAAAATACAACTTCATTTATTTTTTTTTAAGATTTTATTCATTTATTTGGCAGAGAGATCACAAGTAGGCATAGAGACAGGCAGACAGAGAGGGGGGAAGCAGGCTCCCTGCTAAGCAGAGAGCCTGATGCAGGGCTCGATCCCAGGACCCTGAGATCATGACCTGAGCTGAAGGCAGAGACTTAATCTGCTGAGCCACCCAGGAGCCCCTGAAAATACAACTTTAAAATGTGACCAAGTCATAAAAGAAATGTGTTTCTTCATTTATTCTTTTGGATCTCTTAAGCTCTTACTCTAATAGGCTCTCTGTATCTCTAGAGAAGAATTTATAACAGCTTTAAATTAGTGTCTCTGTGACTAAACCTAATTTTTCCCCCTAGACTATTTTCTGGCTTACAGGAAAAAGATTCTCTCTCTCTCTCTCTCTTTTTTTTTTTTTTTTTTTTGGTGGTGGAGGTGATTCTCATGCCTAGCAGAGTATCCAGCATTTAAAAATTGTTAAATTTGTTAAATAAAGTTCTGAAGCATGCATGTGAGAAACAAAAAGAAAGGGCTGAATGGCTATCCTTTAAAAGGTCATTTCTGAAATGACTTTTTTTTTTTAAGAATAGATTCCAGGGCCCCTGTGTGTCTCAGTGGGTTAAAGTCTCTGACTTCAGCTCAGATCATGATCCCAGAGTCCTGGGATCTAGCCCTGCATTGAGCCCTCCATCAGGCTCTCTGCTCAGCAGGAAGTCGGCTTCCTCTACTCTCTATCTCTGCCTGCCTCCCTGCCTACTTGTGATCTCTGTCTGTCAAATAAATAAATAAAATCTTAAAAAAGAAAAAAAAAGAAGAAGAAGAAGAATAGATTCCATATATTTAAGCAAGGCAGCTATGCGTTCTCATTTGCTGAATTGTTTATTTGTTGCTACTTCCCCTCATGGAATATTGTAAATTAACTGAAATCATATGTTAATAATTATTTAAATGCAAGAGGAATATTTTCCTTATGAAAGTATGGTTTACAAAAGCATAGAAAATTTTACTTCAACAAGCTCATTAAACAATAGATTATTTTAACAGTACAGACTCATCTTAAAGAAGCCAATATATTACTAAGTAGGATTAACAGAAAGAAGCCTAATCCTCCAAATATAATTCCAATGAAGTAAAAAATAATAATGCTCAGGATTAAATAAAGAGGTTATTAGGATTTCATGGTCCTACTAATAATTGATTTTCTTGAAATCAATGCATTACCCTGCACTACAATGCACTGACTGAGGATAATATTTTCTTACATTTATTTGTAAGCTTATAACATCCTTTTAAAAATAAAAGGGGTTGGGGCGCCTGGGTGGCTCCGTGGGTTAAGCTGCTGCCTTCGGCTCACGTCATGATTCCAGAGTCCTGGAATCAAGTCCCACATAGGGCTCTCTGCTCAGCAGGGAGCCTGCTTCTCCACACCCCCTCTCTGCCTACTTGTGATATCTGTCTGTCAAATAAATAAATAAAATCTTTAAAAAAAAATAAAAATTAAAAAAAAAAAACAAAAGGGGTTCATGTTGCATTTTTAGAATATCCAAGAAAAAATGATTTTAAAGTATATAGAGTAGGGGAAACATGTTATATAGGGAGTCTCAACTGAAGATTCATCCAGTGTTTTAGTCATTAACTAAATACGTATTGAAAGTCACTGTAAAGATGTCACTGTAAACATCTAGCCACTTAAAATGAGTTCAGGTATCCTAGCTAAATCAACTGACATTCCAAAAGACCAAAAGTTTAAATGTGAATGTTGAGAAAAATCAGTAATATTGGTGCTATATCTTAAATAGGAGTTTTGACCAGAAGCTGGATTTAATATAGGGAAGAGGAAGATGAATCTAGAGACTGGGAGTAGGGAATAATGTTATTTTATTTTATTTTTTTTTTATTTATTTGACAGCGAGAGAGAGAGATCACAAGTAGGCAGAGAGACAGGCAGAGAGAGAGAGAGAGAGGGAAGCAGGCTCCCTGCCGAGCAGAGAGCCCGATGCGGGACTCGATCCCAGGACCCTGAGATCATGACCTGAGCCGAAGGCAGTGGCTTAACCCACTGAGCCACCCAGGCGCCCAGGAATAATGTTATTTTAATACAATGTTAGCAGCTGAGGCAAAGACAATGCTCTGTAAGAAATAGGTGCTCTTTTATATTCTCAACCTTTCTTTGCAGGTGGGCTGGATATTGTACCTGGTTCTAGCCATGGACCCTGCTATGACTGAAATATATCACTTTTTGGTTTCAGGGAGCTAAAAGCAGTGGTGCCTTCTCAATTTTGCTCTTATCTTGTCACACTGACATTATAATCCATGTGTTTAAATTGGGATATAATCTTGGGGAAGAGCCTAGATTTCTAATTCACTGAGAGCAAGATGTTCCTACCAATCCCTATCAGATACTGCATGAGATAGAAATAAACTTTAAATAAAAATTGAAGTACAAGAGTACTTCAAGAAATAACAGCAATATTATTTTACATATTAATATGTAAATATATATATTAAATATATAAATTTATATATATGGAGAGATATATATATGTATTTGGAGGTTAATTCTAGTAAAACTTGAAAATAACTCAGTGTGATTCTCCACATTAACAAAAAAAAAGATATAACAATTATCTTGATAAATTCAGAAGATAAATTTGACTTAATATAACATCCAAATCATACTTTAAAAAAGAAATCTATATTAGAAATAGATGAGAGCTTTCTTCATCCAATTAAGCCTATGTATAAAAACCTACTGTAAGTTTTGTGCCCAATGGTGATATGATAAATTATTGGATATGTTCTAAAGTATGAAAACCAAAATAGGAAATGAAGCAAGGATGCCCATTATGACCCCTTCTATTTAAAATTGCAATGGAATCTCTAGCTAATATAACAAGCTAAGAAAAGAAATGGATGTCATAATATAACAATAACAATATAATTAGATACCTAAGAAAAAGAACTTACAGACAAACTTAAAGAATATATATGTGACTTAGTAATGCCACTGGATATAAAGCCAGTAGAAAAAATAAGTATATTTATAAATATTATTAATAAAATATTTTAAAGGATGAAAATAGGATGGATGAAAAAAGGATGAAAATAGGATCAATAGGATGAAAAAACATCCAAAATCTAAAAATAATATGTAAGATCACTACCCTTAAAACTCTTAAACATTAGGGCACCTGGGTGGCTCAGTGGGTTAAGCCTCTGCCTTCAGCTCAGGTCACGATCCCAGAGTCCTGGGATTGACCCCCGAATCGGGCTCTCTGCTCAGCAGGGAGCCTGCTTCCTCCTCTCTCTCTTTCTGCCTGCCTTTCTGCCTACGTGTGATCTCTGTCTGTCAAATAAATAAAAATCTTAAAAAATAAATAAATAAATAGATTTTACAAAAAAAAACCTCTTAAACATTAAATGTGATATACAAGTTTGTGGATGGAAAATTTTATTTTTCTTTAAATTCATCTATAATTTCAATATAATCCAAATCCAAATCTAAGTATCTTGTTTGTTTTTTTTACCAAAAATGACAAGTCAAATCTAAAATTTATACGAGACCGGAAAGAGCTAATATAAGCAAAACGATCCTGAAAAGACGGGGGGGGGGGGGGGGGGGGGGAGAGGAGAGAATAAAGCTAGAGAACTTACAGTATCAAACAGTAAGACCTATTACAAAGTAACAGGACTGACCGAAGAAAGAGGAGAGTGCAAAGGTGGTGTCACCATACATTTTACCTAAGTTGTGACAAACGCAACACAGTCGTACAGGGTCAGGAGCAGGGGAGGGGAGTGAAGTGTGGGAGTAGGGAATGATGTTTGTTTGTTTGTTCTAAAGACTTCATTTATTTTTTTGACGGAAGCAGAGTGAGAGAGTGAGCACACAAGCAGGGTGACCAGCAGGCGAGGAAGAGGAAGAAGCACACTCCCTGCTGAGCAGGGAGCTGGATGTGGGGTTTGATCCCAGGACCCTGAGATCACGACCTGAGCCAAAGGCAGACGCTCTGCCTCAACCCTCTGAGCCACCCAGGCGTTCCAAGAATAAAGTTCTTTTAAATGGTACTGAATCAACTGGCAAAATATGAGAACAAAAGTATATTGCCCCTAGCTTACACAAATAATTCTTGACAGACTCCACATCCCAAGTTAAAATGTAAAAATATGGCTTTTAGTAGAATACATAGGAAAATATCTTTTGACTTGGAATATGCAATATCAAATGGACACACAAATGCTAGTCATATGATAAAAATATGACAAATTAAATTATATGAAAATAAAGGATTTTAGTGTCTCACATAGAAAAAACATGCAACTCGAATGGTGAAAGAAGAAATCCCTAAGCACATTTATTTAAAAAAGTACTTATATCTCAAAATACAATAAATTTCTATAAATAAATAAGAAAAAGACAGAAAGCGCCACAGAAAAATGGGGGAAGGGCTTGAAAAAAAAAACCCACAACAAAATAATATCCAAATAGTGAATAAACATATGATGAGGTGACTATCCAAGAAATTAAATAGCACAATGCAATTTCACTCCACTCAACACTGACAAAACAAACTATTGAATATTGATAAGAATAGGAAACCAACGAAACTCATTCAGTCCCGGTAGGAGTGTAAATTTATAAAACCACTACACAAAACTGGCCACATCTATGAAAGCTGAACATTGGTATGACTTACGGCACAGGAGTTTCACCCTGATTACTATATACCCAATAGAAATGCTTATATGTTCACTTAAAGATTTGTGTTAGCTTTTAGCTTGTAGTAATTATTTCTTAACAGTAGGATGCCCATCAACAGTAGAATGGATAAACATATTGTGGAATACTATAAAGCATCAGGGTGGAAAATCTACAACTACATGTCACCATATGAACATTTCTCACAAATAAAATGTTGATTTTTTTTTCAAAGCCAGATACAAAAGTGTGTACTGTTTCATTCCATTCATACAAGGTACAAACATAATCAAAACTAATGTATGGGGGCGCCTGGATGGCTCAGTGGGTTAAGCCTCTGCCTTCGGCTCAGGTCATGATCTCAGGGTCCTGGGATCGAGCCCCACATCGGTCTCTCTGCTCAGCAGGGAGCCTGCTTCCCCCTCTCTCTCTACTTGCCTCTCTATCTACTTGTGATCTCTCTATATATATCAAATAAATAAAATCTTAAAAAAAAACAAACTAATGTACGCTTTCAGAAATCAGGATAGTGAGTATCAGTAAGAGCAACGACTGGACAATAGAAAAGGACGTTTCTCATCTGCTGGTAGTGTTTTGATTCATGTTCTGGTTAGTGAACAGACTTAATTTATGAAAATGTTTTGTTTTGTACTCTCACGATAACATAAAATATTTTTTCCCTCTGCATCAAATTCAAATTCTGAAGGTTTTTTGTTTTTGAAGTTTATTTTTTTGTTGCTCTGTTTTGTTCAGGCCTTCACTTGTTAGCCTTTCATATACTTTTCAATTCTTCAATTGCTTCAAACTGTATTATAAATCTGCTGCCAAATCCACCTGAATTATCTGTCTTCCCTTAGTTGATGTGTGTCTTGGTATTAACTTGTAGTGGTCAACACTATTGATTATTTATTTATAAAATACTCTCTGGGGGCTTATAGTAGCTCAGTCAGTTAAGGATCCTTATCTTGATTATGGCTCAGATCATGATCCCAGGGTCATGATCTTGGGATTGTGAGATCCAGCCCCCTGTCGGGCTCCACAATGGGCATGGATCCTACGTAACAGTCTCTCTCTTCCTCTCCCTCTGTCCCTCCCCTGACACTCATGTTCTCTCATACTCTCTCTCTCTCTCTAAAAACAAACAAACAAACAAACAAACAAACTCCCTTAAATTTGCTTCCATCAAACTATAAATCTCCTGGTGTGTTCTTATATCTTCTACTGGGTTATTAAATATTGCTGTTCCTGAAGACATCTTCCAAAGTTTACTTTTTTTCTTATTTATATAATTCATATGGTTACCACATTCACATATACAACTATAGCAAGCATGGATTAATACAATGAATTCTACATTTTATCTTTACTCTCAAACTCTAAAATACAAAATCCTATGCATTACTCATACATATCCCTTGAACATATACAATAGTTAGCTCAATCTTGGCATGTTCCAAATTTTTTCATGACTTTTCAACCAAACCTGCCTCTCTTCTAATATTCAAAAGATCCAGAAATAGCTCAGTTAGCCCAACATTCTGCATATGGGAAGCCAAAAGTTGTCCTTGCATTCATGTTCCATACCCAAGATATTCCTTAAACTCATAAATTGTACCTCCCCAATAATATCTCATATTAATACTTACTCTCTATGTCCATTACCACCATTGTTGTAATTCAGGTTTTTTTAAAAGATTTTATTTATTTATTTGACAGAGAGATCACAAGTAGGCAGAGAGGCAGGCAGAGAGAGAGGAGGAAGCAGGCTCCACGCTAAGCAGAGAACCTGATGTGGGGTTCAATCCCAGGACGCTGAGATCATGACCTGAGCTGAAGGCAGAGGCTTAACCCACTGAGCCACCCAGGCACCCTGTAATTCAATTTTTAATTAACTTTGACCTGAACCACTGTATTTACTCCTATCTGGTCTTTCTCCCTCAGCATTTGATCCCTACCAATATGTTTTCTACATCACAGCCAGAATAATCCCATCAAAACACTAACCCAGTCTAGTCTGAAGTGACTCTCCCAAATCCCTTCTCCTATTTTGAAACAGCTACAGATATTCTCCAGTCACTACCAATCGATGCTGAACCCTTCAAAAGAAATTACTGAAGGTCTAAGTGAAGCGCTTCATCAATCTTGGCAGTTCCTCCTTTACCAGGGACCAAGCCTTGTCCAGTGATTGAATGATACAGATTCCAAATACAAATTGTCACAATTTAGGGCAACTCTGAAGGATCATCTCAATGTTTCCTGTAAAATAGGTTGAGACCCCAGCTGGAATTGCATGGTGGGTCAGCTTCTCCCTCTGCTTCAACTTGCCTTTCTTTTCTTATATGGTACCCCTAGAGAGGACACCCAATAAACTTACTGCTTACGACCTTCCATCTTTGCATGTGTTTCCAGAAAACTGTTCTAAGACACCCTCATTTACAAGAACGAAAACCACTGAATTGATTTCATGGTTTTTAATACAACTCTAAGAATCCTTCATTGTGGCTTATAGTGCTCTGCATGGATTTTTCTTTGCCTCTATCTCTTGCCTTGAACC